>NC_071498.1:183175282-183813820 GCF_028408465.1 Anastrepha ludens | reverse complement strand
TTCCGAACTTCTTTTTGAATCTGATGACTTTAGTGACATCATCTCTGTATAGCTAGGTAAGTGGGATCTGAAGACTTAGTAACACTGAGTCACTTTCCCTTTACCGAGTCTTTCCTTAGTAATATTTAACAGGGTACGCTTGGCTGATTGCTGAATAGCTATATGAAGCGGTGCCGGTCGAGCATCACCTCCATCGAGTTTCAGGTAATAGAAACATATTCCAACTTAGAGCAGGTTAGAGAATTAAGCAGCGATTTTCTAGCGATCCTTAAAATCTCTCGTTTGATCTCGTTAGTCTTCTTTTGCTACATCTCTGACTTTGCACGGACTTTCCAAACGACCCTCGTATACCTGATGTTCTACGAAAATATTTGCCAGAAAATACTAGATTCAATGGGGGTTTTCGAATACACGAAAACAATCAAAACGGATCGCCTGTGAATAGAGATTAAAAAAATATTCTTCAAAGAAGATCATTTCCATTATATTTTTTGTTTATTTTGAAATAAGAAATATGTTTTTGCTAGAGAATATGAAGAGCAGACACATATGCAAAATGGTGGAACATATGTGGATTTCTTTAAAGAAATAATCTGCCTGAAAAGCCATTTAATGCTCACCCAATTCCCATCATTAATCAAATTTCTTTGTTGGCGCCTGTCGCATTTGCAGTCACGGATCGTCGCGTATGAGGACATTAGCATAATAAGCGTATCAATGCAGGGATTTTAAAAAGTTAAATCCCATTTTTCGCAAAAATCTCAAGGCGTAGAAAAATAAGCCTCATAGAATGTGACGCTTATAATTTGAATGAAGGAAAACATTGTCGAAATGCCAATTTGCGCGTCAAAGTTAGTTTATGCATTCATTACTTACACATACATATGTCCATATGTAGTATGTATGTATATGTGATATGTTTTAGAATATTATTCTCACAAAAGAATTGGAAAAATTGCAAACGGAAGTGAAGAGCCGCCATGTGTGCTTTTCCCAGCTGCAGGCGGCAGCGGCAGCGGCAAAAATGATGACACATACATACATACAACAGTACATGCACACACGTACGATTAGTAGTACAATATATGTACATACCTACCTATATGTAAACTTAATCAATGGTTGTGGCAACAGTTTTCACAGCTGCTTGCGACGCATCCACTCACGCAAGTGCAACAAAAACTTTGCTATGTTGAAGCAAAAAAAAAAAAAACAAAAAAAAACAGTCACTGTCACGAATACTCATACGAGCATCATTAATTTAAAAATCGCGTCTTTTGTTGGGTGGTTGATTTGGCGGCATTCAGTTTTGAGGGCACCGCTGATTGTTGATACCGAAAGTTGCTCCTGATGGTGATGATGACATTGGTATTGATGGTCTTGGCTCATCTATCGTGGCTTTTAAACTTAACTTAAGCGGCAAGTCAGCGGTTTTATGTGTGCGTGTGTGTACGTGTGGGTGTTTTTAAAATATTCGCACTTTCATTTTCACCCAAATCCCAAGCTGTGACGTGCCCAAGTTGCTGTGTAAACGCTAACAATTTGATTTTTCTAAAATAAACAATTTATTTTTGTGACAATCGCGCGCATGGCGCCAATGATGGGCCGGAAGTAGCACTCGGCATATGTTAAAAAATGCCTCGGCGCATATCCCCTCCTATTCGTACGCTAAGTACCAGACTTCCACACTTACTTGTTATTGTTGTTGCTTGCAAAAATCTTATATTGTATTATTATGCTGTCAACATGTTGCATAGCGATTTTCATACTCGTTTATTTTCTATTATTGCAATCATTTCCACTCCATTCCGTCTTCTTAATGAATGCAAATTTACTTTGCAGATTCTTTCCTACAGATTTTAGCAACAAAGATGTCAACGCGTTGCTTTCGCGAATGGGGTGCGGAAGTGACTGAAAACTGATTGCTAACAGAGTTGTTGTTGTCGGTAGGTATTGTAACGCTTGCGGCGAAATGTGCAAGTGACACTTTCGTGCATGAAAAATGACGTGCCTCAATTTGGGTTAAATTGCAAGTACGAGTAGTTGAACAATGAAATGAATGTAAATGCGCTGAGAAGTGGAATGAGCCCAACGAGAGCGAGAAACGTAAAGGGCAATTTTGTTCCTATTCAACCTATTCGACGGAGCTCATATGAGAGCAAATATCTCGGATAAATTGTATTAGCCGCTAGTGATCGCTACCTGATTCCTAGAGGCCCTGAGGACCCTTTATTTGGTGTCTGTGCGTGTTCACTTTTTTTGAGCCACCTCTGTGACGGTTGAATATGCGGCCTTTTATCAAAAAGTGCTGGTCCAAATCATTTACAGTTATTTATAAGTAGTTAGTTAGAAAAGCGTCCATTTACAGTTAGCCACTGCTTACTTTCTTCGGTTTGGTACCAACAAAGAGTTTGCCCAAAACTTCTTCTTCTACTTTATTTGCATGTTTGTTTTCGAACGTAAGCTATCGTAAAATAGTGTATAGGTCTATTCTTATAAATAAGTGTAAGTGTATAAGTGTATAAATTTATGTTGTTAAAAAATATTGATTGTAAATTCGTTGAAAACTTCTCTGTCTATTGCCCCATTCCATAACTCTCTGGTATTGCCCATTCTCGTCCAGTGCCTAATATTTCTATTTCACAGCCATGATATCTGTTTCTTCCCAATCCCACGTCTTCCTTCGATTTTCCCTTCCAGGATATGTTGTAGCAATTTGTACTTTTCATTTCGATAGAATAGATAAGCCATCTTCCTGTGTTCACCGTCATAAGAAACTGTCTATTTCAATTCATTTGGCGAAGAGCTTTACTGTTGTCAGTCCATGGAATTTTAAGCATACGTCTGTATATCCACATTTCAAAAGTTTTTTATTCTGTTCATATCTGCTATTTTAAGGGCCCATGCCTTCATTGCATACAAGAGTACTGGCCATCCATAGCATTTGACGCAGCGAATTTTTGGATTACGGATGGTGACTTTTTGCTGATGATGATGCCCATCAGATTTCTGATATCAAGGTCTTCTATATCAGCAGGCGTAGGAAATAATTGAGAACCGAGATGCTTAAATCTTAGTCCCGTGATAGCGGGCCACGTAAAGAGAAGGTGCTGAAATGATTCCACCTCAACTTCCATACAGCTGACCCGAAGGACTCGAAGTAAATCCGAATCTCATGGCATGTATACCTCGCGGATAGTTCCCCGTGAGGTCGCCCAAGGAACACACACTAAGATTTAGCCAGATCGGTACATTTTGATCTTTGTATTTGGCATTAAATGAAATATATTTGGCATTCGTTTGAATAGAGGAAGTCGAGTGATTTTCCTTTTTCAACGCTCCAGCTTATGACTCAGCAGTTGTAGCAAAATTCGTGGAAATAGGGTTCCAACTCATTTCTATGCCTCCTGTTCTTCTGATTTGACTCTCCTGGATCCTTCGGACTACTATTGGTTCGCTAATTTGAAGAAATGGCTGGCGGCAAAAATATTTTATTGAAACGAGGAGGTGATTGCAGAAACGTATGGCTATTATTGGACAAATCCTTTTATTCGGAAGGGATCAACAAATTGAAAAGAAAACATAGATAAAAAGGACTAAAAGTTACGTGAATGCCAATTATTAGTCGAAATTTTAAAGCGAGTGACAAAGTGAGAGAAAAACTGTCTTAGAACCCTATTAACAAAATATTTCAAAATACGTCGCTTGAGAGTAATTATTAGGATGGGCCTACTTCTTGCCATGGGAGGTAAAACGGAGAATAACTCGTGCCAACTGGTGTTACTTTCGACCCTGTACGCAATTGGGAAATATAACTCTCTCTCGAAGGACCAAACACTTTATAAGACACTCAGCATTCCCATTCTGCTGTATCCCGCAGAAGCATGGACGATGTCAACAGCAGATGCGAAAGTTTCGGGAGCGTTCGAGAGAAAAATTCTCCGTAAGTTCTTTGGTCCCCTCCGCGTTGGTGAGGAGTATCGTGTGCGGGGAAATAGCGAGCTGTATGATCTATATAGGGACATGGACATAGTAAAGCGTGTCAAAACACAGCGACTGGGCCATGCCACCCGTATGAACCTTCCAGCAAGGCGAGTCTACGATGCGCTACTTCAAAAAGGGGGACGAAGAAGGTGAAGACCACCTCTCCTTTGGACGGACCAAGTGCTGCAGGAGTATATTCTTTCCTGCCTAATGGTAGGAAATAAAGAATTTTTCCAGCCGTTCTGAATAAAATACGCGCTAACACCAAAGTCAGTAAGCAATTTTTACGTCTGTGGGTTTTTGGAAAGCCAAAAACAAAAAAAATAGTAGAATTTATCTACTTTTGGTTCGACGCTTCTATGAGCAATACTCTTTTTAGTATTAAATAATAAAGACAGCTTTTTCTCCATAGTTTCGGGGACATTCTTGCTCAGAATAGTTTTACGCTCGTTTTTTTCTACCCAGAGGATTTTTTATATTCAGACATACATACATATATGTAAATAGCTCACAAATCACATAAATATATGTCTATATGTAAAAATCGAAAAGCTATAAAATTGAGCGTCGCACGTTCGTGTGCCTGGCCCCGACACACGCTGTGTACAGAGATGATGCATTCAATTCCAAAAAATTTTAAAGATATATGATTTTTTTTTTTAATTTTCACACATTGTTGATGTGATGTGCAACAAACTCAGCGGGTTGCATGCACCACCACCCCTTAACTTGTGCCGTTGGGAAGCACAAGCCAACAGTCGCAAGTACTCGAAGGACCACATGAGCCATGTGTGTTAGGATGTCGGTATGTGTGTATGTCTGCGCTATGGTTGAGATCAGCGCCACACGTCTCCCAACTGCCGCCTGTTGCAATCGCTACCCCTACAGCAACAAAGCAGCGGATACTGTGTCAACTGGCCAAATTACACGCGTGTTTCCCAGATTAAGCGAAGCAAAGTACTTTCTAACGTCGAATCCAACGTCAACAACTCCCTTTACACATGCAAATAATCGCAGAAAAGCGTGCTGGAAATTTTGGAATGGAAAAATTTAAATTTCGCGAAAAACCTGCCACATCAGTGACGGAAATCCCAAAGGGTTCGCGCCGCTTACGCAACGGGAAATATACACGCATTTAAATCACGAAGAAAACTGAAATCTTAGAAGAAAATGAGGTTCAAAATGCTTAAATATAAATGTGTAGCTGCCGAGTTCAGGGGAGCTTATGTGAAGTCAGCGCGAAAATTACACCGCCAATCCTTTTCGGCTGACTTCCTGCCCGAGCAGCTCGCTTGTGGGTTTGATTGATGTTGTAATACTGTGATGATGTGTGACAAACGCGATTTTGACATTTTAAAAACGCATCACACACAAACATCCGCCACAACCACGTAAATACATAAATACTTGAATATATGTGTGTGTGTATTGGTGCACTTTCATACTTGTCATGTTACGGCCTAATGTCATCGACGTTAATCGTATGTGCAAACACACTAACATTTTGTTATTGTTACGAGTGTAATCATAGGTCGGAGAGCAGTTGCGGTTTGACTCCTGAGCCGCTGCTCCTTGTTGCTGGGAAGGGTTGTTTCAGGCTAGACCCCTTCTTTGAGCACAATGACAGCTTAAATTGACATTATTTTGAGATTTAAATTGTTGGTTGTTGTTATTTTGGGTAATGATAAAAATGCATTTTTTGATGGAAAAAATACCATTTATCATCGAGAGAACAAGTGAGGGGTACGGGAGAGTTTTGACAGATGATGCAAAATTTAAAGGTGCCAAAGGGGGTAAGTTTGGAAGTAGAAGCAATCACCTAGCGATATGATTTTACTTAAAAAAAAAGAGGTTGTCTGTAAAGTCGGTTTACTGACGATAGTTTAACGTGACAACGTCATAAGAAAATATTGATGGAATGGTTGCAATTTTCAAAACAAAATTTTAATTTTATTTGTTTGATAGATATTTTGTATGGATATAGAGGAGGAGGTAAATGGAATTGCAATGGAATAGGTCAAGTTACATTTACACAAACGTGGAAAATGACGAAGCATTTATCAAATTCATGAAAGATATCTTCAATTTCGATTGTGCATCAGACGTTAATAAGTCAACAACACTAAGAGGCACCATCATCGATTTGCCTTTTTCAAGACACTTTACTCTCGAAACACTGCCTTTCATTTCCTACTTTTTCTATCATCGTCCTATTCTCAACAGAGAAATGATTCATTACCATGCACACAGGAAGAAGGCATATGCAAATACAAGTATGTGAATTTATATACCTACATATGCGCATATACATACATACATGTATATGCTCACTCAAGTAGGACAGAGCCAGATGTCGAACGTTGCCGAACGCGGGGGCCGGAGCACAACTCTTTGTCGTTCGTTCCGCGCTCTCGCTTGCAGTTCAAGCACATTAGCTTACATTTGCTTGCGTACGGAATAGATTCGTATATTTGATATGTCCATATGACTTGTATGCATCTTTACATATAGATTTGTTCTTTTTGAAAATTGCGCGAAATTGTATATGTATATGCATGTTTATATACATATATTAGTATACAACATATCTTATAAGGTATGTGGTAAATATTACCATACATTTTTTCCTTCATATATAATAAAAAAATTAATAATAATAACATTCAAACAAAAGGTATTATTAACAAACTTGGTTTTATTTTAAATTCTTCAAGTAAATCAAATTAATAATAATCACTAAGAAGGCATATGCAAATACAAATACGTGAATTTATATATGTACATATGCGCATATACATACATATATACGCTCACTTAAATAGGAGAGAGCAAGATGTCGAACGTTGCCGTTCGTTTGCTTTGTCGTTCGTTCCGCGCTTTCGCTTGCAGTTCATTCAAGGTAACGACAATGAGAAAGGTAACGGCAAATGAGCAAGGTAACGACAAATGAGCAAGGTAACGACACATTTTTTCGTGCGTGCAGCCGGCTAAATCGAATTATAAGACGTTATCACGTCAATATTAAAAATGTACTTGTTATATGTAGAAATGAAGAAACATGTGACTTATCTCAACATATCGCCCCAGCATTTAAAATATCGGTTCAGAGTATAGTAATAAAATCGAGCCCACACAACCACGCAGTAAATTTAAAATCACATCATTAACACATGAAATATCCTTAAATTGGGCAAACTTTCAATACGAAAAATAAAAAACTGTAATAAAATTTCTAAAATGAATGGGTTTTTTTGTCAAAAGCTTCAGCTTATTTTCCCATATTATGAGTGACAAATTCTCGTGGCGCATACATATTTTTTCTGAGTAAATTGTATATAAAAAATAAATACTCTTTTGGTCGACAATAACAGAACAACAATAAATAATCAAGTTGGTTAGAGAGTATTGAAAGCATATTTTCTTTATACCTAGCCGAATGGGTTGGAATGGTTGGAATGTGCCCTGGTTGGAGTCTCCGGGCATAAACACCAAAATAATAGAACAAGTTTTTTGTAGAGGCGGTCGTCCCTCGGCAGACAATGGCAAAGCTCCGAATATATTTTTGCCATAAAAAAGCTCCTCATAAAAAATGCCATTCTGAGTCTGCTTAAAACTGCAGGTCCCTCCGTTTGTGGAACAACATCAAGACGCATGAAGGATGTAAGCGGCAACCATATATAAGTAAATATACATATATAGTAAATATATTAGACAATTGCTTAATGTCTTTGCACTTTTTGGACGTCCATTTCGAGGTTAATCTTTAAAGTTTGTATAGTCACGTTTATACTCTAAAACTCAAAGATGCACACTTGGAAATGAAAAAGTTGGTTGGTTAATTTCAGAATTTCTCCATGGGTTTTATGAGTTTGCTAATAAGACTTCCAAAATAAGAAGTTTTATAACCTCATTCAGATTCTTCCATTGTAAATACATTATACACAGAATGAAGGTTGGAATTGAAATGCTTGTGTGTGGTTGAAGCGATTTAATCCATGTGGCTGCCTCGATTATTTTCCAATATCCAGGTATCCTCTTTACCTGGTTTTCCAATACCTTGGTGAAGGTGTTTGGACCCCATCTCATTCATAACATGCTCGATATTCACCTTAAGGGCCTAAATCGTTGACGAATTGATCGCATAACATCAGTGCTCACCAGCACCTCACAAAAAAGTCACACATTGACGTTGGAAATAAGTTTCCAATATTTAAAATAAAAAAGAGTATTTCACAGTAATGTGTCCAAATTGACTATCCTTTTTTATTTGCTAACAGTTGCTAACAATTCACTTTCCCGGTGAACTGGTTGACTTGCGAGAAGAACCAGATATTATTTAGTTGAGCACTAAATAGCAGGATAGACTGCAGAAAAAATGCACAAATGCTAACCGACAACTTCGCTAACAGCCATGACACGCCGGTTGCGACAAATGTGTTCGCACCACGTGACACCCAATTAACATACAACCCTTTCACATGCAGCGACATGTGTAAGTGACCAATTGGCCGGCCATCTATGGAATTAGGCATAATTGAAAGTCATTGAGTGTAAATAAATTGACATTTTAGAATGACCATTTGTCACATTTTGCTGGTTGACACATTTACTTTGTGTACAAACACTTCGGAATGGCTTGGTCCGAGGGCGATTCACTTGGACAACTGCCATGACTCCGAGACTCGACATGCAGCTCCGAGATGGATGCTCTGCTTGTTTGCTAAGTTTACAAGTCCGAGGAACCAATTCACATGACTGCGCAATTCTACACGTACCAGCATAAATTAAAGTAGATATTTAATTTTTAAACATACCCAGCCGCATTTACGTTGGACATGTACGCACAAACAAATGTATGTGTGCTTGTATTGTGACTGGCTAAATTTCTTCCAAAAATCTAACAGATGTGCGATAATATTCGAAGCCCACTATATTTGAGGTTATGGTACGGGTAGCGAGCGTAAGAACGTGGGTGAAAGTGGAATGAATGCCAAAACTTTGAATGTTGGATCCATGATGTTGTTATTTTTGAATATATTTACGAGTATGCATGCATGAATTAGGAGCATTCCAATTTAAACAAGACTTTTTAAAAATAAAAAGCAGTACAAGTTTTTAGGTAAACCATTTTTTAAAACCAAATTAATGACTCATTGTAAAGCTTTGCCTTATATGAGAGGAGAGTGTGAGAGGCCGTTGTAGCCGAATGGGTTGGTGCGTGACTACTATTCGAAGTACGTAGGTTCTAGCCTCAGTGAAGCACCAAAATGAAGAAAAAGTTTTCTCTGATAGCGGTAGCCACTCGGCAGGCAAAAACTATCTGCCGTACAGAAATTAATTAACTTTAACCGAGAATTATGGATGGGAACGTAATTAAAATCGTAGGGAACGTAATGCAGCTTAAGAAATATTTTTTGAACGAGCTCAGGTCTGTTTTCAAGAGTTGATCGTTAGGTCTCCGTCGAATGAAGCCTAGAATCGAGTACGATTTTGAAAAATTAAAATTAATGTGACCAGTGAAGCAAAATTTCGTATCGAATAAAACTCTAAGGTCCTTCACCGTGTAGTGGCGTCACTTTGTCAAATGTCTTCGAGAATCCTTTGGAAAACGATGGCATACAGAATTTTGTAAAAAGTAGCTGCAGAGCGGCAGTTTAGGCTAATTAAAGAATAAATGTTATCCTTTGAAATGCATTCAAACAGTTTAGATAGCTTGGAAATCGGTCTAAAATTGTGAATATCAGTTTTTTTTGCGCTTTTAAAAAAGGTTGTAATGATTGTAAACTTCCGGGGGCAGCCGCAGTCGAATGTGTTGGTGCGTAACTACCATTCGGGAGTGTGTAGGTTCGAATTTTCATGCATAAACATCAAATAATGCAAACAGTTGTTTGCTAATACCACATATAGGAGGAGAAGCTCGGCCAATCGAAAGTGTACGCGCCTATTTTTTTTTTTTATTGCAAATTTCTATTAATTTATGAAGGTGCCTGTAGATAGAGATTTGTTAGAAATAATCTTAAGAGGTATTGCCAAACGCCGGACAATTCTTAAGCAAGCTAGCTGAAAGACCGTCAGCATCTGTACATATGTGTCGAAGGATTGAGAGAAAGCATCGCCTTGAAAATGTCATTAGATGAGTTGTTTAAATTGCCAAAATTTAGAAACGAAGATGTCTCATAAATTGACATAAAAGTCTTTAAATAAGACTGCACCGAAGCAAATACTACTGGAATTCGATCAAATGTCGGTAGAAGGTTTTGTATAGTTTGGTTAGAGGGCAGCATATTCCCAATTTGAGCTATTAGTTGATTTGTTAGCAGTTTTGAAACTGGGGCATCTTCGGTAATACCTCAAATGTTTCTCTTTCCACTGTAGTTGGCATATATCATATGATATTTAAAATAATGATTTTCCTGCATCCTTCTAAGAAGTAGTTGGTTTGTTAGGAATTTAACCACCGTCCACGGTTAACTGATATTTCTGTGCTCTCTAATTTGTTACATATTGTATTATTAGACACAAACAAAATTCTTGCTTTGATATTAAAAATTGTTTGTAAAATCCTAGTTTTATTTCTAATAGTACTCCAGGCATTTTAAATATCAATAGATACGCATAATTTTCAGCAATGAGCTCTACGCCGTTACAAAAAAGTGAATGAATATGGAAATCTAATGACCCATCTGCCAACCTATTTAATCAGATGTATCATTTCATCTATGGATTTATTCTCGTTAATTCCAATTTCATTTATTTCAAGTACGTTATTATACCTACAAATTTAAATGGGTCTTGGAAAAATCATAAAATTAGCTAAATGAAAAGGTTAGCAACGGCTTTCTTGTAGTCCGAAAGCAAATTCGTATGCAATTTATATTCACTCTTTGCCCCAAAAGAACACCTCCAGGATTTTTCCCAACATAAAAGTGTCCACGACGCTCATCGAATCACCGGTTATTGAGACTCATTGAAGCATATCAGCGACATAGATCAGTAACTATAGCGCACAGCCCATAAATTGCCTGCAAACCGTCAATATGTCTAAGTGGATGTCCTTTCGCCAACAAGCACCACCAGTCAATGTTTGCTTTGATACGTATACTCACACATACATATGTGGTTTGTTGTTGCTTTCCAATGGGGCAACCAAATTTGCAAACCCACAGCAAAGAAATAAGTTTTGCATTCGAAGCGGAAAGCCAAAAGAAGTGAGGTGAGGTAAAGTGCACCCTTTGGCAATAGAAATTTTAAAATGAGTTTGACAAATGACAACCACTGGATTCCTGGATTCCTTTCGCCTGCTGGTCCTTACGGCCCCTCGACGGCCGCGCGCTTTACGCTTTATTGGTTCGGAATTCTCTGTTTGTCGATATTGACAAAGCGTGCAAACGGTGGTTGGGTGGAACGTTTGGAGGCTAATTTGCAAATAATAATATGTGAAAAAATATACAAAGCACGAATAGCAACAGGACCGTTCGGTTGCACGGTACGCCATATTAGCTCATATGCTCATATGTAAATTTAAATGCGCACACATGCAAAAGGGTGCTTCGCCGTGTGGTAGACTCCCGCTTCCATCTTGCAAGGGAGTGAGTGTGTCCTAGCAGGATGCGTCTGAACGCGTTGCGCGCTTCCTGGATTTATTTGTTTTGTCACATTTTTTTCTACATATGTACGTATAAATTGTTTGAAATTAGATTTTAAAATCCTCTCTTTACAATTTTTTCTTTTTCTCATACACTTCACCGGTTTTGTTTGGTTTGCCAAATTAAGGTCACAATTTGCTTTATCTGCGCCTTTGTGCATATTCAAAGGATTTGACGTCTTTTTGCCAATTTTTTCTTGTTATCTATTTTGATTGTCTTTGATGTTGCAGCGAAGGAGTTACATACACATATGAATATAGATTGGTATATCTGCATGTTTGCATGTAGATTTGGTCTTTTTGAGTTTTCATTTATTTATTTTGTTAGCGACGCTCGGAAATGCAATAAGTCAGCAATCATGTTCCGAATTTTAAAATTTTTGCGAAGGTACAGAAAATGTAATAACTGGTACTCACTGGGAAGGGGGGTTAGTGGTTTGCTAGGTAAATATTTACATACGTTGAAGCTATGCGCGTGCGTGGGCGAAACACGTTTACTAGTTTTTATGTTTACTTAACTGTGGCCTGCAACGCCCTAATGAATTCGTAACAGGCATGGGCATACCTATGTACGAATATATATAATATGTATGTAGGCATGTATGTATGCAAGTATGCAGTTTAGTTAGTAGAATAATGGAACACAATTCTATGAGTTAATCCTTTTCAAGTTAGCTTTGGAGGTTATTGCTTGTGGCCATACAAATTCTGCTTTTTAGTGCTGGTTTTGGTATTGCGGCTTAGAGCTCTTGGATAGTTTCTGCGTAAATGCCAAATTTAAATTTATGAAAATAATCTTCCTCCGCAATAAGATCAGGTACACACACACGTACGTATGTAAATATTTATAACACTCAATGGGCCACTTAAAATTAATGGAAAGTTCTCCGCGAACAAAAGAAGTCGAATTTTGGCTTTGTTCGAGGCAGTAGGAAAGTTGAAATGCTTGACGCACTACCGAAGCGTAAAATATTGTGTCATTATCATGCGCATAACAGCAGGCGCACCATCCGCCCAGAATATTTGCATGCAGCCCCACCTTCAAATGGTGCCTTGACGTTCATCATTGATATTCAAATTTCAATTTGTCCAAGTAACGAATACCAACAAAACAGTGGAATAAATATAAATAAAGCGCGTAGATATAACACAAAAAAAAAAAAATAGAAGAAAACAAAGTACAGGGGGAATTGAAATGAATTCAAATATATGCGTGTTTTTTTATTATTAGAGTTCAAAATTAGGTTTTGGAATGTTGGATGGCTCTCTACTGGTTGTCACGGTGCACTTCACTCAATGGCGGTACAGTGGCTGCTAAAATTAGCATGAAGTGGATAACTGTAACGCAAGCAATGCCTGCAAGCACAAGTTCTTAGTTCTTGATTGTGTTTCGAATAAAATCTCTGAGCTTACTGCTTTCGTGATAAAAAAAGTCGTCACTAACTTTTCACAAAGGTGCTTTTGTGGAGTTCTTTGTGAGGAGGACGCGCAGTCGGCCAAATCCACAGTGAACGGACCACCGCGGTGTTATTATCTACACTTTAGCGGATTGGAATTCGATACTGTGTAAGATGAACTGTGTGCATGGCATCTAATTACAATAAAGCTTCATTGTTGTGTGGCAATATTATAAAAAAATGGATTTAAAATTCTTTAAAGCACACACACGAGAAGCGTGTAAGCACTGAAGCGCATTCGCCGTCCTAGGAAACGGAAACTGTGAATGACATCCGCCGCCGAGTGCTGGGTCAATGAGGTAAGTGCTTGGCGTTGACTAAGGCCATTGTGCGAAGAGTGGAGGTGGTTGGTGGTTGGCTGCTTTACTGCTGTCAGCTTTCGGCCTGTCAATAAGCGTTATGACACCACGTCCAACAACAAGCATTCCATTTTTATTGTCGGTTGTCATAATGATGCCGAATTAATTTATTTATTGCCTACCACATACACATACATATACATTTGCACACACATACATTCGCAGTGAAAGATTTTAATTCTTTTGCGTTGAACATCAGCCCGAAGTTCCTCGGATTTAAGGCAGTGTGCAACCGAGTTGGGGAAACTAATGCAAAGTGTTACAAATCATTAAGTTGCCGAAATGGCCAGAAAAAGGGCGGGAAAGCAGATTAAATGCTCATAAACAGACTCATATGCATAGATTTCACTTTCATTTGCTGTCAAATAATTTTATTTCTCAATACAAAAGTGCTTCAGCACATAATAATAAATATTCCGTTGTATTTGGCTTCCTCTGCTGGAAAATTTTATTGCCTGCCACCACACAAATGCTCAGCTTACTACGTAAGAATTTTCCCACTTTCGCAAGTAAGTCGAGGATTGGCCGATGAGTGTGTCAAAACATTCACCGATTTCGGCGACGACCAAAATTGTCCATCACCAGTGCGTCACACTCTATTGCCATTTCCGTTTTTCATAAAAGGAAATGACAATCTTCTTGTTTCGCATGCGAGTATCCATCGCACACACACTTTGATACGGGTGTGGCTTTGCAAATTCCGTCTGCTGGAATTGTCAGAATTTATGGTGCATTTCATACATCTGCATGCAGAGATGAAAATGTGGGCTATTCCCTCCCCCAAAAGCTTAACGTTCCGAACTTCCGTTTTGGTTTTTCCTGTTGAATGGTTGAATTTTGCAAAAATATCACCATTCCGTCTGCTCTTTCGCTATAGTGACACCCGCTCGCTGCGGTTAAATGGTTGTAGGAAATGAAAACCTATAAAATCCTTTCCTACGGTGATTAGATAACATATTTTTCTCAAGTCTATGCATAGAGGAAGCAATTATTTATATGAAAATATTATTTATTTTCAAAAATACTATAATTTTTGGGCTATGAAGCTTCGAAGTAATGCTGGCACTTAAGGGAGAGTATTTATGCATTTTTATTGTTCCGTAGTGGACCTTTTCTTACTCGAAAAGTAACTAACTTCGTAAAGCAGTAATTTTTATATTTTATCTTCTTAAAAGGGGAGAGCAGCGGTGGTTGAGATTTCTGTTTGAAACGCAAAGTAACTCTGTTTTTGAGGTATTTAATTCGCATACGAAATTCGCGCAAAATTATTCATCCTATTAGAAGATGTTACAATCTTTGCAAATGGAGTCGTATGACAATCACATTTGATACTTGTGAACTAGTCAGCTGCAGTTTACAAACAGACAAGCGATAGAGCGCTGTACTCCGCAAGAGTGCGCCGATTTGTTTTTACCAATAATCGGTCGGAGCTGTTGGCGCAGCGTGAGTTTCGGGGACGATTTCCTCACCATGTCGCGCCAACTGGGCAAACATTCCGGCGTTTACCTGTTGGACTGAAAGCCACACGAGACTGTAACCACATCAGATCTTGCAGGACTGACGCCAACGGATTTGTCATATGGCCGAGGATATCGCGGCTGTGGTTCCCCATGTCGTTAAGAAGTAAGAAACATAAGCCAGACGACGGGTCACGCAACTCTCCATCAGCAGACGCATTCTACAGCGAATTTTAGTGAAAGACTTACATATGTTCCCGTACAAAGTGCAAAGAGTGCATCAGCCTGCTGACCGTCAATCTCAACAACGAAGAGAAAGACTTTGAGTTGAAAATCATCATAAGCAACGAGGTGCTTTTCCACTTAAGCGGTTAAGTTAATAAACCAAATTTTTATTTTTGAGGCACGAAAATCCATTATATCTACTGAAAGTCACTGTGTGGTGTGGCGTTCACGTGGGAGAAGTGATGGGGCCGTATTTTTTGTTTGAAGATGGCATCGGCCCATCACTGTTATTGGCGAATGCTACGTAGCAATGATAAACGACTTCTTACTCCCGGAATTGTATGAGCGGGGATTGGTGAACATGTTTTTTCAACAAAACGAGGCAACTGCAGACATGGCAATGGCAACAATGGATATTGTGAAGGAATCTTTTCCTGGTCTCGTAATCTCCCGTTTAACTATTCCACACTTTTTTTGGGGCTACTTGAAGTCATGGGTTTATGCCAATTAGCTTCAGAATATCTCAGTTCTTAAGGAGAATATTAGGCAAGAATGTGAACAGTTATCACCGGAAATCTTGCGAAAACTCGTGGAAAATGCGATAAAACGGGCACAAATGTGTGCCAACACTGGCGGCAGACAATTAATGAAAAAAATTTCAAAGATTCAAGTTAAGATTTTCATCACGCAAACTCATTTCTTTTTGTAAAAAAGTGACTTAATTTTGCGCCAACTTGTACTTGGTTGTGGTGAGACGGCCGCAACCGTATCTGAATGAGTTGGCGCGAGACTACCATTCGGGAGTGCGTAAAACACCATAAGGCACCATACATGCATGAAGCACCAAGATAATAAAAAAAGTATTTTCTATATGTGGTCGTCCTGGCAAGCAATGACACACCTCCGAGTGTATTTCTGCCATGAAAAAGCTACTCATAAAAAATGTCTGCCGTTCGGAGTAGACTTAAACTGTAGGCCCCTCCATTTGTGAAACAACCTAAAGACCCACAGCAATAATAAGAGGAGGAGCTCGGCCAAACTCCCAAAAATGGTTCAAACGCCATTTATTTATTTTTATTTTTTATTATCGAATGCATCCTTTTCCCCTTCGCTTTCCATTTTATATTTGAAGCTACTTTTCACAAGCAAAGAATCATAATTCGACTTTAACTTTTATAGTACCAATTCCAATGAATAATTTCCATGGCTGTGAGAGATTTCGAAATTAATTGTTGGCTCACTAATTGCATGCAGCAGGAATCGGCACAAGCCCTGTGTAGTTTTGAGTCAGACTTAAAGAATTAATTTTCACTTTGGTTTATGGCACATCTAGAACATCTTTATAAAATACCTTAAAATTGCATTGTAAAATTTTATCTGAACTAACGGTTGCTGCTTTGCAAAGTCAATGCTCTTGCTGCAATTGAAAGTAAGGAACATAAATCCTGTTACTTCTGCTTGGCACTTGAATAAAGCAACACATTCCTACTCATAGCAGACTCTTACCCATAGAATTAAGAAAATACTTAATTCCTCTAACACCCACAATGACTCTGCGCGTCTTCATCAAGCAGTTATGCCGTTATGCTGCTGTTATTAACAACGATTCGCTTCAGCCGTCCTTTTCTGCGAACGGTAGCGGAAAACCAAAACTTCCCGATAATTATGAGAATCCGGTACAAAAACTAGCAGATGTCCAATTTTTTGGATTTCTATTTGAATTTGGATATCTATTTTCAATTGCTCTTAAAGCTGCAGCAGTTAAATAAGATTAAGATTTGAAAATTTAATATTTTATAGGCGATTCAATGAATAAATGTTATGCTATGTCTAAAATGAAAAGCCACTATGTAATACAGTTTTTGAACTAACTTTCAGATTTCACACAGAAAAAACGGTTGAAGAATATCAAAATTTGCATACCGTTAATTTCACTTTCCATTCAGTTAACCAGCACTGTAGGCTAGGCTCGTTATACATAAACTTCGTAAAAAGGCACACAATTCAGTAGGTAAGTCTTCAGTTTGACGCCGCATTGCTCCTATGACAAATAATTGATATCAATCATGAAAGCTGCCGTTAAAAACGTGACCCT
Organism: Anastrepha ludens; assembly: GCF_028408465.1. Classification (NCBI taxonomy): domain Eukaryota; kingdom Metazoa; phylum Arthropoda; class Insecta; order Diptera; family Tephritidae; genus Anastrepha; species Anastrepha ludens. The sequence continues at coordinate 183,796,598 of NC_071498.1, read as the reverse complement.
CTAATTTCCACTAGATTTCCACCCCGATTACAACAGGCATCAGCGAAAATCGCCATTCTGACACCAAAACTTGAATTTCCCAGAATGTGTTTTCATCGGCTTGCGCGTGTGTCCTTTTCAAAACTAATCAAAATTCAATTTGGCATTGTCAAAACTCGGTGTTGTGTTTTCCGTAATGCATTATGGCATCATTAAAATCGAAATGAGCAAATGATGCGCGTAATAAAATTGTGAAGAGTAACCAATGACGGCGACAGCCTCTTGTCGACTGGGACATAAGTGTTGAGTGCTGAGCGCTGAGCATCGCTTGAAGACGAAAGTGCTAGGTAAAATTGTCAACAAATGTTTGCTTGTGTGTGATGCGGTAGCTGATTGCGGACATTTCTCATCAAACGAAGCATGAACCGCCGTGCGAGCTGTATGCGTTTTTCCGCGGCAATGCTGCGCCCAGCCATGCCAACCGTGATGAGTTAATTCAGCGCAACAACCAGTGTGACAATTGAAAAATCTGCGTGCTTTGCCAAAAGGATAACAATGTTTGCAAACACCGACAAAGAGTCAGATGAAGGATGCGACAAATCCACGGCAAATTGGCTGCGGCTGTCGCACTGATTGTGGCGGACTGCAGTCGACTATGTCGAACAAACTGTATGCCGTGTGTGTGGCATACATTCACATTTGGAAATTCTTCAACTAACGAAAATTTATGTACACAGGAGAAATTGAAAACGGCAAAAATGCTGAACGGGCATTGCGAAAACAAAAGTGACGGCGAAATACTTGAATCGCAAAAAAGGGGACGCGGGTATTACAAATAAACCACAAATAATCCTGTGGCATATATTATATTGACTGGCAATGGTATGCCATGTGCCATTGAAATTATTTGGTGGCTACCGATTGAAAGTAGTTCGAGGTTTTGTTGTTTGAAAACAATTGAAAACAATGAACCCCATTTGGTGTCGCATCTGAGGCTGTAGCGCACAGTGGTTTAAAAGTTGCACTGCAAGAATAAGAGGAATGTTTATTTATTTACTTTATTTATTTATTTTTATTTATTTATTTAAGTCTATGATTACAAGAACTTTACAGACATGTACATATTTGCTTAAAATTAATTCTTGCATGCTAGAAAAGAATAAAGTTATTATGGATAGGGGGCCGCAATTCTCGAAAGGAAAAGAAATCTAGGCCTGACAAAATCTAGATCAAGTAGTTTGTGGATAAAGTTTTGAAACGAATATTGAAGCCAATCTGTTCAAGCACTTTCTGACAATCAACAGAACGGCAAACAACATCACAAACAAACACCAAAGACTGAAGACTGAAGGGCACCTCTATTGGAAAGGGACCCCAGACTCATTAGCACACACCGAACACTGTAGGGTGGTAGTGGATCAGAGAAATGAAGAGGTTGCAGAACGAATCGAATAAAATTTCGTTGTACCCTTTCAATTTTATTTGAATGAGAGGCATAAATTGGATTACAAACCAAAGATGCATATTCGAGCTTAGGACGCACCAGGGAGTTATATACACTTTTTGTAGTGTAAAGGTTTTTAAAATATATGGTATGTTCAAAGTTCATCTCTCCTAGTTTGAGGTTTCAAGAGTTGTAAGTATGTACTGTATGTTTGTCAAAAAAGCGTTCTGACGAATATGTTTTATGTTTTTGTAAACAAATTGCCACTGTATTAAAAATGGTATTATCTAATTTAGTGTAGTTGTAATGATATTTTGAATTTAATGGCTCGGAATTTGATTTCAATTGTTTAATGGCTCTCCAGTAAAAATTTGTTGGATGCATTGCGCTGCCAAGACATTTTAAACTCCCTTAAACAAAGAGTGCGAAAACATACGATCATTTAAGTTTAATTATCAAGGGATTCCTGTAAGAAAATATATACATTGTTTTATATATATTTAGCGAAAATTGTCTGATCACATTATAAAATATTCCTGTGCGAACTTTTGTACCATAAACATCACTCCAGAACTCTTGCTTTACATTGCCGGATCTTTCTGCACCTCTAATAATGCCAAATATTATATTTTATGGTAATCAGTTTACAGTCACAAAAAATCTAAGAGCCAGACCTTTCAATTCCTATGTAAAATCGGTCCGAAAATCCACATAATTCTGTTTTGCTATGTACTTTGCGAAATATCGCCAACTAACGGTTTTGCATTAAAGAAAAAAATGGATGATAAAAGTGCCTCATATCTGGTTAAACAGTTAACAATTCAATTATCAACAAAAATCATTAAATTAAAGGTAATTAACATTAACTTTTTTTTTGCCTAATTTTTCAATAAAGTCAAACATTTTCAAGATATTTAAAAAGTTTGGTGGGTAAGTGAAATGGTTGAAGTACCAGTCTGGCACTTCCAAGTAGCCTTTTTGATACCATTATGAGACCTCCAACGGGCAGTAAAAAGTATAAAAAAAATGTGTTTTTTTGCAAAACTAAAAGAAAATGGATCTTGAAAATTTTTTTGTGTTACTCGTTTCTTAATTCTTAAGTATCGAAAAAAGTCCAATATACGAGCATAAATGAACTTTACTTAGACACCGTTAATGCAAAAATGAGCAATCTTTTCTCGTGCGTGTAAATTTTATATCAGTTGGAAAAGTTTTTGATTTATATATTCGATTTTTCCTGGATATTTAACATTTATTCTATTTCTTACAACATAATCGAAAATCTTCATATTTCTGTCAATTTTGTAAACCTTCTGAAAACCTTTAATTTTTATAAAAAAATGATGCATTCCCCGCTTACTTTTATCGGTTAACGCATTCACCAAATTATTTTTATGACCTTTTCTTTTTTAAACCAAAACCGTTAGTTAGCGTTAACTCAAAAACTCATGGAAAAAAATTATGTAATTTTTCGGACCCAGCGACCAATTTTACATAGGAGTTTGTTGGCTTGGTTCTTTGGTAAAAAAATATTAATTATTTAGAATCCTGTAAATAAAACGTGGCAAAGTAACCAATAATAAATCAAGCCATACTGGATCAAATTGTAGGCTACTACGGCGTAGAAACTCCTATTCACTCTGATAAGATGAAAGTAATTAACTAAGTTTTTGAATAAATTTGTTGAAGTATTACTTTCTAAAAGGACATTATAAAAATACCTTCCTGATACGTTCAACTGAGAGTATTTTTTCATTTCGAAAGTGTTAAAAAGTCTGCTCGCAGCATCTGAAATTTTTTGTAAATTTGTAGTATATTTTTTATATTTATGTGGAATTATTATAGATGTTTCATATATGTATTTGCACTGGTAGATACTATTGGTACTGGCAGAAAAACGGGTTTCTTGCTTTGCATATCTGTCTACTTGAATGAAGATTCTATTTACTTCTGTTCCAAGCTTTGGTTTTAGACCAAAAGAACTATCGCTGAGCCCCAAGTCGCATGGAAGTCAAATAAAGGGAACCACATTTTCTGCTTACCCACATATGAACATACAAGCATGCCTATATGCACATATATATAATAACAAACTTGGACCGATTTGCACATTTCCACTCTTACCTTGAATTTACCATTTATCGCCACTGTACGATATGTTACCCATTTTCAAAGAAGAAAGCGTTAACCTGAGACCAGTGAATGCTTGTGCAACTCCTATCAGGCCGACCACCACTCCTCAACACCATTCGCCAATTTAAAATGCAAAATCAAAGTAAATCAATTGCCGCATGACCTACTCCTACCCTCATGCGCCTGCGTCTATTTGAGCTCCTGTAATTTTCTATTTTCCGCATCTCCCATACCTGCTCGATTCGGGCTTTTCCCGGAACGATGGCGGGCAGATTGGCAGACATTTCAAAAGCACGCAATGCATGGGACACGTTTTTCATGGTTAATCTGCTAATAAATCAAATTAAGGACTCACTGCATCATACACATGCATATAACATAACGTACACACATACATACATACGCGATGTGTGGTATCGCAAAATTTCCTTTTTTTCTCCAGCAGCCCAGCCTAATCAAAAATTTGCAAAATAAGTCGTGACATATGTGGCAGCAGCAGCGTTTTATAAATTTATCATAAGTCCGCAGAGATAGAAAATTACATATAGATTTCGATTACTCTTGACAACAAACAAAGTCACTTAAATCTGGGGTAAATAGATCAAGCAGGCACTCATAAATCTTGTGAGGCGCGAGAAGCTTAAGTGAAACACGTAGTTTATAATTTTAATGGCATAATTTCACCGATATTACGCCCGTATTGTTCCGCCCACTCCGGCCCCGATTCGAGAGTTTTCTTGAGCGAAGAGTGTAAGTGAAGTATTTGCGCTGCGAAATTTGTCATAAAATATTCCAAACATTCCTGAGATTTATAGTTAAAAATTTTAATGTTTCAAATTTCTAGTGCATACATACGCGTGAGTATGTATATGTACGTGTGTAGGCCATATTGGGAGCGTGCATAATTTACGCATTTTCACTATTTTATATTTTTGATAGTATTGCTTTTCAGAGCCTGGAGTTGGCACGCCAATATTTATGGCCTCATTGTCGCGCTTTCGTTCTTTCATTCGAACGCTGCGAACTGTTTTACACGTTTTATGGCATTTCTATGCTAATTTTCGTGAATATTATCTCCATTTGACACAGTTTTTATCGCTTTCAAATTTCAGTAATGCACAAATACTTACATACATTTTCGTCGAAGATTTGTTTTAAGGCAAGCCAAGGGGAAATTAAATCTGATACATGTTGAAAGGCATAAAATAAAGCATCCTATTAAGCATTAGCCTGTGCTTCGAACAAAGTACAGTTATACAACTGTTATACAGGGGGCGTACGAAATCTATAATTTCCACAAGTGCATTCGTTAATTCGTCCGTAAGGTTAGCTGTGAAATTGGCATCAAGCGGCGATGGAACACGTTGAACGTCCTGATACTGTCCGATCGGCAGAATTTAGTCAACAAGCGCAAGCGACCATATACGAGGACCCATGAAAATTAATGAAGGCCCTTGCAAGAGAGCTCATTGTTTCTGAGAGTTTTGTACTTCGAGTTGTCATAAAGATCTCCAATATAAACCTACGTTATGCGCAGAAGAAAGTTTATGTCGGAGCAAACACGAGAACAGCCAGTTTACCGATCAAAAAGCCTTCTAAACAAAATTAAACACATTCAAGCGCCTGAGATGTTATGGATTTTTTCTAAAGAAATTTTGACCACGACTAAACGACCAACCCCAGTAATGACCAGAATGGCAGATGACTATGTTCCAATCCGATAGAAGTTCCTGTTGTCATGCACACGAAGTTACCCGAAGTTTTCAGTCACTGTTATGGTTTAGGGTGTTGGGAGCAATAAAAGACATGTCGTGCCACCACGCTTCTTTACTCAAAGATTTCGAGTGAATTCTACTGCATGTCGATGTTCTAGACACAGTAGACTGGGTTGAGAATGTACGCGGTGACACCCCATACATTTTTCAGCAAGGCTTTGCTTCTTCACACAAAGCGATATCGACCGAACTTAGCTGAAAAAATCTATGGCCTCATAACATCACACTTATGGCCGCCTAACTCCCCAAACCTTAATTCCCTGGATTACTGCGTATGGGAAGTAGTTGAACGTGAAACCAATAAGCATCCTCATAACACCACTTCTTTTCTGAAGGCTGCAGTTAATACCGTTATGGTCAATATGAATAAGGAGCATTTCCGTATTAAGGATCTGAATCGCGGATGTTAAATGAGCCGACGGAAATTTTAGTGAATCATTTTATGGATATATAATATATGTAATAAGTGAAGTTTCATTAAGTTGTGTTTAAAATAAAATCTAATTAGTTTTACCCTCAAAATGTGCTCAAATACCGTACGCACCCTGTGAGTAGAGTTTATAATCCTGAAAGCACATTATGAACAGAAATTTTTATAGAACAAAGTTAAGTAGATTTTTGTTGCAGTGGGTAAACTTTTTCAAATGGGCTATAGAAGTCTTTATATTTCGCAAAGAAAAGTTATACTCTAAGCCGATTTCTGATAGAAATATTGGTGCAAATGTTATATAAAAACATGAGGATGATATCTATTGTTGCCTTTTCCCCTTGACTACCTGCAGTCTGCTCTTGGAAAGGTGAGCTTCACGACAACTCATCGAGCGCTGGGCAAGTACAAAGCTTGTAAGGTCGCGAAATTATTCTGGCCGCAGACGTTCAAGAGATCTTCTGAGGTTGACAAAATCACAGCTCTCGAGTTTCGTGGGTCTTAAACAGGACACTATCCGTGAGGTACATATGCTCTGAGACTTGGCTTTACTACAAGTACTTCTTGCGTCAGCTGTATGGAGGATGAGGTGGAATGATCTCAGACTTCTCCTTAGTTGCGTTGTTCTCGCGGGGCTATGATTTAGGCATCGTGGCTCTCATTTCTTTGCTACGTCTGCTGATATAGTAGGCCTTGATATTAAAAACTTGATGAACTACATCAGCATCATAAACTCCATAAATCAGTCATCGTTCGTAGTTCCACAAGTACATCTACTTCGTCCCAGTGTGCGCACTCTTTAGGCAAAAATATTAACTAAACCTAACTGATTCGTCTACCTACGCAGAAGAAAAACATTTTTCTAATAGCGGTCGGCCCTCGGCAGGTAATGGCAAACCTCTGAGTGTATTTCTGCCATGAAAAAGCTCCTCACGAGATTAACCACAACCTTCCGAGAGTGGGTCAAGAGCAAGAACACTCGACTACAAACCTCTACTAAATGTTTCCGATAGATGAGCTCAGTTATTTTAAAAACTATTATTTTAAAAGTACAGTTACTAGCCTACGTCTGCAAAGACATCTTCAGCAAACAAATACAAAGATAGTTCGTGTGAATCATCGTATACAATTGAAAACAAATGTGTGCTCAGACCAGCCATTGACAAATCAGCAGTTGTTACTCAATTCCTGCGATAATTTGTCTCTATTTGTTGAAAGCTATTTGCCAATTCGGAAGAGTCGCGTAAGTTTTATTTTTTCTTTTATTTTCTGGCTCATTAGGCAAAACAAAAAATGCAAAAATGCGGGCTTTATTTCCAATTAGGAAGCCAAATAGTAAATCCAGAGTCGGTATAGTGATTAATGAAACTAATCAAGTGAGTAGTAGGTGAGTCTCCTTCGCAATTGGGGAGTCAGCGAGATTTTGTTGATCTTAAGCAGATTTATTGATAACTGTGAATAGTTTCTCCCACACTGTTCTCATCGGGGACATTCACTTATTAGTTGGGAAGGCAGATTCGGTAGCTAGTAAGATAAACAAGTACAGAAGGGGGAGCTTGAGCGCTGCTACATAACTTGTACAAAGCCCTAAAGCAGTTCAAGCACTCAGCGATACAGTAACATGAATTGTGGATGGGGGTGGGCGAAGTGAGCCAACTTGCGGTTGCTCAACGTTTGCTTGCGGCCAGCATAGATAGTCGTGTGGATGTGCAAAAACTAATCCGCTTGACCAGATCACACGCTTAGCACCAGCGAGCAGTCGCCGACGGCCAACAAATTAACTGGAAGGAGTGTCTGAAAGGGCGTGCGTATACACAGTAATACATCGCCCATCACTTGCCACCCATCTGCCTTAAGAAGCCTTTAAAGCGTTACAATACTTCAATGGCAAGATGGATTGAAGAAATCAATCTGCCTGCACGGGTTATAATTATGTTGACGAGGGTCGCAACAGCCAAGAGTGGTGCGTGAGAGTGAATGTGTGTCGAAAATATTGCCATCTTATTATGCTGACTGACGCCAAAATACTCTTCACCATTCGCTTAATTGAATTATGACTTCTGCATCTCAACTTGTCTTTCCCCGTCTTATGGTTGTTGGCGCGCCCGAAATTAATAGCCATGGAAATTGTTTGGGAGTTTTGACGAAATGAATCCGTTAGGTAGCCATAAGCACCGTAAATGTCGTAAATGGCGCACATAATTCAATCTAATTGCGTTAGTCACGTCACATTGGCCGTTAATTTGATTTCACGTGTTGCTAGCGAACGCCTCCAAATATGTGTTTGAACGTATTTGCGTAGAGCCTTGGGGGACTGGCCGTTGTTAATGCACAGTTGTAGACGAAGAAAGAGGAAATAAATTTGTATAAGTGGTTTTACAAATTTTTATATATTTTCTTTCGAAGAAATCATCTGACTCTGGCGACCTTTTTGAAGTCGTGTTACGCGTTTTGGGCGTAATTGTCCGTCTACAATGCAGTGTCTTGATGGAGGCGAACACATTACCACCACGAGAAGCCTTTACTAAATCTATGCCTATTATTTATTTTACAGAAAATTTGTTCTTTCATAATTTTTAAAAAAACACAGGGCGAAAAAAATGTGCCTATATCGCGACCATGTTACCACTAGATCAAAACTGGTATGAAATCACTACGTTAGTGAATCCAACCCTGCATAAAAAATTCCAATTGCGCAAGCTTGGGCTCTCAAGATTATCAATGCCGCGATTCCACGTGGCTCTCGGAGCTGCAAACACACAACTTTTTGAACTAAATAATTGTCTCATGAAGGGATACATAAGTAAAACGATCCATAATGTATTTTTTTAATATATTAGTATTTCCGAAGAAAATATAAAGTGTTTAAAATTTAATTCTTGAAATAACTCAAGTGTGTGTACGATCGATTTTTATCAGTTAATTGCATCAGAAACGCTTTTAATTAAGGGGACAGATACCTGTAAACACCCTAATTTTCTCTGATGTTCATTAAAATCATTTAAAATGAAGAAGTCAATATATTTTTTTCAAAATTGGCATACAGGTGATTTAAACATTAAATTAATATATATTTTTTTTATTTTAATCATTTAAATTGGCGTATGTACACTCAATTTTTCCAGGAAGGTCGCAGCGGGGCCTCGAAATCGCCGGGCATTGTAGCATCGGCGTCAGTGACCTGAATACAAAAAACCAAACATTTTTTGTTTACTAATGTCATAATTTCTATATGAAATTCGCGGAACAAAATGCTTAAAAAAATGAATTTTGGGGCGAATTTTCCTACTATTTTTGCTTCGAAAAAATTATTTTTTTGAAAATTTTTCGGCAACTTGAAACACATAGAAAGTTATATCATAAAAAACATGTGTGCAAAATTTCAGGGAGATCGGTCAATATCTTTTCGAGATATCGTGTATGCCATTTCGAAAAATATATATTAGTTTTGAGAAAAACGCGTCTAAAGTTTGAATACATGAAAATTCAACCTCCCCCAGCGCTCGATCGCAAAGAATAGAGTCGCCACGGTTGACGATCTATAATATAAGAAATACTTAATTTACGTTCTAAAAATTTTTTGACATATTCTTAAAGGATTATATTAACATTTTATGAAAAAAATTTTTTTTTTTCGAAATTTTACAGGTATCTGTCTCCTTAATAAATTCAAATATTTTTTCGTGGTAATCGATTTTTGTTAATACTTAGTAATATTGTTAGTATTTTTATATTGTACAATATTAAGTTCGGATGTTTTAACACGTCATTTTACTACGCGAATACGAGTACAACGAAATTCTCCGAAAAAAAATCACTTAAAGTCATTATTTTATGTGCTCAGCCAGTTCAGTTGGTGTAGAGCGACAAAAATATGAGTTCCATGCATGAAGTGGTTAAATCTCCTGTTATTGAGACCGAGACCAATAAACAATTATTCTCTTTGTACTCCTATTTTTTCAAATATGAAATTGGATACTCTGTAGTGTAATTCCTTAACTTTAAACGATTTTACAATTGTTATTTTTGTCTATAATATTTGCCGTTTGCCTTAACTAACAATAAACAGTTGTCTTCTTGTATTTAATCAGACTGATCGAAAGTCGTCTCTTCTGCCAAATTAAATACCAAAATTAGCGAATTACGCAAAGACGAATAGCAAAAACGTATCAAAAATTTCTTTTGCAGCTTGCCGCTCCACTTAAGTCGCAGGAAGCTTCACCTTAGTGCAAAACGAGGAAGGTTGTACGATGTTTGCTACATCTAATGGACGACTGACTTATGAATATTCGTCATTGCTCACCTACGGGTCGTTGATATACAGCCAGTTGCGAAAAATCGCACTGCAGCTAGAAGTCAGTCCCACAAAATTAGTAGATTTACCTGTTTTTCAGTCTAAAACGCTGTTATTCTGGAACCTCTAAGTTGACTGCCAAGCTGAGAAATTAGGTCCTCAGTCAAGTCCGCAGTTAACCGGAATAGTTTTTGGAACTCCTCTGCAGCCAAATGGAAATGACTGTTGCCGTCCCGGACAAACGCCGATCCCTTATTGTGGTCTAGTTCGCGATCATTGACTTGCTAACCAAAACTTATTTTCTTACAAAACTTTGACGTTTGATAATGCCCCTTTCGACAGTATGTGCAGCTCTGCCAGTAGGCATGGCGTCGACCGGGTGCTAGTGAGTTGGATTTGTTCAATGCTAGCCCAAAGAAGTGTCACGGTGCGAGAGGAGGAGGATCTGCTGGTGTCATCCGGGGATAATTAAGGCTGTCTCCATTGCTCTGGTGCATGGTGATCGATTCTCTACTCATCACCTTAAATGATGCGGGAGTCTACACGCAAGCATAAGCGGACGACGTTGCCTATTTGTTAATGGACCCTTCGTTTATGAACATCGGTAGAAAAGAGCAGAAAACTCGGGCTATGATTGACACTTGGTGCTGTGCTAATGGGCTATCGGCAAACCCCACCAAAACTGGTATTGTCCTCTTTACCAGAAGGAGGGAGCTAAATGGAATCGTTCTGCCTAAGCTAAAAGGAGTCACAATCCAGCTACCCAAAGAAGTCAATATCTTGGAGTAATCCTTGATAGTAAACTTCTTTGGAAGACCCACGTTGAAACAACTACATCCAAAGCATGATATGAAAAGACCTATTATCACCTATGCATCAGTGGTCTGGTTGAGTATACTCTCCCTCGTAGGAGTTAGGAGGACCTTATCGAGACACAACGCTGTGGCCTTCTGTTGCACCGGAACTATTCCGACCACTTCAGGCTCGGCATTAGTTGATCTGGTTGATCTATCACCACTTGATACTTTCATCAAAGGAGACGCCTTAAGGCCATCTGCAGGCTGAGAAACAATGGAAATTAGTACGGTCCGTATCCGGCAATGGACAGCAGAGAAGGCATGGACTTCGATCAAACGATCCTCGCCATGCCCTTGACTCCGTGCCATCAGTAGTCCTACTTGAAAAGAGATACAGCGTGGTGCTGCCAGAAGCTCAATTGTGGTCAAACTCTGAAAATGAGTCGAGCAAACACTGTATTTTCACGGATGGCTCCAGAAGAGGCAGATCTCTATGCATCTGCAGTGAGCCCCCAACCATAGGCTGAGCTATGTTGGTAGATACAACAGCCTGATCCTAACATGGGTGCCGGGGCACGTGGGTATCGTGGGGACGAGACCTCTGAATCTTTAGCTAGGATGGGCTCTGAGACAAACTTCTTTGGCCCGGAGGCCGTTCTGCCACTCCCTTCTGTAGCCATCAAAGCCACGGTTAGCAAAGTAGCCCACAAGCGAGCTTGGCAGGCTGAGAGATGCTGCACATGGACTAAACTGATGTTATATTTCTCAATAATATATTTCTATTATCCTTAATGGTAATATCGATTGCAAGGACTTTTTAAGCGAATTTCAAAATTATCATTCTTCACTTTATGGTCTAAAGAATAATCGTTCACTCAGTAGTTTTAATAATACGATTAACTATGCCTTTAATGTACCTCTTGTACGATCTGCGCATTTGTGTATCGATTAACATCAATGAAAATATTGACGAATTTAGTGGCTAATTTTTTTATCATATTTAATTATGTAATTGAATTAGTCTGTTAGATGATTTTCTGTAGACTGTAAATTATAAAAATAAAATAAACTGCTGACATTATTTTATCGATTTTTGTTATGAAACCTGTTACTGAATAACGAAATTATTAAACCAAGCGAATATCGCTGAAATATGTTAGGGAATTCTACTACTGGACATCGGGCCATAGTAGATACTTAAGACTATGCATTAATAGTAATGTATTCGACCCATTAGTTCTCAACTGCTTGTGTGGTGCATAACATTTTATAATATAATAATAATGAAACGACATGCCGCATACAGCGAGTAGATATCATAAATTCACACCCTTTTAAAATATTCAATGAACCAACACTTCCCTAGCGACCTTCCTTGGTGTGTTATGCAGTCCAAAAGCAAGTAGCCTCATACAAACATATATATATATATTATTCGAGTATGTGCACTTACTCTCTCCAAAACTACAGCTGATAGTCAACTAGCTATTTTTTCCAAGTTTTTGCATCCTTTCGCCATTTGCGCAGTCATAACTAATTCGCAATTTGCTTTCAAACCAAGCTAAAGTAATTGTTAAAAAGGGGTCGAAAAAATGGCAAAAGTAGTGCAAAAAGGGGAAAATAGGAAAAATAGCGAAAGTGTATTACATCCATTTCCGATATTAGGTGATAAAATTTTATGCTTGCAAATTGACAGCGATTTGTGGAGTTGCAGATATGTAAGTTGGCATGTACTTAGTGTACTGGGTGCCGCAATAAGGGTACCGTCAATAAGGTCGCAAATTTCGAATTTAGTGTCATTCTTGTTTGGTTGCTGAAGTGGTTCAGTGATGGCTAGGGATTGAAATTGCGTCACTACTACTTTTCTACTACTCCAACTACAGAGAGCACTGAACATTTTTTGACTATTGCACTGAGTTACTAGCAGTAACGAATCGTAGCTTGTAGCTTAGTAAATTAGTTGATCCTGAGCTACCGTCAACACTACTCATCTGTTCAAGTTCAGAGCAGTAGCGAGAGCCGAGCAATGTTTTCGTGGATATTACTGCCACGAAGTAATTAAAGCACTGGTTGTGGCCTCGTAAATGAGGTGTCGCTGCTGATACTATTTTTGTGTTCGCTCTAGTAATACTATATACTGGTAATTTTAAGGTGTAGGTATATGTAAGGGAATGGTCCAGAAAGCAGATAACTGGGTGCCACATGAAGGAGAGGGATATCGAGATACGTTTGTGTCGTGTGAGATGCTTCTGGAACGGCAGAAAATAAAAAGCATCGTCACTGGCAACGAGAAATTTATCTATTATGATAACCCTAAGTGTCGAAAATGTTGAAGCCTGCCATGTGAACAAGGTCCATTAGCACAGAAAAAAATCATGCTTCAATGATTATGTTGTTCATCTAGTGGGATCAGAAGGATCATTACCGACTGCGGCTAATACGTTTGAATTGAAATTTCAAAGACAAGTGGCCGGAATGGGACGGTAGAAATGACAAACTGATTTTGGTGCATGACAACGCCAGGCCACACGTTGCTAAATGGGTATACAAATATTTAGAGGGACTGAATTGGGAAATCTTGCCCCACCCGCCCTATTACCCAGACATTGCACCTCCGGATTACCATCTGTTCCGATCAATGCAGTCAGTCCTTATTGGAGAGCCGTTCACTTCTTACGAGAGTATTATAAACTGGCTCAATGAATGGATCAACTCAAAAGAACTCGAATTTTTCTAGCTTCCAATGGAAAATACTTCACATAATATCACGAATTATTTAATTGTCTAAGTAATTCTTAGCTTTTGCCAAGAAAGGATGTAAACTTATTCCCATACCCAATGCATATTTGGTTGTACAATAAATGGAAATTGGTAAGTCCACTAACAATATGGAGCGATTTTCGGCCACTGTTATCTCGCGTCGCGGGGAAATGAATTTTGACTTGATGCATTCATTACTTTCTGTGAAAGCAAAAATTTTGTAGGACAATACCTGCCTACAACCTTAAGCAATCGTTGACATTAACAAACATGGAACGACGGGACGGGAGTCTCGAACAACTGTCTGGCTTAGACATCAACTACCTTATAAGGTTCTTAAACCGCACAGCCTGGATATAGTCATGCTGTAAATAACCATTAAGCAAGTTGGTAACGAGGATGTGGCAACAGAATGGTGCGGAAGCGCTAGTTGGATTCCGGAAGAATCACCACTTCAACCAACCAACCTGAAAACAATTTATTTATTTGTTACAAAAAACATCGTGAATATTTTAAATTCTATAATGGACCCTCATAATGGGACACCCTTTGTTTTTCACCCAGTGTTTTGCTGGCATAAATACAACAAGTAGATCAGCGTCATTCTGGAGTTTCATTTCGTCAGCCATTGAGCAGCTGCAATGTGTAGAAATTGGATATTGACATTGACATTTATTGTGGCGGGTATTTTGTTGTTTGCATTACCTAAATAAATAATTTATTAAATGGCTGCTGGAATTGTCAGAAAATAAAGGAAAAATCTAGTTACCCCATTTTTTCGTAGGGTCACTTACTAATATAGCGTAATGATATTTTTCTTTATCGTCTTTTTTTAGCAAAAACAAAAACAAATACAACAATGTCATTCATGTTTACCCTCCCTGATCAACAAATTCGCTACCGGGATTTGGTTCCAGAATTTAAGATATTTTTAGGACTTTTTGAAACTATTTGTTGTTTTTTTTCTTAAAAGTGAAGATTTTTTTACGCCATTTGAGATTTAACTGTGTTCATATATGGAATGTCTTCAACAAGCAAATGCGACAAGATTTAAGAAAAGAACTTAAGTTTGCTAAAATGAATTTATTTTGTTAATAGAAAATAATCAAACTAAGTGCGAATTTAAATATTAAGTATAGATATATATCCAAATACTTAGATTTAGTTGCGGCGAAATGTGTTTAAGACAGATAATAAATAATTTATCTTGTTTTCTTTTATTTTTTTCTGAAATGCAAAATCATCGACAAACGGCGAATTGAAGCCAATGTTAATACTTTGACTATTAGCATTTATGTTCAACCTTTTGAGGCGAATTTCCATGCAAATACCCGTACATCATTTGTTTGTAAGTGGAATAAATCTATAAGCAAAATCAGTTTCAGTAAAAAATAGTCTCAGAGGACTTTTTGGTTTATTAGGTGTATGAATAAAAACAATTGTAGTATTTGCAGTGCGAAGTCACGAGATCTTTATTAAAAAGTATCTCTTTGCACCAAACACCACCCGTGGTGGAAGCTCCATTAGTTCATACCTTTTCAAAACTGTAAATGGAGCCAATACCGGCATCAATGATGAGCCCTACACTCGAATGGTTGGCGACTATTCAGATTCACATGTTGACACCAGTCGCCCAAGTGTTGAATGGGCTTCACTAGATATTGCAATTTTCTATTCGATTTGAACGCAATTTTAGTGAGTGGTGTGGCATCCATTAGCGAGTTATTATGCAGTGCGACTTATGCTCGAGGTGTTTTTAAGCTCGATATGATTCTTCTTCTCTTCTTCTTAATTGGCGCGATAACCGCTTACGCGATTTTGGCCGAGCTTAACAAAGCGCGAGTCGTTTCTTTCTCGTTCTAACCGGCGCCAATTGGACACACCAAGTGAAGCCAAGCCCCTCCCTACCTGATCTTTCCAACGCAGAGGAGGCCTTCCCCTTCCTCTGCTACCACCAGCTGATACCGCATCGAATACTTTCAAAGCCGGAGCGTTTGTATCCATTCGGACGACATGACCCAGCCAACGAAGCCGCTGGATCTTTATTCGCTGCGCTATGTCTATGTCGTCGTAAAGCTCATACAGCTCATCGTTCCATCGTCTGCGATATTTGCCGTTGCCAACGTGCAAAGGTCCAAAAATCTTACGCAGAATCTTTCTCTCGAACACTCCAAGCGTCACTTCATCGGATGTTGTCATCGTCCAAGCTTCTGCGCCATACGTCAGGACGGGCATGATGAGAGTCTTGTAGAGTGTTAGTTTTGTTCGTCGAGAGAGGACTTTACTACTCAATTGCCTACTTTGTCCAAAGTAGCTCTTGTTGGCAAGAGAGATTCTACGTTGGATTTCAAGGCTGACATTGTTATCGGTGTTAATGCTGGTTCCTAAGTATACGAAGTCCTTTATAACCTCGAAATCATAACTGTCAACAATGACGTGGGTGCCGATACGCGAGTGCGCCGACTGTTTGTTTGATGACAGGAGTTACTTCGTTTTGTCCTCGTTCACCACCAAACCCATTCGCTTTGCCTCTTTATCCAGTTTGGAGAAGGCAGAACTAACAGCGCGGTTGTTAAGGCCGATGATATCGATATCATCGGCATACGCCAAAATTTCAATTAGGTTTTTTTATGAAATTGCGGCTCATACAACTAACATATAAAATAAGTTTTCGAAATTTGTATCAAATGTTTAAAAATGCTGCAAATTTTCATCAAAGCTTTCAACTTTTTAATCAGAATTTTTAGAGAAATTTCGAGTATGCAACTTAATAGATCATTGAATTGTGGTATAATGAAGTGCAAGTTTGAAGTGGTTCAAAACCCAGTTGATTTTTGAAAAATTTGTTTTCCTCCATATAAAAAAATGTGGAGTAGGTGTTAATGGAGAAAATGCAATAGACCGCGGCCAAAAAGAATTCTCAAAAATCAGTGTGATTTTTTATCTACTTTTCAAAGCTGCCATCTAAAATATTTTTAGTGCATGGTGAAATGTGATAAAACTTTCTTTTCCAATATCCACATCTAGCAGCGTTATTTCAAGCTAAATTTAATTAATTTTTAGATTTCTAACATAGCTTAGGGTATACCAATTCCAGATGGAAAATTGAGGAACGACAAGAGCTTTCACTTATTCAAGTTTTGATAGGTAGTAAATTTCTTAATATATTATATAATACATTTTTGATACTCTATGATTTATATGATCCGAGCAAGTTAAACACGCATCCCTTTCATTCCTAAGTTACTCATAAGATACCACTGATTGAAATTTTATTTCCGTGTCTACCAGAATAATTAGTGACAAATCATTAAGGTCGAAGGCGTTTTGGTGTTTTTGCATAATTCAATGCCTCTTCTAAAAGCAGTTGCTATTTCTCATAGCTATGAACATAAATCAGACTAAAGAATATTGAAATTTTTACATTACTGGTTTAATTTGATTAAATTTTATTCAAAGTAGCCAAATGCGATAACAAAAATATATCTGCTTATATTTGGTTTTCATCAACTTGGATTTTCGTAGTTCAAACACAACTATTAACTGATTTTGAGAGCTTTTATGTCATATTTGCACGAAGTCTGCAGTTGATAGAAGCGCTTTCTAATTTTTCAGCAAGACAAAATCAATACAAATAAGAGTGAAACGCAAATATTGGTCAACGAAATATTTTCAAAATTATATTTGCTTATAAGCCGCATAAACGCACAAATACGCACTTACACACCCTCAACGCAAGCACTTATCACGCCCACATCGCCCTTCAACCCAATTTGCAAAAGCAAATGTTTATCAAAATCTTCCGAGATTCGTTCGACTTCTCAAATTGTTCGGCACTACAGAAAAAAACGTATTTGGCAAATGACAAAACTTTGCGCCAACTTCCGCAAAAATCTTTCACGCGGGCAGAGGGCATTTCCACTTTTGAGTGTGACTGCTGTATGCCGTTTGATCCCTGCCCTGCAACTAACTGCAGCGCGTGCAACAACAAACAATAAATTACCAAAACTTGTATAATAAATCTTTTGCGGAACATTTATATAATTTCCACTTTTCATATTCAACTGAGAGGAGGACAATGCGAGTGACCGAGTTATTGCTCTGGCTTCCGGCCTACCGAGGCCGGCTCGTTTGGCTTTTGTTGGCTGCCGGCTGGTTGTTGCGGACTTGTTCTCCTTTTTGTCGTTTGCTTACATGTTTGATTCCTTTTTTGACATATTGAAGTGGTCAACCAAATAAACGAATATGAATCACTTTTCCCGCTGCGCGGCATTCCGCCTTTGCTTTCAACAAATAAAAAGTGAAAGCCGCAAGAGGGCGAGTATCGGACAGAGAGTTCGCCTATCTGTTTGTATTTGTGTTTGTACTTGCGATTGTGACCAAGTTCGAAAGTGTGTGTGTGTGCGTGTATGGTGGAAACGCCTGTTTACAATTAATTGATTATGTCCAAGCTCCTGTCAACAGTGGCAACAACTTTAGATTAAACTCATATCTCACAACGCAAAAGACATCTTGGAATGTATTGCAATATTTTTTGAGGTCAAACAAATAAATTCAATCAAATCAAGTAGTAGCTCAAACTATTGTTGTAACTTGTTCTGCAGGATACCGTACACATCCCCACAATAGAAATTTCAGGTTATGTTATCACATTTTTTTATTCCGGACAGCTTTTTTGTAGTCGTAGCAACATGTAATTTTCCCATTTTTCCACTCAGTGTGCGATTTGCTATTGTTCCGATAATAGTTCGGCAATATTTTGGGTCCAGAAATATGCCCATTGTCCAAGTTAAATTGATCATCTGCACAGTTGCTTGCAGGTGGTTGTTTGGTGCTGGTCAATGGCACTCTTGGCCTAAATATCCTGCAGTGTCCTGGGTGACACGAAAGGCTTCTTGCATTCTCATTTTCGACAAAGCAAATAAATCGACTATTAACTGAGGCTTTGTGTTCCGATTTGTGTTAATTTAATTGCACTTGATGGGTGTCTTTCCAGCAATAATCTGTTTCATTCAACTAGCGCATTAAATGACCAGGAGTTGTAGAATGGAATGCATTCGTTTCTCGCATCAGTCATAAAACGCAAAATCAAAAAAAAAAAAAAAATCACTAAAATATAATATCTACATATATGTAGGTACCATATATTAATTATATACAGTAGGTTCTGTTTTTATGCGGTTGATACGTTCCGCAAGAAACAGCATAAAAAAGCTACTAGTTCTATAGTAAAACTATAGATACGTTTCAAAAGTGCTAAGAACCGCATAAATCTGAAATAATGTAATAAAATCGCATAAAAAAGGGCACTAGTCCCATATTATTACTATAGATACGTTCCATAGACGGCATGAATCTGAAATAATTAAATAAAATCGCACAAACAAAATATTGTATTTTTGAAAATTATATCTTTATTTAAGAAACGTCCGAATCGAAACATAAATTTACGTCAGAAATAGAATCAGACAATACCCACATTTGGCGTAAAATCACTTTCGTCACTTGAGGAAATGTACACGTCTGATCTAGATGGTTATGCAGGCGGTTCCATACTTGTAGGGTTAGCATTTCTGATGTAATCTGTGATGAGTTTTTGCTTAGCTGGTTTAGAATCTTGTTTATATGTACAATTCCCGATAGGTCGACATGCATTTTGTAATTTAAAAAAAAACCGCACTATTTCAAAACCGCATAAAAACGGAACCTACTGTATATATGTGGGTATTCTTTGTTAGGTGTTTGGTCGAGCTCCTGCTCCTATTTGTTACATGTGCCTTGATGTTTTTCTACAAATAGACGTCCCTACAGTCCTATGGCGCCTCCGCTTTTCAAGACAAACCTATTGAATACTTAAATTTTGCTAAATCAGCTCTGCTTTGCGACTCAATATTTAGTGATTCTTAAGACTCAATTTCCCAAATTGCCGCAAAAAGTTATTGAATACTCTGCATCAACGATCAAGCGATTGGCTTCAAACATGTCGTGCTTTCAGAAAATTTAATAGAAATTGGCGGGCTCCGTTAATTGTGTCTCAGGAATTAGTTTTCAAATGTTTTCTCTTTTAAGTCGGATAAGGTTTTAAGGTTCGTTTTGGTTTCGAAAATACTTATGAATCAAAAGATTTTTATCGTGCATAGCAAAAGCTAAAGTATGCAGGAGATTTATTTCGTAAAATACGTTCATTTTTGCTCAAAACTTTGCGGAATTCAGATTTAAGGTCGAACGTTAACTTAAAATTCCATATTTCAACTTTATATCATTTTTGTAAGCAATGATTAACTAAATGTTTCCGATAAAAATGTTTCCACATTTTTCCTAATTTTACTACTGAAGCTGTGGTGGTAGATTCGTGGATGTAGTTCCGTTACTACATTTTTTAATTAAAAACAGATTTTTTGAAATTTTTTCTGGAGTAAATAATTGGAATAGCGTACATACTGATTATGTTAATATATGATTCCAAAATTGAGATAAATAATACAGATGTTAAATCAGAAGTCAACTAAGCCCTTCTTATAAAGTTTTCATTATTTTTTGGTTTCATATTGGAGCATAGGGCGTCCAAATGAGTTGGCCGCTAACATCTTCAAATTCTTCTATCTTAACCGCCTTTAAAAAAGGTGTATGATTTAAGAAGTTATAACGCATACTTGTTTTCAATACAATTTGAAAATGTATAGACCGAGTTTGAGAAAATAATTATTTCAACGTTTCTCTTTCATATTTTTTCAAACCATAAATAATAAAATAAAACCATGGCAACCAAGTGGTTAATACTCGTATGATGACCGAAAAATACCAATGAAACTATCTTCTTTTTTCAAAGAATTTTTTCCGTGGATTACTCCCAGCTCATCTGAACACATCCACATGTAACTTTGTATGTATGAAGTTTATTGCAAGGGAAACAATATGAAAAAAATTCAATACACCTGAGTCAAAGTATGCATAGTCACCGTCAGTAGAAAACCCATCAAAACTAGTAAATATTGCTCGTAAATTTCGACAAGTATCATTTCAGTAATCTAATAAGAGAGTTTGCTGAGTTGATGGGCGAATGGCTGGCGCAGCATATTGCAACTTTGGAAGGTTATGCATGGATCTATGCATGTACATACGTTCACATATGTGTACCGTACCACCCATTGCCGCCTCCACCTACGCCCATTTGATTGCCCCCGCTTTGTAGTGCCATCATTTGCTTACTTTCCTTTTATTGCAATTTGCGAAAATTTAGTGAAAGTGAAACGACAGAAATTTTATCGCCCATCCACAAAAGAGAATATGTAACTAAAACCATCCACCCACCCTCCCTATTTCGTACACATCTTTTGTCCAAAAGCGTTTGCTGTCGGCAAGTGTGTTTTTCTGGCTAAATGAAACAGCGAAAATATGACATATAATGATATGACATGAATAGAAAAGCAAGAGGGTGCGCAGGAAGCTCAAAACAAAAGCAACAACTGCTTAAATGTGCAGCAATTCAAGAGTCAATAATGATAAACAGAAACAAAAAGTTAGTTACGGAGGTAGTGGCTGAGGAGTGTATATTGCGCGGGTGGATTCACAGCCGAAAGGATGGGCGGTCGGTCGAGCGGGTGGGCTGCAGAACATGTTTGTCATGTTAGTGCACGGATGTCAGACAGTCAGCGCTCCGCTCGGCCAGTCCACGGTGGGATAGTAAGCAAATCAGTGAAGTCGGACGTATCAAGCCAAGCATCATCGCTGTTATCCCATCATAATTCCCTTTATGTCCATGATGAGGCATCAAATTTGCAGGCCTGCCTCGATTCGCTCGGCATTAATTGCCAAAATCAAATTTATTTCATTCATTACAGCAACGTCCTGCTCGAAATGTCCAAAATGTCAAGTAATCAAGCACATCCTGTGGCGGCAACGACGGAATAAACCAAATGAAGTGACTTGAAGTGCTAGTGGCGGAAAAATGTGGCGTTTGAATGACAGAATCGTAGAGTTTATTAAATTCATAAATATTTTTTCATGGAATAGTCAATAATGACAAGTTTGTAAGTGGAAGTGCTTGCGACATAAGATTGTGAAAACCAAGTGACGATTATGATTATTCAGGGGAATGCCTATATGACGTGTGGTAATGCATATGCAAAGCATCTAAAATATCATATTTAATTTTAATTTTATTCAACGATTCATGCAAATCTTCAATGGTTCGAAACATTACTGGAGGTCCGTACGTAAAAAAAGTAAAATTTACTTTAAGAAACAGATGGAAGTAGCATTGCGCAAGATATGGTGAGTAAGACAGATGGCAAACACTGAGGGACAGACAACGACGGCTTTTTGACATGGTGGAGTCCCATACACCATCCTTTGCGCGAGTATGGAAATTGAACTATGGATTTTAAAATAACCCCGGCCGCCGTAGCCGAATGGGTTGGTGCGAGATTACCATTCGGAATTGCGTAGTTTTGAATCTTCTTGCATGAAACACCAAAATGATAGAAAAGGTATTTTTTTAATAGCGGTTGCCCCTCGGCAGGCAATGGCAAGCATTCGGGTGTATTTCTGCCATGAAAAGCTTCTCATAAAAAACATCTGCCATTTGGAGTCGGCTTAAAGTCGTTAGGCCCTCCATTTATGGAACATATCTAGACGCACACTACAAATAGAAGGAACTCGGCCAAATAACCAAAGAAGAAGTCCTGAGAACTAAAAAAATGTGACCATTAAGAATGTCAATGGACTCGGATTGATAGAATATTTTGTATGCTTCCTAAAGTATACATTTTGAATATGAGCCGTACCGCGTCACCCAGCGGGTCCAGCCAAACACCGCGGACATTTTCCCCGCAAGTGGACGAATTGCCTAACAAAATATAACAGAAATGCATACCTACATTCATATATTCCTTTTTATGTGTGAGATATTATGCACCAGGGAACCCCGTTTTACGTCTGTGAAGTATTTTACATGACGTAGAAGGACAAATGGCGCTGGGGACCAATATAAAATCCAGCTGCTATATAATGCCCAGAAGTCACATTTCGAATCTCTTTATATGGTTATATTATGGTGGGTTTGGATCATTAAGGGTTTAATGACAAAGATACCGAGGGTCTCGCAAAACGTGCGTCATAACGCCGTCTTCATGGACCAGGGTCTTTTAGAGGTACACCCAAAGGAAAAATTGCTATTAAAAAAAGGGTAAGAACCGCGGTTTGCTGCCCACTGACTCATGTCTTCAAATAACTTCAAAATTCTGCGTTGGTATAATATAACTAAAATAATGTTTAAGTTTGAGAAGAAGTAGCTCAGGATATTTGCACCTGAAGAGTTTTATCAAATATTAGGGTATACAAATATTTGGGGATACCAATATTGAGGCTGTTATTGAAAATTTTTTTAAGATATGTTTTACTGGCGGTACTATTCAAGGAACATCGATTCCGTCCGTACCACCCGCACTTGTATGCAGAAAAGCATTTTAGCAGTCGCCACCAGAAATCTGAACTCTCTTTCATCAAAGCTGTGCTCAATGTTTCGTCACTGCGCTCTTGAGGATGTCAAGTTCTTCCATACCATTTTAGTCGGAAGGAAACTACAAAGTTTCGAAGAATAAAATAATTTTTTTACTCTTCCGCGTAACCATCATCGCTTTATTTCTAATCCTACGATAATTTTCCGAGTTTTATACATAAGGATAGATTTTTCAGCGGAGGTGAAGCATATAACGTCGTTTTATACTTGAAAGCCACTCAGTTGTAAAGCATGGTTTCTTACGCGAATGACGTATTATTTCATCTCAAAAACACAATTTAATAGATTAGATTTCGATTTATTGAAGGTTTGTATTTCGTCTTCATGGTCTTTCGGGCCTTCTACTCATCACAGTACCTCATTCAGACCCAGTTTCCTTATAAGAATTAAGATAGAGCTGGGTTGGACTGAGCTTATGTGCCTGTTTTAGCTGAAAATGTCCAATATATCTCAACTTTCTCCGCGTTATAGCGGTGGGATTGGTCACAGAAACGACAAGAGTCGGTGGGCCATCATGTGTGTGTATTGCTTCGCGAAGGGAGAGCAGCTTATTGCCTTCCCACGAGCATTTGCAAACAGCGGACCAGTTTTCTTTTGACTCAAGTATAATATCAACCAGGTTGTTAGCCTGAATTGGTTTCCCTACCTTATTCCTGAACTAACCAATTTCGGTCCCAAAGGGCGCACAGACAAAACAATAAATAATGTACTGCGTCTTCAATTACGTCATTTGCACTGGAGGTGCAGTATGCCCAAATTTATGTAAATACAATTGAAGCATCCGTGCCCTGTCAATATTTGGGGAAGGTGGAAATCCACTGTTTAGCCAACTTCGTACGGAAGGAAGCAAGCGATAAGTCCAACGTCCGTTAGGTGAATTACTCCACCGACTCTGGCTCTCCTTCACTACTTGACTCATCTTTTTTTGAGTATTCAACCATCTTCCTCGCCAAAATGTCTATTGGGCAAATCCCAGATATTACAAGTGCTGCTTTCTCTGGTGTAGTTCGGAACGCGCTATACAGTCTTATCGGGCAAAGCCGGTACAATCATTTCGCGTACGTATGAGGTTTTTTCCATCGCATTATACCAGAGAGGTGCACCCTACAGAATAACACTTCTTAGCAGACTAGCATCTACGTTGTTATCTGAGCAATCATGAGCTCATCATGACCCGTGACAGCGCCGCTGATACCTTTTGAGCTTTCTCTATTGCATACCCAATATGTGGCTTAAACGATTGCCCAGCATCAAACATAATGCCTAGATATTTGAAGGCAGCTTTTAAGGCAATTTCATGCCCCCCGATTGTGATATTAACAACCTCGCGCACCTTTCTGCTGCTTATTGACTCTGTCTCTGTTTTATGTTGCGCTAACTCGAGGCCCGCTTCCACCAGCCACATCTAGATTTGTGAAATTGCTACGTTTGCACTTCTGTCACTCCCTCTATGGACTTTCCCACGACGTCTGCAAAACCAAAATGGCCGTTGCACGTTTAGGGATTTGCAATCGCAAAATTCCATTAGAGACTTCATTCATATTCTTTGACGCTTTTCTCCGTATTGCATATCGGCACTCATCTTCTAAGTATTTGATTATTATTTTTCTCAAGCACGCTGAAATTTCAGAACCACGGAAAGCTTCGTAATTTTTTTTTTTTCAATTTGCCGTATTGAACACGTTTTTAATGTCTAAGGTAATCATCAACCAGCACTCTTTTTCGGCCCTTTGCATCTAACTCCGGGTATCGCCTCGTTTGCCATATATCTCATCAGCATGGCCGCACCCACTGTAAGTCATCTCTTCCTAAAACAAGACTGTGTCTCTGAAAGATTACCTGCTGCCTCGATTTCGGTTGTTAGTCTAGGTTGGAGTGATGCTACAGAATTTGTGGAATAACTACAACACTACAAAGTGGTTATTTATCTACTGAATTTTATTGTTATAAAGTATTACTGCATAGCTACAAAACAACCAGCACTTACCAGGTGTAACTTAACTATTGCGTATCGAAGGGGAAGCACTTCTGAACTGGCTAAGGAGGCACTTCAAAGATTCAATTAATCCAATTTGAAAGACAGCGAACGATTTGAGAACCCCTGTCAGTCTGGTATGGCAAACAATGGGTGTGAAATGCTATTGTCCAAGCGTACAGTAAGCCACGCACACACACACTCCCATAACGGAGGAAAGTAACGCGATCGAAACCGGACAGGACGTATGTAGGTATGCTGACGACTTTATAACCTGATTGAAGATTAAAGGCGTTGCTAGGAGAAATGGTACCGCATCAAAGCGTCTTAATTAAATTACGCACTCACCGGAGATAGGGAGAGACTTGTGGAAGAGGAAGCAATACGAGTATGTGTGGAATAGAGATAGCATTAGAACGTCATGGAAAAAATATGCTTGAGAGCATTTCGCTGATATTGAAAGTTGGACGAATGGCTATGTTTTATGGTTATGCGAGGAAAACTGTTTATAAATTCATCAATTAAATGCTTATACTCGTACCTATGCGATTTTCATTGGCATTAAATGCAGTCATGCAGAGCAAACGAACGGACGAAGGGAAGGCTGGAAAATCAGGGAGAGCTCGAAAACACATTCGCAATAAAAAGGATAATATTATCATTTACTTGTGAACCAGCGTAAAAAAGCCATATCCATTATGCTTGAATAGAGCTGACCGACAACTGATGGACCAGCGAGCCCCAGACGCACAAATGGGCGCACATGTGTGCGTTTACGAGCGTTTATTTTTTGCCCGTATGTGTGTGCGTGTGTATATTTGAGAAAACTGTTGTGGTCGATGGGCGAGGGAAACCCATAGAGCTGCTTGTTGAGAACAACAATAACAAAACCATGAATAGCTGTTGACTGGCCGGCGACGCAACTCACCACACTAAGGACACACCATTCAATCAGCGGCTGGTACAAGCGCGTATAAAGAGATTTTAATTTTTTGATTATGCTGCCGCAGAGAGTTGGTGAACGCCGATGGCGATTGCGATGACGGGGACGGAGACGGTGACGACAGCTATGATGTAGCTGATGAGTTGGACAATGCAATCCAGTCAATATGTAATGTAGTCGATATAATGATGATGGTTATATGTTTATGCCCTGCCACACATGACTACTGCACACACTCCCAGACGTCCCCAGAGATCGCTGCTTTATTATTACACACATATATGCACTTGGTGATATGTAGCGGAGTATATGAACGCAGCTAAATCGGTAATCAATGAAGTAGTCGTTGTTTCCTTGGTGGCCCTTCTTTGTCCTTTTGCATTTTTATGCTTTTTTCTGAATTTTTTCTGTTATTTAACATAAGAAATACGGAATTTAAGGAGTGCAGGGGGGTTCATAGTTTAGTGAGCAGAGCCGGAAGCGAAGTTGATTAAATAGCGTCGTAGTCATTCCGGCGTATTGATTTCGTTTAATGCGGCGTAATTTTGACGTATTTCCGTCAGTCAGTTTTTTAGGCTTAATATTTGTGGGCGCATATGCAAGTTTGGTATTGTTATGCGGCACGTCTAGCTTGGACGTTGGTGCCGTGAAGGATAAGCGATCAATCCGATAATTGAAGTTAATCACGTGCGGAGAGATTTTCTTTATTTCCTCTCTCTTCATTATTAATACCTTCAGTAGAGCAGGATTGTCTTTCTTTTGTCCGTTGCTCATTGGCCGGATTATTTTCCTAAGCTGGATGCATGAAATATGTCGGTAACATCTACTGTCCGACTTTCGGAAAGTGAAATACAGGGTGGCTGATGAAAGCCGCTACCAAAAAAAAATTTAATAACTTTTTTTCTTTTTAAGTTATCTGTTCCATTTTTGTTTTAATTTGCAGATTGATCTTTAAAATTTATTAAAATGGATAACTGGAACACGCAAACAAGAATTTGGATAGTCCGCCGCTATCACGCACTGGAGTCCGTAGTTTTGGTACAGAGAGAGTACAGGCGGACGTTTGGCGGCGATCCCCCGAGCAGATGGACCATAATGAGACTGGTGAATAATTTTGCTGAGCAAGGAACAGTCGCAAGAAGGCCTTATCATCGAAACCCACCAGTTCGGATGGAGGAAACGATCGCTGCTGTAGCTGCAGCTATACAAAGCAATCCAAGGGTTTCAACAAGAAGCTTATCTGCTCAACTTGGTGTCAGCCGACAGTCTTTGCAAACAATAATGCACAAAGATTTAGACTTATTTCCCTACAAAATTCAAATGGTTAACAAACTGAATGCAGCAGACTTGCCGATTCGCTTGGAATTTTGCCAGAAGATCCTGCAAATGGTGGAAGAAGACCAAAACATGTTAAACTGCCTTTTCATGTCTGATGAGGCCCATTTCGATTTAAACGGCAATGTGAACAAACAAAATTGTCGAATATGGAGTACTTCTAACCCACAAATACTCCACGAGACGGAATTGCATCCTCTTCGCGTGACAGTGTGGTGTGCGGTTTCTTCACGCTGTATTGTCGGGCCTTATTTTTTTGAAGAAAATGGTCACACCGTTACGGTTACTGTAGTAAAAAAAAAAGTTATTTGAGTTTCTTAATGTAGCAAAATTCACCAGCCAGCCTGTATTAAGTTTTCAACAGAACTGAATTGCGGCTACAGTAGCTCACTGAGCTTAATTGGGCTTATGGCCGAAATTGGCAATCATTTACGTTCACAAATTTCAGTGACTTTACTTTGGACGAGTTTTTGAAGAAAATTACCCGTAGGTAGAATTAATCCGAAATCCGAGGTACCTCAGATTTGCTCACTCAAAAATTCTGGGAAGTCTTCCGGGAGCACACAGGGAGCTATATTACATTGCTCCACAATTCTGTTTTGAAAAAAATTATTCCTCAAAAATCGCACAAACAGTTGAATGGGAGAACATTGAGGATCTTGTCACGGGATCAGTGGCGATATTCACTGAGGACTCAAGACTAAATTATAAGGCTGGAAGTGGCATTCAGTCAATTGTGCTACAACAGAATCTAAGCCTATGGCTCTCTGACTACTGTAGGGTTTCTCAAGCTGAATTAAAGCTGTTAAAAATGCTGCATTGTGGGTCATGGACTTGTCCGTGGTAGCAAAATCATTATCCACTCTGACAATCAGGCTGGAAATTGGAAATTGTATCGGGAATGAGCTGCCAAGGAGGGTGTCTTAAACCAGTCCACTCTGCCCAGTATGTGGGCATGCCTTTGTCCGCATGTACGCCCCGGTGCAAGTCGGTCTACATCGCGTAGGTCAATAGTAGATGGACCTCTGAGTCCACTTGTGGAGTAACTAGACAGGTCTGGTCTGAGCACAAAAATAGGCCCTTATTAGCTAAGACTGGCCTTCCATTAGGTAGTGATTGATATCATCACCGGACATTGCTTAATGGAAACGTATGGGGAGCGTACAGGGTTTTCCTCAAATGGCTTCCGTTGCAGCTGTAGGAACGAGGAGGAGGCGGAGAGCATTGAATACTTTCTCTGTCATTTCGCCGCCCTTGCCAGAACGCAGTTTCGTTGTTTAAA
This sequence comes from Anastrepha ludens, assembly GCF_028408465.1. NCBI lineage: Eukaryota > Metazoa > Arthropoda > Insecta > Diptera > Tephritidae > Anastrepha > Anastrepha ludens. Next base: position 183,767,934 of record NC_071498.1, on the reverse strand, counting down.
CTCTTACATCTTTAGATATCTGGCAGACTTGGAGCCTGAAACTATCCACAATATTTCATCGTTCATCAAATAGATGAAGTGACAATAACACATCGGTTATAAGAGGGGAGATTTGAGCCTTAACAGATGACATCACAATTCATCTTCAGGCCTAAGCTTGCCCCTCTACACCCCTATAGAGAGTGATAACCACTGCAACCTAACTCTAATTTTTAGATTCAATTTAGAGTAGCCTTCATCTTTAAAGGGAGGGTTTAAGTTTTGGAATGTGGCAAACACGGCTTTAAAACTTTAAAAGCCGGTTAAGGTTAATATTTTTTGTCAGAAGCGGTGAAGAATCTCGTATATGGGACGTAATCTTGAAATCTTAAAATCAAAATAAAAAAGTATGATTCGTAAGCAAAAAATAATTCCAGAAAAAAATATGCGAGATTCGTTACAAGGCTTTTGAACTGGAGGAAGAGGATTTTTATTTCCGACTCCGCTTCACTTAAACCACAACTCAATATTTAATAGATTTCCTTAATATCGATGAGTTTATTTAGTAATAACAGGGCACTTCCGATTCCAGCCATCCTACAGATTGTGCCAATATTCCGGTTTGTCGAAAGAAATGTAAATAAGACAAACTTTTAATTTTTACTTACTTTTTGATGCTTCACTCCAAATTTTTAAATAAAAACTAGCTGGCACTGAGCGAACTTATGAAAAAACTCATATCCTCCTCCAGGTACTCATTGAATTTTTCAGTATCATTTGGATCACTCTGTTAAGTCCCGTTTTAGCTAAAATCAGATATTAGCTGGTCTATTATTGGCTAAAATATAGAACTAACTGTTGAGTTAAAGTTTGGTTTTAGTTAAAGGATTCTTTATTTGCCAGTGGCCAGTTCTTTTTGGTGCGGCAAAAATGTATTCCTTATATTTTGTGGCAATTCAACGTATTTTCCACTCAATTTAACAATTATTCGCGTACTTCAATTTGCTTCTCCCGTCAGCATTAGGCGACGGATGACTTCCTACATATGAACGCAAGAACATAAATTTGCTGGTAACAAAAGAAAAATCATTCCTATTAATTTGAACTGTAGGAATTTTTCATTACGACACAAATTAAACGCCTCGCGAAAAGTAAGTGAAACCCCACACGAATTCATCCCTTTGAAATACGCCACAAACAAAGGAAAGTCAATACAAAGTGCTTTAGCGGCGTCGTTGATGTTTGAAAGGGAAAATTCTTGCGTGAAACACAAAAGTATAAAAGCGCTCATACCAGCGACGCAATTCACCTTTTGTATTCATATGTAAATTTACAAGTACCGCAAATGTGAAATTATATTATTTCTTGCTTTTCTACTCTTCAATATGCACAGCTCATTTTCTTTCTTTGAAAATGCTTAGAGTTAAGCAAAAGTCATTGAGCCTCGCTGATCCTTGGCTTGGATGTGAATAAGAGGTTGATGTGAAATGTGTCGAACAAATTTAAATAATTCATTTGATAAAGGAAAGCGTACATGCATGAGGATGGATGGTATTATTCGCTTTTGTTATGCTGGGCTTGCTGTGAGCGATTAAAAAATTTTAACAATACTAAAAGAAGAAATCCCACCTTCCTAGGATTTTTTCACGCATCGGAGACGTAAATGTAAGTAGAAGCTTTCACTGTTTCTCGTGCCTTATACTTGGGCTCCTGTGCACAACCATACGTTCATGCACATCTACATTAGAACATGGAAGGTGCTCTAACAATCATGTCGTTTTGAACTTAAACACATCTACAAAATTCTTATACACATACATACCTATACTACATGCACACGTTTACAAAGAAAAGGACTTACAAGTAATGGTTACTATTTACATATGTAACCTCTAAGCGAAAAGTCATATTAGTAAGTATTACTAGTTGGTCACTGACTAGAATAATATGTACGTTAGGGTGTCCCAAAAAAATTAAAGTGTTTTTTTTTAACGCATACCCTCTTATTTTGTTTGAATGGTCTCAAAACATCTAAAAATAAAGTTTCGTCTATTTAGAATCACGGCAACCCGTGCCGAGTTGCGCGGAAACCTAACGGTACTTGTATAGTACGGCGCGCGCGAACTGTCGGATTGATTGCGTGTAATTACTTGTTTGTTTTATTAGTAATCGCGGGTTTTTCGTGTAGTCAACATGTCAGTGGAGTTACGAAGTTCCAAAAAGGAGATATTTTTAATAGGGGACGTAAAACATCAAATTACCGGTTCTAAACTTCCCTCTAACGGGCAAGTACTGGCAGTTTTGTTCTATAATATTCGTGAAGTGAACTTAAGTGTCAATGAAAGTGCAAATCTCACAATTCGTGAGTGTATTATTTATTGGGAAAAGGCACGTATACCGACCAGATCAATATCTAACTGTGTTAAGAAACTAGTTAACTTATACGAAGTTTGGAGAGAATCGCAAAAAAATGCGAAAAAAACTCAAGAAGTGTTTGAACAGCGTCGACAGGAGTTTGTTTCAAACTTAAACAATTTGTTTGACATCGCACATGCCAATGCTCTTCAATCGATTAAAATAAATGAAGATAAGATCTTCTTGCAGCGCCAAAGAGAACCAGGTCGGCCCGGTCACTTAGCCGGAGTGGACAAAAAACTAATAGTCTAAGATCCGGCCATAGAATGACCTTCACCCATCACGTTACGGGATGAAGCATATTTTTTTATAACATTTAATATGTCACAAAATATATTTCGCAAAGGTTGCCTAGAAATTCCTGTGCAAAGTATAATTAATTAATAATTAAAAAATTAATTTTTTTTAAACTTTGCACCTATTCCGTTACGTATTAAAATGTATACTAGTCGTAAATATGTAACTTGTGTAACATGCAGCCACCGGGTTGCCTAATTTTTTCTTGTGCAGGTATAGGGTAGCCAGGTGTATACAGGTAAGTCGCAGTAGTAATTTGCACCCATCGAGTTACGCAATGAAATTTATGTCAAATTAAAGTTAATTTTATTTCAAATTTTATGGTATAGAGTTGACTGCGGAAAACTTGTGCAAAGTTCCGGTTGTCGATTTTTAAAAATCTAAATTTTTGTGTGACTGTGTATGCGATAAATTCGCGTGTTTCGAATTAGAACGAATGCACATATAAGATTCACCCTCCAGGTGCTATGCACCAGGCTCGATGGATGGCGAGAGCCATTTATTCATTAAAAATATCGTTACTTAGCTCTCAATTCAGAATTTCAAACAAGGATAAGGCAGCTCTGTTGGACGTATGTCTGTTCATCGTGACATCCTACGTAAAACCCTGGCTCCAATGTATTTTAGCAGTAAAGGCGCCGTATCAGGATTTGTGTTTTTTGAAGGCCATGAAAAATTACGAAACAATAGACAAAAGCATTTCAAAAGCAGCTTTGCAGAAGTTTTGCCAGCATTTGTGGTATTTGACAGATGAAGTATCTATTCTGGCTTTATTTGATTATGATGAAGATCTAGAAACTAAAGTAAAAATGATTGCTAACTTAACTAGAGAAAACCCAACAGCCCACAATAAACGTTACATTGCATCCAAAGAAGAACTCTGTAGCCCATTTTTTGGTACGTTATTTAAGCTTTGATTTTGTTCTATGACTAAGTTTGCTAATAGGTATAATTGATAACTGATCTATCTGTTTTAATTTCAGAGAGAAGCATTGATGACTTCGTCTCTGTCAAAAGCAAATTCTTGTTTAATCGACTCCAGATTGCCGACAGTTTTCTACAGGCTAAAAAGAAGCTGCTAGGACTGAAAGCAGTTAATGATACGGCAGAAAGAGCGGTTAAGTTAAGCAAGAGTTCCATGGTTTGATCACTGTTCAAGAGGAGCAAAAACAATTTTTACTACTTTCCGTACAAGAACACAGACAGGTATATCCCGACTGTAAAAAGCAAACTTTGAAAAGAAAATTCGATGATTGATGTCCCTTTTATAATAAAAAGAAAATAAATACGAAATATGTGTTTTATTTTTATTTATTTAATTAATCTAAAAATTCAATTAAACCTTTCTGTATTGTGAGCCTATAGCTTTCATATTAACTTTTAAACTTAAAGTTTGACTTCAAGTCGGCACGGGTTAATGACATCCGATCTCAATAATATTTTATATTTAAGTTTTTAGAGTCAAATGGAAAAAAATAAAGGGTATGCGTATTGAAATTCCGAAAAAAAAAAATTCCCCCTTGTAGCCTGGGACACCCTAATATATGTACGTACATATATAATTGGCGCGTACATCCATTCTGGGTGTTTGGCCGAGTTTCTCTTCCTATTTGTGGTGTGCGTCGTGATGTCGTTGCACAAATGGAGGGGCCTTCAGTTTCAAGCCGACTCCGAACGGCAGATATATTTTATGAGGAGATTTTTAATGGCAGAAATACACTTGGAGGTTTGCCATTGCCTGCCGAGGAGCGACCGCTATTAGAAAAACTTTTTCTTAATTTTGGTGTTTCACCGAGATTCGAATCTACGTTCTCTCTGAACTCCAAATGGTAGTCACGGACCAACCCACTGCGGCTTCCTAGAATAATACCAGTAGTAAAATAGTTAATCTGCTCTCAAGTTATTTGATTTTGGTTTTTATAAGAAAGTTATATTTTTATTATTATAGTTAATAATAGCTCCGCTTGGAGCGTAGGGTCATAGGGTCATCATTAATGCCAGGTTGTATTTTAGTTTGATAAGGTAAGGAGGTTTTTGGTCTTCCACAGTTCCTAACACCTTACGGATTTCACCATAGAGCAGCCCTGCATACTTCGTTGGCATTTTTAAGCGAAGTGTGGTCTATCTAGCCGAATCATCTACATTTGATGATGAGCTCCATTGGCAGTTCGTTGTTCGAATTAAGCAACTTCTGATTTGAAATAACACGAGGCCACCAGATTTTGAAAATTTTCCGCAACCAGGCGTTAACCAATGTTTGCAACCTTCGGAAAAGCATGGATGTAAGCCACCAGGATTCGCAGCCATAAAGCAAACCCGCATTCACGTCGGAATTAAGAACTTGTAGCTTACTTTTAAGTCTTAATTTTGACACTCGTCAATTGAATAAAAAATGATTTTTCCAAAAAAGAGCATCTCAGAAAAATCTTCGCCGCAGCCGGACACAAAATATGAAACCGAGTTTTAACTAGCATTCATTTTATTTATTTATGTTCTTAATGTGAATACCTCAAATTTTAATCATTTATTCGTTTTTATTTTTGGTTTTGTAATTTGTTTTAATTTTTTTAGTATTAACTTATACAGTTGCGACCACAACACAGCGTATCCTTACCACCACAGAAATGCAAACGCCCAGAGCAGTTTGTGGGTATGTATGTTCCAGACATCTGCAAATGGAGCCGAAGACGTCGGAAAGATTGGCAAAAACATGTAAAGAGAGTGGGACCTGACCGTATATCCAGAATCGCAATGGCGAATAAACCAATAGCCAATAGACCACCTGGAAGACCACCGAAACGATGGTATGAGTGCTGGACGTCTGAATCGCAAAATGATTGAATTGTGTATTAAATTGTTTACCATAAAATTGTTTGTGTAATTATAGAATTGTATATTGTAATGGATCAATTTCGTTGTAAATAATAAGATGTAATCTTAAATAAAATGGAAGAAGAAGAAGGAATTGGCATAAACATTTTATGTGTCTTTTTTAGGGTTAAACGAATGCTTTTGCAAGGCAAGTTGACTGTACCTTCCCACATTTAATTTTTCTTTTGCAAACAGAGAATTGCGGTATGGCCTTACTAAGTCTCGGTGACTTGAATAGCTGAAAATCGCAACTGGATATCAGTTTTCATTGACACCAAGCAATGAATGAATGGCAATGATACAGTTTCTGCCCGTCTGGTGGATATCAAATTATTTAATTGCAGAATATATTTATTTATTTATTCAATTATTAATAACATGGAAATGCAATGCAGACTATGGAAAACAGATTAATGCTATAAATTCAATCAAAATAATTTAAACTAATCATATAAAATACTTATTTCATTTCAATGAAGAAAATTAAACATTTTTTACAGTTTGCAGAGAAAGAATGTAAGAGTACACTTAGAAACTAGTTAAACAATTCATTTAGTTGCATTTTGAAGTAATATTTTGTGGAAGCAAAATCACGACCAGAAGGATCTGAAAGCGAATTAAATTCTCTCAGTGTTCTAGAAATCGGAGCATTCGAAGCATAATTTGTTTTAAGCGTATAAGTTTTACCCATCCCTACCCCAAGAAAATATCATTGCTGAGAAATATTGGAATGAATTTTTTCGAGTAGCTATGAGGAGTCAATCACCCCTCTTATCAAACTGAAAATGAAGGTGTGGGAGCGAATTGTGCTTCGGTTTAGCGATTTTAGGTTATAGAATGGACTTTTATTCAAAGGAATTGGATTGGTGAAACGCAAAGATTGCATAGTATAACGGACAAAGACTTTCTGGACACATTCAAGTCTACTACTATGACATCCGCGATATGGTACCCAAACGCCCAAAAGAGGTATCGATCAACAAAGTCTGAACTGAAACGTCGAATAAAAGTATAGAATATGGCTTTGAAATGGTGAAATTTAAATGACTCTGACAAGAAAATTTAGAGTTAGATATCACACCAAGATTAATAATTTCACTTGGATTGGATAATCCAGAACAATCAATATGGTATGAAGTGGGTATAAGAGAGCGAGATTTAGAATAAGAGACATATATAATACTTATATTTAAATTTTACTAATTTCTTTTACAACAAGCACCGATATTGTCTAAATGAGATTGAAGATTTATAGACTCTACTGTACTTGCAATCATCGAGAATATTTTTAAATCATCAGTGTATAAAAAAAATTGTGTTATAAAAGCAACTGGAAATGTAATTGACAAAATTATAAAAAGTATACTTCCCTGAGGTACACCAAAGGATGCAATAAAAGAAATATATGACGCAACACCAACATTAACAACACACTTCCGAGAGGAGAGATAGGATTTAATCCATTGAGTGAGTGGAATGCAGTGGCGTGAAATCCTACAGTCCTCAATTTGGAAATTAAAACCATGTGATTAACCTTATCAAATGCTTTTGAAAAGTCTTTGTACACAGCATAAACTTGAACTTTGTTTTAAAAGGTTGATATACAATATTAAGAAACCCTTCAAGATTTCAAACACTTGATCTATGTACCTTTCATGTAACCGTGTTGATCTATAGAGATTAAATGATTAACTGCAAAATAAATTTTCTCTTTCCACATAAGTTCAAATAATTTTGAAATCCTGGATAATTTGGAGATTGGTCTATAATTGGCAATATTATTTTTATCTTTCTTCTTCTTTCATAGCGTTACAACGCGGGGAGCGTCAAAGCTTCCTTCAAAATGCTCCTCCAAAGCGGTTTATCTTGAGTTGTTGAGTCGTAGTTCCGTATTCCCAGCTTCTTAAGATCGTGTTCCACTGCGTCTTTCCAACGGTTCCTCGGTCTGCCTTTGGCTTTGACGCCATCTTATGCGTTGCGCTTTAACAAAACGCACAGCTGTCTCGTTCTGAGTTAGATCGTTCAGTTCCGAGTTCAATCGGATTCTATAGGTACCATCATCCATTCTTATTGGGCCAAAGATCTTTTCTTTCCATGCGAGCAATCTGAGCACAATCATCAATTCTTATTGGGGCCAAAGATCTTTTCTTTCCATGCGAGCAATCTGAGCACAATCATCAACCTTAAAAGTCCATACCTCACAACCATATGTTAGGATTGGTCGAATAAGAGTCTTGTACATAGTGAACTTTGTAGCTTAAGACAAAAGTCGGGACTTGAACAAGATAAGGTGGGCGTAATACGCTTTGTTGGCGGCGTTGATGCGATCCCTGACGGCGGAAGTTGAATCACCGCTACATGCGAACATAACTCCTAGGTACTTAATATGCTGCACTGCTTCAAAAGTATAGGCTCCCACATGGAAATTTGGCATCTGTGTAGGCTGCCTCGATTTCAACAGATATTTGGTTTTGCCCTCGTTTACAAAAAGGCCAATATCGTTCGCAATTTTGTTAATTTTTAAGAAAATTTGTTTTAAGTCATTCCTATTTCTTGAGAGAATAGCGATGTCATCTGCATAAGCACATATTTGGGTTGTTTTAGTTATCAAGGTACATCCTTTGTTGACTTCCCTTACGACAAAGTGCAGCATCAAATTGAATATGACTGTTGATAAGGCATCACCTTGTTTTACACCTGTTTCAATAGGGAACGACTCTGTGAGCTTCCCTTGAATGATCACTTTTGCTTGTGTATTTGTGAGCGTTGCGCTAACGAGCCTTATTAATTTGGCAGGTATTCCAAGAATAAGCAATATGTGTTGGATCCTATCTCTTTTAACACTGTCGAAGCCTTGTTTGAAAGCAATGAACAGGCAGTGAACATCTAGCCCGTATTCATAGGGGTTTTCAAACATTTGGCTAAGAACAAAACACCACTCTCGTATCACCTTTTTTGTGTACTGGGAAGATTATGCATCCTAGCCAATCAGATGGTATGGATTCTTTTTCCCATACGTCTATTATTAAATGGTGGAGGCACTTATGTAACTCCTCACCACATTCTTTGAGGAGTTCAGCCGCTATAGAGTCTTCGCCGCTTGCCTTTCCATTTCGAAGCTTTTTAAGGGCCACGATAATTTCGTTAAATTCTGATGGAGGGATGATGTTTTCAGCTGTAGCTATATGTCTCCAAGGTGAATGCTCTTCGTGATGCTTATTATTTGGAAGATTGTCAAAATGTTGTCGCCATCTTTCTAAGATTTCTTGGTCAGTTCGTAATATATATGTAGGATTCCGAGTTCAACAGTTATTTATTTCGCAACTTATCGGTCTCTTTAATTCCACAGTTCACAACTTATCATTTATTTATTATACAACAGTTTACAAACTTATTATTTCTTTAACATACAACGGTTCACAACTTATTATTTCTTTAGTGCGCGCGCCACTCGCTTGATGGCGGTTTAGCTTACAATGAATATTCTGTCCTGTCGTTCGTATCGTCAACGTCTTCGTTGGGTATGTTCGCGGTACGGTCATTTCGGTCTTTTGTTTCGTTCCCTTGTTATCCGTATTAGTCCGGTCGCGCACTGTGCGCTCTGTCTTCTATTGCGTCTATTCGTCGTGTCCGTCATTTCCTACATTCGGCCATCCTGCGCGCTCATTCGGCCCGAATGAGGGATCCCATCTTTTCATAAACTCAGCCACTGTCGTGGTTCGACCTGGGCCTTCGTGATCGCCAATCTTTTCCACAGTGTATCGCCCACGTCTCATCTTCTTCACGATTTTATATGGACCCAGATATTTCGGCTTCAACTTTAGTCCCACTCCATACTGCGTTCGCTTAATGGCTACTAGCTCGTCGATGGCATATTCGGGTTCTGTTCTTCGGTTTGCGTTGTAAGTCCGTCGATTTTCTTCTTGAATAATGACAATGTTCTCCCGGGCTTGACGACGCGCTTCTTCTCTCTCTGCATCCATCTCGTCGATAGCCTCCTTCTCCAGTAATTCTTGCAATTGCGGAATGCCCACGACTCGCATCTCTAGACCTGTCAATATCTTAAACGGCGATGATTTAGTGCTGCGCGCTGGGTTGCTGTTAAGGAATCGTTGAACGCGATTCACCTGCGTATACCATTTTCCAGGATTCTCCAGACACAGCTTTGCTATCATTGGCACCACCACTCGATGTATTCGCTCGACCTGTCCATTCCCGCGTGGCACTCCGGTTGCTATCAGCAGATGTTCGATTTGCTCGCTCTCGCAGTAGCTCTTAAAATGATTCGAGGTAAAAGCGGAACCTCTGTCCGTGATTATTCGCTTCGGGTTCCCGAAAACTGCAGACTGCCTCTGCAATCGGTCGACGACGGCCTCTGCGTCTGTGTTCCTTGTTGGATAGAGCCAAACAAACTTCGAGAAAGCGTCTATTACTACTAAAATATAATTATATGCCTTTTTAGTAGGTTCCATCGGACCCACATGGTCGATATGAAATGTTCCTAGCGGCTTGTCTTCTTTATTTATCGGGTTCAAGTAGCCCTCCTTTTTCCCAGTCTTGGAATTGGTCACTAAACACTCTACACACCCTTTTACTACTTGGGCAACCTTACTATTGAGTTGTGGTATATAGTATGACCTCTCCACCGCATCTTGCGTCCTCTTAACTGAGAAATGACCTTGCCTATGCGCCACTTTGATGATCTCTTCTTCCATTGCCGACGGTACGACTATGAGCTCCTTCAGTGGGTCTTTATACAAAACGTCGTGTTTTAAATAGAAATCTTCGTAGTCGTCCCTTTCCAGTACCCTACGAATAGCCCGTATCCAGCCATCCTGTTGTTGTGCCTGCTTTAACCGGTGCCGCAATGAATCTTCTAAAATTAAGCATGAGACCCTGCTCAGAGCGTCAACATGTCGCATCTTCGTGCCGCTACGGTGCTCAATTTCGTAGTTGAAATCCTGTAGAAACATCGCCCAACGTGAAACTCTAAGTGGAACGTCCCTTTTCTTCATAGTCATGGTGAAAGCGTTACAGTCAGTGACTATCTTGAATCTTATACCCAGCAAGTAGACTCTCCATTTCTTGAGTGCCTCGATGACTGCCAGTACCTCCAACTCGTACGAATGGTATTTCTCCTCGCTCGGCTTTGTCTTACGGCTCATGTATTGAATCGGGTGGAACTCCTGGTCATCGTAGTCTTTCTGCAGTAGAACCGCCCCGTACCCCAAACTACTGGCATCAGTGTGTACTTCCGTAACTGCTTTCGGATTGTATAGCTTTAGGGCTGGTGCACCTGTTAAAGCTAATTGAAGCTGCTTGAACGCTGCTATCTGGTCGTCTTGAAGGACGAACTTAGTATTTGAATTACTGACCAGAATAATGCCTTCCGCTAGCCAATCCGCTACTTGATCATCCACTATCTTCCGGTCTGTATAAGACATACGTCTTGGTCGCTCGTATACTGGATTGTCGTCGGTGAGCAAAATTTTCATCTCCACCGGTGAAATCCTTTTCTTCACAGGCTTGTAGGCCATTATTAAATTCTCCACTGTTTCTGCTTCTGCTTTACCCAGATGCAAGAGATCCGTCCCGTGATGTACGTCTTCCTCCATTTCCTCTATTAGACAAAGATTTCCGAACTCTTCTCTCAACTCTACAATGTTGCTTGCTGGCTCTCGTTCGACAGGCTCCTCTACTACCGCATTACACTCATGTACCACCCTGTTCTGCGGGTGCACATACTTGACGCTCCCAGCGCCGCTCTGATCGTGATCATCTTCACCTCGCATCTCTGCATGCCTACGTGGACGCTCATCCACCAATGGTTGCGTGTTAGGGCCCTCTCTCAGCTTCCTAGCCGCATCCTTCATACCTGCGTAAAACGCATCTAAATCTTCAGCGATCGAATCACCACTACTTGCACTTGCGCAATTACCAGCCACTGCCTTGCGCACCGCTGCACCGTCATCTGGACTTTCTTCGACTCGCCCTCCTCCCATCACCTGTCGGCCGCCTGCACGTTTCCTTTCACTGTGTTCGTCTAACTTTTCTCGAAATAGAGCACCTTCTTCTCTTATAATTAGGTCAACATGTTTGAGGACATCATTGCCTATTACCAATGAGTAGCTTAAATCGCGTTCTCTCGTCACGTGGAACGCTATATCTAACGAAACGCCGTCTATTTGCATGGGCATGGTAAAGCTGCCGATTGTTGTTAGCGTGCTATTACCAATGCCTACCAATTTCCGCCTCTCCTTGTTCAGCTGTACATCTAAATTTAACATCATCAATGTGTCGTAACGCATTAGACATAAATCTGATCCGGTGTCAATTAATGCCGAAACCGTTTGATTAGATGTGCTAAAACATATGTCTTTAAAAATTAGGCCGCTTTTTGTTACACCCATCATGTTTACCGAATTCTTTTCGAGCTTCGAATCTTTTTTTATGTATTTGCATTCGCTAGCACGATGACCTTCATTTCCGCATTTAAAACATATGAAACGCTTGCGCGGACAGTCCCGAGCGAAATGCGAACTATCACCGCAATTAAAACAACGCTTACTTATTGCGCCAGAACTCGTTGAAACTTTCCCCATGGGTGTGAGTTGTACCTGTTTCGCGTTTGAAGACGAAGGCCTATTTGATCTCACCTTCTCATAGACCTTTATTTGCTCCTTTAGATCTTGTACACATGTCGCCTGATATAAATTCGATTTGTTGATTTTGGTGTCATTGATCCCTTCGATGAAATATTCGATTAAGCTGGAGTCATCTAAATTAAGCGGTTTACCAATCTCCATCATAGCGTACAGGTATTCGCGAAGATCTTCCCCTTGTCGCTGGCGACGATTACGAAGAGCACGATGTATCTCGATCGATGAAATATTTGTACCAAATTCTCTACGCAGTGCTGATTTTAGTGAATCCCAACTGCTTATGCCGCTCTGACTTCGAACGAAAAGCTTCGCTGCACCCTTTAACAATTGTTTGCCGTATATAAATCGTTGTAGATCACCCCACTGTACTGCTATTGCGTTATCTTCAAATTCTTCTATCCATTGTTCAAATGTAGGCTGTCCTGATCCGTTAAACTTCGTCAGTGAATCTTCAATATCACGAAGGGTAAATGTTGGACGTTCAGCCGTTGGTCTACGCGTATCACGCCTATTTGCTACATCATCATAGTCCGATTCTTCGCCATCGCTAGCATTCAGGCCGAAATGTACGAATAATCTGTCTCGTAATGTCGCTTTACGTCCGCTTGTGTCCAACCCCAACCCTTCCAACTGTTCCCTCAACCCGTCTACCGTCAATGCTAAAATTTGGTCTCGGTCCATGTCTTACAGAGTTTATTTAATTATTTAGTAATAATAATAATGAACAATTTGGTGTAATAAAATGTAAATAGGAAAATTCGGTTATTAAAAAAAATGTTCGCATGAGTTTGCAACACTAGCGAATCTTCAATTCAAAATTAAATCAAAATTATTTTAAAATTAATTTGCTTAGCGCTTACCAATTCCAAAAAAAAATAACGTTCAATAATATAAAATAACGTTCAATATTAGCGGTACCCTTTCCTCCGTTATCGCCTACGCTGCTCTGGCCTCGCCGCTGCTCTGCCAACGTCGGTCACTTGCGCAGTCGCTCTCTGCTGCTCCGATCCGTTACCGCTGCTACTCTGGTCTCGCTGCTACTGCCAACGTCAGTCACTTGCGCAGTCGCTCTCTGCTGCTCCGATCCGTTACCGCTGCTACTCTAGTCTCGCTGCTACTGCAATCGATCCCGTTAACGCACTTGTTAAATTCACTGTGGCCGAAATCTCACTTCTGGCACCACTTGTAGGATTCCGAGTTCAACAGTTATTTATTTCGCAACTTATCGGTCTCTTTAATTCCACAGTTCACAACTTATCATTTATTTATTATACAACAGTTTACAAACTTATTATTTCTTTAACATACAACGGTTCACAACTTATTATTTCTTTAGTGCGCGCGCCACTCGCTTGATGGCGGTTTAGCTTACAATGAATATTCTGTCCTGTCGTTCGTATCGTCAACGTCTTCGTTGGGTATGTTCGCGGTACGGTCATTTCGGTCTTTTGTTTCGTTCCCTTGTTATCCGTATTAGTCCGGTCGCGCACTGTGCGCTCTGTCTTCTATTGCGTCTATTCGTCGTGTCCGTCATTTCCTACATATATATTATTCTTATTGCCACTATTAAATACTGGATTAAAAGTCATTGCTTTTCGGACATCTACGAGTATGTATGCGTTTGTATATGTACTCATATTTAATAGCAAAAGGATTTCCCTGTGCGTTAATAAATGGCAAATAAGTTAATAGTCAGACTTTCTTCTGAAAGTGAATGTTGTAGAGGAAGGCTTCCTTAGTTACTTACTACTTGAAACCCACTTGCCGAAATTTGCAAATTTGCCACAACTCAAGTGATTGCAAGGAAATTGTAAGTTGATACGTGTGTTTTGCTTCAAGTTCTGTGACACATTTTGCACATTAACACCCAGACTGGCAAGAGCAACTGGTACGGACGTCACTGTATACGGTATTACGGAATTCTAAATGCTTGCCTGGACTCGAAAATATAAGAAATAATATTTCAAAATTTAAGTTCGTTTTAATTTCAAATTGGGGCAAGTATTCCTTTAAGAAGGTGCAGGTGAGTGATATTTGTGTGTCCTAGTTGGAGTTGGGTGAACATTTTTTTCTACTGCAGTTTCGCTCCTGTTGGGATAATTGCTTTTAGTCGTTCTGGAATTGTGGATTTGTAGCTGTGTTGGTATGTTGGTATATGAAAGAACATTTTTTGAGCCAGGAAGAACTGTCTCACTGTCGCATATATATCCGATTTACAGGAGTGCATAAGCCATAAGCCATATCCTTTGGAACAATAGTGGATATCTTTGCCCTAATCGGGACATCGGACATGAAAATAACCAAATGAACAAAACAGATACTTTTAGTTATTTCGGTATTCTTTTATAATTGCACAACTTTAATATACCATACATTTGCATGAGCGGTATACAAGTTTCCTCTGCAGCGGCTCAATGCACGTAAAAGGGGCCATGAAGGAAGATGTTCCATTGAGTGATGTTTTGCGTGAGAGAAATGTGAATAGGCAGCGTTAACACGACAAGAGCATTTGGCAGTTACAACACACTCAAATTAAAGTGTACGCATAGTTATTCTGGCGAATGGGATTAAAGAGGAAGGAGCGTTAATGCCCGACTCAAGCACACTCGAGATCTATTTGAAGGACCCTCACAACCCACACATGAATGACAGGCGTTGAGTGGTGCGTGCAGATGCATATAAAAATCTACAATACTACATACATGGAGACGGGGGTGTGCACAATATTTCAACAATCCAAACCGATTTTCATCAAAGGCTGTAACTTTCAATTTTCAATACAGCGAAAAACTTACTAAGTATGTAAAAATGTTCAGTGTGTCAATTTTTCTCTATTAAACAAGCTCACATCTGGCATATCTTTGTTTTTTTTGTATTGCCTTATTATGTTATGACTGCATAGATTATTTTTGCCTCTGCCCTGTTTAGTGTAACTGCTATACTCAAAGCAGCCTCTTTAGTCCTAAACACCTCGGCCAACCCAATAATGATAATGAGAATAAATATAGACGCCTTCGATCTGCCAGGCGAATAGATGAAGCAACTGGCATAAGGAAACCTGGTACCACTGGAAAGGAGCTGCCAAAAATTACATTTATTTGGAATCACTTAATGAGTGTTAGTAGGACCGCGTTAATACAGGGCTACTTTTGTTGCTTCAACTCGTTACTTGTGACGCTTGTACTCTGTCAAGGCCCTTTGTGTTCTCGCTCTTCTCGTTGTAGACTGTAAACTAAAAACTAACAAATCAAATAGGTGTGAACACGACAGGAACACTTAAAGAGAACTTGCAATGTTGAAACAATAAAAGTTTACCTGTGTGAACGCGGGCTAAGGAGACTTGCCTAATATCAGAAAAGTGAGTTGGTAGCATTGAAAATGGTCAGTGATACCAGTTAAATAAGATATAAATGTAGTCGCTAGCGGCGAATCTTGCTCGATAACTTTTCTGGAGCTTTCACATTCAAATTATTCCTCAAGCGAGCAGAACCCAAACATAGCGAGCAATTAAGTGGCGAATCGAAGGCGTCTAATATTTCGTAGATTAAGGGACAGATACTTGTAAATGGCCATATTTTCCCTGATTTTCATTAAAATTATTTAAAATGAAGAAATAAATATATTTTTTTCAAAATTGGCATACAGTTTACGTCACGGTTGACAATCTATAATATAAGAAATACTTAAATTTACGGTCTAAAATTTTTTTGACATATTCTTAATGTGGAATTTTGAGAATAATTTTTCAGAGATGAAATACCAGAAAAACCAAGAGAAGCCACAAAAACTGCAAAATTTTGTGAACCATAATTCAAGTGTAGGTAAGGTTAATGTTATTTTGGAATTACTAGAAAATTTGCACTTCTAATAAAGCATACTCGAATGTGATTTGAAAGTTTGTAAATAAAAAGTGCGTATTCAAGTGATTTGTGATATTTGCCTATTATTTCATTCATCCGACACACAATTCCTAACGGGTTTTAATGTTCTGTTCACTCAACAGCAGAGAACGAAAGCTCAAGCAAGCAAGGCCCTGTCCACTGAATAGCTGTCTATAATTTAACCTTATTCCGGGTAAGTCGATCCGAACTATCAACCTGAACTATTTACCTAAAGACAAGTATATACTATGAAGGTTGATAGATTTATAAAGTTTGGTCATTATTAACTATGGTGAAAAACAAAATTTTGAGGAGAACTGCTGCTGCCACGTCACACGGGATTCAGATATTTTAATCAACTCGTTATGTATGTACAGGCAAGACATAACCTTACAGGTGGAGTAGTTCTAGACTTTTGAATACATTCTAAGTAAATGGCAAGTCTTTTAAGCGTTCTATGAAAAGGAGAGGTTCCTCGCACATCCAAGCCAATTGATATTATCGATGTTCAGATAAGGCAAACGAATCTTGTGTATAACTGCTAGCTTGAACTATTTTGGCAATTTGGATTAAAATTGTGTTTTTGCAAAGGTACAGTAACTCCCACAGATAACCAATTTTTATTTTGAACGGGAAGATATTCGGTGATGTCTTAATTTAAAGGTGAAATAAATGGAAGCAAACATCGACTACGAGGAAGAAATCTTGTGGCTGTCTTCAAATGCAATCCATCATTTCTTTAAAATCACAAATTACATAATCTGTATGAAACTTTAAGACTGCAACTCGCAAAATTTATCCAACGCAATTTTTTTGTGCCGGCTACCATGTCTTTGGCCTAATAAATATGGCTCCCTAAATAGTTCTCCTGTGTTTATACTCACCAGAGCCACTAGACAGAGGAAAATCGTTAATCCCAGCTCCACGCCTATAGATATGCCTATGCCCATGGGATGGTTGGTTGGTTGCTTAAAGTAGTGATTCTCCAAGAACCCAATTAGTACTTCCGCATCATTCTCCTACCAATAAGTTATACGGGATATGGAGATCTACCGAAATAACGTTGGTCAGTACATTTAGAGCCTCCCTAGGCCATGATCTAATTGCGCCGATCGTTATTGCACCGTGATATTGTAATCCCTTCCTAGAGTTTTCCGCCATACGGATCCGTATGATAAAATTGGGTGCATAACCGTCTTATAAAACCATAGAGTATACTTAAGTTGAGGGCCCATCCTCTCCCAAGCATACGTTACAGGCATAGAGAGCCTGATATTCATTTATTATTTTCTATGCGGAGCTCTCATCGCTTCCTATTTTTCTTGTTTAATTAAAGTCGAAGTGTTTTCGCCGCCGAACTTTCCAAATCCCAATCAATCTCGTTAAGCTCCAATACAGAACTCCATCCACGGCGTTGCTGTGCTAATTTTTAATTTACAATTTGTGCACTCGAAACGCGACGCCAATGTTTGTTATGGGGGAGGAGTGACTGCGTGTGTGCGTGCGCGAGTGAGTACCGAATATGCAAATTTCAATAATTTTCATAATTTCGCGAAATGAAGAATACACAATCTTTCTGATTCTCCTTCAGCCAGTGTTTTTAATATGCAAACACGCGTTGAACCAACGATTATGGTGATTATCCTCTGAGTTGGCAGAGTATTGCTTCAGTTGACGCATAACAGCGCAACATGTTGTTATCAATGTACTTATATACACACACATACATACATACGCACACATGCATAGCCATACAAATGTATGTATTTAGAAGCGGATGTGCACAAAACGTTTTTCAATGTTTAATGTGATGTGTTGAGTGTTGGGCGACGGTTGCTATTGTTGTTGTTGTTGTTGGCCGCTGACATCTCATTGCCGTTATGATTATTACTGCATTGATTGTTTATCATTTTCCAACTTTCGCAAATATTAATTTTCGCATGTTTATATTGCGTGTTTGACACGTGCACCCAAAAGACACAGGGTGCCCAAGAGGGTGGGCGAGGCCTTCCATTGGCAACATGAAACTACTTACGTGAGTGTGTAAAATTAACTAGTGAACATTTGTTTTGAAAGTCGCTGAAGTTGTTTTTTTATTGCTTTCTGCTGCTCGCTCAACTCGGTTACATGGTTGGATGCTGTATAGCTGCGGAAGAGGCTGCGCTACTGCGGTGCAAAAGCATTTTGTAGCATATTTTTGGGGTTGGCTGAATGTAACTACAGTGAAGTCGAATAGTGGTTGCCGCACTGAGGAGTACAGTTTGACTATAAGGCAAATGGTGCAGAGACCGCATGCAAATACATTCATTCAAGTATGTGTGCGTGCGTGAATGTGTGTGTTAACGCGAATGATGGGGTACAGTTCCATTTGAGGTTATTAGGAATTAATTTAAATTGCTTAATGAAGTTACGTCTACTTACAAATTTGCCGAGCAACACTCCTGCAGTAAAATAATACAATAAAAAACCTAGCCAGTTATGAAAAAAAAAAAACAATAAAAACACTTTTGTATGTCGCTTCTCACGCGCGTTTACTGGGGTTTCTGGAAATAGGTCCAAGGAATAAAATCCAAACAACCAGAAAAGCGGTTTTAAGATTTTCAATTCGAGATGAACAAAACGCGTGATAAGTGAAACATCGTGACATGTTTTTGCACGCACGAACGTAAGCGGTTGTGAGAGAATATCACATATGTACATAGATAACCTCCGTTCTCGTGCCTAAGTGAAAGTTTAACGGGCATGAGCGCGCGTGAGTTAGATTTCACTTATCAATGCTTTTGACCAGACAAAATGTCAACTTACTCTTCGACTATCAACGAACGTTATTTACTGTTAGGATTTAAAATTCTCTAATTTTTCTACTGAGAAGGATTCTGGTGGTTAACCTATGCACACTGTAATGTTGCACACGCATTGAAATTTGGTTGTGCACATTTACCCCCTCTTACATTGAAAGCATTTTTAGTACTTGAGGATCACATAGATAGATGGAAAAGAGAGCTCACACATAGCATGATTTAAAATCACTCCTTCACACTCCTTGCACCACAGAACTTGAAGCCCGTGCCTCTAGCCATTTTTTTTAACGAAACGAATTTAAAAATATACATATGTACGTACATACATACCACTTAGCCCTGTACCTAGTGACAGAGTTTTTTCTTCATCGGCAGACAACCCATCACGACTGATTAAAAATTGTTCCACATAGCATTTTTGTAGAACGTTTAGCCCCCGGATAATCTTTCGATCTCGAAGATTTTCATTATTTATCGATATTTTCAGCAATTCTTCTTCCATAGCAACCAAAATTACCCGAATGGAATCGATGAATCAAAAATTGCTCAAGACCATGAACCTTTTCACATTTCAACCACTTGGCTTAAGTTTTCGCTTCGGTGTACTTTCTTTTTTCCAGGGCCCATCCTTGACAAGCGCTCAAATAATTTTGAGCAAACCAATCGAAACTTATGCTTCTGAAACCTGGGAGATGCATAAGATGGATGAAGAAACGCTTAACATATTTGAGCGACAAATTCTACGCCGCATTTTTGACCGGTATGGATAGATCATGTTAACTCTCACCTGCGTTACAACGATGAATGCCTAGCTGGGCCAAAATACTTCTAAATCACCGACTAAGTCAAGTTTTAGGATCTTAAGCGGGCTGAACATGTTCTGAGGATGGGCCCAAACAAAATTGCAAAAAAGATCCACAATAGTAAGCTGTATCTTCCTATTATAAAAGGAGTCGTCCAAGTATAACCTGTATTGATACAGTTAATGGGGACGCCAGGATCTTTGGACTGAAAAACTGCAGGATGTCTGCAAGCGATCGAGATTCTTGGTCGAAGCTATTGAAGGAGGCCAAGGTTCAGCCCGGGCCGTCACGCAAACAATGATGATGAAACCAACCGAAAATCTGTCTTAGAAGTTTTTTGGTACAAAATCGTATCTTTCTAACACCAGCTAAAGTAACCCGAGCGCTCTTATACAACAAAGAGAAATAATTTTTTCTTTCCTAATTTATTCTAATTCGATGTCATTCCATTATACCGCTAAATTTGGATTATGACACACTTCTTACCGTGGATATACATCCATATAGGCCTGCTCAATATCAGACTCTCTGCTAAATAACTAAACGAGCTCAATTTCTAAAGCTCATAAACTGATTACATTTACTCCACCCGCTTTCGTAAACCAATGTTGTAAAATTACCAGAAATTGCCCTTCTAAATAAAATTGCCTGATTCGCTAATTAATTGCTGGAAAATTGTTGCACCGAATTTGAAAGCCAACTGACCTAGTTTTTTTCCAAATTGTGGGTGCATATGGCATGGGTTGATTTTTTACTTCTTCAGGGTAGCTACTGCTTTTTGTTTGCGGTCACCATTGTTGCTTATTTGATTGACAGCAAATTCTAAAGCGACAGCTGTATCAGAAACATCTAAAAGAAAAGTTAAATAGCAGCTACAGACTTTAGAAGGCCAATGATTTAATTTGGACATTTTGGTGGTGGAAAATATGAGGATATATGTATGTGTGTATAGATGAAGCTTTTTTTATCACTGTTTCATCATACTTTTAAAACGCTTAACTTTTGTTGTGGTTCCATACAAAAAAATAACCTGATTCCTTCGGTTCACATTTGATGTAACCTTCTATTGCGGAGTATCCATATCACGCATTTTTAACATATCTGACTACAATTATCTCGTATCGATCTTTTGGAAGTTATTTTAACATCTGTTGTCTAAAACGAAAAGTATGGGTCCAGTTCTTCTGGCGGAAGTTAACTAAGTTGGTGTTATTTATTAAACCATCACTGAGGATTGGTATTGACTTCAATTGATGCGATTGAGCCGAGCACTGCGCGAGAAGCGGAGGGGCATGAAAAAGTGGTACTACAGCATGATAACGCTCGGCTTCACGTTGCCAAACCCGTTAAAACCTACCATTGAAATGGGAAATCTTACCTCACCCGTCACATTCTCCAGATATTGCGTCGTCCTATTATCACCTCTTCCAATCGATGGCGCATGGTCTAGCTGACCAGCAGTTCCATTCATATGAAGGCATCAAAAAATGGCTTAATCCATGGATAGCCTCAAAAGATGAACAGTCTTACCGCGACGGTATACGAAATCTACCAGAAAGGTGGGAAAAGTAGAAGTCAGCGATGAGCAATACTTTCAATGATTCACTTGTAATCATTTTTTCAGAATAATTCTCTATTTTCGTTAAAAAACATTAACAGTGAGAACTTAGTTGCACACCTAATATTATATGAAGTTTTGAGGGCTACAAATAAAAATAAATATGCTAATGTATCTTCCATTAATGCTAAGCAAAAAAACAACGAATTAGCTATAAAATAAGCATAATGGAGCGGTGGTAATAAAGGCTGATAGTGTTACAAAGAAAAAATAAAATCAGCCTTAGCCAACAATTTCAATTAATAAGCATATGATATCTAAGAAGCAAAAATAAATAATTAATAGCTGAATATAAGGAAGCTGCAAACTTAATATGCATTAAAAATTTTAAGTTGAAAACCAATAGGGAGGCACTCAATGCGAAAATTGAAATCGAGCACACATTTTCCCTACCGGCCTCAGATTCAAAGAAACTAAATATGGTATTAGTTGGGATCACTGCCACGTTCATAAAGGGCCAACGGTAAAAAATGCTACAAGGGCCGAATATCTTTGGAAATTATGTAAATTTTATAAAAAAAAACTCCTTTTTGTTAGACAGGTTGGTATAAGGGAATGCCTTTCTATCCAGGTGAGATTATTGATCTTGCAGTGGAATTTTTATTCATATTCTGTACTTGTTTTTATTTTATTTTTCCGTTTCGTTCAGACTTTGTTAATCCATACACTCCAAAGCTGTTATATAACTCCCTTGCGCGTTCGAAGCTGGATTATGATGTCTTTACTTGGGGACCATATTCTGAATGTTGTATTAGTAGACTTGAATGTGTTCAGAAAGTCTTTCCGTTCTTTGCATTTCACTTATCTAATTTCATTCTATAAAGGCCGGTGCTTGCTTATTAGGCTAAAATTGTAAGATAAGAGAAGGACCATCTCTCCCTCACTTTCGCTTTCAGTTTGATAAGTGTGGCGATCGACTCCCCATCGTTACTCGAGAAAATTAGAGGACCAACTTTTTCTTCCACAAAATATCACTTCAAAATATTACTAAATGAATTGCTTAAATAGTTTCTAAGTATTCTCTAAAATTCTTTATTTGTGATCTGTCTGAAAAGCTACATTTTCTAAATTACCACATTACCTACCGCTAATGTTTGCAAAGAAAAAGTTTCTCCGGTGCCGGATGAAATTCAAAAGAATCAAAAACAGGATGTACCGCTTTTTGTGGGGACGTGTACGTGGGAAGATAGAGGATGGCGATAGGAACAAAAAATCATATGGGACCGTAAGGGTGAAAGGCTTGATTTCGGAAGAAATCCCCCCTTGTAATTTTAGGTACTTTTTTCCTAACACCCTATATCTCTCTTGGTGTAGATTCTACGAAGGTTATATTTATCTCTAATTATAGCTAACAGACTAGGTTTTCCAACAAATGCTTCGTCAACTCCCGACTTCCGAAAAACTTAGCAAAACTATATTTATTTATTTATGACCTCATATATTCAAAGCGAAAACAAATTCCTCTGCAAGCGACTGCATTCACCCACTGCCATAGGCTTATTGTGCTGAACTTGGTACCCCCTTTTAGCTGACGAGGCTTTATCAACCGAGTCAAAGCGGTATAACTTTAACATCAGCGAGGTAGAAATTCTTACGCTTTGCCAGCCTGGTGCCACAGCCGGCAGCGCCGGACACAAGCTCAGATGCAGAAGGCTAATTCGCACTCAACCTAAACTTATGGATTACAAGAAACCATGGTAAAATATATATATATAAAGGGTGTTTTTTTAGAGGTTAGGTTTTCAAGTTGGCACTACTTTTTTCGTAGATGGTCTTTTTGACAGCTGTCACTTGATTTATGCTCAGTTTGGTTTGCCATTTCATAATGAATAGACTTACATCTGAACAACGTTTGCAAATCGTGCAAATTTATTACGAAAATAATGGTTCAGTTCGCGCGACGCATCGAAGGAAATTTTGTTCAGTGATGAGCTCACTTTTGGTTGAATGAGTATGTCAATAAGCAAAATTGTCGCATTTGGAGTGAACATAATCCACAAGCCATTCCTGAGACGCCGTTACATCCTCAAAAAGTCACTGTTTGGTGTGCTCTATGGGCAGAGGGAATCATTGGTCCATATTTCTTTAAAAATGAAGCCGGCCATAATGTTACAGTCAATGGAGAGCGCTATAGAGCCATGATTAATGACTTTTTCGTGCCTGAATTGGACGATGTTGATGTGGACGACCTTTGGTTCCAACAAGACGGCGCTACATGCCATACAGCCAACGCAACAATCGATTTATTGAAGGAAACTTTTGGTGAGCGCATTATCTCGCGCCGTGGACCTGTGGCGTGGCCTCCAAGATCGTGCTATATAACACCGCTGGACTATTTCTTGTGGGGCTATGTGAAGTCGCTTGTCTACGCAGATAAGCCCGAGACGATTGACGTCTTGGAAGAGAATATTCGGCGCGTTATTGTTGACATACGGCCCCAATTGCTGCAAAAAGTGGTGGAAAATTGGGCCTCTCGGCTGGAATTTATTCGAGCCAGCCGCGGCGGCCACTTGCCCGAAATCATTTTTAAAACATAATGGCAAACCCTTATCTTTATAATAAAGCTAAATTCTTGGCCATAACATTAAATTATATTCGTTTTATTTCATCTTGAAAACCTAACCTCTAAAAAAACACCCTGTGATAACCCTCGAGCGATGCCGTAAGAAACTCTAGACAAAGAACTATTAGACGTGATAAAAGAAGAACTGAAAAATGCAATTCTGTAAAATTTTAGCAGAAACAAACATTTAATTTTATTTGTTTTGAAACGAAAATTAACAGTTATCGGCACTTTAAATGTATGCACGTGAAGTTCAACAAAAACCACAAATAGGTGCACACGGAAGGTAATGTGTTAAAATGAAATAAAGTAAAAGATTAAATTATTTTTCATTCAATTGTTAAAATAAGACATAATTGTTGGCATTAATATATTTTCTATAGTCTGTAAAAAATAATCTATATCGAGATTGTTATTAAAAAAATTATAATAAAATAGAATATTTGGAAAACTGTCACATTATAATCTGCGCCTGTCTTTCACTAGCAGAGGATTTCCCTCAGGCATCTCTTTGAAATTCAGTCAGAATAGTTGCCCCAGAGGTTAAGGCAGGTAGCGCAGTATTTGCGGGGTTGAAGTTAAATAATATCACTCAGATAAAAGTGAAAAGGTTAATGTATAGCAATCAATGTGAGCATTTACTTCTCTCCTACTATTGCGCTATAAAATAAGGTTAAAGAGCGAAACTTGGAAAGTCATATCCGCATTGTAATAAAATTGAATGAATACAAATACAATTAGTTAATGGTTTGTAAATTTGCTAAGCCATAAACTTTTCTAAATAGATTTTGTTCCACATATATAAAAGGCGTCTGTAAAAGATATTTCTATATATGTATTTATTAGTAGATGAGTCTTCTGCGTGGCTCTTGAGAGGCACATGTGCCCGTATGCACATACATTAGAGTGACCGGTCCTACGAAAAAATCTCTTATAAACAAAAAACATTCCCGCACTCTTCAAATTTTAGTACTGTCTAGCAAAAGTAACGCAATATCTACTTCAAAATGCATAGAAATTGAAGGAGCGGCGCCACTACTGAGTTGGATGGGCTACAAGCTAATTCTAATTTTGAATGAGCACAAATTTATCTCTAATTTAGAAATCAGGATTTGAAATAAGAAAGAAAGAACTGGAATATGATACCACTATTTTAGTATTATTATAAACACTTTGGAGAAAATTTACGTTGGTAATGATTGCAATTAGGACCAACACTTTCTTTCAGATTGCTTTTTAAAAACGAGAGTAAAATCCATTGTGGATTCAATAAATTCTAACTTACGAGGTTTGCTCAAAAAGTATCGCGAATTTTGAATTTTCGCAGGTTACGTATATTCGAATTTCGATTTTTTGTGACGATATGTTGGTGCTCATGTCTCTCACTCATGCCGACGAGTTCGGCCATTTTGAATGTTCAGTTAATTGTTGACAGCTGTTTTACTTGCACGTGTCCTCGATTTTTACCTATTCAAAAAGATGGATCAAAAACCTGTATCAAATTTTGTGTGAAAAACGAAATTAAGTGCGCGGATACATTCAGAATGTTGACTGTGTCATTCGGAGAAGCTACTTTGGATCAAAGCAACGTTTATCGGTAATACAAATGTTCTCAGAAGGCCGAGAACGACTAAAAGCGTGCCGGGCGGCCGAGCTCTTCAACAACAGACGAAAAAATTGATGAAGTGAAGAAATGGTATTGGCCAATCGTCGAATCACCGTTAGAGAAGTTACTAAGGACCTAGACATACCGATTGGCTCGTGACATTAGATTTTTTTTCAATGATTTGGGTATGGGACGGGTTGCCGCAAAATTCGTACCAAAACTGATCAATTTCGACCAAAAGCAGCATCGCATGAACATAACTAATGAGATGTTGGACTCTGCCCGCGACGAATCAACTTTGCTCCAGAGGGTCATAACTGGTGACGAATCGTGGGCTTATGGTTATGGCGTGGAAATCAAAGCTCAATCATATCAATGGAAGCTGCCGCACGAACCAAGCGCGTCAAGTTCGGTCGAATGTAAAAGTTTTGCTTACCGTTTTCTTCGATTGCAGGGGCGTGTGCATCATGTGCTCTTGCCACAGGGTAAAACGGTCAATAAAGAATATTACCTGCAAGTTGTGCGCAATTTGCGAGAAGCAATCCGCCAGAAACGCCCACCGTATTCCCCAGATCTGGCCTCCTGTGACTTTTTCTTGTTCCCGTAACTGAAGAGGAAGTGGTTCGAAGATTGGAAAAAACGTTGGCACAAGTACATAATATATCATGGGGATTATTTTGAAGGGGACGAAATAGGTATTAATGAATAAATAAATAATTTTTGAAAACCACAAAATTCGCGATACTTTTTGAACACACCTCGTACCCACACCACTTACCCTCATGCATTCCCACAACATAACTACCGTGTTTGATTGTACTGCAGCATTTTGTTTCTCAAAAGTAGTGCCTGATTTGTGCCAAGCAATTTATCCATCTATTATCTTAGAAATTTACTTTGGTATTAAAAAAATACTTCTTTCCAAAACTCTGGAGACTTATTTATGTACTCATAATTATTAGAGAATCCAATGTACTCTCGTCTGTTCACAAGTGAATTATCGGCTTTCTTGGAGGGACACTACCAAGGTATCCATCTTCCCGTAAAACTTTTCTAGAAGCTTCCGCACAAATACTTCTTAAAATATTTGGTTCACATTTTCAATACTTTTTGATGACGTAATTCGAGGGTTAGCCTTTGCCATATTGATTATGCTGCGCACTTCTCATACCGATAGTGTCATTGACCGCTCATACCTGGACTTAGATGTTAAAATTGCGGTCTGCTTGTAATTGTTTACTACGCGATGGGCAGAGGAGAGCGTTCTCCCAATAGCTTATCAATATTTCAGAATATTTCAATGTGTCCACAATTTCATAATTTGTTTTCTTTCCGATATACTAATTTATCTGCCTTTGTTTTCCATGCTTTCGAATTTCTATCGTTTCTAATAATGCAACTGAGTTCGACAACCAGCTAATTATAATAACAAAGAATGGAAAGTGAGTAAAGGCGCGAAAAATTTCTAGTAAGATAACGGTATTATTAAAAGAAACACTTTTTAATTTCGGTGTTTACATGTCGCTGCCATTACTTACCAAACAAATGAAATTAAAAATGTCGCTATTTGTTTTTGAAGTGAAACTTCTTCGGCGTCGATGGACGAGCGAGAATGGAGAGTAAAGTTTCAAGGCCATGCAACGTTCCGGGCATTTTTGTATCGCGAGAGAAAAAAAAGAAATAACGTAGAGGAAAAGGAGAGAGAGAGCGCTATACCTTATATATATCTTCGATACACTTTAGGCTATTTTTCCTGAGTTTTCTCTTGTGCTTGCTAGTTTCTAGTGAGAAATAACACTGCCTACTTTTTGGCGCTTGTTTGTTGGTGCAAACTTGTGGAAATATATTTTAGGTGCCCACTTTTTGGCGTTATATTTCCTTGGTGTCTACTGCTTGGAGCGTTTTTTGGTCCCAATTTTTTTTGCGTTTTTTTTTGGTGCCTACTTTTTGGCACTTATTTCCGTTTCCTGGCTAGTGCTTGTGCGTACTATAAAGTGCTATCCATTCCGGCGTCGGATATATTGATATTCCCTTGCTGTAATTTGTGCGGTTGTTGCGGTCCTGGAATCGCCGCGTTTGTGCGGGTGATAAACGCTCGGAGTACTGTGGGTTGTTGCCACGGTTTTGTCCGGCGTTTACCCACACCGGTCAACCCTTCTCCGTTTTTTTGTAAATTTTGTCTATTTGTCTATTTTATCTGCAAATGTTGTGAATTTATTTAGATATATATTCTTTCTCTCTCTCTCTCTCTCTCTCATTCTCTTTTGGGTCTCTTCCTCTTTCTTTGCCTGCCTTGAAAGTTTCACTTTCATGTGTACTATGCCACACGCACTTTGTTTTTTTTTTGGTAATTAAAGAATGCATTGAAGAAACAAATAAATAAAATGTGTTTGGAACTAAAAGTTTGTATTGTGTTTTTTAGCAACTTAAAAATATTTGTAAGATGTGTACGAGTATATATGTATGTATGTGAATACGTATGTATAAACTTATTTGTTTTATTTTACTCCCATCATTATGAATTCGTATTAAAAGCAAACACTCGAATTTCGCATGTGGTTCAAGGTTACCAGAAAATTATGTAAAAAATAAAATAAATCACTAAACGAAAATACAAATAAGAAATATCAAAGCAATAACAACATTCATAGTTAGATATGCTAATAATATTAACCACACGACACCATGCGCACACGTAAAAACTTAACTGAGATGCGGCGAGGAGTGACGAGTGTTGCCAAAATGACTAAAAAGTCAGTGACGCTTGATTTGTCTGCAGCTGTGCTTTTGACCATCGTCTGAGTTAACGAATCCTATTGGGTGCATGGATCTGGAGCGAAATCGAAGAGATAAGCAACAAAAATCTGCATATAGTTTATGGTGCTATACGCTCCCATACATACATACATACATATGCACCTACATTTGTCTGATGTTTGTTTTTTGCATGGCGAATTGGAATTGTGAAATAGAGAAATAATTACATCTGATGGACATAAAAATTGTCAACCGATTTAATTGGTATGATTTTTGACAGCTGCTCATTCAAGCCTCCATATCGCACAACTTTCTCAAAAGAGACACAACTCAATATTTCTAATATATCTGAAAACGAAAAACTGTTTAGGAACCAGCATTAACACCGATAACAATGTCAGCCTTGAAATCCAACGTAGAATCTCTCTTGCCAACAAGTGCTACTTTGGACTAAGTAGGCAACTGAGCAGTAAAGTCCTCTCTCGACGAACAAAACTAACACTCTACAATGCTCTCATCATGCCCGTCCTAACGTATGGCGCAGCAGCTTGGACGATGACAACATTCGATGAAGCGACGCTTGGAGTGTTCGAGAGAAAGATTCTGCGTAAGATTTTTGGACCTTCGCACGTTGGCAACGGCGAATATCGCAGACGATGGAACGATGAGCTGTATGAGCTTTACGACGACATAGTCAGAGCGCAGCGAATAAAGATCCAGCGGCTACGTTGGCTGGGTCATGTCGTCCGAATGGATACAAACGCTCCGGCTTTGAAAGTATTCGATGCGGTACCAGCTGGAGGTAGCAGAGGAAGAGGAAGGCCTCCTCTGCGTTGGAAAGATCAGGTGGAGAAGGACTTGGTTTCACTTGGTGTGTCCAATTGGTGCCGGTTAGCACGAGAAAGAAACGACTGGCGCGCTTTGTTAAACTCGGCCAAAATCGCGTAAGCGGTTATCGTGCCAAATAAGAAGAAGAAGAAAAAAACTATTTTTGAGCTTATAAAACTTTCAATTTCAATTTATTTGCTTTGTTTTGTACTTAGTAAGACAAAGTCTTGTGGTAGTACATCTTCTTGTACGTAATTCTAGAAAACAAAGTTGGTATGCATCAAAATGCAAAATTTTTTAGGAAAAAAGTCGTTTATGGAAAAAAGATATTTAAAAAATCATTATGAAGATTGCTTTTAAAACTTGTTGAATTTATTATATCATAACTTTTGCCGATATTCAAGGTTGTAAAGTACCCTCAACACTCCATGGCCCTGCCAACATTGACTTCATGAAAGGTTTAAGCAATCCTTCTGAAACTAATTTTATGGTTACATACTTACAATACCTTGAAAAAAAATGTATTAAATCTATTAAATTGTACTTACTGTCAGCGACAAAAAAGAGTGTACACCACATATTGACTAATTATTTATTTATTTTGTAGTTTCAGTTATTATTTTATAAAAACACAGTTCATACTAAACAAAAACCCATATAAAGCAAAGTTTGAACTTCGTAAAAAACTTGTAAAAAGTCGGCAAATTTCCATCAATATTTCAAACTTTTTACACAGAATTTTTAGAAAAATTTCGGGTGTACAATTTATGGACCATTAAATTCTGATACAATAAAGTGTGAGTTTTAACTGGTTAAAAAATCATTTCATTTCTGACAATTTTTTCTGAAGGTGTTGGGTGATTTATTTGATATAAAAAAATGTGGAGTGGGCGTTAAATGGAGAAAATACACAAGACCGGGACCGAAAAAAATCTCAAAAATCAGTGTAATAATTGACCTACTTGAAACTTGCACTTTACCAAAAATAAATATAAATTGTATGAGCTATAAAACTGCATGCCCGGAATTTCTCTAAAAATTCTGAGTAAAAAGTTTGCAATTTTGATTTATAAATTACTTGAAATTTTTTCAGAAATTCTGAGGAA
Source organism: Anastrepha ludens (assembly GCF_028408465.1). Lineage (NCBI taxonomy): Eukaryota > Metazoa > Arthropoda > Insecta > Diptera > Tephritidae > Anastrepha > Anastrepha ludens. Next base: position 183,737,747 of record NC_071498.1, on the reverse strand, counting down.
AAACTCTGAAATTTTGATAAAATATTTCCAAACTCTTACAAATTTTGCACAAAGTTTGAAACTTTGCCTTATATGATTTTTGTTGTAATAGGAACTGTATTTTTATAAAAGAGTAATTGAAATTAATTATTTGGAGTCGGCATAAAACTGTAGGTGACTCCATTTGTGGACTAACATAAAGATGCACACCACAAATTAGAGGAGGAGGTCGATCAAACACCCAAAAAGGGTGTAAGCGCCAAATACATAGATACTCGTATATGTATAACAGAATTGGGAAGGACCTCTCCGAGCCGTTTGATGCCAAACGAGGTTTTAGACAGGATGACTCACTGTCGAGTGACTTCTTTAACCTGATGTTGGAGAGGATCGTGCAAGCCGCAGAACTTAATCGCTCAGGCACAATTTTTTATAAAAGCGTACAATTGCTGGCGTATGCCGATGATATTGACATCATCGACCTTAACAACCGTGCTGTTAGTTCTGCCTTCCCCAAACTGGATAAAGAGGCAAAGTGAATGGGTCTGGTGGTGAACGAGGTCAAAACGAAGTACCTCCTGCCGTCAAACAAACGGTTGGCGCACTCGCGTATCGGCACCCACGTTACTGTTGACAGTTACAATTTCGAAGATGTAAAAGACTTTGTTTATTTAGGAACCAGCATTAACACCGATAACATGTCAGCCTTGAAATTCAACGCAGAATTTGTATAATAGCTACGATGGCTGCACAGCTGGGTTGGCATCAGGCCAATCCAACATTTCAATCCCATTTTGCTGTTTTCATTTACGCACTTATCAGCTGAAAATTTAGAAATTTTGTGTTGTGCCCCTCTTGAAGAAAGTCTGCGGTATATATCTATGCATGTGTGTACTTATTCATATTTATGTAGATAATAAAAACTCAAGTTCAGACAAATTTACACTTTCACTTTTTGCTTGCGGAGCTGCGTATGGTAAAGCGAAAGGTCGTTTTTTGTCACGCAAATCGAGGTTTTAAGATCAACTAAATTAAGTGAGCAAGCAATAAATAAATGAAAGAAAGAATTACCATTAAAATTAACACCTTCGCTTTCAAGCGCAGTTTTTAGCCCTAAAAAGACTCTCTTTGTGTTTTAATTTTGTTAATCGAACGCTAGTTTTGGTTGGTTGAACGAAATGGTTTGTTTTATGTGGGCGGCGCACAACAAACACCCTTTGCAAAAGTAAGCTCGACTTAGACAATACCATCACATTAATTCATTTATGTCTGGTGTCACTTTCAGTGCCGAATTCAAAGGCCACATTCGAGCACTTGGCTGATGCGTCGTAGTTACCAGCTATGAACGGCTGGCAAATGGAAATCAGCCGTTGCTTAAGCACCGGGAGAGAAGTGACGCGTGAGCGAGCGATCGGCTGCTCATTGTCTGCGGCACCGTTAAAATGTACATACAAATACAAAATGAACAATCGTTTGTTTGCTTGTGAGACAGTCAGCACTAGGCAGCCGATCGTCAGTCGTTTGGCCGGTAGATTTCATTGCATCATTCGCAAGTTGCTAGCCGAGCGTATTTTCGAGCGGCTGTTGACTGTTGACAAAGAAATGCTGGCTTGCACAATGCCACTTCGACACAGCCAACTGCAAATGTGAATTCGAGTGTCTGCATTGTTCGTTGTTATTGTTACTAAATTGTTGTAATAAATTGTTTGCTTTTGTTTTGTTTTTGGTTTTTTGTTTTTTCATTTATTGTTATGTGGGTAATTTGCTTGAGTTCGTGTGTTTATTCAATTTGTGCAAAGTGTGGCAATCCATGACGTCAGTTGTGTGAATGTGGATCAAGTTTATCATTTGTATGCCGTTTGTAATTCGCACAACAACAAGAAGAAAAAATTCGCAAAATGGTAAAACAGCTGACTGACTGCATAACTTTCCGTACCATTGCAAATTTTAGTAATGCCCCCTAGGAATATTTAATTATGGTTTTGGCATTCCGTGAAAAATATTTGGTTTTCTATAGAGAGCCCGGGTAGACTAAATCTCGTTTACAATGAACTCTACAAGAATCCTGGATAAGCTCAGGGATATAAAGCCAATGAAAAGGGAAAGGTAAATTCTTGAAATGTCCTATGGGAATCGGGATGGATAAACATATGTTCGTATGCTTGATCAGAGTTATAAAAGAATGCAGTTTGTGCAAAAATTAATGTAATGTAAAATATAATCCTTAAATTACTTGACTTAAATAATAAAAATACACAACGGTTTTAAATAAAATATTTACTACTGAAAAAGGAATACAAAGGCTATAGAGGTATATGTATGTAAGCATGTGAAGGATGCCCCACACAGAGCATTTTGACTTTTTTCTGTGTCCCAGTTTCAGTTTCTAAGAAATTATACTTGGGGACAGAGAATTTGTTTTAAAGAATCGAAAAACAATTTGCATATTTTGAATGGGTCAGCTGGCTGAAATTTTAATATGACTTAGATATTTTTACCAAAATATTGGTTTGGGGAAAAAGAATTTCATTCTTTTCTCGATAGATGGCTGTAGTGATCGATATCTTGCAAAGTATCGATTAAACAATTTAGAGTCTAGGCTCGTTATCAAGGTGACATTCCACACTAAACATTTCTGTGCTGTTCTTTGTTTGTTTTAATCAGTTGTGCAGAGAACGTAAATTCATATGAATATGAATATGAATATATATGAATTTACGTTCTCTGAGTTGTGTGTTACAGGGTGTTAACAATGGAAGTCAACAAAGAGAAAATTCGGCACATTTTATAGTGTTTCTTTGATAAATACGAAAATGCAAACCAGGTCGGTGAAATTGCGAATGGTGTTTATGGTGCCGATACTGTAACAGCTAATTGTGTGCCATTTTGGTTTCGTCGATTTCGTTCAGGCATTTTTAATGTTAAAGAAAACCTCGATAAAATCAGAAAAATAATCGAAGTTGAACGGGATGTTAGTAGTCGTAGCATAGCCCAGGAGCTAAAGATCGGCCATTAAACAATTTTAAACCATTTGCGCAAATAATGGATTTGTTTTTCCCGCAACTAATACATTCAGGAAATAGTTAAAAACAAATACATTATACACTTTTTTTCCTCAACTTAGAATCTTTGTACAATCAATATAATTTTGCAACTGTTCACCACTTCGTTGATATGTTCATCGTATAATTGTTGAGTTTTGTCACATGTCCTGATATTATTATTAATATTATTACATACTAAACTTATAAAGAATTACAAGGTTAATAGAATATTCAAGAGTAGAGCTTCAAGGCCAAGCATATCATTATATACATACACAAGAATAATATTGGGTAACTATTTGGTTTGACAACTGAGTTTGACAAACTGCGTTGGCTTTTTTGTTCAGCAAGGTTCGGTAAGTCATCACGAACCGTTTAACGCTAGAACACCGCCTCCAAATTGTGGAAATTTACTTTAAAAAAAGTAAATCTGTTCACGAAGTTCATAGGGCGATGTGTTGAGAAGGCGCTGAAGTGCCTATTTTCGATTCGTCGACTCTCTCAACTTGTTGGCCATTGTTCTTCGACTACGCGAAAAATTTTACGGAAGGATCTTGGCTTACGTGCCTATAAAATACAGCTCGCGCAAGAATTGAAACCAAATCACCAGCATTTTTAGTGATTGTGCTCATTTAGATTTATTAAAAAAAACAGTCATGAATTAGAGTGATAGAATGCCGCATATTATATTAACAAAATAAATGCCATGAAATAATCAACCAGATTACAATAAAAAATAAAAAAATCATCCCACCAATATTTCTGTTTTGCATTACCATTTCAAATTCTCAACCTCTTAAAAAACACCCGATATTATAATAAATGATCAGCATGCACATTTATACAAGCTTTTTATTTGCGAACTCGCATGCTCGCATTTCGTTCATGTGATGCAACACCAACCCCCTAGCACAGACAGGCATTTTTTATTTTTACTTTACTTTAGTACGAACGTGTGTCATAAAAAGGTAATATAGGGTGATTCAAGGGCGATTCAGACATTTGTTAGCAATTATTTGTTATTTGTTATATTTGTAAGTAATTGTGAATACAGTATACTCTCTCCTAACGGACACCTCTCTTAAGCGGACACTTATTTCAGACTGCCTAAGACTACTTAGGTTAAGTAGTTATAAGTCACCATGGAGTTAATACGAAGGAAATGAAACCATGTACGGGCTTTGACAAACAAATTTTTCACAACTCATGGCTGAATAATTTTATATAGTAATAAAAAGCAATGCAAGATGTTGCACATTTTCCCCATACAAAAACGAATTTCAGGGAAACCAGTTATAAAAAATCAATAAAAATGTTTAGCAACTTCAAACTTGCACTTTATTATATATTATTAAAAGTTAGTGAGCTATACAACTCCATATAAAAACCTTGAAATTTTGGTCTTTTTAAATAAAATTTTAAAATTGTATTTATATGGCTTCTGTTTGACAATGATCTATATTTTTATAGAAAATAGTGAACATACAAAATTGAATAAAAATACCGGAACTGTTCAAAATATTTATTTGCTGTCATTTCGTTTCGGGGTGCAAATACGAGAAGTTGTTATGCATTTTTTTTTTTTTAATTAAGAACTGCTCACTCTAAGTTAGGTTTTTTCGCCGAAGCAAACCGAAACTTTTGTGGCCGAACATGACCACAGCCGAAGTTCAGTCGTTCTCTGTAAATATTAAACATTCCAATGATGATTGTTGTTGTTGTTGATATAAATCCGGATCGTTCCGATAACGTAGAACCAACTGTCGTGGGAACGCTCTTCACAGCTGATGGCAAATATTCAAAATCTACTCATAAAAACTATTTGCCATTGGGAAGCGGCATAAAAGTGTGCAGTTTTCTACGCGTACAATAATTTCAAGGTCCACACCAAAAACTAGAAGAGAAGCCTCAACCTGAACCATATTAGCATTAATAATGAACAAAACACAAGGCTCCAATTATTTTCAGAATATAATATATAAACAATTTTTTTTTAATTTTTTCAATGAAGGGTTAATTACTATGAATTCCCAGTAAAGTTGGCACGTTTCAAAATAATAATCATCAGCCACCGACGGTTGTATTTATTTCAGATAAAGTTTTCACGTTCTATTGGTATATGACAATATATGTATGTAAAATGTTTTTCATTAAGAGTGTTTGAAATTTCAAATTGAGTTAAGCAAACAGTTTATTTGATTTTGCCACAATTGCGTTTTATTTTCACAATCCATATTTGATGGCGTTTCAGTTGGAATATAAAGTCGAGCGAATAGCCGCTGCGGATCAGCTGTAGAAAGTGCACCCTAGTGGGCAGCTTGTTACCTATTTGTTACTTTTAACCTATCTCAAATAGCGATTTTAAGAGAGTACGTATGGAGCAACTGACGAACCTTCCAAATTAGATAATTTTGCTTGTCTACGAAGCCACTTAACCAAAAATGAAGCTCATCCTTGAAGATGACTTTCTTCCAAAAACTAATTTCGCGATTTTAACGCCTCAATAATGCATTCCATGAGCGTTCCATGAATAAATACTGAGACTAGACGACTATTCTCGCCAAATTTGGAGCTGTAGCTTAACCAAGATGGCTGCTGTACGCTGCCGGCCTAACTATTGGCAAACCTCAAACTTGCACTTGAAATTTCATATTTGTGGAGTGGGGGATTATTCGTAATAGTCTAAACTTTGAATGCGGAAAAGCAATATATTTTAGCTACTGCACGGAACACTTATTCATATGAGTATGTGCGTTTATGGGCGTGTGTTCCTAATTGTTTAATTAGCTGTGTCGTAACAGAGTTTTTTCTCTCTTCGACTCATTTACCTAACATGTTTCAGTGGCAATAGGAGCTCGCCGTTCGTCGTTAAATACGAATGCTGCTGGTGTTTCGTTATCAAGCATTCATTTAGTTCTATAGGGTGGGCCATATAGCGTTTGCTTTTTGAACCACCTATATTATTTTTTTGGGAATGGTAACACAAATGACATGTCAAATGTGTTCATAATTTACTTAAAGGTTTAGCATTTACGAAATGGGACCCTATACGCTTTAACAAAGTTGGGAAATATTGAAAATCTATTTCCAAAGTGATGAGTCTTCTTCTTCTTTTCTGATTTTCTCATCGGTGGCTACGTCAATAAGCAAAATTGTCGGATTTGGGGCTCAGAAAATCCACACGTTACTGTAGAGAAGCAAATGCATCCACAACGAGTCACTGTTTGGTGCAGTTTGTGGTCTGGCGGCATCATCGGGCCATTTTTTTCGAAAATGAGCGAGGAGACGCGGTTACAGTAAATGGCGAGCGTTACTGTGACATGCTCAACGAGTTGTTTCCAAAAAGTGAAGAGGATGATATGGACGGCCTTTGGTTTCAACAGGACGGTGCAACTTGTCACACTGCCAAAGTTATACTCGAACTTTTGGCTACCGTTTTTGAAAACCGAATAATCAGCCGAAATTCCGATATCAATTGGCCGCCTCGGATCTGTGATTTAAGCCCGTTGGCAGTGCCGGATTTACACAAAATGCCGCCCTGTGATCCATGAAGAATGCCGCCCTGATTTTTTAAATTTGAGTGTGCGTGTTTGTTTATAGTACAAAAAATAGTCGTTACACAATAAACAGGTATAACAAAACACATTTTGGGTAGTTTTATGCATCAATTAACAGATTATAATATAGAATAATATTTGATATATTTCAATTTTTATTGTTGAGAAAATTTTTATTGTTTAATTATAAATTAAGTGCCAGGAAAATGTAATAAATAGCATAAAATATAGTAGTACATCTTAAAAAGTAGAATCCAATTGAATCTATATAACAGCATACTTACTTAAACATATTATCAATCTTTATTAGATGAGCAAAAAAAAGGAATGATTGCTTTTATGAGATCAAATTTTTACACATTACCTTAAATGCGAACTCGTCTGACTTTTCGTACTGCAAACTGGTGTATTAAATTGTCACAATTCAAGCGTTCAAGTAAATCAGACTCAATGCACAGACTATTCAGGCGGTTTTCAGACATTGTTGAACGGAAATGTTTTTTTACTCTATTCAGACATGAAAATGAACGTTTTGCGCTACAGTTTGTTGACGCTAATGTGTTAAATATTCTCGATATGCTATCTCCACATTTGGAAACTCATTGTATAACTCGTTTGTCTCTTGATTCGTCAGCTTGTAACTTTCTTCTTCTTTTTCTCGAAACAGTCGTCTGATATTCTTGTATCTGCTGCTACTTTTATTAGTCCACGATAGTCATTAACTACATCAGTAATGTTGATTTCAACTTTCTGTAATCTTTTACTAACCGCGTGGAATCGTGATAGTAAAAAATGCCAAAGAATGTGCATGAATGTTATCTCAAGTCTCTCTAGTTGAATCCTCAGTACTCTAGCTTCTTGTCTCGTTATAGTATTCTCAGTTACATCTTCCTCGAATAAGATCGGAGTTTCAATGATTTTGCCATAGTAGACAAAATATTTTGTTACATCAATACGGTTATCTATGTATTATTAAGAACATTTGTCAATAAAAAAGTATTTGAATGCTTTTACCGTATGCACCTGCTTTCTAACCTTGTTTTAGAAGGACTGTCGGTTTTTAACAATTTAATATACAAAATCGAATGAGTGATGTATTTTTTCCTGTGCCACATTTGCGCTAACCGGACTCTCTCCAACTTCGAAATATTTTTGTTATTGCGAATAAAATCAATTTTTATGCCCTAAAGAAGTCAATGAATAAAATCGCTCTGGCGGGTATTGTGGGCCACGTATTATATAACCATAGATAACGATTATTTCTGTGTGTACGAAGGTTTCTGAAGATGGAATTGCAAACAAACTACTAATTACAACAATTATCATGAAACAAAATTGTTTGATAAGTAATTCTCAAAAAAACAGTTTTTGTCACTCGAATCATACTTATTTATAATATATGAAAAGACATACTTCATTTTTTCATACACACTAATACATTCGAGAGGTTTTACGTAATTTAAGTAAAAATGTTATTTTATACATTAAAACCATAATGTTTTTCAATAAAAGATTTGGTTTCCCACAATTTCCGACGATGTCGGATAATGTGGGCCAAAACACTTTTTTTAGGGACGTATAATTAACGTTCAGAAATTAACTTTTATATTCTTACAATTATTTCTCGCATAGATGAATGACTAAACTTTCACTAACTGTTAGAAACTAATCCGAGATCAGCTTCTTATTTTCTCCATAAGCGTTTTCCCTAAGGTGGCCCCTAATACCCGCCGCTCCTCGAGTATAATATTTTTTTTTCAATTTTCTTCTCCTAGTTTTGCCGCCCTTCTAGAATCTGCCGCCCTGTGCGCAGGCACCGTTGGCACTTAGTGTAAATCCGCCACTGCCCGTTGGACTATTTTTGGTGGGGAGCCGTTAAGGACAAATGCTATGCGAACCATAGAGAGACGATTGATGCTTTACTCGTAAAACACGAAATCGAAGTTGCCATTCATGGAATTGGAGCCCAAACAATCGAAAATGTGCTTAAAATTGGGTTGATCGAATGGCCTACTGTAAAGCCAGTCGTGGCAGTCATTTGAACGATATTATTTTTCATTCATAAATGAAAATGTTCAATCTTCAAAAAAAAAATAGTTTGAAAAAAATATTGATTAGTTTTTTTATAGCCGATTCAAAAAGCAAATTTTACATGGCCCACCCTGTAAATACTAAAAAATTATATTTTACAAGCAGAGTTATTACTTAGGAGCGTTAAAAACACGAGTATGCACCTACGTGGGCTTGTATATACAGATGTCTATATATGTACCTGCATATGTGCCAGTATGTGTGCCGACATGTTTGCGCGATAAATAAAAGACTTCTGTGTTTTTTTCTTGTATAAATATTAACACATCTAATTCCATAGAAATATATTTTTTTCGTTTCTTTCCACCTGAATAACATCACTTCTTTATCAAATCTAGAATAGCAATAAATAAATTTCTATTCGAAAGCAACGTACGAATGTGAACTGAGTTCGATATGTACAATTATAATTTCCTAGTTTGTTTTTGTTTTTTTTTTTACTAACAAATACTTCATTTCGCAGTCACTATGCTGTGAATCCAATCGAGGTATGCGGAGACATCTGTATATACGGCCGGGTGGCCAGCCATTCCACAGCGCGTGAATCCAAAGCTCACGACCCCATAGACAATCCAACGCGAGAATTTACGATCGAAGTACATGAGTGGGGCCCCACTGTCGCCGGCACATGTGTCCTTAGCGAATTCACCACCGGCACATATCTGCTTCGGACCCAATTCGATGCCAAACATGGACAAGATACTGGTACAGTTATCACGCTCCACATAAGGGATTCTTAGCTTGAGCTTAATAGGGCTGTGAATGTTGCGGAAGTACTTGTTGACTACATGTGGAAGGATGGAGAGAGATTGGATTATAGCCAAATGCCAATTGCAGATTAGCCAATGTTAGCTTACACTTACATAAATCAGTGCGTCCCCAACCGGACACAGAGAACATTTCACCATCTTTAAAAGGACTTTCATCAGTTTCACTTGGCAGGCAAATGGGCATTATGAAGTGCGTAAAGGACACTGCCCGTCGCAGTCGTATTATGGCGATGTCATTGAATTTGCTGAAGGAATTCTCATTATATTCGGGATGCACGAATATTTCATCAATGCCAATATCCAATGCAGCGTCCGCGCAGTTGAGGTAATCCTGCTCCTCGATGCAGTCTGGTTCGGTTTTGACGTTAAATTCTCCTAAGCGAATGAGTTTCCTAAACAGAAAGGTTATTATTAGACAGTAAGTAAGGATGGTAGGTTGTGGCACGGACGGGATCGAGCTGCACATACTTGGCGCGTGTTTTTACTGAGGTGTCATACAGATAATATTTACAACTGAAAATCAGCTTAAAATATCGCATAAAGTTAAAGAGTAGCGCAACCCCGTCACATGCTAACGTTGACTAGTTTTTCCTTCTTAGCTACTTAAATGTGGTTCATATCTATACTTTGCGGATTTAAAAATATCTCAACTTAGTATGGCAGATTTTCTTCATTAATAACTAAAACATTGCATATTTAGCACTTTGGCAAATTACCGGTATGAAAAAAGTGAGTGGAGTGCAGCTTTAATACCAGCTTTACTCTGTAGTGAAGTAAGTGTCCAGATGCACTGAGATTTACCAGGTTTTAATGAAGCTTTAATGTGCACTAACGGACAGGCAAACAACATTTACATGATTGCGATAGGTTTTATAATATTTTTGCCAAATAAGTATTAAATAAAAAATACACACAATTACTTTTTTCTACTTGTAATAGTTAACACCTTTTGAATTGTTTAATCTGACGAATTTGTATGAAACTAAAAAAAGTATTAACTGAGAAGTTCTTACCTAGGCAATAATTTTAAAATTATTAGACGTAGGTTTAAAAAAAATAAAATAAAATCAGTTGCGAAGTAAAGAGTTTCCAGTGTTTTCAAGATTTATTCCGAAGGTAATCAATATCGTTATAATTATCCTTTTGCAAATGGTTTCTACCATGAAAAAGCTGCTCATAAAAAAATATCCCGTAGAAGCAACGTAAAATTTTAGCTCCTCCCATTTGGGGAACGACATAAAGACACACACCACAATTAGGAGGAGGAGGAGGAGCTCGCCCAAATAACTAATAAATGAATGTAAAGTTCAAAACCGTTTTCCGATTAATCTTCAAATTCATAGGCATGGATTAACTCATTCCTGTGTACGAGGGTCATCTGAAAAGTCCGTGCAAAGTTAGAGAGGCGGCACTACTGACGCGTATCGAGGTTATGTTTAGTTAGTAGCAGCTCTCGGACAACACGCACAACAAGTTTCAGCCAGAGCGGTATAGTTCGGTCTTTGTGTTTGTCATTCGTTTGAATCGAGAAAGCCGAGTGCTTTTCCTTTTCCACTACGACAACTCACCAGTTACCGGCTCAGCAGCTGTGGTTGCAAATTTAGTGGAAATAGAGTTCCAACTCGTTTCACATCTCCCATATTCTCAGGACTTGGTTCTCTTGGACTACTATTAGTTTTCCAATTTCAAACTACGTCGAAAAATAAAAAAATGTTTACCCCAAACAATTAAGTAGTTCTTAATTTTGCACGGACTTTTCAAACGACCCTCGTATTGGCACCTTGCAAAAATGATGTTCTATTCTCTCAAAGAGGACTTAATGAAAGTTTGGTATTGAAATCCGAGAAAAAGCCTTTGGCAGGAGTTAACTGCTTGCATGCAAGTCCAATTTGATAATTTCGGCAACTGATGCACCAGAATAGAACCGTTGGAATCCCGCTATTCCAATGCATTTATTATTGGGCCCAGTACACATTTTTTAGCAAACTGCGCCGCCCCTTACCTTAGTTGTAGTGGTAATGAATAATGTATCGAATTTTTGCTTTTTTCCCATTTTGGAACGCTGTAACAACACACAACTGGCTTCCGCAAACATAAAACTGCCCTGAACCTTTTTGATGCCTAATGCCAGCATCGAATTCCCATATGGGATACATGGTGTGATATGAATCATTAAAGACATCAAGCGGAAAACATTCACAACTTTTTTCTTCATTTAGAATTACAAACTCAGAAATTCAAAATTATTTTGAGTTGCTTCCACAAATCATTTTCCGATCGTTGATTTCGTTTAGGCGACCTGTCTAGTTCACTTTTCATTTCACTAATTTATCATAAAGCGTTATCCACTTACAATCCGCGCTTTTCACGCACACCGTCGCCCCGCACACAATGAGCCGCCGTCAGAACGTGACGATCATCTATCAACGCTCCACTGCATCCAAAATCATCTGCGAACGAAACGAAGCACAGAAAATTATAACTCTTTGACGAACAACACTTATGTGTTAGTGAATCATACTTGACTGGTACACCAGGAGCGCCAGCCAAGGGAACTCATCCAGCTCGGCGATTTCGCCGCCATAAATGCGATTCGTCACCTGCTTGCCGCATTCGTTGCGTAAATTGAATCTCTGCGCCGGCTCCACCGTCTGTATGCGCCGTTTTAATTTCTTACGTTTGAATTGCGCTGTGACATTTTGAAAGCGGCGATACTCGAATTTCGAAAACTTCAACGAGGGGTATAAGTAATCCTGCCCGTTTGCAGGGCAGCAAACCAAAGGCTCCAGCACATCACCGTCGATATCTTTGCAGGAGTACTGCACCTTTTTCAGGAAGTTCACTTTCTCCGCGGATATGTTGGTCACGTTGCGCGCCTGCAAATAGGCAGAACAACTCCCCACCTGCACGCAAATGCCGAATTTCTCCTCATTGGGGATCTCACAGTGGAATAGAGTTGTTGAAGTCTCAGAGTGACTGCTGTCGTTTTTTTCTTGTGGAAGCAAATGCAGTATGACATCTGTGTTTGCGCGCGCACCACACGAGACTGATAGCGCCAAAGTGACAACGAAACAACTGAAGTGCATTGTCGAATGATGATTTCAAAAGTTCGGAATCTCGAAAATGTCACACACACACGCAGACACCGCGACGTTATTATTATATCGATAACGCGGAGCGCAACTTTAGTAAATTTGAATGCTTTGCACCACGACCACTGGACTGTCGCCTCCAAAGCGGCACTGGCGCGGGCGAAACGTGAGTCGCACGACTTGAATTGAAGTAGCACACCGCAATAGCTGAAATGTACCACCGATTTCATAAAACGTTTCAATTATCCGCTCAATGCACGGGCCCGATCACACCAGCTTGGCGTACCGCTCAGCTGTGAGCTTGAATTGTGTGCGACGCAGCGCAAGTGAGAGTGAATGGAAAAAGTTCATGAGATACGCGTCGACAGAGCTTGTTGTTGTTTGTTTGTCAACAGCGTCTACACACCGCGACCGCTCTTAAAGCCAGCCGAGACGCTTAGCCGAAACGCTTAAGTGATGTCAGCGGCTCCATTGAATTTTGAACAACTCATGCACAGTGTCCTTAAAAGTCGCAGAAAACATAAACACTAATGACTTAATACAACACCAGTACCAACCGTTACTTGTTTGCGGTCATTTACACTTTGTGTTTACCTTTTTCCTCATCATCCACTTCGGCGCTGACGCGGTGTTCATAAACGGGAAAAATCGTTCAATGACGTAACGAGTCGCTCTCAAGTGCGACGCGGATACTTCGCGGTGGCTGCCAAACAATTAGCGTGAAGCCGGTTCCGCACAACATCAACAAGTCTTGGCCTGAACAGTTGACAGCTGATGTGGTTTCACTTTCGTTTGGGCCATGATTAAGTTAGACGGAGTATGCGCTGCAATAGGAGCATACTTTTAGGCTTGCGTGGTAGTGGAAAAAGTAAACTTCACATTTGCTCCATCATTTAATTTGTGCATTTCTAGTGAATTTATGATACAAGTGACAGTTCCCATTCTTTCTCTTTTCGCTATAAGCGACTAATAAATTTTACGTGGCGAGGAACGGTAAATGGCAATTGCCGTCCCTTATACCACTTTTTTGATAGTTACATCCCGTGCCAAATAGCCAATGAGGCAGGCCTTTAAGTGGGCCCGTTTCTGATATTTCGAACAGATCAAAACAAAAATGCAAACTGGTGTTAAAATTTTTGTTGTTGCTTAAAAAGGAGATGGGAGGCATTCATAATCTCTACGTTACCTCTGGAGTTTAAATGGCACTACTTACGAAGGACTCATACAAACAAATGTAGGGAGGAGGAATATCATTCTGCCTTTATTTGGCTGTTATTTTACGTACGTACTTTTTTCACTGGGAGATCGTCGGTGGAAAAAACATTTATAGGGGTTTCCAAACAGAGGTGTTATTTTGATATTCAAAGAAAAATGCTATTTTTGAATATAAATGATAGGATGTTTATTTCATTATATAGAGGAAGGTACGCCGTTGATAGTGGAAAATAACATCAGGCAAATGACCACCACGCGCACGCTTATAGGGCAATATCCTTTTCATGAAATTTTCCATAACCGAATTGCAATGGCTGCCCTATGTCCTCGATAGCCTCAAGAATTCCATCTTTGAGGTCTTGAATCGACCCTGAACTGTTGGTGCAGACCTTCTCTTTCACGTGGCCCCAAAGAAAAAAGTCACAAGGTGTGGCCAATTGTGATTACCTCTTCGAGAGATAACAGGGTCCGGAAACTTTTCCCGTAAAAGATCAATGGTTTCGTTGCTTGTGTGGCACGCAGCGCCGTCTTGTTGAAAATAAACATTGTCCAGATCAATACCATCCAATTCCGGCCATAAAAAATCGGTGATCATCTCTCTCACCTGTAAAACCTGTTATTGGAAAACTCATATTATTGTTTTATCTTTATGCCCTTATATGGTATTGCAGTTTTTACTCAATTTTATTTCCTAAGTATTTTAAAATAATTCAAACTATTAAATTCTATGAAATATAAATTTAGCAATAATCAAACGCAAAAAAATTGTCCATGAGTTTATAACATTTCGAAATAACCTCACTTTTGTGCAGGTGGGTGAAAAAACAGAGTTGAAGTGCGAGTGATTAATTTTCAATATCGGAGTAAAACTTAAGTACTTTTTGACCAAAAATAATAATTTCGATATACTCACATTTCTCATCAGGTAATAATTTTTCCGCTTTTCAACTGTTTTTAAGTAATTTTTATCCTTTTTTTTTGCTTCCTTTTATTCCCTTTTCCTTAATTTTCTTTTTATATGCCTAATTGATTATTAAATAAAGCGATTTCCACCGTGAAACAATTTTAATTTCAATCTTTTAATTCATATAGGCTTTGAATATGTCCTCTTAGGGCTTTAATAAAAAAGTACGGTTTAATTGCCAACCCTACCGAAAAAACTATATTTAATGTCTTTATCTCCGTTCTGGAGGAGATCCTGTGCAGTAAACCTAGAGTCTCACACACATACATATGCATGGTTATATATATACTATTACTAGGTGAATATATATATGTAATTGGCGTTTAAATCCTTTGTTGGTTATCTCTCCCAGCTCCTCTTCCAGTTTGCTGTGGGAGTCTTAAAATTTTTTGCACAACCACGCCGCCTCCTCAATGCAGATGACTTTTTATGAGGAGTTTTTTCCTGGCAGAAATACACCATTTTTCTTGCTTACCGAGGGGCGGCCGCTATTAGCAAAAGCATTTTCTATACATTTTTCGCCTCGTGACCAAAACGATTTTCGAACTCGGCCGCTAAAGAATAGTCATCACGCACCAACCCTGAATAGATGTATCTATCAAAGAGTTGAGAATCTGTCATGCGTCCGGGTGTGCCGCCATGGGACAGTCATTGCTAAACTAATAATGAAATATAAAGATTACAAGTTCGGCCAGGTTTTCATGCAAATCGTTGCTATTTACTTGTATATGTCTTTATCTAGAAAGAATAAAATTGTATGGAACGCAGAAGATTAGTAACGCAAATTGGTCAGTAAATGTAAAAATGCATCAAATTGTACCAAAAATATACCAAATGTAGGGAAATTTTAAATAAATAAAAATAAAACACAAAAGTATTTATTGTACATTAACATTAATGGGGCTCTTGCAAAGTAGGCCCCTTCCACAGTAAGAGATTTATGCCAATGGATAATCAAATCATCAAAACATTTTTTAAACGCATTTTCTGGAAGCGGCTTTGGTTCTCGCTGTAAATTATCTTTTCTGGCCAAAAATTGTGAGAATTTTAGTTCTGGTCGAAGGAAGAAGTAAGGCGGAGCCATACCAGATGAAACGATGGAGGTTCGATGATATTTGCAGATTTGTTGCACAGAAATTTATAGCAAAGGAATCAATGCGTGGTGTAGAATTTTTAATTTTTTTACACAAACTAAGCATGGAAAAATTAGTTAAAAAAAGCCTAGCGTATGATTTTGTTGAGGAAAGCCCCGAATTACCAAGTCTGCATGCACCAAATGCAATAAATGGATATGTGGAAAGCAAAAATTTAGAGACTGCTCTACTTACGAACTCAATTGCTCTTAAAACGAAAAAATGTATAATTTTTCAAGGACTACACATAGGTATTGGTATGTATACTTGGCGACCAGTGACCAGTGACGGAGTGTACGAAGATTCGTGACTCCCATTCGGTAGTGCCAGGATTTGAAAACTCCAAATGGCAGAACAAGTTTTCTCTAATAGCGGCCTCCCCTCGGCATGCAATGCAAACCTCCAAGTATATTTCTTCCATGAAAAAGCTCGTCATAAAAAATATGTGCCGTTCGGAGTCGGCTTAAGGGGGAAGTCTACTGTGAATTTTTCAAAAAATCGATTTTTTTTTTATTAGCTTAAAAAATACTTTGAACCCTCTTAAATAAGGTACAATATGTGTTACAGCTGGCTAAATTTTTCTTCGTTGAAATTTCGACCTTTTCCCGAAGCGCTCCAAAGCGCGTACCTGCTATACTGAAACTTTAAACGCATTTTTCTCGAAACTAAGTTTTTGTATACGGTGTACACGATATCTCGAGTTCTGATAAATGAATCAGCTTAAAAATTTAATTATATATTCTCTGTAATAGTGTCTCTCGTCTGACATAGGATTTTTTTGATATCGTTATTTGTTAAATTGTTATAAACAATAGTAACATCAATTTTAGGCAAAAAAAAAGAAAAAAATTTCAAGAATTTTTTTTTCAACGCCAAAATTTTTTATCGACATAATCCTACGTCAGACGAGAGTCAATACTATGTATATGATAACAATATTTTGTTTTTTTGTTTTAGATCACCGAAACGTAAGATTTCATGTACACCGTTTAGGCACCTAAGAAAAGCGGACCTGCGCTTGCAGAAGTGCCACAGCGGCCATTTTGAATATTTTGACTTAAAATTTTTTTTTCAAAAACTTAAATATATAATAAAGATAAGAGTTTAAATAGATTTTATGTACGAGCAATATTTTGTTAGAAATAAAATCCGGAAAATAAGCCTGTTTTTTCCCCTGTCACAGTAGACTTCCCCCTTAAAATTGTAGGTAGGTTTGTGCAACAACAAGGAGGAGGTCGGTCAAACACCAAAAAAAGATGTAAACGCCAATTACACAATATCAGAAACTCCTCTCACATTGTATTTATTGCTTAAAAACTTAGTCACTTCATTGTGATCTAAACATTAATTTAAATATAAAAAATTTCAAGCAAAAGCGTAAGTAAATAATGCATTAACTTGAAGAGAGTGTGGGTTCATGTCACAAAAGTAAAAACCAATCCAGACATACATATAATTCAAGCTATTTTTAACTAATATCTAGTAGCGTATCCTTACATTTTAACCACTTCTCTTAATCTATTCTACATTGAGAAAACCAACTTTCGCGTTGTCACAGCTGATATCTCGGCCCATTCTTTAAATATCGTTAAAGTAAGCTGACCTTGACGTACTTATAATTTTGTGTTTCCGAATGGCACGCTCCAAGTCTGCCTACAAGTGCTTGATCGGATTAGGATCCGGCGACTGAGGTGGTGTTTCCAATAATTCGGGGCGTTATGTAATATCCAGCTTCGTAGTGTGAGCTGTATGCTTTAGGTCGTTATCTTTCTGGAAGATATAATGACCCGACAGCCCAAGTTTATTGGCGCTAGCACTCAAATTCTCCTTTAATATTTGAATATACAGCTGATGGTCCATTTTATTACAATACTAATCCCATAACATTACATTACCGCCACCATACTTTACTGAAAATATTGTATTTTTATGGTGCATTTCGGAATTCATTTTTCGCCAGACTTTATTAGCATCTGTCCCACCATAATCTGGCCCTAAAAACTCGTTGTTACAATCAATTTACGTTTTTCTGATTTCCGTCTTTTTCACTTATGCGTGGGGTTCCCTATTATACCCATCAGTTCTAAGCGTTCTTCGCTGAGTTTCATCACTTAACGAGATTTCTTTTAATTTTTGGAGCAGAAGGGCGTGGCTCTACAATTATCAGGCCTTCCTGATAGCTGTCCTAAGTTTAACGAATTCTTCTGCAAAATCTGTGGGTGGTTGAACTGCTTCTTTTTATGGAAATTGATTTCTCTTTTAATGTTTTTTCTTCATTTCGTAAATTAAATATTATTTTTCTTTCGTCCAAACATAAGTAATTTTAGGGGGTACCTCTCGCAACTTGCAAGCTTCTTATTAAGGACGCACTAATCAGTTCTGTAAATCAAAGATGGATTAGTGGCAGTATCTGTGAAATTGCTAGGCAAACCTGGCCAAGGCTAAGTCAACGTCTATTCAAGAATATTATAAAATTGAGTAGACTTCAAATTATGACCTTAGTAGGGGCCCTCACAGGACATTGCCTCATAGGAAATCATGCAAG
Source organism: Anastrepha ludens (assembly GCF_028408465.1). NCBI lineage: Eukaryota > Metazoa > Arthropoda > Insecta > Diptera > Tephritidae > Anastrepha > Anastrepha ludens. Next base: position 183,719,357 of record NC_071498.1, on the reverse strand, counting down.
GATATTAGGCGTTTACACGCATGATTTCTGTCGTAGCTGCAGGAATGAGGAGGAGTTGGAAACAATTCAACACCTTTTTTGCACATGGCGGCTCTAGCCAGATGCAGGAACCGATATTTACGATTCTACTTCTTTTCCGCCTTGCCAAAAGATGGTTCAATATGGAAAGGGGAATGTATCCCAGCACCTGCGGCTCACAACGGACACATTTCGAGGTCTAAGTGGCATTGCCGTCTCTATGTGCGAAAATTAACTTCTTTTGACTTCCTACGCATATTTTAAAAAACTTCAGATATTTTATTAGTGAAGTGAAAAACATTAAAAGTGAAAGCTACCGAAACGATCGAATTTTACTAGCAGAATGAATGCTAGATTCTACCAAGAAAGACACGCTTTTGTGTGGGTAAAGGTGCCTTTGCAAAGCCTATTACGATCTAAAATACCGAATACTCACATATGAGGTGTGAATGCAAGTCAGTTCGTATTACATTCACCATTTTTTTGTAATGTTGAGTTTTTGAATGTAAACCCGAGATAAAATAATTTTGGTTTGGACTTTCTACTGGAAAAAAAGACTCCCGAATACTTTTGGGAGGCACTGTATATATTTTATCTATATATTTACTATATATATTGTATATCTCTTTAATTTATTTTGTGTTATTTTTGTTCCGACTCTAGGGTTAAACGAGCTTTTTAAGTGATAACATCTGGATACTTTTTTGACAGAATGTGCGCACATATAGCACGAATCGTTTTTATTTCACGTTTATTAAAGTTTGCGTATACATTTTGTATGATGTAGTGGTTATCGACTACTAAAATAATGATAAATGCAGTACGATTATATAAATAAATGGTGCAGTCCATGGGGTCTTTGGAAATTATACGAACAAATTTACAAACTAATGGCAAGATCACAATTCAACTCAAATTGCTATGAACTAAAACATTAACTTTTAACACTTATTTTAATCGAATAATAATTTCTCTAATTCCGTACTTTGCTGCGTATCCAGTTGTCATAGTTCGCAACACGCGTATGCACAGCCGGCCAGCCGCTGAGGCCGCATTTGAAGCCAAACGACACGATGCCCTCCAATACCCAGGCATCGTTGCGGAAACGCATCAGCGGACCACCCGAATCACCCTCACAACTGTCTTCGGCATAAACGCCGCCCGCGCAGATGTGACTGTCCACCACATTCACCTTTCGTTCGCGGTACTTTTGCTGGCATTGCGCTAAATCGACAAGTGGCACTTGCAACTTCTGTATGATGGCACTCTTTGGGCTGCGAAGCGTACGCCCCCAACCGGCGACGGTGTACAAGGTGCCGCTAGCCGGTGCTGAACGCTCTTGCTTCACCGCCGATGGCAAGCAGATGGGCCGTATGGAGTTGGAGAAGCGCACATCCTGATCGAGGCGCAATAATGCGATGTCGTTCTCCTTATTTGCCGAATTGTCGCGATACTGTTCATGTGGAATGGTCTCTTCGACGCCGACGCGCAGAGCTGCAGAAGTGCATGAATACTCATTGCAATCAACTTCCTTGGTGGTGTCGTATTCACCTAAGCGAACGGCGATGCTGAGGAAGACATAAAGAAACAAACACATTTCCGTGAATATTTGTGTGCGTATTTTTTACAAGTTTTCATGAAATTTATATTTATTTTTATTTTTATTTTTATTTTTTATATTAGATTTCTTTTCACATTCATTAACACAAATATTTCTACTTCATAATTTTGCAACGTGACGCTTTGCTCAATTAATGAAATTCAATTAACGAGTGTAATTATGAGAAATTAGAGTTCAGATTAGAAGATTATAAAACAATTTCTCAAAAGCGAGAAAGGCAAAAGAAGACAATATTATCAACAGCAATTATACCTAATTAGAAAAAGGGTAAAAAGGTAGGGGAGGTAATATATTATATAGTAATTTGCTTACATCTCTTCCAAACGCTGCGGCCTGCACAATAAATCATTTATTTCAATTCAGACGCAAAAATGTGCAACCGATTAACTGATTCGACAGGGGGTAAAATGTTAATATTTCTTCAATAGCTTAGAAATGAGTAAATCACACTGGAAATGATTGGAAAACAGCAAAAAAGTTAGAGATCTTCACATTTTTTTCCTTTATAATTCTTCATTTAGTGAGAGATCTTCATATTTCAACGTTAAATCTTCTACTCATTTTTTGCTCCGCGAATTTTTTTTGTTTTTGTAAATATATTTATATCGTTATGTTAAAACATTTTATTCGAAATCGACTATTCAGCCTAAGAAGAACTTTTAAGGGCCGGTGCAGAAATTTCTAACATTGGATTTTTGTTTTGTCTTACAGCCTTAAAAATGAGTTGCTAAAATAATTAAATTATGAAACATTTCTAAATATTTCTATTTTGATCTCACAGTGCAATCTGTACCGAGAACTTTAAATGCATTTTTCTTGGAACTATTGTAAATTTTGCAAGTCGGCCGTACTCATGTCTCGAAAAATATTGACCGATTCACTTGAAGTTTTTACTGAAATTGCACCCTGCACGAAAGTGCGGATGGATTTTCTCGATACACTGCATATTTTTTATAAATTATTATTTTTTTCTTTTAATTCTGAGCATATTTTTATAAAGCACCTGTTATGTAAAACTCGATAAAACAAAAAATTTATACATTTTTCAGTTCGCAGTAATTTAAAAATTCCTTGCAGTTCATCAAAAATAAAAGAAAGCTCTATAGTCACCATCTTTTTTTGTATTACTTTGAAAATCAAACGGAAATAATTTGTAAAGTTTACGGCTTTTTGAGAATTTTCATTTATTTTTGAAACGAATTCCCCGCCCAACAATGGCCTAACCACGCAAACGATCGAAAAGAAACTTCTATGAAAATGAAAGGAAGATAGTGAATAAAAGGCACTCTTAGTTCTCAAACCATTGCTAAAAATCGGAAGCTTTTAATTTTTTTACACTTTTTAAGTTTTGCAAAACGTTTTAAGTTTTATAATCAAATCAAGTGTAACTGCTTGCCTTGGAAAGCAACATAAACTCGCTTTACTACATTTGAATAATTTGAATAAATGCTTTAATACTTACAGGAGTCCGATTTTCTTCTCAATATCACCTTTCACGCAATGCGCTGCCGTCAACACATAGCGATTACTTATAAGAGAGCCAGCACAGTTGGTTGACAAGCCACCGGATCCTATGAGTAGAAAAAGTGGGAAATTAAAAATTCTAAATTCTAAATTCAAAAGCATTTAAACAACTATGCAAATACGAGTGCTTATTCTTGTCTTTTTTTTCTTTCGTTTTTTTGCATTTTTCACTAAGACACAATAAATCAAAATCTCTATTGTAAATTCATTGTTAGGTAGGTACTATTCGTCACTCACGTCGATTGTACTCGAGCAGCACCATCCATGGGAACTCATACAGATCCGCATCTGTGCCGCTGTAGATCTTATTCGATATTGTCACACCGCCACAGGTGGGCACGCGCGGCAAAGTCGCCGACGCTGACACCTGTGCACCAGCTGGTATGTCTCTGGGCTGTTTACCGTTCCCGTCACCAGTCGCACTGCCGATGCTATTAAATCCACGCCCTTCTCCATTAAATGCGCTTAGTCGTTGTCTTTGCCGTTGCCGTCCCTCGATTGGGCCTGCGGGAAAGAGAAGGGTGGTGCTCTGCTGGCGATTGTAGTCGTCGTAAGTGTTGCGTGTGAAACCAGTATCGCCGGTGCAGCACACATACGGGCCACTGCCATAGCCGCCGCGGCATTCGGAGGCGCGCAGAAACTCGGTGTCGAGTGGCTGGATTGAGCCGCGTTGCAGCACCGACAGCAATGTCTGGCAATCGTAAATAGATACGCAGGCGCCGGAACGTTGGTTCGGATTCATGCAGCGACGTGCTGGAAGTGCAAACAACAAGAAGAAAAGAGGTAAGAAAAGACAAAATTGGAAAGAGTTGTGTGACAGCGATGTGAGTGACTCCTTGGAATGCGCGTGGAACATGGGGATTCACCTCAACTTGGTATTTATTTTATTTTTGATATTTATTTGGCTCAGTTTCTTTTTTAGCTTCATTTCTGCATGTTTCTATTTAAGCGCCGATGCTGTTGGGCTAATTTGACATCTCTGCGGTTTACTCTTAATGGGTTTTACTCGTGATTATTGTTATTTAAATTTTTTATTATTATTTTATTTTTTTATTTAGTTTGCCGTTGTGTGCTGCGGCTAATAAGGGGTTCTTTTCTTTTAAAGACACCTGCAGCAGGTTTGATGTATCAAAAAAGTATTTGGCTTGACAAATTAACTAACTGGCATAGGTTTTTGTTGTTTTAAAATAAGTTGGTATGAATTTCTGTTTATTTAAAAAACTTCCTTTCAAATGCAAATACTTTTGTCCGAATACCAAATGGGTATGGAAAACTATTATAAAGAAACGTAGAAGATAGTCTTGGTATTATAGAAGTCATGCTTTTGGAAATAACAAGCAAAAGCTGGTGCGAGCGAAAAATCAAAACAAAACGAATTTCACAATCCAGTTCAGGTAAATATTGTTTTGAGGAATTGGAAAAATTCCATTAAATGGTATAGGTGAATGTGAGTAAATAAGTTTGTTTTGTAAATAAATGAAAAAATCAATGAAAATAGGAAGAAAGTTCGATTATTAAATTTTTCATTTAATTACTAGAGAACGAGCAACAGAGCTAGAGAACTAAAATTAAAAGTTAGTAAAATTTTTGAAGAACATTTGCTAAAGAAATGTTTGTTCCTTTTTTGGCCGAAACCGAACCGAAATCGAGCTGAACTTTTGAAGCCAAACATGGGTGAAGTCGAAGCCAAAGTTTGGTCGTTCTTTAACTTACCTACGCTACATAGAGGCCCCTTGTTAAACCACCGGAACTGTCACATCCTTACTCCACTTGTCCTCTTTAAACCATCCCGTGGATTTTATAATTTTAGTTAGCATAGCTAATTTTATATATGCAACATCCAACATTCAAGCTTTTGCTACACAGAGCTATGTACCCGCACACAAGGTGTTCAACTGTCTCTTCCGCTTCTGCATTCGACAGCACCAAACTACGGTGCCCCAATTCTAATGGCCTGCCTTCCTATAGGACATGCCCAGATAGGACTCCACTAATATTCTTAAGCCTTTCCTATGAAATTTAAGTTGACTGTTAGTGCGACCCACATTCCATTCTGGCCACATCTGCCTACTAATGCTACAGGTACTATGTAACTGTCTCCAGCGTTGACGTTGTTGCGAACGCACCCATATTCTTGAATTGACCTTGAGAATAAATCTCAGTATTACTGGTTCCAAATCTCAGTATTACTGGTTTCAATTCAATTCAGTTTTACAAAATGCAACTTGAAATCCACTTCAAGGCAAGCTGAAGGACTCTGCATACTCAATCACACATGGCGTCATGTACAAGCGCCATATTTGGGTACTCGTGAAACCTAACGGATGTGCATCGCACTCATGAGCCTCCTCAAGGGACTACAAGAAGTTAACGAAGAGCGATACTTGCACACGCATTCTTACAACGACTCCATGACTACCTGTGCTGAGCATAGATACATATTTATTTACGTGTTATCCTATTATGTTTACGGATTTGTAATTTTTAATTTTTAACTTTTAATTGAAATGCGGATAATCACATTCAAAAACCAAAAACCAAAAACCGCATACAGTTCCGCATCTTTTGTATATTTATGCTTCATATATTTCTTCTTCTACACATTCATATGCATACAGACTTATATGTATGCATAGTAGGCAAGCGTGTAGACCGCCACACAGCTGTACATATGTTTGTGCTTTGTTAGCTCAAATAAGTGAGCTCAAAATGTCTTTTATACATAATAATTGGCAATTAAAACAGACAACTACCCAGCATATGCTTATACGTAAGTATGTATGTAAGTATGAAGTAAGTGCTAAAATATTAGGCGATAAGACTGACTGTCTGACACGTGCGCTGCTGCTTGCTAAGTGCGGGGTTCGTTCATGCTGCAAGGTCGCACAAAAATATATACTCTTAAAAATTCGTGAAGATTTCGCAGAATATAATCAATAAAAATGAACATGGACTTGAATTCTTATTTATGTATTGTACATAAATATGCAGATATATTAACATTTTGGGACATGGCTAATATTTCTTCATCGAAGCCGTATTGCTCTATCTTCTTGGCCAATCACCATTTAATGTGTCTTTTTGATTTGAATACATTTCTCTCGACAGCTTTTAATAAATCTGTAGGGTGTTTCACGGACGATGCCGATCTTTGACAGGCAATTGACACTACAGGTTTTGGCAAACTTATAGAGCTGTCACAATGGGTCGACTGTGTACGTTGTGGCAACTCATTTCACTGACTTGACGTGGTGCCACAATGAAAGTATTGCCGCATATAAACCAAAAAGCAGCAGGTGTTCTTGTCGTGAAAGCAAATATAATAATTCGTTGTGTTAAACAGGTTTTTGTTGCTTGTGAAATATATTATAAAATTAATGCTTTTTGAATCCAAAGAAGTTTTATAGAATTTATGTTAGTAGGAGACGGTGGCTGCGACCATAACTTCGAGTTCGGAAAGCACATTCATTTTTCAAGACAACTTAGTCAAGCCTAGCCTTTTCTGTTCTCTTTCAAGTTTTTAAAGAAAATATAGGGGTGCACTTGAATTGCCTCAATCAATTTAAAGTAAAAGTAGAAAGTTGCCAATTTTTGTACACTCCGGCATGGCGTACGGAACGTATGTGGTGCCTTTGGCTCAAATACTCATAGCCTATTTCGCTGTCAGTCAGATTCGTTACTGCAACTGACCCATTGTGACGGGCGCAAAAATGATTCAAACATTTTATGAAAATGGTCGTTCTGCAAGAAGTAAATTTCGCACATTGCGTGATGAGCGATGACGCACATTTTCACCTGAAAGGATGCATTAACCAACAAAACTGCTTAGAGGTAATGAAAATCCACATGTCATTAAAAAAACTATGCATTCACAACGACTCACTGATTGCTGTCATTATTGGACTTGTAGGGTCATCTAGCCGTACTACTTCGGAAATGATGTCCACAGAGCTATTACTTTTTATAGCTTGAATTATATGACATACACTTGGACAACATGTGGTTTCAACATGACGGTGCCACAAACCATACAGCGCATGGAACAGTGACCTTATTATTGACGTAGTTCCCATGACGAATTATCGCACGAAGCAACGAAACCAAACGGCGCCGAGATCTTGCGATTTGACACCATTGGATTTCGTGTTCTGGGGCTACGAAAAAAATAGTTCAAGAAGTTCAAGAAGGGAAACACTCGCGTTAAAAACGGCCTGAACTATGATTGAAAAGTCATGGAAAATTTTGTTATACGCATCTTGTGTTGCAAGAGGAGTCGCAAGGTCACTTAAAGTTGCATACTTAAATGCCACTAACTAAAAAAAAAAATATGTACCTCACATAATAAAATAATTTCGACAAATTTTGGTGCGGTCCCATTGGATCACCCGTTACAATTATTAATTAATAATATATTTTGAGCTCACTTGCGTGAACTTTGACAAAAAAAAACCTTTTAATACATTCTTATTGATTTAGAAATTAGTTTTTCAAAATTTTTATATTTTGCCTTTTATTTTTAGTATTCCTATTATTAGTATACCTATTCGTTTAAAGATGGCTATTATATCTTATTTAGTTAGTTTTTTTCTCTTCTATCTTTCGCTTGATTATTCGCCTAGAGCGTCACAAAAATAATTTTGTCGCACATTAATTTTCCTAAGTCGTATTTGGAATTCTAAAAAATATAAAACGTGTTAATATTTGGAAAAAACCCCGCAGTGGTCGGTTTAAACCTCAATAATACATTTTATACACAAGAAAAGGCTTAGCGCGTCTTCCCTGAAGTGCCCAGCAGCTTCCTCCCCGTGGTACTTACTCTGTGTCTCGAAGTATTGTCCGAGAGCCGTATTAGCCGGAAATGCACTTAGCACTGCAAACAAAAGTACGCGCAACATTTTTCTATCTTCATTCAGCGGTAAATTAAGGAAAGCTTCAATATTTTTAATTTTCAGTGTTTTCAAGGTTTATTGTTGTTGTATTTTCACATGCATACATTCATGTACATACAGATGTATTTTTAAAATTATTTATTTATTTGGGTTTTTTCTCCGATTCTTGGAAGTCCGCACTTTCTGATGGAACACCAAAACTATCTTTGCACGCACTCACTTGTGGAAATACTTGGGGCAAAATAAAGAGGAGAGCTACTCAGATTCTCTGTGAAACTTAATAACGGCTAGCGCGAAATGCTGCGAATGTTTAAGCGAGTAACAGTGGAGCACAACTGAAATCTCAGCCGGAGTAGTGGTCAACTTTTATACAAAGCAGAGCTGTTGGAAATATCAAAGAATCGGATGCTCGCTGCAGGCAATAATTAAAATATTGAATTTAATGAATGAGCTGACCGAGTGACTGAATAGAGCGCAGCGGAACACGCACAAGCAGCCGAGCGCCAATACTCGTATTGTATGTACTAATGTATGTATGTATGTAAGTAGTCTGAGCTGATACAGATGCTTCGATTTGTAAACTCGACCTACGTACATTTTTTAGTAGGGAAGAATGAGTAAGAATAATTCCATAGATTAAGCGCGAGTTTAGCTCTAGCAAAAGGTGAGAAGCAGGGAGGAGGACGTTGCGAGATAATTCTTGAACTTGAGAGTCAGTTAGTGCTGATTTATGTATGTTTATGTGAAGGAGATAGTGGCGTCAGAAGACGTCAATTTATGTAATATATTCAACGCACAGCTTTGTACGCGTGCCTTAATATTTTTCGTTGTTTTAGGGCTCGCTACTCTTGCATTCAGTAAATAAACATAAGCATAAAGTGCTGAAAAAATATACCTGCATGTAACGTTATTTATTCAATTTTGTAGCAAAGTATATAAACCAAATAAATAAAACGCGTTGGCTACTTAAGTCTTTTGCTTTTGGTACTTTACTCCCGTTGCTTCGCGCGGTGGAGAATTTGTAATTTTTTCGCATGAAAACCAAAGCGCTAATCATTCTAATGGCGCTCTTACTCATATAACTGATTTGCGGTTTGTGGCGCATCACAACAATAACAAAATAAATACACACAGATAATTTCAGATAAATTTTAATATTTTTGTACTTTACCCGAAATGGGAGTAATTCATACTTTTCATAAATTATATTTCCATTGCGTAAATGTAAATTTTATCGAAAAGTTGGTTTACACCGAATCACCTTTGAGGCTGTCTTTTTGTCTTGTGTTCATATCCACTCACCAATCGAAAGCATATCAAGAGATTCTATATCTTCGGAAAGTAATAAATTAATATTATTATTAAATAATTAATTTATGTGCTCCCTCGCTTCACGCATTCAAATGCACACATATACTTTACACATACATATGCATGTTTCAATTAATAGCTCACTCGCGTGTTTAGTCATTAATGTGGGAATTGCTCTACATTCTCGCCGGCAGCTTAAACGGATCTCTTTTTCGAATTGTCACACGTGAGGAAATACCTGAAATTATTTTTGTTTCCGTTATTGCATTAGTCATAGCTTCTAATTGCATAAAAGTAATAAAAGTGGAAAAACGAGTAAATTTTTGGAATTTCAATTGGCCGATTTACTATTACACATAAATTTCGCAACTTCCTTCACTCACTCCACCAATTCACTTTGCCAAACTCATTTCATTTAAATTCTTCTTTTCTTCGATTTGGCATTGTACCCTCGTCGAAGTTATTGAACTCGGAAAGTTTAGCGTTAGATTAGTGGTCAGGTTTTTTTTAAGTTAGCTCCTCAAAACACTTTTTGTGGCTAAATTTTAGAGGAATTTATCGAAAAATCATTTGCATTTGTCAATTTTGCTAAATGTTAGTTAGTTAAGTGCAAATTACCAAGGCGGTACAGCAACAAAATGTATATATTTGCCATCATAATTTGCAAAGGCCATGAGACCAGGCAATTTCACTTAATTTGAGCTGGCCAATTTCTGGTAAAAAGCTAGAAGTAAACGGGGGTAAATTAATTAGTAAAACTATTTTTAGAGATAGCAGTTAAAGACTGGAGGGGAAAAGATGGTTTCATTGTACAATCTTTAAATGAGATCAAATCTGTTTATCTGCCAAATTTTTCTCAAACAGCTGCAACTGATTTCAGATCCATTTTAATACAACAGCGTCATATTCAATATTCAGCTAAATATTTCAACCATCTTTATTGATGGGACACTTTCAAGTTTTGCTTAGCTGTCTGACGCACAATGGGGATTTTTGGACCAATTTTGTTCAAACCTCCTAAAGAAGGCAAATTTCAATCGATTTTAACAGTTTTTTTAAATGCTCGTAAATGATTTTGAAAGATTTTGTAGGAACTTTTTTTAATTTTTGTGGTGAGTACTCCATTTGTGACCTTGAACTGACTCTCAATGGCAATGAACTGTCCCCGCAAGGACAAATGGACAAAGAACTCAGATTCGACAATTCAAGGGGGTGTTTTGATATTATAAAAAAAGATTAAATTCGGGCCTAGGCAATCTCTTCCAAAATCATTTACGAGCCTTAAAAAAAACTAATAAAATATACCTATGAAAAGTGGGTAAACGGCGTCTGAGAAATTAGTATTCCAAAGTACACTTGGTCTCATTGGTCGCAACGAATTGAGTTGCAGAATAGTGCAGCCAACAGCGAATCGTTACATATCGAAAATGGAAGCCTCGAAATGTATACCTACATACATACGAGTATATATTATTTATATAACTTTAATAAGAACTAGTTTTATCGGAAATTTTAAATTTTATCAAAACTTATGCAGCTTTACCAAAAATCTTATGGATATTTCTCACTTGTAAGCAAAGCACGTCGATAAAGTAGCAGCAATAGAGCAAGAACAACAAAGACCTGTATGGTATTTCTTGGTTGCTTTTATTTTCTAGAATGGCAAGATGTCAAGATCGAGATGTCCAATTTGTGAGTGGCTTATATTTTGTTGTTGATTGAAATCTGTTCCCTTACCCTACCGAAGTCCAAAACTCCTTTTATGTTTCATTTCATAAATGTAAAAACATTTGTATCTTGTTTTGAATATTAAAAAGAGTTTCCAAAATTTTATTTCTGGTTGAAAATGAAAAAGAAAAAAGGTGCTGCTTATTTCTAGTGCGTAAAAACATAATCACATCCAGTTGATTGAAAATCCGCATATTCGCAGTGAATGCATGACGACTTGCGGCTTATATCCTACTAGCAACCCGCCCAGCTTCGCACGGGTATAAAATATATACCCTATGTCACTCACTGAAAAAATGATTAAAATCGATCCAGTAGTTTTGGTTTATTCATTATTGCCCGTGGCCCGCACGCGTTAAATTTGGAGTAAAACAATTCTCCTTTCTTTATAGCATGAAGATTTCCTGCTATCTTTGGGATATCTAAATTCATACCCTACATTTTTGCATATTAACTTTTTGCATTTTTACATATATATTTATTTTATTTTTACAACAATTACTATATTACAGAATGTCTTTATATACAACGTTCATAGCCTTCTTGTCATTAGACAATACAAACATGTTTTCTCTAGAGGTTACTCTTGAAAGAGCGACATACAGTTGGCCATGTGAAAAACAGTCAACACTCAAATCTAAGCCTGCAACGTTGAAGGTTTGACCCTGAGATTTATTAATGGTCATTGCAAAAGATGTCTTTACCGGAAATTGTAAGCGTTTAAATTGGAATGGTAGATCCGATGGTATCAGAGGGATTCGGGGAATCAATACATCTTCTCCGGTACCACATCCTGTGAGTATTGTGCACTCTATTATGAAAGTTTTCAGTGATTTTACCAGCAAACGCGTGCCATTGCAAAGTTTAGGTGGACTTAGGTTTCTTAATAAAATAACAGGACAACCTATTTTCAGCTCCATTTTGTGAGGAGGGAGTCCAGACGGTTTCAAAGAGTTTAGAAATTCTGTAGGAAATTGAACAGCTTCTTCCAAATCGAGAACAGTATCGACCGAGTAGTATATTTTCGTCGGCGCATCAATCTTTGAAATAATCAAGTTATTTACTTTACTCCATTGCCAACTTTTAGCAGCATCTCTGGAAATAGCCTGTTCTCACGTGAAGATGACGAAATCCTCATATTAGTTTTAAGCTCTAATTTATTGACATACGACTAAAGGTGGGATCTTTTTAGCGAAGCATTTATTTCGTTAGCACGTGTTCCTCGAGTCACAACTGGTAGGATTTGACGGAAATCTCCTGAGAACAGAATTGTATATCCACCCATAGGTGCATTTTTGTTGCGCAAATCGCGCATTGTCCTATCCAGTGCTTCCACAGACGTCTTGTTTGACATGGTAGCTTCGTCCCAGACTATTAATGAGCAGTCACGCATCAATTTTCCTGTATTGCTCTGTCTAGAAACACCACAGACGCTGTTATCATCATCGGTGGCGATTTTCAGCGGGTGCTTCATTGTAGAGTGTGTGGTTCGGCCTCTTTCCAAAAGAGTAGCGGCAATGCCGGATGACGCAACAGCTAACGCAATTTTTCCGGTAGATCTCAATTACTAATTACTGTTGTAATATCTTGAAAAATATTGTTTTTAATTATATGCTGTAAAGAGCCATATACATAGATCTATATGAAAACAACAATGTATTTAAGGTATTTAATTGAATAAGGATTAATGTTGTACCAATTTGTTGAAATCGCTTCGAAAATAAGCTATTAGTTGTCGTAAAAAGTAAATGACAAAAAATGTTATTGTATGGAATTGATAGCAAACTAAACGCGCTCCGAATCAATAAAAACTATTCAAAAACTGTATTTTAATTATGTGCGATTTACTAATATAGAACCTGAAAATAGCTTTTTATTTCGCTGTAAAATTGTATGTACATATAATTACATGGAATTCAGTACATACATAGATACATATGTACATATGTCCGAAATGAAATAATGCGAGCGATTCGTAAATACATACATACATACGTCACCATACGATGTAATTCAACATTAATGAGGTGTGGTGAGATTATCGCTTAACGCCTGTTGCTTCATTCGGTTGACAGCGAACACACACACAAACAGCTTTTTTTTGGAAAAAGAGCTGCTTTTGTTTAAACAATTTTGGTTAAATAACAAATAAATCAATTATTTTTTTTGATGCAGAACGAAAGTAAATATTTCAAAGTTAAACTTCAAGAAAGTTTCATTTTAATTGGTTGATTCGTTTATGATTTATGGCCGTGAAAACCAAAAAATTATGTTTTTTTGCCACATTTTGACCGATTGCCACGCCCCCTTTATATATTTCTTCACATTATATAGATATACACATGGTAGAAAAAGTCTGCGCTCACCCACTGTTATAAAGTATTAAAATAATTTAACGTGTTTATCTTAAAACTCTCAGTTATTTCTTTTCACTTATTTCAAAGAAAATTATTCGTAGAGGGTATGAACAAAATTTTTTGGAGTTTGAGCTGCGTCGTGTTCAGATAACGGGATTGTAGTACAGTTTCTTAAATAGGCTGAGCAGAAAAAGTGTGCGTTCATTTCGAATAGTGACGATTATTTGCATGGCAATTACGTTAAATTAAATTTTAAATCATTCATGTATATTAGTTGACGCGGTTAAGAACAAATCTAAAGAGGGAAAAATTGATATTAGAAATACATTTTTTGTTACTATGGACCAAAGGCGAAAAGAAATAGATATTGGTGAAAGGAAAATCATTGTAAGCTTGTGGCAAAATAGTATGAGCTATCGGGAAATCGCGAAAATTGCTGGGAGGCAATACTCCTCGGTCCAAAGAGTGATAAACAACTTCAAGCAAACGAATTGTTTGGAGTCTAAGCCTCGTTCTGGGCGTCCAAAAAAACTGACGGAAAGAGAAGAACGCAACATAACTATTCTTGTGAATTCTAATCCACGACTAACAGCAAGCCGAATTTCAAAAGACATAGAAGTAAAATACCAAAAGAAAGTACATCCAGATACAGTAAGAAAAATTCGAAAAATAATCGGATTTCACGGCAGAGTGGCCCGAAAAAAACCCTTCATATCGCGAGTAAATCGACTTAAGCGGATGGCTTTCGCCAAGGAATACGTAAACAAGCCTCCTGAGTTTTGGAATAGTGTGATTTTTTCAGATGAGAGCAAGTTTTGCATTTTCGGGATAAAAATTCGTAAAATTATTTGGAGGAAAAACGGAACGGCACTTGGAAAGCAAAATCTGGTACCTACGGTAAAGCATGGGAGAGGAGGTGCCATGATATGGGGGTGTATGGCTAGTTCGGGCGTTGGAAATATGCAGTTTTTTGAGTCGATAATGAACAGACATGATTATCTCGATATTTTAAAAACGAATTTGTGAGAAAGTGCAATCAAACTGGGACTCGGTGAAAGATTTGTTTTCCAACAGGACAACGACCCGAAACACACAGCAGAGATTGTTAGGTTGTGGTTGTTGTATAATGTTCCAAAACAACTTCGCACACCCCCACAATCACCTGACGTTAACCCCATTGAGCACTTATGGGATGTTCTAGAAAAAAAAATACGAGAGCGTACAATAACTAGCAAAGGAAATGCTTAAGAACGCGCTTAAAGAGGAATGGGTACCCATAAGTCCAGAAATAACAGCCAACCTAGTTGGATCAATGAAAAGACGCCTCCTAGAAGTCATAAAAAGCCGGGGATATCCAACTAGCTATTAATTTTAAAACATTTCTATGATCTTAAGCCTTTTATTTTATTATTATTGAAGTGAACGCAAACTTTTTCCGTTTAGTTTGAATGGCCTTTTTAATTTTATGTGATCACATTTTAAATTTGATTTTGTTATTGGTAGCGAAATATGTGTGATAGTTACGTTTAAGTGAACTTAATAAAACTCATTAAAAAAAATGTCTGAAATATTTATTGTTTTGAACTTTTTCTAATGCAAAGAATATTTGCATAGGTGAACGCAGACTTTTTCTACTATGTGTAAACCTTCCTCTTCAATCAATCTATCTTTAAAAAAAACCGCATCAAAATCCGTTGCGTAGTTTTAAAGATTTAAGCGTATAAGGGGGCATAGGGACAGAAAAAGCGACTTTGTTTTATAATATGTAGTGATATGACCTATAGCCTTATGACCTATAATTCCTTTAAATGATATTGAGTTTGATGGGCCGGAAATATTGGTGTACCTCAATTTGGATGTAACAAAGTTGAGGAAAACAATCCCGAGGGCTAATTTTCTTTCAGAATGGGGTCTATGTAAAACAAATTGTATATTTTTGAGTTTTTTGGCAAAGGCCATATTCAAATCGAGTCAAAATTAATGGGGACTTACTAAACAGTGTCCCTAACTACAAATAAAATTTGTTATTATAGACAAACGTAGATGTAGATGAAAAATTTTTAAACAATTTTTTGTTTTTGGATTGGATATTACTTGTTAAGGTTATAAAACTAAAAACTTCTTCTCTTTTAAACTTATTTAATTATAATAACTAGTGCCGGCTGTGGTCGAAAATTCGACCAATAACAATTCTCGCTGCAAGTAGTAGGTTTTATCAAATTTCATTTGAATGTTTTTAATTTTTTTTAACGGTTCTTATTCATTTTTGAGAAGCGTTGCACAATTACACCTAGTATACATATGTACCGTTGCGCGTATTAAACTTCTTTGAGAAGAATTCAGCCGAAGTAAGTTGGATGTTGCATCGTTGACATGAGTTTTTAGTCGCAAATTGGTTCGTTACTTCAGTTACAATTAATTTACTTCCTCACCATTGCTAGTTGTTCACCTTCTTAGAATCGCATCTTCTAAAGGTTTTGTAGAAACATACTCAGCTTATTTCATTTAATACAAAATAATATTTTTATATTTTCGGCATTTTTTTATGATAGTATAATAGCCTTTAATAACATATTTAGGGGCATACAAAAATGTTTTTTTTTTGTAGTACTCTCGATAGTTCTAAAATCAGTTAAGATTGCTCAGAATATACAAATTTATGGGCGATAATTTCTACGCCGTTCTTGGGGGACTGCACGACTTTAAGTCCCATTGACCTCATTATCAAGAAATCTACGGAATCCTGCATTCAAAACGCACAATTTGGCAATGCACACCGACAATTTTGGGTAGCGTAATGCCTTCTGAAAGTCAAAAGAAAAAGCGAAATATTTATCTGGATTTTATGATGTCGAAATCCTCATCTTCTTGCATAACTTTCTTTGCTAATTCAGCGTTATTGAATTGTGTGTCATGTTTTTCTGTGAGCATTGTGATTTCAATATTGTAGCATGATTTTATTTTCAAATTTATAAAATTTGTCTTTTCGCGTCTGGTGAAAATGTAATTTGAATTCTTTTTTAAAACTCTTCTAAATGCAACTCCTTTTGCAGGATAAGGATAACCTTTACATTTGCTGACGTTTAACTCAGGTTGTAAATATCATCGTCTAGGATTATGAGGACGTTTGCAATGACTTTCGAACAGTGTAAGGCTTTCGATATGCTCCTTTATATGGGTTAGGTGGGCATCTGAAATCCTGATTTATGTCATTCACAATGTTGCCACATATATAAAAATGCACTAAAGGAATTACGTAGTCCAATTTTAAACTAAATATTGGCATGCCTTTGAGGAAAGCGGACTTACACCATTTTCAATAATATTTGTAACTTCATTTGGAATGGCAAAAATAAAGACTTACACCGCTTTCAAAGACACCGCTCATATGTAGACCTATGCTTCATAAATCAACATGCGCAAAATTCAACATTTTATTATATTCCGTACGAAAACCCAATGGGGAAACGTTGTGCCATTCGCTTACATCAGGGAAAATACCAAAAATACCAATAGTTCAGGAACTAACTTTTTTTGTATCACACTGTAGGCAACAAAAACGTGTAACGGTAAACACAATTTGTCAGTTTAGAAAACACGTAAAATTAAAAAGCCAAATCAATTGCTCTACTGCCCTTACCTCATTGATACCTCTTGCTTGTGGCCTTGAAGAGTTAATACTGTTGAAGCCGGATTTACCAACGACTCGGGTCTGGCGTGAAGCCCAACGCTTTGCGGGACTACTTTGCAAACTAAGTACAGTTACAGTGCGAAGTACAATTTCACATTTTCAGCCGTATGTTTTCATTTCAAAGTATTTGGTATATAAATGAGTTTTATTCGCAACTGCAAAATTGATATAAAATTACAAATTACTACTTTATAGAAATACAAATATTTAGTTATTTCGTATTAGAAAAAATTCAAATTCGCATCATCGGCTTTGGTACTACCATGGATCCATATGCTCTGCAATCCAATCGACATAGTTCCGAACACGCGTGTAGATGCCCGGGCGGTTCTCTAGTCCACAGCTTCGCCCAAATGACACTATACCCTCTATTACCCAAGATGTGGAGTTCAGGCGCATAAGCGGACCGCCGGAATCGCCATAGCAAGCGTCTTGGTTGTGGACACCTCCAGCACAGAATTGCTCGTCAGCAACATAGAGAAACTTTTGGTATACATGTCGACATTCCTCCATGTCATAAAGTGGCAAACGGGTTTTCCTCTTAGTTCTGCTATGTTTAGCTGAATCAATAAAAACAAAACCCGATTAATTCAGGGAAAACATTTTTGTCAAAATTATTTATTTCTTACACAAGCCTGTGTGACCCCAACCAGCCACCGTCAGTAGTTGCCCCTTTTTAAGTTCTTGTTGGAGGGAAGCAGTGGGCAAACACACTGGCTCTATATAATCATTAAACTCCACCGACCGGTCCATTCGAATCAATGCTATGTCGTTGTGTTCATTTATGCGCAAATGCTGATCAGCCAGGTAACGTTCGTGCACGACAACGGACTCAATACCGAACCGTTGATAGGGTGGCCAGCATTCCTTCTGATTACAGATCTGCGGCGATTCAATGTCGTGATCTCGGACGCGCAAGGAGACGCTAGCAGGCAAATAATCAAATTAAAGGTTCAAATAATATACTATTTAAGTAAATTCAAAATATTTCACCGAACATTTCTTTTATACGTACAGTTTACCTATTTTCTCCTCAATGGGACCAATGACACAGTGAGCCGCTGTTAATACGTAACGCTCATTGATCAGCGAGCCAGCACATTCCGAAACAAAGGTGTTAGCCACTGAAAGAAATTGAAATAAAAATAAAAGACAATTTTTATTACTGTAAAATTAAATGCCATTGCCTGTGAATGTTTGACAAAAATCCGAGGCTTTTATTCAGAAGTTATTAAATAAACTGTAACGTCAGGAAAGAGGGACAAATAAGGGCAGGTATCAAGGGAGTAAAACCTAATCAATATAAACTAGTTTGTTGAGCCAACTTTTCCTATTAAAACTGGTAATCCACGTCTTTCAAGGAATATACTAATACCCTTAGTACGTGCATATGTACATACATACATACGTTGCGGTCTGAATCTTAGTAGTGCTTATGGCGCATTATATTTAAGTGGCCACGTTTTTTGATCACAACCGTTTTTCGCCATCCACTGTAAAATCCGTTAGCTTAAGAAGTCGGCTTCAAGTTATGCAATCACTTGTTAAACCTAACCTGTTGGTTTCGTAAATTTTGCATGAAATTTTAGTTGCAACGGCTTTTTAGTCAGTCAAAATCTTAGTCGTGCGAGGAAAAGTGTGTGAAAAATTAATATTATCGTGTCTATCTTTGTGAAAATTAAAAAAAAAACGGCGAGATAAGTTTATTTAATTGATATTCTGTAGCTAATGGCCACATTTTTATTATTCCTCGTTCAGTAATGTCCAAAAGGAAAAATTGCAAACCCGAGAAACGCGACCTCATAAAAAAATTGGTTGCTGACGGAAAAGGTTATGTGGAAGTGCAAAATATCATTGGTTGCTCACCAACAATGGTACGTAATGCCATCAAGTACAAACCAAGTGGCAAAAAGCGTGGAAGAAAGCTAGGAAAGTCGGCAAGAGAAGTTAAGTCTATCGTTAGATACTCAAAGCAGCTTCCATTTGCGGCTGCTACTGAGATAAAAGATGCCTTAAAAGTGTCTTCGAGCGTTGAGACTGTTCGTCGGCGTTTGCGTGAGCACGACCTGGGTACCCACGGTCCAAGAAAAGTACTGGTGCTGACAAAAACGCATGTAGAAAAGAGACTTCGATTCGCCAAGGAACATAGAAATTGGCCTTCGACCAAATAGCGCAACATTTTGTGGTCGGACGAGTCGAAGACTGTCTTGTATACAACGAAAACAATACAGCATGGTGGTTCTAGCATTATGGTCTGGGCATGCTTTTCTTGGCTTGGCGTGGGACCCATTCATTGGGTTAAGGAAATGATGACTGGCGTTCCATATGTTGATATACTCAAGGGCATATGCCTGAGACGAAATGCCGCTTGTTTGGACGTTCCAGCAAGACAACGACGCATGCATAGTTGATAAAAGATGGTTTGAGGAGAGTCAGATCAACGTAATGGAATGGCCGCCACAGTCACCAGACATAAACCCCATTGAAAATTTGTGAGTTGATGTCAAGGAGGCAGTAGCCCAACGCAAGCCAACATCTTATACGCAACTATGGGAAGCTGCAAAGAGCGCATGGGGGTCGATTTCGATCGAAAGTTACCAAAAACTTGTTGACTCAATGCAAAGCCGTTGTGCTGCAATTCTAAAGAATAAGGGTCATGCAACTTTCATCATCATCTTCTTCTTCTATATATTATTTTAAAACATGGCGCTTATTCTGACTAAACTACAACACGTACAGATATGAAATATATATCAAAAGAAAGGTTTTGATGAGCATATTTCCGGAAAATTATAAAAATTAAAATTGGTTAATTTGTTCATGAAATATTTGCGTGTAAAGTTATCAAAATTTTCATATTGATAACAGCGATGTCTATGCAAAGCGGGATGACACACAAATATACGCATATATATGAGTACGTTTGCTTTGTTTAGCTCTCTTTCTAATGAGCACAGCATTGTATACATTTGGGCTCTCAATAATTGTTTTGTTTTGTTCTCTTTACTAATAAATATGTATTCATGAACCATGATTCAATTATAGAAGGTTAGGTAAGTAGTGACAAGGGCGCTTTGACACTCCCTTATTTTAGGGCTGCATTTACGAAGGATGGGAAAAAGGGAAAAATGTTTTCCCCTTCTTGCCTAAAGGTAGTAAAAAAGTACGTAAAGTAACTAATTAGTCCTGTACTAAGAGAAAAACAAGTATATTGGTTATTTAATCTACATTAAAACAAAACGACAGAAAAATTATAGTTTTTTCTTTAAACAAATGTAATATTTATTTAGAATATTTTCGATGTTTATCTAACACAAGAGCACGCAGAACTATGTGATGCTACTTATGTATGTGTTTTTTTTTTCTGCCGTTCGGAGTCGGCTTGAAACTGTAGGTCCCTCCATTTGTGGAATAACATCAAGACGCACGCCACAAATAGGAGGAAGAGATCGGCCAAACACCCAAAAAGGGTGTACGCGCCAATTATATATAATATATATATATATAACAATATGCATAACAATACATGTAGATACATGTAGTATGTTACCGTAAAGACATTGCGAAAGCAGAAGTTCAGTCGATCATTTCTAAATATAAGAAAAAAATTGAAAATTACAAATTTACTAGTTTATAGTTTAAAATTTGTCTACCTTAATATACTTTGCGTCCCTAATATTAATAGGAAAATGTATTAATATAGACTAAAACTAATACATCGAAAAATTTTACATATTGGTAATATAATCCACTTTTAGTAATTGTGATGGTTTGTAAATTTACGTATATCAATACCACGTGTCTCAGTAATGAATCGGAGTGGAAATATGAGGAATGTGGGTGCACTTGCTCGTATAGGTGTTGGAACGCTGCACTTACTTCAGGCAGAAATCAAAAACCTGTAAACCAAGAACTTAAAAACAACTCACAAATATATCATTACAACTTATCTGTAATTGTAGACTTAAAGCGCGAGAACTTGCTCGTGTAGGTGTTGCGCATACATCTACGTACAGCATATTGTTCTAGACGGGGTAAGGTATCGACGTGGACAGCCAGTTCGGAAGTCAAATTGATTTCAGAGGTAGCAGTACTAGGCACATAATGACCGTCATATGTTAAACAGGTATTTGCACCATCATACACAACACGCTCCATGTCTCCTATGAAATTGTCCGTAGCACCACATGAGACAATGGTAGAAATACGCGCATACGTGCTTTCGTTTCTAAAAACCACAATAGTTGGGCCACCTAGCTCTTCAACACACACCTTCCGCAGCAATTGCTCGTCTGTGAAGTCCTACAAATAAAAACTTTTTATTTATTACAATTTATTAGCAAACATTCTAAAAGAACTTACTAACTGTAGTTTATGTATTGTATGTAAGGTGGTCTCTGTTATATTTGCAAAAACGCTGCTATAAAAACCTATGAATGAAAAAGTTTAATAAGAATTTTTACAAATGTCTGATCTGGACTTACATGTATGAAAATTCACAAACCGGTGGTTTTCTGCAGCAGAAAGCCGACTCCAAATAATCGACTATCACCATATGTAAGACATAATCGACCTAAATAGTGAAAAATGACATTAATTTACAAAATAATTAGCTTTTATTATTATACTTACTTGAATGTTTACAAACAGATAAAAGATTTTCAACGAATAATAACAAAGCAAAGCGTCAAAGTGAAAACGGTGTTGCCGACCAAATAATTTGCACCAAAAGTTTAGTTTTTACTACAATTCAAAAATTTTTTTGTGAAATAGGTACTTTTTTTTGTAAAGAAGCAACACGTTTTCAAATAAGGGAGCCGATATGTCAAGAGGGAGCGAGAAAGCTGTTTACTTACCTAACCTTCCATAATTGAATCATGCTCATGAACATAGTTACAACGAGTGCTGCGAATTTTTTTCAAAATTTTGTTGTGATGGCAATAATTGGTATGAATTGACAATTGGCTTGAAATTTGTCAATTCACTTAAAACAACGGTAACAGTGCAAATTAGAAAGAGTTTTGTGCAGACGCAAAATAGAATTTATTTTAAGAAAAAAGTACATCCATATTTAATTTTAAAATATGCCTAGAATACGACCAAGAAGAGTTCGTAGAAGAGTTCCTACTTTAAGTGGAGGAATAGAGCAGGTAAGTAAGTGATAAATGTTTGAAACGTCACGTATTGGATATGATTGGTAGAAGCATCCACTTTTGTTTTCGTTCATATATGGTACAATTGAACTACAATATATAAACGTACCTATGTATGTGTTTAAAAATTTTGTGTGCGTTTGATCCTTTTTGCAAAACTCAAAATTTTAAATAGTTTTAAAAAATGAGGAGAGAGAGACAAATTAGTTATTTATTTGATACTATTTCAAAGGTAAACTGTGTTTGGGCTATTCTCAAACAAATTTTATAGTAATAGACGATGCCCAACGCCATTTAAAAGAACACTATTACCCATCAAATCAACGAACTTTTTGACACAGATATACATTTTTAAGTGTTTTTTTCCTTTGTGTTGTATTCTATGTGTGTACATGTATCTTTTTATGTATGCAGCCATTATCAAATCATATATGAATATACCTTTGAAATAGTATCAAATAAATACATTGACTTACCAAGAAATTCCTGAACATTACACTTGGCAACAAGGTTCACGTTCGTGGCAGAGAAGAAAAAATTTAGCCAAGGCAGAATTTATACGGTCGATCCAAAGGATCGAGAACGATTTGCATTACGTTTACTGTTAGTTTCCATAAAGGGTCCTAAATCATACAATGATTTATTGACCCCCTATTTTCGGGGGTTACATACTAGTTGCAACTAATTTAAATACTAAACAAAAACCCATGTAAAAATAAAAATAAAATTACCATCATATAAAAGATTTGACAAAATTTTTCTTGCAATTTGTTACTCGAATAAGTTTTTGACCGCCCAAAATTCGCTGCAGTTTCACTAAATATAATTTTACCTTACTGAAATAAGATGAACGTTGGATTTCTTTTGGGATTTGTTTTGTTTGACATTTGGGCTATAAGAGGAGAAAAGTAAATTTTTTTATAAAAGAGATTACACTCACTTTTTTTTTACCCATTCCATTTTACGTATGTTCACTACTAAGATTTTGACCGCAACTGTATATCCAGAAATAAAAAGTATTCTCTTATTAGTTTCTATAAGAAATTTGTTAAGGTTGTTTTGAATAATGCTTTGTGCAATTTATAGAAATTTAAAAGTCTGGCAGATGCAAAAAATTAAGTAGCTGGAAGTGGAAATGTACATAAATACATACTTATATATATTCACATACTCGTACACAGATATTTTTACATGTGCTTATGCATATATACAATCATCGCATTCAATTATTTTACTCAGGCCGGATAGTCTACCTTGCTGGTCACCTCAATTGCTTATTAATTTATTTCATGTAAATAAATAAGTAGATAAATTATTTTGCAATAGCAGGAAGAGGGATATCGCGCATTTTATATGAAATATTTGGCATACCAAATGAAAGGCAATTAGGTTAATCCGCTAAATTTTAGAATAAGAATCTCTTTATAGAAATTTATATTTTTCATATATTTTAAAACTTAACAAGCTTAATAAGCATTTACATCAAAAGAAAGTATTTTAATTTTCAAAAAAACATTTCAATACCGTTGTAATCAGCATAAAAAGTACTATCGAACCACGTTTTGATTTTTTCTAGGGAAACGATGCGTATTCTTTCTTCCACTTTTTCATTTATAAACATAGCATTTTCAATATTTAATTCTCAATTTTTAATTTTGTATTTTTTGCTTACTAAAATGGAAGAAAACGCTATGTCAAAAGCTAGCTGGTCCATCAAAGTTCCGCAACCAAAATTACTCGGTGGCCGAGTATAATTCATTGTCAGGGCTTTCTCTGTCACTGTGGTCTGTGGTCGGTCCAATAAACAAATGCCAAACGATACATTCAGCAGGCATTCTGTATTCTGGCCAAACACAGAGCGTTTAAATTACAGCCAAACATCTTAAAACAGGATAAATCTCACAAACGGTGTGAGCAAACACAATTTGCCAAACCATAGCCCCTTCATCTCTTACTTTGTGCAGAAAGAGATATCTCAGAAGTGATTTTAAATTTCGTATTTGAAATCATTGGTACATTGTATCATTTTAATAGTATTAATACATAGAATTTCCTTAGTTCTTCATCCAAGTGGGCGGGGATATATTCAGTGGTTTTTGTGTTTTTTTTTTTTTTTTTGTAATTGTAATGTTTTCTACATAGGTATATGAGTTTTTCGTATTATACTCAAATGAAAGCATGGAACTTTTCTTTAGGCCTGAAGGGATGCAATTTCATGATCGTATTTTGATCTGGAATGCACTCTTCCGCCACAGCGCACAGTGTTTCGAGTATAAGGAGATAAAAGGAAAATGTAGGGAATGTTGATGAAAAATCTGTTTGGCATAGAGAGGGAAAGTAAAAGTGACAGATTTTATAATTTATCTTGCATTTTTTCTTATTTTCCTCAAAAAATTAATTTGGAAATGTATGATGAGTTAAACCTCCCTTGAGCGGGAGAAGAAGAATTTTTTAATTAATTGAATATTATATCTTATTTGAAAAAAATTATGAGGTTATACATTCAAATGTGTATGTATTTTTTCAAAAGTGCATAATTCATTTATGTGTAAAATTGCATATAAAGAAATAGCCAAAATGAAAATAAATATCAATACATTTGATATTTAACGACATAAAACTAGATATGTGCATATATGTAGGTATATTAGGTTGGCTCCAGCTTTCCATCTTTTTTAACAATTCGAAAGCAATAAAGTCATGGCTGATTAAATCTCTTTAAGTTTGAATTGAATGCAGTGTCGTTTGAGAGAATTTCATTAGATTCTTCGGTATTACTCTCTATACGTGTGCTAGGATCATCAATAGTTTCCATGTTTTCATGAGTAACGAAATCCAATTTGAAATCTAGGTTTCCGGTCCATGTATTACTAACCATTGTTATAAATTCATCATAATTTGCGGCAAGTCTTCTTCGAGCTCGAGTTCAGTTGACGCAGGTCTATTTTTCTCAAAGCCTGTTTTTTGGAAACAGTTTTTTATTATTTCCGTTTGAACCTTTGCCCAAGCTTCTTTTACCAAATCCGTTGCCTGTAAGACATTTATAATTTTTTTAGTCAAGCCAGTCTATAAGCCTACCAAGGTATGCTTAACTTAAACAAGATCAAATCACTGCGCAAACAAACTAAATGAGTGCATGAAAAAGCATCAAACCTTATCCGAGTCCGAGACCTTAGTGGAGTTTCCGTTTTCCTATTTAGTATGTATGTACATAAGTAACTGCTCACTTACACTCTTTATATTTTGTCCGCCTATGAGGAGTTCATTTCCGCTCAATAGAGGTTTTTTCCATGATTTGCTATGATATGAAATCCTAATGTATTTTGGAAGAGGCTCGCGTCCGCTCAATAGAGGGTTTTGTGTAAATGGAAAATAACTGTCCGCCAAGAGAGTGTCCGCTTAAGTGAGAGTAAGTCGTTCCGAAATGTGTACTTAAAAGTTGGTATAGGAAAAAGTGTTCGCCCAAGGAAGATGTTTATCTAGTAGTAGTGCCCGTTCGGAGAGGTTTCGCTGTACATTAAAAAAATTAGTACTGGTTCATCATCACCAACCTTTGAACTGTCGATGCATTCGGACGATTATTCCCGCCAAAGAGTTAGGAATTTCGCGAGACTTTATTTTTATGGATCGAATATTTTTTTAATAAGTTTTCATAGCTTAAACACGTTGTTCGATCGATTAAATTGGAGATGACATTAAAAAAGGCACCGTCTAGAAATTATGCATTACTGACATCTAGGCGTCATTTTTAAAGGCCTTTTGCAATTTCGTGTTAAGTGTAAGTTTATCGTTTCGATCAAGTTGCAATTAAATCTATTAAATTTGTAAGGTTAAAACGAAAATTTTATATTTACACAATTATATGAAAAAACTCCCCATAAAAAACCATATTTGCCGTTCGGAGACGACTTAAAAGTGTAGGTCCCTCCATTTGTGGAACAACATCAAGATGCGCGACATGGAGGAGCTTGGCCAAACACCCAAAAGCGTACTCTCTCTTAGCACTAACCGTACCGCGCCCGGTCAAATGACCGGTTACAACATTGAATTTAAAGGCTGAATTTATAAACTCTTGCTTCCTGTGTATTATATATTATACAACAAAAAAATGAAAATGTATGATTTATTATTATATTGTTATTTGAAAATATTAATTATGTATTAGAAAAAAATAAAAATTTGTTTTGAAAAAACAATTATTTCATAACCGGTCAAATGACCGGTTGCGGTAAGAATAGGTATACGTAATACACTGGTACGGTTGGTGTTAAGCGGACACCTAAGGGACTGAAAAACGTGTCCGCTTATGGGAGGTGTCCGCTTAAGAGAGGTGTCGTTTAAGAGAGAGTACACTATATTATGCTATTCTCTTGCTGAATGAAAAGTTTTATTTTTAAATCTTTATAGATTTATAATTGGTGTAAGTGGCAGAGGTGCAGTATAAAAACATACAAGCGATGGAGCGTGTAAAGGTCAAAACCTCAAAAGAGCCATCAATCAAAAGAAAAATTATTTTTAGTGAAGAAGTAATTAAAAAAAAAAATTGAATTATTAATTTTGCTTCGTATTCTCTATATCGTCGTTACTATTTTCGTTTAACATTCAGCTTGCATCAAGTGTTTTACGGGCGCATGGCTGTTCTCACTAAGTGGTGTTTTATTTGCTCACAAATACTCGCCTTATCCACTGCATTCGCGCCATATTACATTCTTTATATTACAAAATAGTTATTATGTATCAATTTTTTTTAAACCGAAACTCATCGCTCGCTAATCATCAAAACAGTCTAAGATTTTGTGAATGTGGAAATTATTTTTGTTGTAATCGTGATTACATACGTAACTCAAGACTCAATGCATTGCATATCAAATCGCAGCAAACGAGATAGAGTCATTATGTTTGGCCTCATCTCATCATCAAACATTATTAGAAACTCATAGAAATGAACAGCAGCTGTGCGCAGTTCCCACATAAAAGAGAATTCGCAAAAAAAGCTATATTATCAGTTCACCAGAATGCGTGCCGTGTATGTGAAGTGCCGCCTAACAATTCACTGTTTCACTTTTTATTGCACTTTCAGTTTAATCTCTACATGGAAAGATGCCAAGAAATTCTTCCTAAGCTGAAACATTTTGATGCAAGCTCAGTTCAATAATGAATTGCAGTAAAAAGTAAGCAGTTTTTAATATTAATTTATTTTTCTAATTAATTTTTCAGTTAATATTTATTTTTGTGTGTGCATATAAAAAGTATATAGAAAGCACAGAAAAGAGACAATGGAAAGGCAAACCACAATGGCATTGCGTCAAATAATTCTTTGCAAAATTTGGAATTTGAGATGTTATATTATAACGCAAACTAAATAGTAAATAATAAATTGGAAATGCTAATATTTTGAGTGGCCACCATCGGCATCTATAACTGCTTGTCGTCTTCTTGGCGTTGAAACTACACTCGTAAATTTCATAAGCTCATACTGTTCAGGCATCTTTACACATTCGTCTCTAATAACTCTTATTAGATGGCTTTTATTGTTTTGTGTCCTTTTTGATAATTTCACAAAAAAAAAAGATTCACTATCGGATAAGGGTTTTGTGCTGTTGTTATAAATTGACCATTGCATCGACCTATGCTTGGGCTGTTATCTCTCTTACTATTTATATTTGAGATTTTAGGATTTTGAAAACTCCCGTTATCCTTTAGTTAAGTCAATAACCATGCTTGGGGGTAAGCGTTAATTACCGTTACATGCATGGTTATTCACCGAGGTGGGCATGGAACCGACTTTCCCCCACCTGTCCCGCCAAGAACTGACACTCCAATAGCATTATCCGAATATGTATGGGGAATGTTTGTGCTACTACAACAACAACACCAATAAACGAGTTCGTCCATTTTTAGCATACATTTACCCCTTTAGAACATTAAACCGTAAAAAGGTTGCTTCTTACAAAAATCGCTCTGGGCAAGCAAAGTAAAATCTAGGAGTGTATTTTTGTCCTGGGAACTTTTATAAACAGAAAAAAAAATGCGGTTTGTACGCGGCATAAAACTAGACACGTAAGTGCTTTTCAATTAAGAAACATCGTAACGCTTATCGAAAATTGGAAATTGGAAAGATCTTGCAAACACACACTATGGGTGCACGCACATACATATATAAGTGGTTGTATGTGGTACATAAATAGGCTGACTTCCTAATCGTCAGTTGTGCTGCCAAGTACAAAGTCAATGTCCCTAAACAAAAAAGCCTATGACGCGTAATCATTTGAAGCTCCTAAATCCATGCAATAAGTTACTAAAGCACATCACAAACCCAAATTACTCATCACAGAAATTTTTGATGCAAATCACCGCAGTGCTGCTAAAAAATGCATTGCAGTGGTTTTCGCAGCGCAGTGCTGAATTGCAAACCGACGTTTAGGACATCCATATATGTATATATCGTTTTTGATTGGTAGTTTTTTCCAAATTTTTCGTCTGTATTTTTCGCGCACAATACAAAATTTCTATTATTCCCTTTTTTACCGCACTTATTAATTTTTTATTTCCACTTTTAATGAGTCTTATATGGATATTTTTAAATAAAATATGACGTCATAAAAGTGTTCGTATACACTCTTTTGTCCCTTCGACGTTTTACAACTGCTTGTAAGAACTTTTCAAATAATTCTGTCGACAGCTTACCAGTTTTATACTCCAATTTGACCATCCAAGTAAATTCTGTAATCTCAGCCTCTTCCCCACCAAAAATCTTATTCGATATTGTCAAAGCACCACAGCGCGGCGGTTCAATTAAAGCGACATTCCTACGTCCAGGACCAGGCCTCCCGGAATTATCTGGACCAGGAAAAATGATACGTTGTTGCCAATCTGCGTTGGGATCACGAAAATCGGTGTCATTGTTGCAGCAAACGAAGGGGAATTTCCCGCTTGCATCAGCACCACCGTCGCATTGGGATAAGCGCACGAAACGATATTGGGCCGACAGATGCTTTCTCAATACAAAGCTCAGCGAGTTACAATCGTAAATTGAAATGCAATGGCCTGCATTCTGATTGGGATTAAGACAATTTGCAGCTGATAAAAATATCGATTAAAAAACAACAACATTTCTGTATAGAGTTTTCATTTTACCTGTTTTGGCAGCTGCTTGGTTAGACGAAATGACGAGGGCACTGGCTAGCAAACAAATTTGAATTCTAAAAACCGGTCTCAACATGATATGCTATTGACAGCCGAACTTCTAAAATGCGACTAATTCCGTATTAGTGATTTGGGAAACTGCAAAATGATCGCAAGTGGGAACAATCGAATAGCGCTCAATGGGAGGGAGCTTTTAAAGCAAGCTTTTGTAAGAACTTTGACATTCATTATCGTCGGAATCTTTTTTGTTTCACATTTGAATTTACTAACGTCGATAGTTATATCGAATTTCTTAAACTAATTTGCTGTTCGTTTATAACAAAAGCATCATCTTAAATAAAGGATACACTGCCGTCGCCGCAGGAACTACAGCCAAATGAATCATATCATATAATATCATATGAAAAAGGTATTTTAAGATTTTAAACTGAACAGAAATTCGCGGTGTTTACCTGTCTGGTACAGTTGCAGTTGCCTTTGTTAATTTGTTGCTTCTCCATCAACTGGCGGCGTGCGTTCCGATGCCACTGCGAATGTAGGGTCCATTTTTCATTTATCGTCAACCAGCATTTCATTTCAACGCAGAATAGTAACAGTACTTCTGTAATTAACCCTTTTCTAGCCATCAACCCACACCATTGGCTTTCAATTCGTACCGTGACCATATTCGAGTGCTATTCGTAATTTGATACTTTTTTCGGTAAATGAAAGATCAAATCACGCCAAAGTCATTGCCTCCCCCTCTCTTGTTCAATACCGTTTTGAACAATAACTGGTTTACGAAAAATCTGGCAATTATCATTGGAATATAAGCCGCAACATAAACAGATGATCCAAATGGCTCAAATAACAGTTAAGTCAAAATCTCTAATTTGTGAAATGAAATTTCATTTCGTGTTATCTGCACATAATAATTTTTCCCCCCACAGCGTTGAGCATCAAAACGATGACATCAAGGTGCCACATAAAGTCTCTACGGGATCTGCTCACTGAACTTGTTGGCTGCTGACTTTTGGCATTTAGAAGTCTGAACTCCATTTGGAGTAACCTTTTAATTTCCGCCAATTTCCTTTTGCTCGCTATCTGCTTCCTTAAGTGCATATGTATACATTTATGTATGTATATGTGAACTGTGTGTGCATTCACTCTGTTTCAAAACAGAGCACAATTTCGTTTTGAACACGGCGAGTTTTCTTCAGGGTCAGTGGGCGCATGCAAAAGGGTTAAATTTGTGGCAGGCGGTGCGAATGTGGAAGGAGGTCGAAAAAGGGATAGTGAAAGTGAAAATGTCAGCGACAGATAACGGCGGAAATTTAAATGGAAACCAACAGTTCTGTTTTTTACTGAATGGGCCATTACTATTTGCTGCTGTGGTGTGGTTAAATTCGCGAGAAAACAGTGCACAATACAACCTTAGCAATACCTCGAGCTATTCGCTCACATGACCCATCCCAAGTGGCATGTAACGAATTTATTTCATTTTAACTCCAATTCAAATCTTAGGGGAAAATTATTTTGCAATCAGTTTTTAAGTTGCTTTTAGTTTTACATTTTCTAAAATTCCAATCAAAAATAAATTCATTCGAGTGTCGCTGAATAGTAGCTATACCAGCCGGACCCGTTGGCATCGTAAGGCACAAATTAAAACTTAAGTTGGCTTTATTATTAGTATTTGATTATTTATTTTATTTTTTTGATAATCTTAATGCACATACATACGAGGTGTGTTCAAAAAGTATCCCGAATTTTGAATTTTCGCAGGTTAGTTATATTCGAATTTCGATTTTTTGTGGCGATATGTTGGTGCTCATGTCTCTCACTCATGCCGACGAGTTCGGCCATTTTGAATGTTCAGTTAATTGTTGACAGCTGCTTTGCTTGCACGTGTTTCGGCTCGTCTTCGATTTTTACCTATTCAAAAAGATGGATCAAAGAACTTGTATCAAATTTCGTTGCTTGTGCGCGACTTTTTGGCCAAAAACAACACACTAATGATGCCACAGCCACCGTATTCCCCAGATCTGGCCCCCCTGTGATTTTTTCTTGTTCCCGAAACTGAAGAGACCCATGAAAGGACGATGCTATGCTATGATTGATGAGATAAAGACGGCAATGAAGGAGGAGCTGAATAAGATAAAAAAATGATTTTTTGAAGTGCTTCGAAGATAGAAAAAAAAGTTGGCACAAGTGCATAATATCTCATGGGGATTACTGCGAACGGGACAAAATAGATATTAATGAATCTATACTAATATTATAAAGAGGAAAACTTTGTTTGTTTGTTTGTTTGTTTGTTTGTTTGTTTGTTTGTTTGTAACGAATAGGCTCAAAAACCACTGGACCGATTTTAAAAATTCTTTCACCATTCGAAAACTACATTATCCAAGAGTAACATGGATTACATTTTATTTTGGAAAAAAATAGGGCTCCGTAAGATATTTGGATTTTTCGGACACAAACTGAAAAAAATCTTATATATAAAATAAAGTCAATTTTTTGTGTGTGTTCGCTAACCGGCCGTGTCTGCACCGAATTAAACCAAACTTATACACATTGTTAAGAAGGTATTGAAGATGGTTTCCGTATAGCTTGGATACCTATTGGTGAATAGGGCTCGAGATATAGGTCAAAACGTGGACCCGGGTAACCTTCGGATGTGTATGTACAATATGGGTATCAAATGAAAGCTGTTGATAAGTGCTTTAATACGGGGTAATTTTCATACCTATTGATGACTAGGGTCTCGAAATATATGCCAAAACGTGGACCCGCCGTGTCTTTGCACCGAATTAAACCAAACTTATGCACATTGTTAAGTAAGTATTGAAAATGGGTTTCGTAAAGTTTGGTTGTAATTCGGAGCAGTGGCAACGGGTACAGCGTTCTTTTGAGCCAGCTTACTTTTGTCGCTTACTTTTTTAACGCTTGGGGCGGAACTGAACTGTCAAATTGACAGTGTGAGTTACAATGTGTCAATATTTCTTTCTGATTTGGATGCCATAAGGAAAAAACATAAGTGCAACATGTAAAAATTGTTTGTGATTTTTTTTGGAGTGGATTTTGGAACAGTGAATAATTTCTTACGAAATTTGAGAATTTAATGTGAAATCCGAATGAAATTATGTGTTCGTGGAAAAAACAATTTTTTTCGTTTTTTTTTTTTTTTGAAAAATATAAATGGATAATGGTTAAAAAAGCTCCAATGCTTAATTAAACATATAAATTGAAACGAAAAATTCATGGATGATCAGGAAAAAAGACGATTGTTTATTCATATGCGTTGATTTGAAATTTAAAAACAATCTTCTTTTTTCCTGATTTTCATTTTATATTTTATATTTACTCAAAAACAAATAGAAAAACAAAAAATATTGTTTATGCCAAAGCGCTTGAATAAAGAATAAAGAAATAAATAATATGAAAATCATATATTTTCTGTTCTAAACCATATCTATTCTATTTTAGTGTGCCCAGCGAAGGGGGACGGGTTTGCTAGTAAATAAATAATTTTCGAAAAAACACAAAATTCGCGTTACTTTTTGAGCACACCTCGTATGTACAATTTCACGTTTTTCAATAGTTCTTGCCCTCTCTTTGCTGGCTGTTATGAATTAGTCTAGCGTATTGACGTCTTTTTCGCTCAGTCGAAGCATTCAAGGTTGCTCTTCAACGCATTTTAAATCAGTTTACCCTATCTGCGGTGGTAAAAATGTCTTCGGATATAAATTAAAAGTACTAATTTTATATAGAGCCCCCAAAGTTGCATGGGCGACAAAATGATTTTCTGTGTGTGATACTCGTACAAATCGATAACTAGCCACCATACGCATAAGCAGTCGAAATATCTAAGCCGAACGAAGCACTGTTGCAAAGTTTTGGCGAAAGCAATTTGGGCTTAAATGCCCACTTGTATTCAATCGTAATAAAAAAAAAACACGTCTACTGCAAAATTTACTTTCTGTCACTTACGTCCTTTCAGCCGGTGAGGCTCGCCGCTAGCGAGTATGATTATACCTCAAGAATGATTGTATACTAGGTTGGGCTTCCGCATTCTCTGTGTCGTGAGAGCCCATGAAAAAACGAACAAAAGGAAGGGGAATTACTTATTCCTGAAGAGGAAAAGTAGGCGAAAGCAATAAAAACAACCAAACACAAGAAATTATACGCACACACCCACTTTCTTGCCACTGCGTCTTCCCCATAAAAAGGAAAAAGAACTGCATTAGAGGCATGATCTTAATTTCTGCTTTCGCAAAATCCCAATTTAGATTTGGCAAATCACAGTATTACTTGTTCACCGCTGTCATGACCCCGGCTACGTCAGCCAGCCAACTGATTCTCTCAAATTCAATTCCAAGAGCCGGTTAACGGTCTGATATTGACCACACCTTCTGAATTCTTTTCACCATGGGCTTGTAAGTTATCATTTTGTAACTAAGATGACGGATGGCAACTTAATATCAGCATTGTTTGTCTGGCACCGTTGAAATTCCATTCGTCTTCAAGTCACAAAGTAAACTTAAATAAATTAATTAATCAGTTCTATTTTTGAGCACACGTTTGCACTCTTTTACCACTGTCAAATATAACTTTTCTTGAAAGCACGAATATATACGTACATATGCACTTATGCGTACTAGTATGTGTGAATGCCATATGAGTTGAATCATTTGTTTATAAATATCAAAGCTTCACAAATTCTACGCTAAAGCGCAGTGCCTAAGTTTAGGCGCAACCGTAAAATGTCATACATAACTTTTCTTAGTATGCACGATTGTGTATGTAGCCAAGCAAACTTTACACATCTCTTGTACATTCATACGTACAAATATAAGCTAACATAAATAATAAATAAAAACTAAAGCAAATAAAAGAATTTTGGTTTTTGGTAATTTCGGTGAACCTCATTGATTTCAGTATCTAAATCATATACATACATACAGACAACTGGACATCAACGAATTTTCTTAGAACTCGATTTGAAATTCCTTTCTCCAAAATACAGGCAGAAGATTTCAAAATATTTATTTTATATATTTATATATGTATGCGGACCAACTCGGCCCAACGCACAATTCGCGTTTGGTTTAAGTTTTTATAAGTTTTGTTTATTTACTTACTTATTAGAAAGGCTTATTTACATTACGAAAGGCGCTAGTAGCAAAGACTAAAAACCTGTCATGAGAGTAAAGGGAAAGGCAGTTGTTTAATTCTCAATGAGATATCAGTACAAAAACTTCTATAATAATTCAGAAAGAAACTTTTGGCTCAGTCACTTCGTGCAGCTCATTTACGACTTACTTAAACATTTTTTGTACCTGAAGCTCTTTATGAAGAATCAATCGTTTAAGTCAACAATCCTCACTTCTAATAATAATAAAAAACCAGATTTGGTTAAGCTCTGCAAGCAATGTATGGCTGGTAGTGCACTTCTCGCCCTTTCAATTCACAGTGAAATGTAAGCAAAAACGCAAAACAAATCCTACAACTACGGAGCTTTAGATGAGGCAAACAAAAGCCTCAACGATTTTAACTAAATGCGCAATTTCGACGCTTCTTCTCTGCCTAAAATACCAACACAGTTGATGGTGAAAATGACTATGGAAGGGGATGAAGATTGTGAAGCTGATGATGTAATCAAAATTTCCCTATTGTTTGCCTACTTGTGGCTCTTTCTTTCGCTTGGAAGTCCGTTGCGTAGAAGTTTTTCGGGGTTCTTTGTCTAATTCACTTTTTCAACGGAGGCGCAAATATGCCACCGACGATAGTGATGTCAATGCTCGTCAAACCATATCCGCACAATAAAACCAGAGGAACAAAACGACATAAAAAAGCGAAACCTTCAATTTACATGACACAGCTTGACGTTTGACGCCACATAAAAACACGTAAACATAAAAACTGCGAATTATTATCCTTAAAGGCGATTCTAATTCATTGACACACGCATTTGATTTGCTGATAGCATTTACGAGCAGTAACAATTGTGGCTGGCCTGGATAGGCACACCTTTTGAGGAAATACTGAGAACATTCGTTGATGGAGTTTTTATTGCTACGTTGTGAGCTTTTTACGATTTTTGCATTTGCCAAATTCACGCGCAAAAAATGAAACAATATCGGAAACGAAACGGTGGGCCGAAAAAAATATTGCGCTATGTGGTTGTAGTGGTAAATTGATTGAAGGGCTTAGGTGAAGGTCTCATGCACAGTGTTCAACATCCGGTCGAATCTGAGCAATGACAGAGACTGAATTGTCGTTGGCCGAACTCGGCTTATTGGCATATACCTGCGATTTCTTAAAAAACAAATTCGACAGACACTTCCAAAACCACATGACCACCACATTCTGTTAACATCAACCCCAGTGACCACAAAACAAACCGGTTTCGCGGATGAAAAGTACATACAGTCCGGTTCAATTATCCGGATAAGAGGTAATAATTTTAAGGAAGAAGGTGGTTATTAAAGCAAACGTATTTGATCTAGTAACACTAGGATTTCTGATAATTCAAATGAAACTTCAGCAGCTGTAATACTGTGCTTGATTTATGGGTTCACTTGAATTATTTGCGCATTAAAATGTTTGGTCGAAAACTTCTTAATTCTAATGAAATGGGAAAGCGGAA
This sequence comes from Anastrepha ludens, assembly GCF_028408465.1. Classification (NCBI taxonomy): domain Eukaryota; kingdom Metazoa; phylum Arthropoda; class Insecta; order Diptera; family Tephritidae; genus Anastrepha; species Anastrepha ludens. The sequence continues at coordinate 183,683,291 of NC_071498.1, read as the reverse complement.
AAGTTTAGCAGATCGCGAAAATGACAAATCGATATCTTCACCTCAGAGTGACTTTCAAATAGCCAAATTGCCAAAAGGATTAGTCCAATCGTTGTGGATGCCTACGTGAAACAAGGCGCCTCCTATGGTAAGAACTACAAAGGCAGATTTTGGAAGGGACAATATGGCTTGGAGTTCTGCTACAACTGAGATTGTGTTGGTGAGATACAAAAGAATCAACTAATAACATTCCGGTCTCGTTTGAATAACGACTATGTGTGAAATGATCGTGCAGAACTCGGCTGCTGAATCCCCAAGTGACGTGGCAGCCAAAGTTTCTCTCACCATTTTCTTTTTCACCACAGCTAAATCTGTCATCCTTGTGCCAAACTCAAGTCTTGCTTTCTTGTTTTTGGGCGAAATAAATGGCTTTCTCGCTAGTCGTCGAATGCACAGTCCGATCTCCACTGCTCGTCTTCTAATGGTCCTAGCACTAACTGGCAAATTGAATTCACTTTTTATTTGATTAGAAAAAACTGTAGCATCGCTTTGAATTCTTCTTTTAATTTGGAAGCCATCTTGCCTTTGGAAGTAATCTTGTGGTCTTCCTCCTTTATGCGTTGTATCAACAGAAGCCATTCGTTGAAATTTATATGTCACGAGATTCCCTCTCCTGTTGATCGTATACTTTTTACTAATTTTGTGCAGTGATGAACCAATTCTCTCATCACTTATAATTTTATTTTTAAATTCATTGGAGAATGTATTCTCGTCATATTTGTTGAGCTACCCGTACGTGCTCTCCTACAAATAGTAAATTCTCAAACTAATTATTCACTAAATATTCACAGCTCCTCCTTGACTTTTATATATTATTTTATAATCTTTCAGAAAGAGATTCTAACCCACTTTTCGGCTCATAAGACTGAGTTTGCTCCACTGTGCAACGTTTGAAGATTGAATAAGATTCGCTTGCAATGGATTTGATTAAGGCTCAAACAGCATAAAAGTAATCACAGGGTGCCCTTTTTCGTAATTTTCAATGCATTTTTATGGCTCTACAGTTCACACTGTTTTCACTGCATTAACCCAAGCCCAGAATGTTTGCGTGTGCATATTTGTATTTATGTGTTTATGTATGTAATAATCGCAGACATTATTTCGGTGAAAAGTTTAGGCAGACCCAACCATTCCTAAATTGTATTGTTGTATAAATTTTTTTATGGTTACCAAATAAAAATATTAAAGATTTCCCTGTATTGCAAAAAACGGAATCTGCGAATTCTATCTGGAAACACATTTGGGTACGAAAAGTGTTGCCTAGCATTTCTTCGACACGCGCCACGCATCAATTAACTGCGCCGGCAAACGGTTATGTAAATTTACACAAATTTCACTTTTCATGCAAATAAGCAAACTTTCTTAATTAAATGCGCAATTTTATTACACCAAAAATAGTTTGGTGTGGAATTCAGGTGATTGGGAGGGGGGTTCGAGTGGCGGTACGATACTCAACCTGCTGCTGTAGGTAGGCAATCAGAGGGCAATCGGGATTACCGCTTGCATAAATCACTTCGCATTGACTAGAATTCCTTGCGAAACACGCCCCACTCCCCACCATCGCTTCATGCAACTAAATTTGCCTCAGAAAGGAGCAACAAATTTAATTAGCAACCAAAGCGTGCAACACAAGTACTGCTGCAGTCAGCAACAAAGTTTTGGGGTAATTAAGCTTGGTGAAATGGATTCCTGCTACTACTCCAATGTTGCGCATGAAGCAGATCCTTTCGCCCGGTGAAATGAAAAATATCTGCCGAAGGAGAAAAGAGGAAAATACGTTTTTCTGGCTCTTGAAAGGGAATAGCGTGTTAATTTATTTATTATACAAATTTATTGTTCGTGCTTTGGTATGCGAAGCGTTAAAATCATTTACAAATCTCAAAATATGGCCAAGACTATTCAGAAAGGATGCCCCCATCTTAAAGCGGCCGCATACCTACGGCGATAGCTACACCGACAGCGAGCAGTCTCTATGCGCGTTAGATGCGCTTGGAGTGCTGCCTCCGCTGATGCCCCAACTGCCTTAGCCTGGAGCTTATAATAAGGAAAACAAATATGTCTGTAAGCAAGCGAAAAATTCAAGGAATTGCCCATCGTACAAAAAAAAATTATAAATGAACTTCTATTCCGAAGCTTATGAATGAAATAATAATATTATTATTTCGTAGATTACGCGGGTCGTTTGAAAAGCCCGCAGTGGCGCGTACCGATGTTACGTGTAGTTATTAGCATCTCTTGGAAGAACACAAAACAACAGTATACCAGTTTCCAAAAATCCCTTGAAAACCAGCTAGGAATTCTTCTGATCACCATTGAATAATACGGGAATAGTTCGGTTCCATTAATTTTGAATGAACAAAAGCTAGAGACCGATGCTGAACAACTTCGATATTGTAGCAGCTTTCGAAAAGATTGTGTCCAAGGAAAAATTTATTCACCGCGTGACGTACTTTGGTGTGACATGAAACTTGGATAACTGATGTGTCAAGCTAGAAGATTTTTTGATAAGGAAAAATACACGGATAATTGGATATATTAAGAGCTTGTTTTATTTTCTTATAACAAAGAGCTAAGGAGAGCCAAAAGGCCTACTCGAGGAGAACACTGAGGAAGAATCAACATCCTCCTAATGGCGCAACGGAAGTAAGGAACACAGTTTTGTTGGGTTGGGCACCAGGTTATTGCTTAGCAAAATTAGAAGCTAACGTAAAACTCCATGGGCCAGAACCCCTTTATGTATTTACCAGAGCTCACATGAAAAAAGTTGTCTAGGAAGACAGAGAATTAGTGCGACAGTGGAGGGAGAGTCCAAGATAAAAGAAGGCTAAACAGCTTATTCTTCCCTCCAGACGAGCATCATAGAGGCTCCTAAAGCGCGATAAACAGGACTTACGAACTGGATAATGAAGCTCAAATTTTAAAATTTTACTTTACAATTCATGTTTTAATACAATTAATAAATAATAAAATATTAATATAAAAAACAAATAAGTTCTGCAAAAATTAGTCTCACCTTATTATTGCCGCATTTTTCTTATATCTGGCACCTCATTTTAATTCAGGCACTCATTAACAGAACGTGCGCTTCCATTGCTTCTATTCGCCAGCTTACCAAATATTTACAGATTCATTTATTTGACTTTATATCGACACGCTTTTCCTACTGGCCGTTTTTTCTAATACAAATTCGAGTATACTTTGAGGCAGTTACTGATCACAGCACCACGGCGACATCTATTTCTCAGGTTTTGTTAGCTGCGATCAATTAATATCACCAAAACTATTTCCGTGCACCCTCCCGCACGAACACCTTAGAAAGAAAAATTTAGTTATATTATATATGCATATTATGTATGGTATGTATACACATTAGGGGTGGTTTAATATGGATATACAATTTGAGCTTATTGGATTTAGCTCTATTGGCCCTTATTCGAGTTAAAAATAAAATTTGCGTTTATACGACGAAGTATCGATTTTTTTCAGTTTGCTCAGTTTTTCAAATAATAAATTGGTCTTCATCGAAAGAGCAGTTGATTAAGTTGATAAAAATGCCGTAACGTTGCGGTGTAGTGAAGCAGAAAACTGTTGAAAATTTTATGCATAGGAATAGTTATTATGTGGATATTCATTTCACCATCGTAATAAAGCGAAAGAACGTTGAGAATATTTCAATTCACCCAATATGCGTGTTTTAGAAAGTTGGTAAAAACTCGCATACAAATTACTCATTCGGTACAGCATTTAAAACAAATTTTCCTTGCCAATTGCAGGCAAAAAGCAGCAAAGCATCCACATGCATATAAAAAGTTAATTAGGCCTTCAGTGGGGTTATTGAAAGATATATTGAGAATTTCTTCTCAATTTGAGAATCCTTCCCGTATTAAGAATTTTCTTTACGTCGTTTTGTATTTCCACCTACACTTTCAGTGTATGAGTCCTCATTACATATAAGTATAATAATAATTCTGTTATTTTTTAATAATATTTAATTGATTTTTCTGAAGTTCCCATTTACATATACATACATACATACATTCAGTTATATACTTCTCTCGAGTACCCCAAGGGCCGCTTCATTGGATGTTGTCGTCGTCCAAGCTTCTGCACCATGCCATAGGGCGGGCATAATACGAGATTCACAAAACTTACTTGGTTTTGTTCATTGAGAGAACTATATGATTGCCTACTTACTCCAAAGTAACACTTGTTGTAAGAGAGAGATGCTCTGTCTGATTTAAGCCTGACGTCTTTGGTGTTAATGCTGGTTTCTAAATAAACGAAGTTTTTTGATGCTGCAAAATAATAACTGTCAATACGCGAGTGCGCTACGTGTTGGTTTGATGGTAGGATTTATTACTTCGCCTTGCCCTCGTTCACTGTCAGACCCATTCGCTTACTTATAAGGCTTAGAAAAGGCAATACTAATGGCATGATTCTTAAAGCTGACGATACGCGCAGTAAATGGAAAATGGTGCCATATCGACTTATTTCCCTGGCTCGAACAATCTTTTCCAGCATTAGGTTAAAGAAGACTTACGACATAGAGCCAACCTGTCTGAAACCTCGTTTAGTATCACATGGCACGGATAGATCTTTGCCAATTTTGACGGAGCTACTCAGCTTACTCAACGTCATTTTGCGCCGTATTAGCTTTGCGGAGATACCAAGTTCACAAATCGCGCATATAGACAACTCCTTTTCGCGGCTTTAAAATCTGCTAATTCTCCTTTCACGGGCCTTTTTCAAGGCCGATTGTTGGTTTTTCAGGTGTCAAGCCACGCTGATAAGGGCTAATGAGTTGCTTGATGGTGGGTTTCAGCTTTGCGCCTAATACGCTCGATACAACCTTATATACGAAATTAATAGGACTAATACCACGATATTTAGAGCAGCTTGCCCTCTTATGAGCAAGATTTCAGTTCTAATCAACAGTCATGTATTTCTCCGATCATATTTTGCATAGGAGTATCTTACCACCTACATAGTTTGAATTGTTCAGCGGGTAGCCCGTTGTTGTTGTTGTGTTGTAGCAGCATAAACATTCCCCATACTTACATACGGGGAATGCTGCTGGAGTGACAGTCCTTGGCCGGATATAAATCCGGGTCGTTTCGGTAACGTAGAACCGACTGTCGTGGAAACGGGTAGCTCGTCGTCTCCAGCGGCTTTTTTATCCAATACTGGCGTTATTGTTAATGGCACTATGCCATGGTTGGGTAACGGAACCGCAGACCCGTCGTCCAAGAATAGGGGATCGGGGTCTTCCCCTTCTTTGTAACACTTTTGTCACCATTCAGCAGGCGTGAGAAGTGATCCCTTCATAACTTAAGTATTACTCTCAACTTCTATGAAGATTGCTTTGCACTCTCTGAAATCCACTAAGTGTTAACATATAACCTCCACCTCAAGCTCATTGTCCCTTGCCCTTTTGAAAACCTCGTTTTGTTTAACTTTTGGCGATCTTCTAAATTTATTTTTGTATAAACTGGAGATTTTCAGAATTGCATAAATTTCTTGGCTCAACTGCAAATGCTCCAAATGTGAACTTTAAATAAGAAAAAAAAAGGAATAATACGCATTAATGCAAGTAAACGAGTATTATACAGTGGGTCAATAAAGAACTCGGACATACATAGCATGCAGCTTCAAACTCAACATTTTTGTAAGTAATGCAAGCTAAATATTTTTTTAAATTAAATAGTAATAATAATTTACAAATCCATTACTTCCTTGTTATAAAAAATGTATTATGCAGCCTTCGAAATATGTGTGAAGAAAGAAGTCGGACATGTGGCATTATTGTGATTGTTTGGCACTTTAAAACCGGGAATCCCACAATTAATTTTCTCTCGTTAGAACAGTGCAAAAAAGAACACAACAAAATAAATTAAAATAAAATTTCAGTCGTGTTTTGTTGAATAAAAGTCCAAATTAGGGTAAGCAGCGTAGACAAAGCTCAACTGAAGTTAGAAATTTAATTATTAGTCATCAAGGAAAGGGTAAAACCGTTCGCGAAATCGCAGAAATAGTGGATAGACCCCATTCGACTGTATACGATGTGATAAAATGTTGGCCAACCAACACACGAGAATAAAATTCGCAAAGCGTCATGGGGATAAGAATTTCGAGTTCTGGAAGCACGTTTTATTTGCCGATGAAAGCAAATTTAACATATTTAGGTCAGATGTACAATCATATGTGTGGAGAAGGTCTAATTAGAGTAGCTGGAAAAGAAACTTACGTACGACAGTAAAACATGGAGATGGGTGGGTGATGGTATGGGGTTGTCCAATGTGTGCTTCATTAACGGCAATAGAGACCACAAACCGTACTTAAAAATTTTAAAAGAAGATTTAGTCCAAAGTTGAGAATTAAGGAAAATTCCCAGTACTATCAAGACAACGATCCCAAGCATCCGTCTATGGCTTATGTACAACTGCCCTAAAGTACTTGAAACACCTCCACAATCTCCAGACATCAATGTAATTGAACATCTGTGGGCTCATTTGGAAAATCAACTGAAAAAGCATGTTATTAGAAACAAAAAATACCTAAAAGATGCTATTAAAGAAGAGTGGGGGGAAACTGGTCATTTAACATGCAAGGAGTTGGTCGAATCCGCGCCAAGAAGACTGAAAAAAAATAAGGCTTGCCGACTAAATATTAATTATATTGTTTTTTCTCAAATATTACTTACCTAACTCTACTTTGTCCGAGTTCTTTTTGAATTTTAATATACATTTTTTGATTTAAAACATATCACTTGGGTGTCCAACTCCTTGATTGAGCCACTGTATGAATGTATGAGCTTTTATGTATGTGTGTGTTCTCAAGGAAATAAAAATGTGGACTAAAAATGTCAAAAATTGCGGAACTTTTTAATGTGAGATGAATGCATTTTTAAATATTTATGTATGTGTAATAAATATGGATTGAAAGATTGTTTCAATTTATATATCCATTAAGACGGATTCAAGGAAAAGTTCAACTCTTCTGAGATCAATGCGAAAAATGTATAGTTTACTATTATTATCTTCTAAAATCTAAGTCCCAAGCCGAGATACTTTTGCCTAAACAAGAGGAACTGGCGGACAAGGAATTTCCTATAATTATGAAGTTTGAAAATCTCCATAACAGCTGACTCTTATTGTTTTATATTAAAATATTATTTTATTTGCACGTTTTCTTATTATTTCTATGGGATTGATTTCGAATTGAATAAAATACAACTTTTTTAAGAAAATTAAACTATTATACTTGCGATATTTCCAGATCGATTTGTCGAGAAAGCTCTTTTTATGGCCTGGTTTGGTTGATTTTCAAAATATATGCATTTTCGACGCATCAGCGGCCCAGGTATTTAGCCAAATTAATTATATGATCCGATTTATAAAAACACATCGTTTGTAGTTTCATGTTCGCCAGGAGAGGTTGAGTAAGGGGGCATGGTATCCAACTATGCGAGCAAATATTTTCGAGTAGTTTGTTATTTAAATTATTAAATTTTAAAATTTAAATACAGATTCAATTATACTATATACAAATTATTCAAAAAAAACCGCTTCTCCACTTTGAATTCAAAGCTAACATACGTGGAACCGTATATAGATTGGCAACGTTTGAAAATATTTTGAAATTTAAAACCAACAACCAAGGACAGCGCAATATTCTAATGCCAAGTTCTTTATAAAGGGTCTTGCAAAAGACGCTCCTAGATGTTATTTTAAAATAAAGCAATTTTCATTTTCACTATTTTGTTTTCAAAATGGCTCTTAACAATTATATGTAAAAAATTACATCATTTACATGTCCACCATGAAGACGTCTACAAGTAAAAATCGCCAAAATATGTAGTCGAATCGTGAATGCCTAATTGTTGAGAACGTCGAGCTGTCGATGTTGAAGATGGTTCAGTAACACTTCGCGCAACAGCAACCAAATTCTCAACAGTACGTTCAGTTTTTGGTTTGCCAGTCCTTTTTCTATCGGCGACAGAACCAGCTTCTTGAAACTTTTTCACCAACCTTTGAGTTGACGACTCATCCGGACGATTATTTCCACCAAAAAAATGTTGACATCAAATACCAACAATTTTCAGTAATTTTAACGCGGTCCTATCGAGAAAATTTGTATATATTCATACTTGGCAAATGCCAAATATGACTGTAAAAAGGTACCGCCTAGGAATTATTCTGACATCTTCTTCTGCTCCTTGATTGGCGGGATAACCGCTTAACGGATTTTGGTCAGATTTAACAAAGCGCGCAAGTCTTTTCTTTCTCGTGCTAGGCACCGGCCTATTGGATACACCAAGTGAATCCAAGTCTTTCTCCACCTGATCTTTCCAAAGCAGAGGAGGCCTTCCTCTTCCTCTGCTACCACCAGCTGGTACCGCATCGAATACTTTCAGAGCCGGAGCGTTTGCATCCATTCGGACGACATGACCCAGCCGTAACGTAGCCGCTGGATCCTTATTTGCTGCGCTATGTCTATGTCGTCGTAAAGCTCATCGTCCCATCGCCTACGATATTCGCCGAATCTTTCTCTCAAACACTCCAAGTAACACTTCTTCGCATATATATTAGTAACACTTGGTCGCCCACTCTTCTGCGCCATACGATAAGACGGGCAGGATGTAAGCCTTTTAAAGAATTAGTTTTGTTCGTCGAGACTGGACTTGACTATTCAATTGCCTACTTATGCAAAGTAGCACTTGCTGGCTAAAGTAGCGCTGCGGTGGATTTTAAGGCTGACATTGTTATCGATGTTAATGCTGGTTCCTAAGTAAACGAAGTCTCTTACTTCCTCTAAATCGTAACTGTTCGTAGACTGTTTGTTTGGCATTAGATTAAAAAGTCACACGACAGCGAGTCACCCTGTCTGAAACCTCGTTTGGTATCAAACGGGTCGGAGAGTTCCTGCCCAATGCTGATGGCGCTGTGTGTGTTAAATTCTCCTTTCATGGGTATTTTCCAAGGCTTAGCGTATTGCGAATATCTGGTTTGGCATGCTGACATCTAGGCATCACTTTTGAAGGGCCCTTTACATATCCATAAGGTATTTTATTTCATTCATTTTTTTTGTGGTTTCAAAGATTTTTTAGCATTTACCTTTGTCCCAGTTAGATAACTTAGGTCCTTTCCGTCACAGGCAAATATGGAGTATCTACATCCGTTATATACATATAAGTACATATATAATATGTAGGTGTATGTATAGATTGCATGCATAGAAGATGGTATTTCCTTGTTTTGTTATCCTAAGGTTCTTTAAAGAAAAGTAGTGAAGGGACATACATTTATTTGCATACTCCATATGTACGTATATTATGTATGTATGTACTTATATACGTAGAGCAATCTTAAGGTAAAGAAATTAATAAGCGTTAACAATTTTTTTTTTGTGTGTTACCCACAACAAAATAAATGTGCTCGTTTGCACGGCTAAAGTGGGAATTAGGTCAAAGGCGGCTACGGAAACCAGTGGCAGTTGTAAAAGCAAAATGCAAGTCTATTGAAAAAAAAGTTCCCTACTGTTGTTGCTGTATTCATGGCGTAACCGTTAATTGCCACTAATGGTATCTTGTTGTAATAATCCGTTGCCCTTAAGGGTGAAAGGAAGGAAGCCGAACCTATAAAAAGAAACAATTAAAACAGAACTTTCATGGGCGGTTACATAAATTACGGCACCGTATTTTTGTAGCACATGCAATAGTACACCCACATATGTGTGTATGCATAAACATACATACATATTTACCTACATAAAAATATGCAAAATGTTTGGAAATCTATCAATTAAATTCATTTGCATAATATGTATTCATAAAATTGTATTCAAATACTGGCTAACCAAAGGTGTAAACCTCCCCACACATACATACATACGGACATCCATGCAAATACACTTACATGTGGACTGTTTGTCAAAAATTAGTTTTCACATTGAAAACATGTAAATTCTCAACTTAAGGTTTCAAAAATCGTGTTTTCTACTTCTTGATTGGCGCGATGCTATTTGGCCGCGAATTCGTAAATACAGTTCTTAATATTTGGCCGCTTCTTTTTTCCTCAAATATGCTTATACTGTGGGCAAAAAGTAAGGGAAATTTGGTTGTAAAATGAAAAATCTTTATTTATTCTTGTAAATCAATTTCACCCCCTTCAAATAATCCCCTCTCAATGAAATACACTTATGCCAACGATTTTTCCAATCCCCGAAACATGCCAAATAGTCCATTTCCGGTATAGCCATCAGCACCTTCTTCGATTCAGCTTCAATCGACTCGAAACGCGTTCCCCAGAGTGGTCTCTTGCTAATAGCCAGAAGTCACTCGGAGCCAAATCAGGCGAATAAAGTGGTTGCGGAACGATATGTGTGGAATTTTTGGCGAAATGGTCACGAAGAACGAGTGCAGTGTGAGACGAGTGCATCGTGATGCAAAAACCAAGAGTTGTTGTCTGGTCTTTTTAGACGAATTGCTTCACGTAAACGACGCCTAACTCTCAAATAATATTCCTTATTAACAGTTTGACCAGGTGGAAAGAATTCATAGTGCACCACACCACGAAAATCGAAAAAAACTGTCATCATGACCTTTATTTTTGAACGACTTTGACGTGCTCTTTGCGGTCTGACTCGCCTTTAGCACGATATTCGCTTGATTGGTCGGTTGTTTCAGAGTCGTAAGCATAAATCCAAGTCTCATCTCCCGTAATGATGCATTTGAGCTTGTCCTGATAGTCTGAAAACATTGTTTCACACACATCAACGCGACGACTTTTTTCCAAGAAATTGAGAGTTTTCGGTACCAAACGAGATTTGACTTTTCGTAGGCCCAAGGTCTTTAACAGTCAACCGACGATTTTTCAGCACTAACTCCTTCACTTTATTGACGTGTTGGTCATCTGTTGACGTCGATGGTCGTCCGGAGCGCTCCAAGTCATCAACACGTTCTCGACCCTCTTTGAAGTCTGTGTACCACTTATAAACATTTTTCTGCGACATGGTCGAATCACCAAATGCCTTCAGCAACATGCTAAACGTTTCCGCAGCCGAAATTTCATTCCGCAAACAAAATTTGATGGCACTTCGCTGCTTAATCAAATCAGACATTGTAAAAATCGAAAAATGCACTCTTGGTCGTTTGGTAAACACAAACGTAAATATATTACTGATTATGGCATTCACATGAAAGTTGGCCCAGATATTATTAACAGTGCTGTCAACTCATGAAAAAAATAACTAGAGCGAAACTTTAATCCCGCGAAGTTCGACAAATAAATTCACCTTACTTTTTGCCCACTGCATATACGGCATTTAAAAGCTGTTCTTCAAAAAAAACTGGAAGTTCATTTCGAAGAAATTAAAAATTACAACAAAAACACATATTATACACACACCCTTTTCTACACTTTTCTTTATTTTTTTACTTGTCAGTTGATGATTTATTTTTGCCTTATTTTGCATCACAAATTAAAATACTAGTTTGGGAGAAAAATTTTATTTTTTTTTTTAATTTTCGCGCAAAAGGTTTAAAACTGTTTTATAGTGGATCTTTAGTGCTTGGGCGATGATACGACTACTAAGTGCTTCGAAGATTGGAAAAAACGTTGGCACAAGTCCATAATATCTCATGGGGATTACTTTAAAGGGGGCAAAATATCTAGATATTAATGAATAAATAAACAATTTCTGAAAAAGCACAGAATTCGCGATAATATTTGAACACACCTCGTATACATATGATGTCATAAATCGCGCTGAAAACGATGGCAGGCTCAAGCCAAAATGTTGGGGTGGTTCTAAACTAAAGATGTGCAGAGCGCTTATTGCTAGAGAGCAGGATAAAAATCCTCAGATTTCGACTAGAACTCTTGCGAGAGAACTCAAGCATTAGCCCCATTAATGTTTTCATGGAACTGTACCTTAGGTCATATTGCATCACAGACACTCTTCACGATCTGCACGTAAAAACCCATTGCTTTCTACACAAAATATTGGAAAGGGCGTACCATTTGTTACGATGTTAATATCTGAACCAATTGGCCATTGTGATGATGGCCATTGTGATGTCGTCATGGTGAGACGAAGATGATATTATATTACGACGACGGACCGAAAGGAGTGTGGCGCAAAGCAGTGAATTGGTAGGTAGGTCTGATGTCTGACCTCTCGTAGGTCCGTTGCGATATCACAGGAACTTCTTTCTTACATTATGGGATTAACGATGGACTCGTATTGGCAAATTTTGAAGAGGCATTTGACGAACAGTCGTTTAAATTTGGGCTGATTAGCAAAAACATACCGTATTTTCAGTTTTATCAAGACAACAATCTGAATCGCACTTACAGCGACCGTCGTTTACTGCGTCGTGTGGTGTGGCCACTAAAACGATCCCTCCTCTTCTTCTCCGGAGACACGCTTCCTGGAACTGCTTTCTATAATACTTTGGGAGGGCCCAGAACGGCATCCATAAAGGACCAATTCTATTCACCCACGTCTGGGTCCACCGTATTTGTAGCCAGCTTTTAAGCTATAGGCTCATCTTCTTGTGTCTCTATCTGTGTGGATTCACTTTGTTACACTGTGTCGATGTGAATCTTTTTTTTCGTAGTACGTTCTAGATGTATATCTTTACCGCGTTCCAGCTGTCCCCTCGTTTGAGCATTTTGCTGATTATGTTGCTCGAAGCGATATCGCCAATCTGCTCCCTCAGAGCATTTGCCCATACGGTATAGGTAGCTCCGGAAGTATCCGTGGCCCGAGAGGAACTGAGTTAAGAAATAGTTCACTTCTCCGAAGTTCCTTTGCACCCATTAGTCAATTGATGGAATAAGTTTCACATCCATCTGCCACTCGGTTCAGTGTCCCATCGGCTTTAACACCGCAGCATGGTTTGACATCTCCGTTCTGGGAAGCTAGTGATGACGTGTTTCTTCTTGGAGTCTCACGCATCCATTCGTTCCCGGACCATGAAGTCGATGGGTATCTGACCGCTGATCACGAAAATTGCAGCGCCTGAGGCAATGCGGTAAGCTGAGGCAACTCTGAGTGCCGCTTTTCATTGCACAGCCTCCAGTGTTTTGTGCTTGGCTTTGCAGTTTAGCACAATTCCCCATACTTCGCTGCCGTACAGGAGAATTGAGCTTGTGGCCGCCATAATTAGCTTTCTTTTGCTCTGTGTTGGCCCACCGATGTTTGCCATTAATTTACTTAGCACTGCCGTATCTGAGCCCAGAAAGTAAGCCTGCAGTCAAGTTGAATATTTACTTTTTGGGTCACTAAGGACGTGTCGCCTATTTGCATGCTGACCTCGAGTGGCATGTGACCTCGTGTGATAAAGATGACTTCGGTTTTATGTTTGGCGAGTTCCAGGCCGCGGTCTAGCAATTATGACCTGGCGAAGTTGGTTCATTCTGTGAGAAAACTCCTACAATTTATGATAGATGCTAAGAGTCACGACACTAAGTATTAATTTTGTCATAGCATCGCTTGCCATTACCTGGAAAATAGTTATTTGACACCTAGAAAATGCAGAGATATTTATTCCTGTTGTATTTTATGTTTTTCTAGTGAGTTTTGGATTTTGTTTATGCAATCATCTTAAAATGCTGTTTATAATCATAATTGAAACAAACACAAGGTTTTATAAAAATTGCAGAATAAAACATTTGGATGCGAAAGTGGTATCACTGAGTTTATTTTTAATGTGTAAACTCATTCTTGACAAACTGAAAAACTCCCTTGTATCACTTGTAAAACCCATAGGAAGCAGGAAAAATATTTGCAATATTCTCAAGTCCGAGTGGGTATCTTGCTTGGAGTGCTTTTATAGATTCTTGCATGGTCAATAAATTTCTTAAGGTTATAAAATTGAGTATCTACAATCTTAATGTTTGTATGTATGTGTGTAAGCAGTTAATGTACAATGAAGCTCAGACTGAGCGGGGCTTGTGTGAAGTTGTTTTCGATTTCAACACCAAACCAGTTCCCATTCAAAATACACATCCATCTGAACTCACATTGCGTATGCACACTCGCACATATGGCCGAATGCAGGTTTTTGCCATTTTTCCTTTTCTATGTTAGTGGTCAAGGTCTAAGGAGCAGACAACATAAAGGAATCCAAGAAACACGAGAAAGCATAAACATTTTAACTTATACATCTGCACATATGTAATATATGTAAGTGCACTAGTAAAGGTGTATGTGTGGTGGTGGCACCAAGCCCAGCAGCGAAGTTATTACTTTCAACATTTAGTGCCACGATGACAAGGTAAGCGATGTATTGACTCTCAAATAGCTTCCCGTCATGCAACAGTTCGTTCTTGGCAAAAGCGGCAAATTATGCTTTGGGCGATTGCCCACGGCACCAGTGGAGTTTCCAATACCAGAAGTATTAAGAATTGTATACCTGTTTACAAGTGCTTTGCATGAAAATAGAGGAACCTATTTTAATTTTGCTTTTATAAAAACAGTTATATTATTATATTATTTACTTATTTTGTGCAATGATGACTGGTAAAGCCTATTTCGGCATTTACAATTTTTTTTCGCACGGCCATACATCTGTGACTCTGAAATTTGTAAAATCTCTAATTGTATTACCGAATAGCGTTGCACAGGCTGTCAGAAATGTAGGTTATCATTATGGTAATGGTCTGACGAAGGCTTGATCGAAGGTGAGAATTTTTACCGGCGGAGAATTATTAAAGCGCATTAAATTATGTTTAAGCACAAATGTTATATAAGGATTCAGTCTCGAACAGGAAGGAGTAGTAGTCTCTAATCTAGCATCGAATAGCTTCATTAAAATTTACTTAGTCGGATTTAAGGTAAAGGGTTTTCCAAACACAGGTGTTATTTTGATATTGAAAGAAAAATGCTATCTTTTAATATAAATGATCGGATGTTTATTTCATTATAAAGAGGAAGATGTGCCGTTAATAGTGGAAAAACATCAGGCAAATGACCACCACGACTATGCTTACAGGACAATATCCTTTTCATGAAATTTTCCATAACCGAATGGCAAAGTGGCGGCCCTATGTCCTCGATAGCCTCACGAGTTCCATCTTTGAGATCTTGAATCGACCCTGGGCTGTTGGCGTAGACCTTCTCTTTCACGTGGCCCCAAAGAAAAAAGTCACAAGGTGTTAAATCACCAGATCTCGGTGACCAATTGTGACCACCTCTTCGAGAGATAACACGGTCCGGAAACTTTTCCCGTAAAAGATCAATGGTTTCGTTGCTTGTGTGGCACGCAGCGCCGTCTTGTTGATAATAAACGTTGTCCAGATCAATACCATCCAAATGACGATTATTCGGCACAAAGTCAGACATTTTCACCAAACCAAAAGTATATGATACCAAAACAAAATCACTAATGTGTCGAAGCAGTTTGTTTACCATTTGTCTAAGCTTGGTTTATGACGTTTAAGTTATGTTAGAATCGACAAGCACAAGCTGCTGGCGGCATCTATTGACAAACAGCGAGAACTTAGTTGCGCACCTAATATTTTGGATGAGAAAAATATAATTTATTAAAAACTCAAAGGGAAGCGAAAATAATTCAAAAGTAAAATACCGATGTTAGAAGGTAAAATTGAAAAAAACTCGGTCATATAGTTTGCATAGTAATTACGAGGCGCTAACGTATGGCAATCGAGGTGTAAATGTTTAATTATCGATATGTAGATATAAATCTCTCACAACTAAATTTTTAGCGACTTCAACTGTTTTTGAAATTAGCGCTAATTATTGTAATAGTTTACCGTATAAAATTATAAAAAAATTTGCACAGCAGAACCTTATCTTTGCACCTGCATAAATATAAAGTAAATTAACCTTTGGATGTTCTATACATACCATACCAAAACCAGAACTTCATGCGTACAAGGCAACCACAAATACTTTTTTGTATCAGAAACCAAACCTAATTTTCGTAGCAAATTTGCATAATAAACCTATTTAGAACTTTCACAAAATACAAACATAAATTTTCAGAAAATAGTCAAAGGTATGTTTGTAATGTCGATATATAAATGTGAGTTGCAAGCCGATGAGCTAACCGAAGTGCGCGATCCTTCCATTCATTTTATATGTATGTTTATGAGAAAAACAACGCAGTTAAATTAATGCAGAAATGGCAATTGTAAAGTGTGAATGAAAATTCACATCGACGCCAGCGGTGCTAATGCTAGCTTCGGAAGCTAGAGTGGGCTTGTGTATGATGGTAGCAGCCGATTGCTCCCAGACTCAATGTGCAAAGCCTAAAATAATAAAAATAAAATTTATAAATCACTACATATTATAAAACAAAGTCGCTTTTTCTGTCCCTATGTCCCCTTATACGCTTAAATCTTTAAAACTACGCAACGGATTTTGATGCGGTTTTTTTTTTAAGATAGATTGATTGAAGAGGAAGGTTTGTATCTGTATAATGTGAAGAAACATATAAAGGGGGCGTGGCAATCGGTCAAAATGTGGCAAAAAACATAATTTTTTTGTTTTCACGGCCATAAATCATAAACGAATCAACCAATTAAAATGAAACTTTCTTGAAGTTTAACTTTGAAATATTTACTTTCGTTCTGCATCAAAAAAAATAATTGATTTATTTGTTATTTAACCAAAATTGTTTAAACAAAAGAAAGCAGCTCTTTTTCCAAAAAAGCTGTTTGTGTGTGTGTTCGCTGTCAACCGAATGAAGCAACAGGCGTTGAGCGATAATCTCACCACACCTCATTAATGTTGAATTACATCGTATGGTGACGTATGTATGTATGTATTTACGAATCGCTCGCATTATTTCATTTCGGACATATGTACATATGTATCTATGTATGTACTGAATTCCATGTAATTATATGTACATACAATTTTACAGCGAAATAAAAAGCTATTTTCAGGTTCTATATTAGTAAATCGCACATAATTAAAATATAGTTTTTGAATAGTTTTTATTGATTCGGAGCGCGTTTAGTTTGCTATCAATTCCATACAATAACATTTTTTGTCATTTACTTTTTACGACAACTTATAGCTTATTTTCGAAGCGATTTCAACAAATTGGTACAACATTAATCCTTATTCAATTAAATACCTTAAATACATTGTTGTTTTCATATAGATCTATGTATATGGCTCTTTACAGCATATAATTAAAAACAATATTTTTCATGATATTACAACAGTAATTAGTAATTGAGATCTACCGGAAAAATTGCGTTAGCTGTTGCGTCATCCGGCATTGCCGCTACTCTTTTGGAAAGAGGCCGAACCACACACTCTACAATGAAGCACCCGCTGAAAATTGCCACCGATGATGATAACAGCGTCTGTAGTGTTTCTAGACAGAGCAATACAGGAAAATTGATGCGTGACTGCTCATTAATAGTCTGGGACGAAGCTACCATGTCAAACAAGACGTCTGTGGAAGCACTGGATAGGACAATGCGCGATTTGCGCAACAAAAATGCACCTATGGGTGGATATACAATTCTGTTCTCAGGAGATTTCCGTCAAATCCTACCAGTTGTGACTCGAGGAACACGTGCTGACGAAATAAATGCTTCGCTAAAAAGATCCCACCTTTAGTCGTATGTCAATAAATTAGAGCTTAAAACTAATATGAGGATTTCGTCATCTTCACGTGAGAACAGGCTATTTCCAGAGATGCTGCTAAAAGTTGGCAATGGAGAATTAACACAAAGTGAGGGAAGGATTAACCTAGAAAACCTTTGTGTTTTGATAGACAACATCCAAGAGTTAGTCAACAATGTCTATCCAGACATTGATAACATAAGTTGTAAGGCAATATCTTGGTTTAAAGAAAGAGCTATTCTGTCACCAACTAACGAACAAGTAGATAAAGTAAATAACTTGATTATTTCAAAGATTGATGCGCCGACGAAAATGTACTACTCGGTCGATACTGTTCTCGATTTGGAAGAAGCTGTTCAATTTCCTACAGAATTTCTAAACTCTTTGAAACCGTCTGGACTCCCTCCTCACAAAATGGAGCTGAAAATAGGTTGTCCTGTTATTTTATTAAGAAACCTAAGTCCACCTAAACTTTGCAATGGCACGCGTTTGCTGGTAAAATCACTGAAAACTTTCATAATAGAGTGCACAATACTCACAGGATGTGGTACCGGAGAAGATGATTCCCCGAATCCCTCTGATACCATCGGATCTACCATTTTAATTTAAACGCTTACAATTTCCGGTAAAGACATCTTTTGCAATGACCATTAATAAATCTCAGGGTCAAACCTTCAACGTTGCAGGCTTAGATTTGAGTGTTGACTGTTTTTCATATGGCCAACTGTATGTCGCTCTTTCAAGAGTAACCTCTAGAGAAAACATGTTTGTATTGTCTAATGACAAGAAGGCTATGAACGTTGTATATAAAGACATTCTGTAATATAGTAATTGTTGTAAAAATAAAATAAATACATATGTAAAAATGCAAAAAGTTAATATGCAAAAATGTAGGGTATGAATTTAGATATCCCAAAGATAGCAGGAAATCTTCATGCTATAAAGAAAGGGGAATTGTTTTACTCCAAATTTAACGCGTGCGGGCCACGGGCAATAATGAATAAGCCAAAACTACTGGATCGATTTTAATCATTTTTTCAGTGAGTGACATAGGGTATATATTTTATACCCGTGCGAAGCTGGGCGGGTTTCTAGTATATAATAAATAGTAAGAGTTTACCCTCGATAGGCAAAGTCAAGCTTGTGCACCGATCTTCTGCTACGAAAAAAACTTCTCACAAAAAGAATTGGTGTTTCGGAAGTGATGAAAATGGGCTGGGCGTGTTTTCTACCAACAAGACTTCCGGGCTGGGTGATGCATGCATTTTATTTATGATAAAACTGTAGCACCGTAGAGTCTTCACATTAAACATTTCTTCAAAACAACCATATTATGTCTTTGATTGGACATTCGTAGAAGGGAGCTTTCGTATTACTGTTCGTCGAGCCCATATGGCAATCAACATAAACTGGTGCCTAAATTAAACAGATATGGCTTTTATTCAACTTATTGCCAAAAATACTTTAATAAAATAAGGCGAGTATGAATTATAAAAACTAACGCCAGGGATGTCGAGACTTCATTTGACCTATCGCGAAGTACTGGGACTGGTGCTGGGAATGATCGCTAAATATGCAGCTCTAATAACTACATACCATTTATGTGTGTACAGAATGATGCTTCTTGGCAAGCTGGTTCGCTAGGTCTCACGTTTTGTTGTCAACAGAAAACGAAATGTAAGAAAACACTTCTTTCGGAAGATACAATACTATAAAGGCAGGCCTTAAACCATAAATTTCGATATCTGAGACACCGAGGCTGCTGCAATCTGACGGAGATTTGGCTTACGGCTACACTTGTTTCGCTGGCCAGAGCAATGGAGAATATTCGCTTTTTGCAGCAACTGTGACAGCGAAGTGCCCATATTTGTGGTTGCTGCTTTTTAATTGAATTTGTCCTTTTAGTTTTCTTTCGCTTTGCAAATGAAAACGAGATGGAATGCCATGATAGCGACGAAGGTTGTTTTGCAATTGTTGAACAGGTTCCTTTCGGCACATTCCGTGTTTTGTCGTTTTTCATAATTTTTGCTACACTTTTTGTAGCTTTCGACATGTATGTATGTATGTGTGTGTGTGTGCGTATGTATGCCTGCAATATCCACACATGTTTCGTTCGTTTATGTTAAGTATGCGCGAGCAGGTACTAGCACACATACATACATACATCTACGAAGTGTGGTGTATATATTTTCATTTTATTACCTGCCAATTCGGAGGAGAGTCGGGGCAGACAGCCAGCTTTGCCGGCGTGGGGACAAGTTTGAATGGACGCAGTGGACGTGCGGTGCCCATCATTCCAATTTATGTATGTATGTGTGTTTTATATTTAGACTATACCAGTCATATAATTTAACAAACATACATACATATTCACATAAGTACAAGTGCACACAAATTTCATGCTGTATGAAAGGCGAACAGTTGAGATACATATACATACATACCTTCATACATAAAAACATCTACACAGACACTCTACTCACAGATATTTGGAACAAAGCAGGTAGCCAGCAAAATCTCACTTAATCCACTTGCGCGTATAAACAACTTAGTAATAATAAAAAAGAAATTAGTTAGAACAAAAGCGGATCGCCACTTACAAATCAAGAATTTCACTCGACAGCACGCGTCATATCTAATGTAAATCCCATTCAATTCACACTGAACACCCGAGTTACAACTCAGTTCGAGTGCTGATATCGGATAATTTGTCGAGCCGCTCGGTCCCCTTTCGGCTTTGCACATTCCACATATTTTCATTGCTAGGTTTTGGATAGTCAATTCTTTGTAATGAGTTTGTTTTTTTGTAAATAAATAATGTTATGAGCACGAAAAACTAGCAGATAGTCATGATAATATTTTTTGTTTTGTTTTATCGTTGTTCGAAAATCAGCGACCGCCAATTTTTTCGAGTTGTTGGTTGATTTTAATTAATTCACCAAAATTACATGGCCTATCGCGCTCACATCGCGTTTATCGCACGTATTTCCTTTGCTTTGAGCTCGACATGTATTGTATATATGTATGTGCTTGTACATATGTGTGTGTACATGCAAGTTAGTGCGGGTCGATATTTTCATTGCCTATAAAAATATCTCTACAGCTCATTTAAGATACTAAAGAAACTATTGCAGTCTATGACAAAGTGACAAAGTGGAGCCGGAATTTCTATCCTTTGAGCTAACCAACCCCGTGAGGTAATACCTTTCTAGTAATTTCGCGGAAACAGTAAAGAAAGTTTCCTCTATATGGGCGTCATCCCATAAAAAAACCCTGACAGATGTTTATTTTTGAGGAAATTGTATAGGGTGCGCCATCTTTTATGTCGGTATGTAAACGCTGAATAACTTTGTCATTTACCAACCGATCGACTTCAACATACATACATGTTTTCGATACGTCAATTCAGTACAATTTCAACCATGGATCGCTTTACACCGAAACAGCGCGAAATAGTGACGGTATACATCGAAAATAGTCGTTCTATTGTTCTAACTCAACGCGCATATCGTAAAAAGTGTCGCGGCAAACAGGTGTCGTCGTTTGGTGTCGAATTTTTTTGGTCACGGGAGGAGATCGTCAACATGTGCCGTTCATTAACGACCAAGACGCTCTAATTAACTTGTTGAAGCAGTGAGGGAGAGCGTTGTCCAGGAGCCAACAGAGTCGTATCGTCGTCACGCTCAGCATTTTGGCGTCAGTGAAACCACAATGCGGCGCATTTTAAAGGATGATTTAAATTTGTTTCTGTATAAAGTGCAATTGACACAAAGAATATTGCCGCCAGACCATTCACGTCCTTGCAATGGCCAAACAGTCGCTCTAATGGTTGACACTGAACCCAATTTTTGGAAGCAAATTTTAATGACTGACGAGGCACATTTTAACCTATCTGGCAGCGTGAATAAACACAATTTCCACATTTGGGGAGCTGAGAATCCACACGAGATCCATGAAACGCCATTGCATGACCGGAAAGTAACTGTTTGGGCCGGCATTTGCGTTAAAACCATCATTGGGCCATATTTTTACCGAGAAAACGAAACGGTCGATGGAAACCGATATCGATGGATGTTGACTCATTATGTCTCCCCGCAAATGCGTGAGAAAGGTTTAGACGGTTACTGGTTTCCACAAGACGGTGTGCCATGCCACACTGCGAATGCAACAATTGAATTTCTGCGACAAAAATTCCCTGGACGTCTGGGGTCAGAAAGAGGCAACATCAACTGGCCGCCCACTATTGACCAGCTTAAGGCAAACATTCGTGCCGAAATCGATGCTATAAAACCCGAAATGCTTGACAAGGTGATGACAAACGCAAAGAAAAGATCGCAGTTTGTGATTGCTAATAAAGGTTACCACTTGATTGATATTGCATTCCAAAAATAGTTTTTATAAATTGTAAATATACAAACAAAATAAAAATGCCTCCCTTATATGTATGTAAACACATATCAATTTCATACAAATCAGTTCTTTTTTTTTTCAAAGTTATTCAATGTTTTCATACCGACATAAAAGATGGCGTACCCTGTATTGGTTCAAATCTCCATATTTTCAAGCAACACGTTCGGTGCGAAATAACATCTGTAATAAGCTGATACTCAGGGTCGCAATATTGCTGGAATTATTGAGTGCAACAAACTCACCAATACTGTTAAAAGATCAGCATGTATTTTTTTCATATCATAAAAGAAGAGCTGGTGGTAACTTCTGCATATATATCAAAAATATATATATTACCTAAGTACACTTGTACAATCGCATTCCACCTTTCGGTTCTCACAGCGATCATCTCATTATCGTTCCGCCCTAATGTACGCACAATTTCACATGCGAACATGGTTGCCCCTATCTCTGCCGCCGCCTCGCCTAAAATCACTTGAGCGTACTTCCTTCCTTCGGTTGCCGTTAATACCAAGCGCTGCTCTATACAGCACTACGTCCAATGGTACTGCAACCACAACCGAAAACATTTTCCGCTTTCTTTTTCATGCTCTCGCATATTACATTAAATTCTGCTGTTTTGGCTGTCCTAACTTTTTGTTGTATTATTTCTTGACATTATTATAGCCCTGTAAAAGGTAGGTAATGATTTTTATTATTTCGTCAAGTGTGTGCCACAGCATTAATTATTTTTAATGAAGGTGTTAAGTGGATTAGGTTGCAAAGCACAGGAAATACATTTTTCTCACTTTGAGGATTTATACAATAATTTTATTTAAACAACTGACAGTTTAACTGTGTGACTATTGCGATTATCCATTTAAAAAAAAAAGTGCCGTAGAGTGGCGATTCCGACAACTGGCTGGTAGCTCGGAGGGTAACTATGTGCAGGCTTAAATGCCTGGGATGCGACCCTAATACTCGTAACACGCGCTTTGATTTTCATTGCGATAGACACGGAGAAAATTTAACCACGGAATTTGACTGCTGAAAAATCGTTAATCGAAAGCAAGTTTGAAATGTCGGCAAAGGATTGCTTTCACTTTGCTACTTTTCTATACGCACATTCTCCATTATCTATTGCGGATATTTATTGATTCGGGAGCACTGCTTGCTGGGGCATGTCGCTTATACGTATTCCAGAAGTACTTGATTAAATGGGTTCAGTTTGCAAATGGCTAGATTAGGCTTTTTTTATTAACCACCAACGTGAAAAGTTTTAAGTTCTTCCCCGCTTCATTTTGTAATTATTTTACAAATTACATATCCAAGCTTTTGGAACCACGATGGAGAGAATAATGGAAATATGGGGAAAGAAAGAGTTTTAAAATTTGCATTTAAAACCTATGTTAAGAGAATATCTTAATATCTGTAACATTATCTTCTATTTTTTTGTGTGTGCTTTTTAGTATATTTGCTCGTCTATGGCTTTAATTCATATTCAGTAAGTTCGAAGGCCTTTTTAAAATTTATAAAAAGGTCTTAAAATTTAAGAAGGGTTGAGATCCAATATTCATGCATAACCTCAAAAGAAGCAAAAAATGAGATTTGCACTTTCAAATCATCGAATTTTACAAGAGTCAACAATTTTCCAATTGCACTAAAATCTTCTCAGCGTGGCCGTTTAGCCTTTTTCTTATTAAATTTTGGTAGCTTCAACTTGAAAAAAGAAAGAAACACCAAACTCAAAAATTGCCGCATTTTGGGCATAAAAATGCACCAAATTTATTGGCAACACTCCACATTTAGACTAGTATGACGTCACGAACTCTCTGATGGGCGCAATTTTCCTTTCTGTCATTCTTGTTTTAGACCATCATTCTCCAATTTTTCTCAGTAGAATACAAAATGTGCATCTAAAAATTTTCTATGCCACTGCCGATTTGAACATCTAATCAGTTGCAACAAATCATATGTAGCAATCATTTCACTCATTCAAATACTATTTTTAAGAAATCTTTTCCAAATTTTTTTAAAAGTTGGCATCGCAACTTTATTGCAAAAAGAGCAACTTAACACTAATTTGATTACAAAATATGGCTATCAGGTGAAAGATGTTTACATAAACTTTAGTAAAAAATTATTTTTAACTGATCACTTATTTTTTTAGAAGTTAATAAATAATAAAAAAAATATACAGCTTTTCAAGGAAGTGTTTCGACATTTACTAATCTGACGAAATTCAGACATACTGCTCAATAATCTTTGGTTTAATTTGACTAATATACATAATTCATAACCCAATAAAGTAAAACACTCCAATAGCAATAACACAAAAATAAAAAGTAAAAACAAAATATACTTAAAACACAGCTGCTAAGAAAAATGTTATACCTTTGCAGTTAAGCTATAAAGGCTATATTTCTTAAATAAAAAAATGTGATTCATAATTTCATATGACTACACCGAGCGTTTATAACCCCTTTTAGAACCAATTTTTGAACACCGTTGTCCTAGGGTATCTTGGGGCATCTCTCGAATATAACATTTTTGAGCTCTTCTCGACTCTTTGAATGTTTTTTGCAGCTTTATTCTAATATCCGGGATTTGGGGCAATACTTTACTGAAATAAAAAGAAGCCACATTCTGGCCATTAGAACTTTTTGTTTTGAATCATTGTATTGGTAAATTTTTAACTGAGGTTTATTGTCAACAATAAAGCTAAATTTTGTTACACTATTTGTCAAATGCCATTGAAGAATATTCAAATATTATCGTGCATCCGTGACAGAAAGTTTGCCAATTTCACTGTCGGTAAATACTCCACCTTTCTGCTTTTAATCGCTGCGTCTACACTTGAATGGGTCCGTCGCTTTAATACAGCATGATTTTAGTCTCATCGTAGAATATAACATCATACCAGTAGCTATGAGGCTGGGCTAGGTATGTTCGAGTGAAATATAACCGCTTTCCAATATGCTGCGTAGAGCAAAGGCTTCTGAGGGCTGCTGAGAAGAGGGTGCTAAGATGATTCCACCTCGACCACATACAGATTCTTCCATTGATAGGACTTAAAGCAATCCCAAGCCTCTCCGCATGGACACCTAACGGAGAATGTCCGATAAAGATACCTACCTCCCTCGAGCGCCCCTCACCAACTGTGGCCAGAAGGATCTTACGGCTTTGCGCGCTTGCGTTCTAGCCCAGCGCTCGCTGAGTTGACGCGGAGCCCATCTTTTCATCTAAATTTGAGCTTGATGGGAAGCGCCTCGCAGAATGCTCCCCCACCAACTCTTCCGTCCAACTTCGTGCCATCTGTAAACATGTTTGTCATGAACAATGTTTTGAACTCAAAGTTTTTAATAATACTACATAGAGTGTCCGTAGCTTAAGTCTAGTTTATGGCTCGAACACCTCTGATTGCGGCGTATACAGCGTCAGTTTTTCCTGCAATATCCGCGGGTGACATTCAACATAGAATTGATCGCTAGCCTTTACAAATTATTTAATACAGATACGATTTGTTTGTAAAGTGTTCTATATTTTACAATATTTTACGAAAACGGAAAAACGAAGTATGCAGACAACTTAATTCACGTGTTAATCATTTCTTGGTAATGCAAACAAAAAAAGACCTACAGAAAATTCACGCCGTAGCTTGAAGTGAGTGATGAGTTTCGATGGCGTTCAATTCCGGTGATTGTGCAGGAATTTCAACAATGGGGGGCATTTATATATTAACCATGCTTGTATTACCTGTGACTTGTGCTTAGGGTCGTTGCCTTGATAAAAGCGAAAGTCATCTTCAACTTGGAATTTTGATTTTAGGGAGCGACTGCCAAAAACAAGCGGTGAGATGCTTGTCTTTATATACCGGCAAAGTTCCGCCATTCCACATTGGGCTGTGATTCACATCGCTAACCGAGCGCTCCTCGTAAGGTTCCCAAGAGCTCTGAAGCTTACACGCGCGGTGCAATGTTTTTGTAAAAGTGGAAATGAGAGTTTGAAATACATACATATATTTTTTTATAAAATAAAGCCAACACTAGTATACATATGCAGATTTACTTATATATGTATCTATGTAAACAACTTCCTCCAAAAGCAAAGTTTGGTATATTAACATCAGAGGCCTTTTTAAATTTCAAATTGTTACTTACGCCTACATATGCGAGTGCTTATATATACATACATACATACATACATATGTCTGTATACTAATATGTAACTCTTTTTCTTGCCAGCCAGAAAACGAGGCAGTACAATCCGGGTGGGCTAAACTAATTCGTGCAAGGCCTGCTCACTCAATCAGGATTGTTCATAGAACTCAAATCAGGAATGTAAAGACAATTTGAGTTAAGTCATAAAGGCATTTGATTTAAAAAAAAATATTACCTGCAAATATTTTTATAATGTTTTTCCAAAAAATCTTTTATATTTAAAGCGCTCCTTTACAGCTTCATCTCTACAATTTCGGAGTATTATATATTATCAAGAGAATTCGAGCTTTCTTCGCCTTATTCGAACTTCTGCTTGTCAAAGGCTGTGATATCTTGTGACGTTTTTATTGCATATTTCTTCATCAAGTTCTTAATGTTGCTCACTCTACTCAGCTCAAAAGAAATTATGTGTGACTCTACAGAGTACTCAATGAAAGAAATTTGATGCTCACTCGATCGAGGAGTTCAGTTAAGCCGGGGGCTTACTGTATTTATTTGGAAGACCTTGAAATTTTATTGTATAAAATAGTACCAATAAATGTCCAATATGATGCATTTTCAATATGAAACGTGATTGCAGCTGATAACAACGTCACGAATTTGTGCAAATGAAAGAATTTCCAACAAAAAGGACAAGGAAAACAGAAGGGCGGTGAAGAGCTTAAAATAGCAAGGTGCAGAAAATAGCGAGTGAGACTAAGTTGGACACACTTATACCACGTATGTGTGTAAGTGTTTGTGTAAACATTCTAGGCATAATGCATACAAATACAAAGAAATGGCAACATATTTCAATCGAGAGGTGAAGAAAATGGGAAAAAGCAGCAAGACAAACTCATACAATGGTTGGAATTTGGCTGGCGATAAAAATAATTAAACGCCTATTGTGTGCGGCCGTGGTCCAAGGTCCAAAGGTGCGGTGTAACCAATGCAAAAACGAAATGAAGAACAAGGTGTATGCATGAGGCGCAAACAACCCAACAACTCAGCTGAAGAGTCGCAGTGCAGCGATGAGTGAAGCACCGCGTTGATGTGGCGCAAAGCGGCTTCGTTGTGTGGCAACAATTGCCGACAAACCTCCTGCCTTACTTTAATCTCACTGCTCCTTTTTTTTGTGCCACATGGCTCGCTTTTTTGTTCTTATTATAGGGCTGACATACTGCCACCACTGGGCCGTGGCCGTCACAGCGTCGTCGTCGCACCTATGAATGCATTTAACTTGGTACAATTGCATAGTTTCGCAACAATTTGGTCGGCTTGGATGTTGCTGCAGTTGCTGCAGCTGCTGTGGCACTTTTTAACAACACGAAGAGATTGTTGTGCAATCAACGAAGCATTGAAAAGTGAAAAAGTTCCGAAGTAAAGCAAATAAAATAAAAAGCGAAAACGAAAACGAGCAAACAATGAAATGGATCGAATGCCGCATCACTCTTCAAGCGAAACGCAATGTCGGGATCAGGGACGATGTGATGACCGTGACGAGTACGAAACACCGCCTCGTATTCCAGCGAATAGGGTAAAGTTTTAGTGCGCGAACAAACCATGCCATGCGTCGTTAAAATAAGGCTGCCATATTCTTCCGTTTTCGTGGTATTTTGCTTCTACATTTCCGTCTACATCTATAAAGACCCCATTTAAAGCAACAGCCTTTTTTGGAAAAGGTGTATTTCAATACTGAAAACCGAGTAATCCAGTTAATCTACAAATTAGTCGCCCTTCATTACATTACTTTCTCCTTGTCATGTCGGTCTCCTTGCCGCGGGGATGAGGCTTAAGTTGCGAGTTAACCCCATTCTATGGAGATTAACTTACCACGAACTAAGAGAGCAGCTCCATATAGGAATTGGGTATCCACTCAACCGCGGAACGGCGGAATTGGTGGCCACTCAAGTACTATGTGGAGAGTACCGTACCGACAACCTGGCAGGAGGTATAAAATGCATTTTCCTACAATGTGGAGGCTAAACAAGGATCTCTCTGCACAAGGTAACCCACTTCTGGGAAATCCTCCCGTCGAGCAATCGACGGCTCGGGCATCGGATGTGCAGGCCCGAACCCCACATTCCCCTATGACCGGAACTGACAATCAGGGTTCCGGAGGAAGCGCACTACTAGTGGTGAAACATGGCACATTGGCTATGCCAATGGAGAGCCGAGTGAGTGTGAGCGATACACCGCCGTCGAAACGATCTGAAGCAACTGAACAAGTTGTGGAGGATGTGGAGATGGCGGACAATCTCTCAGTAGACTCAGACGGATCTCTGGTACCGAGTAAGTCTTTGACAACGGTTAAACCTGGTGTGAAGCAGGTAAGTACCGGTAAAAAGACCGAAGTTATTGGAGATTCGAACGCAGGTGTTGGTCTAACCGCAAGGCAGATCAAACGAAGAAGACAGAAGGCGAGGCAAGCCGAAGCACTAGCTAAGGCAAGGACTCAAGCTCCTTCAACTTCGACACCTGTAACGGAAACGGGAAAGCGTGGCAGAACAGAGGATTCCTCTGTAGCGCTGCACCCTTCCGGAAAGGAAACGGGGTCTGTGCCAACAACCGGGAAGAGGAGAAAGGCAAAGAAGAGGAAAGTCGAGAGACGGAATTCGGAAATGCCTGCATCCTCGACCCAACCCAAGGCAGACAAACCTTTGCCTGACAAGGCAGAGACTAAGGGACCTCAAATGTTGAATGACACTCTTCCGTCAACGTCTGGCGAATCATTCGCGTGAATGATAGCAGAGGCAATGACGGTGGAGATACATACCGACAAACAAGATGGTCTACTGTCCAAAGGGCAACAAGACTATCTTGACAGCTATCTCTGGAAAGCTATCGGTGAGTCGAAAGACGCGCCGACGTTCGAGGGGAAAAGCGTGGTGGACGGCATCGTAAAGGTGCACTGTTCCAATGCTTTTCCCCGAGAATGGCTAGAAAAAGCGATAGCAAAGATTCCAGCCTGCGAAAACAGCAAGTTCATTCTTGTTGAGAGTAGCAAAGAAAGGCTGGTGTCTGGCGAGTGTCTGGATTCCGGGTCCTTCCTGTAATTCAGCAGAACTCCTCAAACGCATCCGTGTTCACCACCTGGTACTGGGTATCGATCTTGGGTCCCTCAAGGTGCTTAAGTCGAAGTACGGGTGCCGTCCTCACCTACATCTGGGGCGGATCCAGTTCCGTGTCCAGGATAAGGTGGAGGACAAAGCGTAAATATACTCAGTCTCATGACTGAAGTAATATTTACACAGATAAATCTGCAGCATAGCAAAGCGTCTACGGCTCTCTTGTGCCGTAGGCATGCAAAACTGCAAACAAACCCACACATAATACTTATACAAGAACCATGGGTATATCACAAGCGTATCTGTGGTCTAAGTGCTATATCGTGGGGACAAATACTTCATTGTGAAGGGAGTGTGAGACCGCGAGCATATATTATCATGCCGAGGTTGATCGAACACACGATGTTAAAAGAGCTATGCTCCGGAGATATCGTTGCTGCAAAAATAAAGTACTTGAAAAGTGGGAACAGTGTCGAAGCTATCATAGTTTCGGCCTACCTACCCTACGACTCTTTACAGCCACCTCCTTCGAGGGAGCTAAGAGAAGTGGTCAAGTACGCAGAATCCAATAATCTGGGGCTACTAGTGGGCTGTGACGTAAATTCACAGAACATTGTGTGGGGAAGCAGCAAATGCAACCCCAGAGGTCTCAAGTTACTGGATTTTATCCTGTCATCCGATTTTGTCATCCAAAACACTGGTAACAAACCAACTTTTGTGACCAGAAGGAGACAAGAGGTGATTGATTTAACACTTACCAATAGGTCAGTTGGAAATCAAATCAACCGATGGCGAGTTTTGGAAGAGGACTCTCTTTCTGATCATCGTCTTAACGAATTCCGACTGGGAATTGATACAAGATCAATACCTTCCGGTAGGAATCCTCGAAATGTGGACTGGGACAGGTATGGTGAGCTTGTAACGGAGCGATTACCAAACCTGAAAAAACTCAAATCAGCAGAAATGATTGAAGATGCTACTAAGAAATTAGAAGGTACTTTAATCAATTGCTTTGAGGAACTGTGTCCACTCAAGCAAAGCAGACAGGGGAAAGCGGTTCCTTGGTGGAACCCTGAACTGTCGAAGCTTCGCGTACGGTCCAGGAAACTTCTTAATAAGGCCTTGAAGACCAAAACAGAAGAGGACTGGGCCAATCATCGACTTACACAGAGAGAATATAAGAAAAAAGTACGGCAAGCCAAACTTGAATCCTATAGAAATTTCTGCAGTAACGCGGAAGAAATGAGGGAAACAGCGAGACTTTGTAAGGTCCTTCATTTAGACCGCTAAGTAAGGCTGGATTCCATTCGAAAACCTGATGGTTCATACACCATTTCCAAATCGGAAACGTTTAATGCTCTACTCGAAACCCATTTTCCGGGTAGTAGAACTCTCTCTGAAGCTGAGAGTGGCATGAACAATGACGGTGGCAACGGTGGAACCTCTAGGTACAGCTGGTATATTGCTAGTGGGATAGTGACAAGGGAATCGATAAGGTTTTCCTTATCTTCCTTTGAGAACTTTAAGTCCCCTGGACCTGACGGAATATATCCAGCAATGCTTAAAAAAGGAGGAGACAGGCTGATTGAGGCCCTGAAAAGGATCTTCACAGCCTGTCTTGCATTTGGTTATATACCATCCCAATGGCGACGCGTAAGAGTAGTATTTATTCCGAAACCAGGAAAAGATGACTATTCCCTAGCAAAAAGTTTTAGACCAATCAGTTTGACATCTTTGATAATGCCACTTTCGGCTCGATATGTTCTTCTGCCGAACGACACGGAGTTAATCAAGCCATTATAAAATGGATATACTTCATGCTCTCTGAGAGGCTGTTAACCGCTGGTGGGAGCGATGATGAGCAAATCACAGTCAGGGCCAAGCAAGGATGTCCCCAAGGGGGTGTTCTTTCTCCGCTGCTGTGGTGCTTCGTCGTAGACTCCCTATTAGCGGAGATGCAGGAACTCGGCTTTCACGTCCAAGCATATGCGGACGACGTCTGTGCGCTAACATCGGATAAATCCTTAAGGAGGCTTTGCACGAAAGTGCAGAGGATTCTTGACAAAATCGATGATTGGTGCATGAGACAAGGTCTTTCCGTTAATCCGAACAAAACAACCATAGTCTTGTTTACGAGAAAACGGAAATTGGATGGACTCAGTCTTCCAACACTGAAAGGTGTGACACTTGGTCTTTCCAACGAAGTTAAATATCTAGGAGTAATCTTGGATAAGAAGCTGACCTGGGAGACACACGATTCACTGAAGGTGAATCGTGCATTCAAGATTTTTCAGCAATGCTGTAGAGCCTTTGGCAAAACTTGGGGTCTGAAACCTGCTGTGGTCCTATGGATATACACGGCACTTATCAGATCATTCATCACTTACGCTTCTGTGGTCTGGTGGCGACGGAGCATGGTTAAGTCCACAATCCGGGAACTATACAGGCTGCAAAGAAGTGTATGTTTATGCATCACGGGTGCCATGAGTACAACCTCTGGTGATGCCCTAAATGCTATGCTTGATTTGCTCCCCCTGGATCTTAAGATACAACAGGAAGCAATAAAAGCAATGTGTAGACTCCATAAATATGGTTTCTGGCACGAAGATGGAACTTCGGGACACAGAGAAATCTTTAAGTTGCTGTCGGAGCAGTATCCACTGTTTTTGGCACCTAAAGATGACCTGATACCCACAGTTTCATTCGGAAGGAAATTTGCGTGAGCAATGGAGCAATCCAGAATGCATGCAGGGAGGTTTGACGGATATTTTCTTTACCGATGGGTCCAAGACTGAAATAGGGTCTGGAGCCGGATGGTACTTAAACGATAGTAATAAGTATCACTATGCTATGGGGGGAATGGCAACTGTTTTCCAAACGGAAGTTTTTGCCATCCTAAAAGTAGCCGAATGGATAATCGAGAGGAGATGGAGCGGGAAACAGATTGGAGTCTTCAGTGACAGTCAGGCTGCATTGAAGGCCCTGGAGAACGCGAAGCAAACCTCAAAGATTGCTCAAGAATGTAAGAAGAAGCTTAATTCTGTCGCAACACAAAACAGGCTTGTACTTACATATATGGGTTCCGGGACACTCCGGTGTTCAAGGAAACGAAATTGCCGACGAATTGGCCAACCGTGGATCAGCGGTGCCCCCAAAGGGGCCAGAGCCAATAATCGGAATCAGTCCCGCAGGAATCATAAACTGGATCAACGATTATGTAGGCAATCTACATAAAGAGCGATGGTCCGGTCTAGAACGCTGCAGAACTGCAAAGTGTTTTGTGACAAGTCCGAACAGAAAACTGTCAAACTTTCTACTAAAACTTAGAAGGAAAGACATTCGGTTGATGGTCGGCATCATTACAGGACACAACCCATGGGGTCAGCATATGACCACCATTGGAATCATCGAGGACCCGGTATGCCTGTCATGCTTGGAGGAGGCGGATAGCACTGAGCACTTTCTCTGTGAGTGTCCTGCCTTTGCTAGAGCGCGACTACGAGTATTGGGTTCCGATGTCATGGGAATGAGTAATATTCGTTCTCTAAAACTGGAGGATATTTACAGATTTGCCAAAGAATCTGGAAAATTCTCACAGGACTAACTATCTCTATCTCTGTCTCTACTCTTTCCTATCTCTTTCTCTGATACTTTTCTCCCTCCCTCCTTGACTATCTACCCCCTTTCCAGAGCCTGAGTGTTTTGGGAGCCACCAAATCTCCTGGTGCTCCTTGGCTCGACCTCTTCAAATTCAATTCATCCACATTACTTTCTACTGGCCATATAGCCAAATGAAAAGTTGTTATGTTCTATGTTAATTTTATGTGTTTGCTAAGAATTTTATGTACTACATTTCATTATTTCAGGAAATAATATCTGTGTTCTTTCAGTGGAAGTGGTTAAGTGTCTCCGTTTTTGAGGCTTATGGCAGCCCTACGGCAGCAGTATTGATAAACCAATACAAAACCACTTGCCGCAACAAAATGCTATATTTCATTGTCCGAAGCAAAAGTGAGAAAATGTGCTCCCACTACAATGATAACAGATGAAATATAAAAACTTGTTACTCTAGAAAAAGCTCTCAGATGCGTACGACTTTGTGGCATTTCGCTTACACTCTGGAAATGTACATCCATGCATAGGGGCATACAGTTACGACCAATACACTTAACATTCTACATACACATACATACGTACTTTTACATACATCCAAGCTTATAAATTTACTTACCTACATATAAACGAATGCACGTCTGCTTTTCTTTGGCTTTGCTGCACCATTCATCCGATCAACTAGGAAATCTTATTGCGTTGTTGCCGATATGGGATGGTTTGTATGTAGGTTTAGTTAGATCCGCTAGGTGACGCTGAAGTCTGGAGATTTATAAAAACCGCACTTATTGTGCAATTTGGCTCATATTCAGAATGTATAATTTAGCGGCACAAGAGTAGAGAAAATTAAAGAAATTTTTATTCGATTTAATTGGTGTTCAAGATATTAATTACAGAGGTGCGTAGTAAGTACTACTTTTTGCGAACGTAGGCTCACTAAGTGATAGGTATATGGTCCGAAATTCAGACTCTACTGCTGAGAACATGAAAAATAAGTATTCAGTATCGTCAATGGCAAAAAAATTGCTTAGCGGCTAGTGCCCTTTTTAGAATTTTTAGATGACTAAAATGCAATAAATATGCATTTTAATGTATAGATAAAAACATGAAATAAATATTCGCTAGATGTCAGTAGTGAATAATTCCTAGTCGGTACCTTTTTTTATGTCATCTTTGACATTTGTCAAGTAGAAAGATATGAATTTTTATGCGATAGAGCAACGCGTTAAAATTATTGAAACTTATCAAGAAAATGGTAGATTTTTCAGAAAAGAATATCGCGAAATTCGTATTTTTTTTTTTTTTTGGCAAAAATAATTACCCGAATGTGTCGACGATTCAACAGTTGGTGAAAAAATGCCAAGAAACTGGTGCTGTCAAAAATAGGAAAAGAATTGGCAGATCAAAAATTGGACGTTCTGTTGAGAATATTGTAGCTGTGGCGCAAAGTGTTGCCGAACAAACTCCAACATCGAAAAATCATCTCAAATTATTAACGAGTTTAAAAACCCTGCATAATAATAAAAAATCAACAACAGAATAAAAATTGTAATATTTGCCAAACATAAGTGATTGGACAAGACGGGTTAATTTTACGTAAAAATGGCGAGCAAATACTTTTCCGATAATGAATTAGAAGTCTAAGTCGGTCGGTCAAGATGTATCTTCCAAAATAGTCCAAAAGAGCATTGCTTTCATTCCATTAATGAAGTTGTTAACCATTTTTATGCAAATCTTATAAGCTTAAACTCTTCTATTAACTGATGCTATTTTTTGAAAAAATTCTTTGATAACTAATTTTATTTATACAAAACTAAATTTATGGAGGTTCTGCTCATATCACATTTCAGAAATACATTTCTTTAGAAATACGTTGGCGGATGTCTTAAAATATAATAAATTTTATATTTCCGCTGAAAAAACCAAAACTTACCAAGCCTAGTTTACAAAATGGTACATAGAGATGGATAAGTATTTATAACAACAGGGAGTCCAATAGAAAAATTGCTTACATTTTTGGACATGGAGAAGTCAAAAGGACGTTTAAGAATAAGCGGATAATCCCTGTAAAATTACCAGGAGTAGCAGCGAAAGAAGTTGTGAAAAGAGCTAAAACAATTTCAAACGCAAATCCACTAACATCAGCTTCGGAAATTCGTGCTAAATTTCAAAACGACCGCCAAAGCTTCCTGCGACTCAAACCACGCTGAAGTCTCACGAAGCTGATAAACATGGACGCATTGTAAAGGAAATCCCGTAATAAGCAAAGAGAATATGAAAAAAGAATAGAATTTTACCAAACTCATGCAATACAACCACAAATCTTCTGAAACAACACGAGTATAAAGGGTTTTCTAAGAGGTGTTATTTTTATATTGAAAGAAAAATGCTATTTTTTAATATAAATGATCAGATGTCTATTACATTATAAATAGGAAGATATTCCGTTAAATGTGGAAAATAACATCAGGCAAATGACCACCATGACTACGCTTACAGGACAATAATCCCTTTCATGAAATTTTCCATAACCGAATTGCAGTGGCTGCCCTATGTCCTCGATAGCCTCACTAATTCCATCTTTGAGGCATTCAATCGACGCTGGGCTGTTGGCGTAGACCTTCTCTTTCACGTGGCCCCAAAGAAAAAAGTCACAAGGTGTTAAATCACCAGATCTCGGTGGCCAATTGTGATCACCTCTTCGAGAGATAATACGGTCCGGAGTTTTTCCCCGTAAAGATCAATGGTTTCGTTGCTTGTGTGGCAAGTAGAGCCGTCTTGTTGAAAATAAACGTTGGCCACATCAATACCATCCAATTCCGGCCATAAAAAATCGTTAATAATCTCTCGATAGACTTTTATATATTTAAATAACACCTGTTATTGGAAAACCCTTTATAAGAGGGGTTCAATAAGTATCCGTGTTAGAAATGAAGTCACTATTTTCTCAATTTTTTCTCCAACATATCCCCTTTTAGAAAGATACACTTCACCCAACGATCCGGCCATTCGTTTAGCCTCTCAAAAAAATAGGATTTGTCGAACACTCGAAAATACGCCTCTGTCTCGGCGATGACTTCCTTGTTTGAACTAAATCTTTTTCCTGCGAGCCATTTCTTCATGTCAGGGACAACTTTGGATGAATATGCTGGTGCGTTATCGTGGTAAAAATGCAACTTTTTTCCCAAACGCAGCCGTGTCTTCTTAAATTTTTTGAGCAAGCGGTCCAATAAGCGGTACCTTTTCTAAAAAATCCAGGAGGAGGCCGCCGTTCGCATCCCAAAAAATCGTCACCATAACTTTTCTGGCCAATGAGACTGTCTTCGCCTTGTTTGGAGCAGATTCATATATTTTAATCCAAAATGCATGTTGGTGGAAACTTATTTAAATGATATACTGTGCATACTTGATCCACTTTTTATAACCTGCGCCTGTTCCGCACAGAATTTTTTCAAAGGCATTTGTGTTTAGTAGTAGTTTATTTGGTAGAAAAATTGAATATTTCATGATTGCAGAATTAAAATGATATTCTTTTAAACTCACAAAAAACGTGCATTTGTTTTTATTTCACATTGTGTGTGTTATAAAATAGGCAACTTTCACAAAATTACGTATATTTAGCTTTATCACTACACAAATTATTGCCATCTTAATTTAAATCACGCTAATTCGTTTAAGACCTCCAGCTTTAAGTAACAAAAACAACAAGCTCATTTAGCTACAGCTTCAAGTTTTGTCCCATTTTTATTTTCCTACATCAGCTTAGGTCTTTGAACATAGCTTTGTGTTAGTTTCCACCTCATTATTTCTGTTTAAAATTTAAGATATTTGCTTTCACCCCTTTCAGTGTCAAATTTTTGCATTCATCTGTGCGCTATTAGGGAATTGTTTTTCTTTCTTCCATCCAAGCAGTTCTGAATTCAACGCCTTTTCCAAGCGTTTAACCCCATTCATCCAGTGACATATTTCCATGAAAAGTAGCCAAAAACTTTCATAAAAAACAACAAACAACTGACGTGGCTTGCGTCGCTCAACACGGCCTGGTGGCATATTTTCTCAATTAGGCCTTTTAAAGATTATCGTAATAAATCATTTTTATAGCGCGTTGAAATATAGGCGACGCACTGAAATAAGCAGAGGAAAATAAGTGCAAAGTAAAAAAAGAGCGAAAGTAGAGGAAGATTGGCTTGCTCGTTCCACACTTTGCCGGCTTCAGTTGTTTTATGAAAGCCTTCGAAATCTGTGTTTTTTGTACCAAATATGCAATTTTTTGTGGAAAGATTGTCGCTTTAATTTTTAAAATTTCTATGCGGCGTTTTACCCTTTGATGTGTTTGTATGTAAGTATGCGTGTGAATGGACCAAGTTGCTCAACCCTTCTAAGGGAGTGGTGGCTACTGAGAAAAAATCAACCCTACCGAAATTGGTGTGATGCCAACTGACTTTTTGTTTTATTTTTTCCGTTTCTGCAGGTTTGCTTTTCTTTAATTTGTTTTGTGTTTTGTATTTTTTTTCTGTAGAATTTCGATTTTTACACAATTTCCAAATTGAATTTTCATTTCAAGCCTACTTTTTTGCTGTTTACATTGTGTTTATAACGGCGAATGTTTAGTAGGCGGATAGCTGCGGGGGTTTATGTTGCTGCAGCGTACTTTGTTGCATGCCACACGACTAATTTGCAGCCAGCGCGTGTTATTTCTTGCTGAGGTAATTAAAAATGCGAAATTTTTATATGAAAAGGCAATAGAAAATACGGAAAATTAGTTTCAACATTGCAACTGTTGGTGACTAGGCAACAAAGGCAAGCCTTTACCTTTCGCTAACAACAACACACAGCAGCATTGATGATGCAGTACATTTTCCACTTGAGGAAACCGCAAAAGTGCTGAATCTATAAATGAAAAAATGCCTGAATTTGCATTTGTCTGTTTAAAGCCCAAAAAAAATCTATTTTAAATGCGACAGTTTGTAAAACAAAATGTTGCTGCCACCCACCGTGCGGCAGAGCGCCCAAAGGGAGTCGCAACAATTTGTCTCCTGGGTGTAATTCATCAAAAACAACATCAAAGTTGGTGCATTTTTTATGGAAGTATTTTATTTTTAATTGGAAACAGATACAAGGAAGGGTTAAACAAAAAGAGGTTAAAATAAAAAAATTCAAGAAAAATTTTATGCAAAATCGAAAGTGGCATTACACAAAAAAAATATTTCCACTTGATTTCTTTCTTCAGAACAGCTGGCGCCACGCATGAAAGGGTGATTAAAAGAGGGACATCGCTGTGCGTCTCTACTAAATCATTTTCTAATAAGCATTTGAAGCTTGAAAAAACATATTATTGCTTAACAAAATATTTCCTAATTAATTTATGGTCCAACTTGACACAGCGCTTTTATTGGTGTTTGATAAAATGTGTCAAAGCAGCTTTCGACAACTTAAGATTACAAAGAAATATTTATTTTTACAAACAACAGATACTCGCGTCCAAATCTATGTTTTCACATATGGGTGTGTGTATGTGTGTGATTGAGCCCCTCGCACAACAAACAGCTTTGTGTTTCTTCCATCCTCGACACATTTATAAGTACAAGTAAGCTGGATGTGTTTTTAATTCTCATTATTATTAATACGAGTATGTGCGAATGTGTGTGTGTGTGCGTATTATTCCATTCCTTTAATTTATTACGATTTTTAATGAGCTCCAACATGTATGTTTTCTGTCACTTGCTCAATGTGCCGATGCACATAGCTGCGGACATACATACACACATACATATAACCATACATATGAACATGCATACCAGCATATTTGCCACATGTTTCTCGTATCTTCCCGCCCAAGTGTCTGACCAAGTGTTGTTGGTTCCAAGCTGCTTGGCGGCGCTGGAGTGTTGGATTGCGCGAGCGTTGGTGGCCTGGTGTCTGTCTGCTCTTTTTTGTGGCATGTCCGGATGGGCCAAACACATGTGACAGATTTCGAAATATCTCATTTGCCAATATATTTATATCTTCTGTGTATTTATTAATCTCTGTCTGTCCATGGAGTTAGAAGCAAAAAATACCAAAAGTCTGTTTACATTTGCATGACGTCATTTCCGCGAATCAATCGCAAATTCATTCCACATATAAAACGCAATTCAATGCCAATATACGAGTAAATATTTAAAATATAATGGATGATATAATCTAATAAGTTAATCAATTTATATAAAACATTCAGTATATCCGATCCATACCCGGGTTGTTGATACTTTCCTTCACCCTTCCTGGCTATACCTTTAACTTCTGGTTGTTTTAGTGTTGCTAATTTAGCTTTATGTGGAGTGCCTTTTTTAGCGGAATGTTATTCCAAGGATATAATTTTACAAATTGTTTCTTTTAGTTATATTAATATATTTTCTTGTTTTCTTTATTTGTAGACTAAAAGATTTTACTACGTGGCAGAATTAATCAGAAAAGGAGTGGCGCATTACATTATTTGTGATTCATTATTTGTATTTTCCAGAAAAATCTAAAACAACAATTCTGTCACAGAAATAAAAAATTTTACTTTGGTTTTGGTGAAAAACCAGCAATTAAGTTCTTGTAAACAAGAAATCAGAAAGCATTAAAAAATGTAATTAATGACAATTCTTAAACGTGAATCATTTATAAAAACATATTAAGTCATCTAAAATACAACAAAT
This sequence comes from Anastrepha ludens, assembly GCF_028408465.1. Classification (NCBI taxonomy): domain Eukaryota; kingdom Metazoa; phylum Arthropoda; class Insecta; order Diptera; family Tephritidae; genus Anastrepha; species Anastrepha ludens. Next base: position 183,643,691 of record NC_071498.1, on the reverse strand, counting down.
ACTTGTTGCAGAAAATTTGTTTTAGTTTTTATAAGAGGAACTACTACGACGTACAATTGCCATATGAATGTGTTTATATATGTACTTAAATAGCTAAACATAAATTCGTCGTAAATATTTTTGCCTTGCTTTCCATTCCCCAAAAATATCTTTGGTGTTTTTCAGCTGTATTACAACTTTGATCAAAAAGTTCTCGAAATAACCGCAAGGTGACGCCCCAAGTCAACTGATTTGAGTACTGATTTTTTTTTTATCAACTTGCTACATCTGTGATTAACATTCCTATCAAATGAATTTTACAATTTAAAAAATGGATTTGAATTTCCAACAACGAGTTTGTATTAAATTTTGAGTTAAAGATCGATTCATTGGTGCGAAAACCTCAGAAATTACCAGTTGGGAAACTGTATCGGTATTGATATTTTAAAGAAAACAGATGTTTACGAGTGGCATAAACGCTTCAGAAGAGATCGTGAGTCCATCGAGAATGACGAACGCCGTCGACAATGAAAACTGATGGAAACATCAATAAAGTTGATCAATAACCGCAAATTAACCATCAGAGAACTTTCAGAGGACTTGAACATTGCATATGGATCCGTTCAGGACCTGGTAGTTAATGAGTTGAGTTTGTGTCGAAGTGGGTCCCAAAGGACCAAAGAATCTGAATTTCACACAAAACAGGGATTGTGTTGATATCGTCATAAACATGGTTTCCAAAGCCGACTCCGCCCCAACATTCAATCAAACGCATCATTACTGGAGACGAGACGTGGGCTTATGAGTACGACACGCAATCCAGAAATCCAGTTATGAGGCGAATGAGTGGAGAGCTCCGAATGAACCAAGACCAAAAGAACCACGTCGTTTTCAGTCAAAAAGAAGGCTCTCGTCTACTCGCTACTCTTCCTCTTCACAAGCAAGTAATTCCCCTTCCTTTTGTTCGTTTGTTCATGGGCTCTGACGGCAAAGCGAATTCGGAAAGCGCAACCATGTATTCTATCATCACGATCTTTTGCCAGAAGGCCAGACAATAATAAGGAATTTTATTTGCGCATTATAAGACTTTTATGTGAAGCAGTTCGCCAAAGGAGAAAGGATTTGTGGGAAAAGAACGGGTGTTTTGCACCATGGCAACGCACCGGTCGCACAGTGCCATCATTATACGTGAAATTGTGACCAAGAACGAAACGAGTACCATCCAACTACCATAAAATTCATCTGATATAGCTCTCTGCCATTTAATAGAAAGGATTTAATAGAGAAATTGGGCACGGCTATACCGAAAATAGAGTTCCAGAAATGTTTCGAGAGCTGAAGAAAACGCTGGCAAAAGTGCGTTGCAGAGGAAGTTTTATTTCGAATTTTTTGAATATATTTTGGGAGATTTTTGATCAAAATATAAAAATTTAAAAAACTATTATTGTATAATATTGTCTAATATTTCCATTCGTTGTTAAATGTTTCCTCTGAATATTTAAGAAATGGAAATTTGTTTTTTTCTAACTATTATACACTGCAGCACTTTTATTTTTTCTATGAACAGTTTCATATACAGCTAGTTTCAATTTAAAAAAAGCATTGATAGAAATGCAAATGTAGTGATAGAAGTCCGAGCACGGCGTTCATTGTCTATTTTACCTCATTATGTTGAACAAACTTCTTGTCGGGTAATATAATAAGTCCTAAAAGAAACCTCAACGTTTCCAGGGAAGGTAGTTTTAGCGTGAGAAATCAAACAGCTCCTAATATAAAGTCAAGATAATTACAATGAAATTTTATAGGAGAAGGAGCTCAGCCAACCCTTCTGTGATACCACAATTAGCTACTATTCCACCTTGAACCATCTAGTCTGACCCATGCATCGCAAGAGCCGATATCTACCCCCTAATTTAGACTGACTAAAAATGGAGCGCCGAGGAGGGACCACACAGGAGTTGGGAAATCGAACATTGCTCCTGCACTCGCAGGATCTTCGTAAAGGCCAGTCTTTCTGCGTGCTTGCCTATTAAGCAATGACCAGATATTTGCATATTATTTTACCTGTTATCATACTCCTATAAAATGTCATTTGAAAGTCAGTTAGAAGGGATGCTTTTTTTAATGTTGTATATGTGAGACCAGAAATATACATTAATTGCGATACAAGACAGGATATAGAGGATATCAGAGGTGCAAGTGTTATCAGATACGTTAAATCGCAAATAATTCGATGGTGCGGTCAGATTCTGCGAATAGTAAGGATATAACTGTGAAAAAGATCTGCGAAACAAATCCACAAGACAGAAGTGGTCGGCCGAGAAAAAGATGGAGAGATGACATAGAAGAAGGCATTCGAACTATGGGCATACCTGCTGTCAAAAGAAAGACGTAGTGACGTAGACAAATTGTAACGGAATCTATGGTTCGCCCCGACCTGTGATGCCAGGATGATGTTGATATGTATGTACAGGCCAAACGCTTAGGAACAATTCCACAGGATGTCTCAAAAACACTCAAATGCCCATACGTATAAATTTACGATTTTCAGAAGTAGAAGTCTTGAATTCTTGAAGTTCATCTATCAAATATTTGCTCTCATGGCACGAAATTTCGATGTCAGGAATGAAAGAACTCTGGCAGCTCGACAGTCGTGCAATCGCTCAATCGTCTTAGAATCGGCAAACTGCTGGCCGACAGAGGGATCAAAAAAACGACAGCCCCAATGATGATGGCGATACCATCACTTCATCACTTGACACACCACACCAGTCCCAAGAAGCACTACACCACACGAATCAATGCTTGTACTCGAATGCGTGCGTGTGTTTGAATAAATATTTGATTAGTGGTGTGCAGCATAAAAGCGGTTTGGCCTTGAAAATGCACAAATACAGTACTTTTTGCAATGCCATTTTCAGCTGAGTGAACGCATGAATGTCCCAAGCAGACATATTTTTACACATACATACATGCATGCTCATGCGAATACCCTGCAGAAAAAAATAAGAGAAAGGCTTGCGATACATCAAGAACGTATTTTTTTCTTTTCCATAGCGCTTAGTTACGTACGACTCTGTGATTTTGATCGGGTATTAAATGATGTTTTCTGGAACCAAATTGGTGAAAGGGAATCAGATGTCTATTTTGAATGAGTGTAGATGTTTTAAAAGTATTGTTTCATAAAGCTTCGATATGGCACATGAAACATCGTTTGGATACATAATATATTAATTAAATATGAATGTAATAATAAAATGAAATATAATGCAATTGTTGGTGGACACTTTTGTCAACTTCTGTGCTCAAGATACTTTAAAGTCCATTTAAACTACATTCGTATTGACCCCACCCAATTTCTTTTCATTTTCTGTAGAATTCATTCAAATCATCACCATTGCATCACTCCAAAGATGAGCATCTCTTCAGATCCAAATTGTCATGAGATTCGTGGCTTGTGGTTTCACTGTGTAACATGTGTATGCATACACAAAAGCATGTATCTTTAATAAAAAGTTATCTTAAACAAAAAAAATTGTGAGGGCTACGTTTAACACCCAATAAATCCATCTAACCGTCACAGATCCCCGAAACCACTTAACCATAAGCAGTTCCTTTCTTTAGCCACATTGCGTGTATATATGTAAAGCGTTTTTCAGTAAGAGCGCTTCAACTTTTTTTTGAATAAAACACAAACGGTTTGACCTTTTTAACTAATTTTTTTTTATTATCGAGTTTGAACATATACATTTAAGTACGAAATTCGATTTCTTTTGCATGACCACCGCGTGCACGTTTTACGAAGTCCAATCGTTGAACCCAATTTTCGACCACTCTTTTGCATAAATCGGCCGAAATTCCAGCAATTTCGCGTTCAATATTGGCTCTGAGCTCACAAATCGTCGCCGGCTTGTTACTGTAGACCAATGACTTCACATAACCCCAAAGAAAATAGTCTAGAGGCGTCAAATCACACGAGCGCGGCGGCCATTCGACCGGTCCATTTCTGGAAATAATGCGCTCATCGAACTTACTCTTCAACAAATCAATTGTAGCGTGTGCTGTGTGGCTTGTGGCCCCGTCCTGTTGAAACCACATGTCGTCTAAGTCCATACCATTCAATTGCGGCCAAAAATAATCGTTTATCATGTCGAGGTATCGATTTCCATTCACAGTAACGTGGCGATCGTTCTCGTCAACGAAAAAATATGGGCCAATTACGCCACCGGCATGTAAACCGCACCAAACAGTGATTTTTTCGGGATGCAACGGTGCCTCATGAATCACGTGTGGATTGCTTTCTGCCCAGTAACGCATATTTTGCTTGTTGACAAAGCCATTGAGCCAAAAGTGAGCTTCATCACTGAAGATGATTTTTTGGAAAAAATCTGGATTACGATTTATTCCAAAACGATTATTTTCATAAAAAATTTGCACGATTTGCAATCGTTGCTCAAGTGAGTATCGTTCCATGATGAAATGTATACTAATGAAGTTTACAAATGACAAGCGAAAAATAAAAAATTTTGCGTCGTTCGCCCTCCCTATGGGGAAAAAGTTGACGCGCACCTATTGAAAAACGCTATATATTATATATACATATGTATATATATGAGTATTGATTTTTAACCACGAAAAAAGAAAATTTCGCGCCAACACCAACACCCGTGGGCACCGTCATTGTTTCATAAACGAACACACTCGCATTCTGTGTGGCGTCGATGCATTTGAAAAAGTAAGAATGCCATTCTTCTGCGCTGTACTTTGCAAGCCTTTCTTGTGCTTTTAATTTTTTATGCAAACGTCCAGGCGACTGCAATTGTGACTGCGACCGCAACGACTTGTTGCCGCCAGAGCAATTCTTCTTACTTGAACACATTTGAGCGCGCTGCAACAATCAAGATAAGAACCATCACAAAAGCTGTGTGGCAAATGCGAAAAGTCGGCGTGGACGGCATATTCGGCAAGACATTTTCACAGCATTTCGCAGCCAAACTCCTTGGCTGCAAGATCGCAAAAAATGATTTATGCCCACAAAGCCGCAGAACGACTGACTGGTTGTACCGAGACCGCAGCAGACTGAGTGCAGCAGCAAACAACCATCTCAAGCCACACACATACACACATTCGACAGCGCGTACTCGTACGTGGGCGGGCTGAGCAACACTCCAAACACCAAATTCGGTGTACTGCGGCGCAATTGTGAATGGTTAGAAGGAACTTTGTTGGTAGGGATGTCTGCGGCATGGAACAGCACGAAAATCAGCAAAAGTTTCCATTGTCAAACGAAAACAAACTCTGGATCGTCGCCACATCTCTGTGCGAGTATGCAAAATGATTTGTGAGTGCGATGGAATCAGTTAATTAGAATTTATTATGTCACAGCAGATATCGAAAAATGTTCCTTTGAGGGACGACAATGATCAGCAAGCAGGAAAAAATAAAAATATGAAAGAGAACTACCAACATTGAACTACAAATAAATGCGAAAATCAAGAGAAATATCTGTCTGTGCAATTGACGAAATAACAAAATGTTAGCAATTGAAAAAGATTTGTATCAAACCAATAGATTTTTCTTATTCTGCGCAAATACTAATGAATCTGAAAGCTTTAGGGTGTAGCGCTCTTCCTCACACTATGGCAAAGCTGTTTAGTATGGGATGTAGTCTTCTATAACGTAAGTAAATATGAGTAAAACGATGAGTTTTTAGTTAAATATAAAAGAACATTTACAGGGAATCAAAACACGATCGTCACGTCAAACAAAAACTTTGCATAAACAATACACGAATATAGATCACAGACACCGCGCAAACTTCGTAAGTTATGGGCCCCATATATTTTTTCGTAATTTTCCTCTTTATTTAACAACAACAATAAAAATCAAATATCTTCTTCCACTTTCACAAAATAGCTTACGCGACTTAGTAAAATAATCAGTGACAATTTATCAGGAAAGGAGTTTCCTATTTATGCACAGAATACCGAATATACATATGTACATAACTTGACAAAATTATATACAGAGGCGCAATCAGGATTGTTTTTCGGAGAGTTTTGTTAAAATTCCTCTAAGTCCCCTTAATAAGAAAGCTATAATAAATCAAAAAAAAAAACGAAAAATAAAAATCCAAACCACAATGGAACAGAGCCGCATGAAAACACATCACAAAAACTATAATTTAATGTCGACTCGTCACTTGCTTTCAACGAATGATTACAAACTCATCTCCTCAGTATCTAAATTATTTGAAAATATTGTTAAAGAAAATACGTATTTTGCAGTTAAAAGTATCATATCTCCATACCAGCGTGGTTTTGTTTGGTAGATCCACTGTTTCCACTTTTTGTATATTAGCTTTCTCAGAATTGCAACCAGTCGACTGTGTTTATGCTAACTTTTCGAAAAGCGTCCGATGAAGTAACGCATTCAATTTTATTTGCTAAACTTCTATAACTGGGGTTTCTCTCAGTTTTTCTCGTTTGGATGCGATCTTACTTATGTAACAAACTTTTTGTAGTTTCCGCTGATGGCGCCTCTGCACCTTTTCCGCGTCCTCTGGTGTATTTCAAGTAAGTATACTGGGCCCTCTGCTTTTTGTTTTATTTATCAATAGTATAGGTAGTTTTTTTTTTCTGTTTACTACCCCCTTTCCATATATTCCTATTTTTTTAATAACTTTTTTTTATGAAACGAATAGCAAAACCATTAAAATTGTGCTTAAGTAAGATAACCAAGCGAATATCGCTAATAATGTTGGTGATTTCCATTGGATAAAAAGTTAAGCCGATTCTAACGATCGATAAACTCGGATTAGTGGCCTAGGAGATATTACTGTGTGTTTGATGGGATCTGCATGGGATTATGCACTATGGGCTGCTACCATTAGACCAAACAGACCTTTAATATCAACCGACCAAATTGAGACAGGCGATCAACTGCAAGCGGTCTATTCTAAGCCTTTTTTTTTACTTATAAAATGCTTGAATAGCGCAACTGATTGGCCGTATTTATTGAATCGATTCAGATTTTATGTTCCCTCTTCGTAATTTACATCTGCTCTATGGGGATAATGTAAGAACTAATATTCTCTCTTATCGCTCGTATGTTCGTGACTTTGACGCTATTAGTAATAGTGTCTTCCTTGACTTTTCTGTTTGAAAAGCAGCTTTTTTTAATAAAGGGTGGTTAAGTTTCAAAGGCCGTTTGGTCCAAATTTTCGATGACGCTGAGGCATAATTGAGGTTCTATGCCGTTAATGTGCCCAATTATCTCATCCTTTAGTTCTTGAATTGCTGCTGGCTTATCGACGTACACCTTTTTTTCAAATAACCCCAAAGAAAGAAGTTCAACGGTGTCGTTGACGTTTAGGTGTGGTTCACATTCAACATCGGCCCTTAAAATTTAACCACCCTTTATTTTCAATTCCGTCTTTCAGTTTTTTAAATTATTATACCCAATTAGTTGTATGTTGCGTTCTGCTAATCGCAGTCTGTAAAATTGTAAATTCTTAGACTAAGTAAATAAAAAAGAACTTAATAAAAATTGGCAAAAAGAAGGGTGCTGCGTTTCATCAAAACAATGCCGCCTCCTTCATATATCTAACGACGCACGCTTGAGTTGCTCGCTCGGCCGACTTTACTATTGCCCAAACAGCAAAAGGACAGAAATCTTTGAATTAAAATTAATTTTGAAATATTGTTAACACCATAGAAAAATCACACTGTGGCGGCGTTTTATAGACATTGCAAAATTATTTCTTTCTAAATTGGAGCAGTATTGGTCTTCTCCAATAAAATTTCAATTTTAGTCGATACCAAAATTTGTGCAAACTCGCATGCTTAGGCAAAAATAATAGATTAATTATAACAGGGCACACATGTATGAGTATTACATATTCATACATATCCCATGTCATATAAGCTTTGAAACATCAACTACTATTTTTCAACAACACATCAACCTGATCAACAAATAATCAAACGAAAAAATAAGACAAAAACTGCTGCGAGTAAGGGGAAAAAATTTAAAAGCGCAGCAAACAACGATCCACTGTCAACTTGCTCGATATATCTGACCTTAATCTGCATTGACATTTTCTGAAATTAGATAACCACCAAGGAATACAAACATACGCGGCAGCAAATTGAACTACCAAAAATCATTTATACTCAGAACTGGCCCATTTGAGTACTATACTGGTCCCCGCTAAATTCCAGCAAAAGTGTTCATTCACGTGTGCATAAGTGCATTTATATTCACTCGCGAATGCACATATATACGTATACCCGTATGTATGTATGCATATCTATTTCGGTAATGTTTGGTTGTTTGGGTAATAGTCCACTGACAAAATAGTCGTAGGTTGAATATTTGGCGAGTGATGGATAGAAAATGCCGAGAATGCCAAATCTCCGAGTGCATTTGTGACCTGAAGCAGCTTCTCATGAAAACTAATCCAACGTTTGTTTGAAACTATGATAATACACCTATTGTAGGAAATGCTCGGCCAAAAACAAAAAAAGTCAACATACGCCAATTACAAATATACCAGAAATGTATATACGACACTGTTTTTTTTTAACGTCAGTATGGCAATGACATCGTAACAAATCTACAGGGCGCCCTAAGCAGCACTTCAGGAGCTGTTTATTCAAGAATTAAGGTTTTTGTAGCACATTCTGTGAAATAAGCGATGCTTAAATTTAAAATGTAATGTTTTTCCCTTAATAAAACTAACTAATTAAAATTAGAATTTCTCAAAGGGAAATGCTCACAAATTAACATTTTTACATTCAGCTAGCTTATTAAGCTAAAAAATCGTCCTCTCTAACTGAAACACAAAACCAATTTAACTAAACATAATACTTTTTTGATGACGGTTTTTGTTCAGTGTAATTAAATTTCTTGCTTTCGAGAAAAGTCTTTGGCAAGGGAGAGAGTATTCCATCCTTATATTACACATTTTTTAAGTTGGAAGTTTATTGGAGTCGACTTTTTCGGAGTTTTTCTTTATGGAAGATATTGCAGGTACTGCCAGGCATTCATTCGTGGAAGTTACAAGAAAAGTAAATAGAAAAGTAAAAAATAGCGCCAAAATTATTCATACTTCGACGTGGTGGAATTTATGACGAAAGACAGTTACAACTTGGCCATACGCAAATATTGCGAAAAGTAAAGATACCAGGTGTCAAACTCGAAAAACTCGAGGGAAAAAAGTTATTTCCTTCGAGAAAAGTATCGAGTATTTAATTGCTTTTACTTTTCAAGCACAAATACACAAAGAGTAACGCCTTCAAATGGAAGTAACCTAAAAACCATCAGCAGATATTCCTTTTATGAGTTTATACTACATATTTGTATGCATTGAGATTGTATGTATGAGTGAATTCTAATTCTTCAGAAGTGGTGCCCTTAGTTACATGGCGTGTTACCATGTAAAACTCATGACCGAATATCTGAAAGAGTATTTAGGAATTCTGTGCGCAACCTAATCTACTATTGGGTTATTTTTATATGCTGCTGCTCAACCAGAAATGCGCGTGCGTGCGCGTAACCCCCCAACAAATGTGACTTACACATGCGTGGCAGCGTCGGACTGAATTTAAAGCCGTGCCCAGACAAAAGGCCGCTTTTATGCGACAGCATCTACAACAATAACATATGAACTTTTTAGGTAAATTACAACTAATAGATACGCATTTTGTTATGTCTTCTTTCAGCGCTTACCTTTTTTTGCTGAGTGCAGCTCATGTATTTACTTTATAGAGCAGCTGGGACTTTGCCATACCAAGCATAAATTAATCCAATTAATAAGAGTGGGGCCATTTGCTCATACAGAAACGTTTTAAATTGTTTTTTGTATCTTTTTCCATATTTGTGCTTATCGCTGAACACAACGAGGGGTGAAGATAAATTACAAATACGCAATAGAATATCGAAGAGCTTATGGGACGGTTTAGAAAAATTAGAAATTTCAAAATTGTTTATATATAAGTATATACATAGGTATATTTGCCAAATGCTAAACAAAAAATATATACATACATACATAATCTTGAGCTCACAATTTTTAGTCGAATACTAAGGCATTGCCAACATTTTTAAAACTTTATTTCAATATTATGATACATGAAACATATCTAATGGAAGCAATGGAAATTTTTTCTTAAGATTAATATGAAGAGTCTTTCAAAGTGACGCCTAGATGTCAGTAGTCAATAATTCCTAGACGGTACCTTAGTATTATGACTTCTTTCACATTTGTCAAGTAGGCGATTTACAATTTTAAACGCGTTAAAATTATTGAAACTTATAAAGAAAATGGTCGATCTTTTAGTACAAAATATTGCGAAATTCGTGATATTTTTTTTGTGAAAATAATAGGTCGGATGAGTTGTCAAAAAAAAATTTCAAGAAACTGTTACTGAGCAAACTTCAACATCGATATCTCGACGTTCTCCACTATTAGGAATTCATGAATCGACTATATGGCGGATTTTATTTGGAGACGTGCTGATGGTGGACATCTAATGATTTCATTTTTCACATATGATTGTTAATAGCCGTATTTTGAATAAAAAAAATAGTGAAGCCTGCAAGAATTAAAATTTTTACATACCTTATTTTAAAGCAACATCTAGGCAGAAGAAGACCATGTATGTATGACTTACTATATATCATATATATATATAATTGGCGCGTACACACGAATAAGGAACCCACCCTATGGCAAATCACACGTTTACAAAACGCTAGATAACATCACGAGAATGGCAAAGGACCAGAGGGCGCGGCGCGGTCGGCCATAGAATATTTGAAAAGGTCAATGTTGCCGACATCACATGGGACGGCGCAAAAACAACAGTCCAGAAGCGTGTTTGATGGAAGAGCGTTGTCAAAACCCTAAGCTACCGAGCGGAGTTAACAAGGAAACAAAAAAATTAAATAAATATGCATACAGTAGGTTCTGTTTTTATGCGGCTTTTTTTTTATGCGGTTTTGAAATAGTGCGTTTTTTTTTTAAATTAAAAAATGCATGTCGACCTATCGGGAATTGTACATATAAACAAGATTCCAAGCCAGCTAAGCAAAAACTCATCACAGATTACATCAGAAATGCTAACCCTACAAGTATGGAACCGCCTGCATAACCATCTAGATCAGACGTGTACATTTCCTCAAGTGACGAAAGTGATTTTACGCCAAATCCTAAACGAATGGGCAACATGTGGGTATTGTCTGATTCTATTTCTGACGTAAATTTATGTTTCGATTCGGACGTTTCTTAAATAAAGATATAATTTTCAAAAATACAATATTTTGTTTGTGCGATTTTATTTAATTATTTCAGATTCATGCGGTCTATGGAACGTATCTATAGTAATAATATGGGACTAGTGCCCTTTTTTATGCGATTTTATTACATTATTTCAGATTTATGCGGTTCTTAGCACTTTTGAAACGTATCTATAGTTTTACTATAGAACTGGTAGCTTTTTTTATGCTGTTTTTTTATGCTGTTTCTTGTGGAACATATCTACCGCATAAAAACAGAATCTACTGCATTTGTATACATAATTGGACCTTACACCATTTGTGGGTGTTAGACCGAGCTCCTCTTCCAATTTGTTTAAAGCCGTCTCCGAACGGCTGATGATTTTTTATGAGAAGCTTTTTTCAGGGCAATAGCGACCGCTATTAGAAAAACCTTTTCTATCAATTGATGCTTCGTTTGAATCTGAGATTTGAATCTGCGTACTTCCGAATGATAGTCACGCTTGAATCCATTCGGATACGGCGGCCGTTATAACATAACCTGTCATAATATTAAAACAAAGCAAGCAACGAAAGGTAACTTTGAAATAAAAAACTCATAGGTACCAACAGTTATACATAGCTTGTAGCATCAGAAGGACGGAACTGAAACATGGCTGGAAATGTAGTCATAAAATATAGAAAGGTATACGAGCTCAAAGAATTAGTGCCGGGTCTAAATGAGGAGGCACCAGGTAACAATACATGCACCAATTTTAGCCCATTCTTCTGGGCATGATTATTGACAGATTTCACCTATCCACAATAACAAACTGCCATGGACAAAGAGTGATGTGCCAATATCAACGTATTTTGAGTTATTAATTTTTGCTCGAGTTGTCGTGCGCACGGACCGACGGACAAACAGACCTGCCTAAATCGACTTGTCTCATCATTCTGAGCCTTCTGGAATATATTTTTAATTATTTATTTGTTTAAGTCTATGATTAGAGGAATCTTACAGACCAGAAACCCTTATTCTTACAGACTACTAAATTCTTACAGACTACATTAATCTAAATGTAATTCAATCATAAAATTAGGACAAATATTATATTAAATACCCAAGCTAAGATGAAATAATTTTGATGTTGCGCAGAGAAAAACATGCGTAAATATTTACCTAAAGACGGTCTTGGTTACATGAAGCATTGAAGACTAAATTTAGTTCAGCACAAATTTTTTATATGGGAGCATTGATCCCTAACTATTTGCCAATCTCGATTTCTATATGCTGTACTATATGTACCGTTATGTGGGCAATACTGTGATACCCCTGTGCAAAAACGTGCTGAAAATTTAAAACAAAAAGTTCAAAATAACAAATCCAATTCTTAAAGCAGTAATTACAATAATTTTATTTAACTAAATATAATTGAAAATGCAAAAGTAATTCTGAAATAATTATTTTAATTAAATGCGATTAAAATTATTAAAAAAAATATATAAAAAGGACTGAAAAAGCAAAACTTTTATGAGTATTTATTACATTTTATAATACAAGCATCGTTTATGGATGTAAAGTTATCTCTCTAAAAAAATAGTGTATTATATTGACGTATGGCTATGTATGTATTTATATAAATAACTGCAACTGCGACTGCTGAATTTTTTGAAAACTTCGCTTTCATCCTCATTATCTATAAAATGCCACCTCGGTGGGATGTGGGATTTTGCGCTTACACGTGCATGTATATACATATGTATACATGCATATTTTCATACGAGTGTGTAGTATATATGCAAGTACGTGTTCTATTTAGCAACTTAAATGCGAACTCGACAGACGTTTGAAAATGAAAAGTCAATAACTCTTAGAAAAACCGAGAAGCTGAGCAAACATCCAAGCGCATATGCTCGCACATATATATATACATACACGCACACATACGCCTATCAACCCAACACCCCATTGAGGCATCCGCCCAGCAACGACCGTGGCAAGCCAAAGCAAACACCACAAAGTAATTACATCTTAAATAGGGGCATCGAGCCAATACGGCTGGTGAGGCAGCTGAACGGCTGGAGCAGCGGGAGGTTGAAGAAAATTATATGTGACATGGTTCATGCACCGGCCACACTCAGGAAGCACAAATTGGCAACGCACTTGGCGTAGGCATAATTCCGCACCTACCACTAACGAGTTGCAAGAAAATGTACATGAATCCTCTTAGATTTATGCACTGGCGCACACATTCCTGCAGACTCGCATTTGCTTAGTTGATTCATTTGCATGCAAAGGCACATTTGCAACATGACATTAAATGGAAAAGTGTATTTTTGTTTGCTTGTGTACTCATGCATATACAAGTGCTGCGTTCATACGTTGCTGAGGCGTCCACCCAGCCGTGCAGACCCAGCAGCATGAATTTGAGCAGCCTCGTGAACGGGCTAGTTCTGCACTACATCTGCAAAACTCGACTCCAAAACTAAGTTTTTTATAAGGTATTTGATAAAGTCTTTCATTCTAAACCAAAAATGTATTATCTTTATTTTCAACGACAAGTTTTCTTTTCTACTTTAGGTATTAGCGATCTGATTGCTTTTATGGAAAAATTATTAGAAAGAATTTCCAAATAAATTAAGGCTTACCTTCAAGGGGATTTGGGTGTGAAGTGGGTTTTAGGTGGGGTGTTAAGGGGGGTTTTTGAGGTGTAAGAGGTTTTGGGGTATAAAGAGGTTTTACAAATGCTGAGGTAGCCGCTACCAGCAATCTAATTCTTCTATTCCTACTTTCACCCTCACTGAGGTACACCCTGGTAGCCCGAGCAACCATACTGAAGATGAGGTAACGAATCCATATGGAGGGTACGGTCAGGGCTAACGAGAGAAGAAGCTTCCGAAAGACTACTTCGTTATATATGATATAAAAATTCCCCGAAGTTTTGCAACGTCTATCTGGGAGTAAGCGGCTGCAAAAGGCGCCGGTTCCTCAGGTTAGAGGCGGTTTCTTTTTATAGATTATCTGGTTATTTTATAGCTGGATCTTACCAGATGCTACGGCAGCATGCACATCGAAATTGGAGGTGCAAAATTCATGCTCAAAAGGAAATGGAATTGGTTCTACAATTGAAACGTTTACAATGGGGGTTCTATGGCCTACCGGAGATGACAGGAGTTGAGAAGTAGAAGTAAAATAAGACATTTCAAGCGATTTTTTGTGAATGTTTTCCCTACCTTGGCAGCCAATTAAGCTCCTTCGGGATACAAAATAACTGAAAGAAATAAAGAAATAAATATTTTTTGTGAATGTTTTCCCTACCTTGGCAGCCAATTAAGCTCCTTCGGGATACAAAATAACTGAAAGAAATAAAGAATTGCAGCCCTGAGAATCTACAATGCCTATGCCAGGAACATCCGAATTTCACCAAACACGAAAAACACCTCACTTCAATCGCGAGTCTTGATAAATATATTCCTAAATTAAGATATTTTCGTATAACCTCTACGATGTGGCAAAGAAACGATATATACATTTTTTCCTATTAATATATATTTAAGAAAATTCGAACAAACAGAAGCTGGGAGGCATGGTGGACTAGTGTTGCCTATCACAACTTTGCAACGGTGGGTAGCATTGCATATAAACTTGCGTTGCAAAGAAAAAATATCGTTTGCCAAAATATGTTATTACTTTAATACAATGCAAATTTTTTCGGAGCGCACAATTCTGCAGTGGTTAAGGAAAACGGCCGCGACTTGGCTACTACAATTTATTACGTTAAAACAACGATGTTGCCACATGTTGCTTTTACGAATTCCGTTCTCTTGTGGGCATTGGGTTGCCATCGAATTTACGCAAATATTTTAAGTGTCTCGAGAGATCGCGTTATGGGTGCGTATGGTATTTGTTTTCTTTTTTTGTTTTTTTATTGGTTGCTGCTGTTTGCGGTGGCATCGTTACACCAAATGTTGCAACATATGTGTACATACATACATATATAATATATAAGTATAACTATTGGAAGAGCAGACTAAAAGCATACCCACCTACATCCATGCGAGTCATATTAAAAATAAACAGAAAAAATAAAAACAAAAACCAAAAACATTAACAATAACAACTGCAACAACATTAACATTCGTAAGACCAACAAAAGGGACAGCAAACATTAATGGATGCAACCACAACAATTGCATTGTGAGCAACAACTGCAAAAACAGCAGAGAGTACAACAATTGCAATAATGCAATAACAATAGCTCGCTGTCATTGTCTTTGACGTTGACCATGAAAAGTTTATGCACCCCAACAGCAGCGACAGCTTAACAACTCCAACATCGCCGCGGCCGTTCGCATTAGGTGCGGAATAGACAGAAGACGGAGATATGCACATAAGCCCACAGACTTTCATTGCCTTGTTGAGCTTCGTGGAGCAGACTATCCACGGCCTCGTCGTTGCCGTACACGTAATAGACAAAATTGTTGTTGGCTTAAAAGCATTGACGACCTCTAAGTGCAACAACGCCAATACATTTAACGACAGCAAATTAAACAAAAACGAAGTACTAAGGAAAACGAGGCAGAGCGCTAGTTTGTTCATGTGTATTATGCGCGCTGCTGTTGTGAAGTGAAAAGTGCATTGGATATCAACTTTGCTTCGACTGTTCGCTCGAACAACTATTGTTGTTCTTATTGGTGAGATAATTTGTTGACAACTGGCAATTTGTCAATGAGCAAACACCGAAGACAAACGAAGGTGGGTCAAGTCTCATTGGGAAATGGATAAAAGCATGCTTTTATGACTTAAAACACATACATATATCCATGCGTAAGTATGTATGTGCATATCTATTTGTGTCTATTTGTACTCGTACTTCATTCAGGATATACAGTCAAATTCCAATGAGTTTGGCACAAACATTCATGTAACAAAAAATGTATACCGAATACAAGAGCAATTCCATGTCAAGGCAAGCAAATATTTTGCGCATTGCCGTAAATTTTCCTGAAAATTTGGTATAGAGCTTCGTAAAGTGAATTACTTTCGGTTCTTTTTAATAGTTTTACATTTTTTTTTTTGGAATTTTATAAGATAAAGTACGTTGTTTTTGTTGCTGTCGAAGAGAGTAGAGAGTAGTTTTTTTTGAGTCAGATCCATTTTGTGAGCTCCAAGAAAAGCAGCAAACTTTGTATCTCTATGCCCGAGATTTCATAAATTTTCTGTAGGAAAGGCTTACCGAAAAAGCGAAGTCTGGATCTAATTAGACCAGGACATTCGGAAGATAATGTTTACTTTTTAAACATTTTTTTGGAGAACATTTAGTTATTTCGCTCAAAATGTATGAGAAAATTTTTTTTTTGTATAAAACCCGTTTAATATATGTATTTTCATTCACCGCACTGCTTCGCTGTACGTATTTGAATTCGAAAAGTTATCGAAATCGCACTATGAAATTTAAAGGGGTTATTAAGCAAAATCACAGCTATTAATGAAAAAAATTAACTCATTGCGGGCCATTGCTGTTCACACTTTTATAAAGGACTTCTTCAACCATTTTAAATTGCAAACTGTTTAATGTTATAATGCGGACTACATAAACTCGTCCAAGAGGTAAATAACTTGACTGATCCGCTTGACGCTTCTACGCAAACTAAGTAAATCCTTTTTTCATTCAAAAGTGTAGTTTTATTTAAACGAATTGTAATTTTCATCATACCTATACTGATTTGTTTCACCTTGAAAAAGCATTGGCCCATCTTAAGGACCACTTGTGAAACTGGATAAATTGAAATTCCAAGTCAATCAATTCTTTCTGTCGGGCATATTAAAAAGTTGGAAGGTCCTACTAAAACAATTCATTAAGTTGGGCTGATAGGGGCCAGACAATTTCCAAAATTCGTACATGGATTAACAAGGGCTTTGAGAGAATGGGAAAAATATATTTTATTGTAGGAATCTTTTAGGTTTTAAGATAGAGGTTGTCAAAGCTTTTGAGAAGCATACCGAAAGTTGCAGATTATTAATATGTGACAAATTCACGGGAACCATTTATAAAATAATTACTTAATTTGAAATTGAAATTTTAAAAGGTCGAGCCAAGGAGAACCAGAAGGTTTGGTGACTTCTAAAACCCTCAGGCTAAAAAGCCCATTGTACATATTTAAAACTCTGGAAAGGGGGTAGATAGTCAAGGAGGGAAGGAGAAAAGTATGAGAGAAAGAGATAGGAAAGAATAGAGAATTATATAATTACTCTATGGCTTACATCGACCTTTTCTCAATTTTTTACTACCTTTTAAGAACGGGGATAATCTTATGCTCCTTTTCCCCTTACTTTCAAATTACATCAATGGATTAAGTAGCTTCCGAAATCAGTTGTCAAACTTTAAACCACCCTTTATTATTGAATCATGGCTTAAACCTACAAATAAATCAATTTTCAGAAAAATGTACGACGATTCCGGAATACTTGGATCATTCGACAAGTAATCACCTCTGTAAATGAGCTTTACAGTTTTTAACAAGTGTTGGGATCCCTCTATTTTGGCAACTACAACACTCTGTATTCTTGCAACACGGAATTGAAGGCAGTTCCGGAATACATAGTTATTCATTCCAATGAGAATGTGTCAACTTCAGTGCAGGCGTTATAAGGCCACCGGGTGTCGACTGTGAGTTATGGCATTCAAAACGCCTCAACACTGCACGCCGATATTTGTATCGTAAATTATATATGGCTATGCGTTTGTATGTATGTAGATACATATATGCCGTATATTTGCTGCTGCCTATCTTTATGACGAAAAACGTTTAAAGAAATATAATATTTGCGAACAATTTTATTTATTTATTAACAGATATTGAAACTGATAATGATTGTCTGATGCGACTTTTAAGCGATTTGAGTTTTTATCAATGCCAGTAAATCGAAGTAAAAATGTCCAGGCATGCACCTACATACATTCACACATAAGTACGTATTATAAATCTAGCAGGCCTTGAGTATGAGTGAGGGCGTTGAATTTTAGAAGGTTTCCTCAATAATTTAATTCAATCTTATGTATGCGTGCATGTACTTTTATGTTGTTTGCAATATTTGAAATTATCAGTCAAAAATGAAAATACAAATTTTCACAAGAAGCAGACTACCGTTCATGTATGTATGTGTCGGTAAGTAGATTCGCATGCATAGCAATAACGAAAAGTGAATCTTTCACATGCTTAATGGCTTGCCAATTGAATAGTTACTTTAACTTCACAATAACTATTTTTCTGGGAATTTTGTCAATCAGCACAGAAATCCTCAAAAATTAATAAAAAAAAAGCAGGCAAGCAGCAAACTTCCTATTAATAAATTAAAGTCTATTAAAAATTCTGCTTGAATAGCGAGGTCTTCATAGTTTGTTCTTGTTGTTGTGTTATTCTGGTATGCCATTAAAAAAGGTCACGTTCTCAGCACAAAATGTACAATGCCAAGCTAAATTATTGTATTTATATGCAAAGACAAGGTTGACAAATTTTGTTTGTGTCGGTCGCATAGTAATCGGCTCTCTATACAAAACAGATTTTCAATTGTAATTAGTGCGAAAACTGAAAATAAAACGTTATTAAAGCAAGTGCGAAGGTGTAGTGCTTCTATCGTGATAAATGTGGGTGCTACCCGGGACACAATAAAGAAAAATAGACTAAAACTTTATAAAATTACCTAAGTTCTGGATGAAAATTTCTCCTTCGTTATCAACATCCAAATCTCCCGCGCAACTTTTTATCAGTTGATAAACAAAAACAGCTGATAATTAACGTCAACATATATTTTAATTAAGTGTATACCTAAAAGTATACTACAAAAATTAAGGTGTTATAATATTGTATAACAGCTTAGAAGTTCAGAGTTGCCATCTGTCCAATAGAACTTATTAAAATAAAAATTTGTAAACTTTACAATTCAAACAAACCAAAAAAAAAAAAAAAAAAAAAAATAAAATAAAAAAAAAAAAAATAAAAAAATAAAAAAAAATTATAAACATTAAAAATGACCCAAACACCACCTCCAGGAGGTGGAAGGGCCGCGGAACCATCTATAAGTCGGAGTGTTAGAAGTAATACTAACTCAGAGATCGACGATTTAAAAAAGAAATTGAAAGAACTAGAAAAGCTTTGCCTCCAATTAAAAGTTGAAAACCAAAAACTCAAAGAGGAAAGTAATATTTCAAACTCATCCAATACAAAACAAACTTCAAACATAAATCCGGAACAGTATGAGACTGATGAAGAAGAACTTGCACGGGAAACCGACTGGATCCTTAAAAAAAGCAAAAGACAAAGCAAAAAACGAAAGGCTGAAGAATCTCCTGAAATGGAACATATAAATAGTTTTCCAATGAGAATTCAAAATGCCACTGTCATAAATCAAAGTAAAAAGCGTGACCTTCGGCCCCCACCAATTATGGTTTCAAACGTCGAAAATTATCAGGACCTTAGAAATCTTGTTCAAAAAGCAGCCAAAAGTCACTTTGCTATAAAACTTTTAAATAATGAAACATACAAAATTAATGCATCTTCAAGTGATGATTACAGATCCATTACAAAAATGCTCACCATTTCAAATTCATCTTGGTACTCCTACGAAGATAAACAAACACGTCCAATAAAAGTGATGATCAAAAACTTACACCATTCATGTACCCCAATTTCGATAGTGGCTGACATTAAAGAACAAGGCTTTAACATAACGAATGTCGTAAACAAGTTAAAATGGAAAACCCGCGAACCACTAAACATGTTTCTTGCCACATTCGACTCCACCGAAGACATCAAGAAAATTTATGAAATTAAATACATTCTGCATTCTGTCGTTATAATCGAACCAGTTAAAAACTCCAAAGTTATTCCACAATGCAAAAATTGCCAAGCTTTTGGCCACACAAGAAACTTCTGCGGCAAATCACCCAGATGTGTCAAATGCAGCGGAAAACATAAAACTATCGAGTGTACTAAAGAAATGGATGAAAAGCCCAAATGCTGTAACTGTGGTGAAGACCACCCGGCCAATTACCGTGGATGCGTAATTGCGAAAGAGCTTCAAAAAATGCGAAATAAAACTGGTCAGAAACAAAATACGGCTACTGATAATCAGCCTAATAATATACGTCCTGTTAATATGACAAAACATAATAATAGCCAAGCAATTTTACATAGTAATCGGAATAAACCAACCCTTTCCGATGTAGTAAAAGGTAAAGGTAGTGAAAAACTGGTTATAACCAAAACCCAAACAAAAAGTGAAGATATTCTCGCTCAAATCCTTAATAAATTGAATAAGCAAGAAGTTTTTAATACAGACCTCCAAAAGAGACTAAATAATCTCGAACAAAAGTTAAAAACATTGTTATGATTGATAACCTTCGAATTGTAGCGTGGAACTCGAATGGATTATTAAAAAACCAAAAGGAACTCGAACTGCTTTTAAATATAGAAAAAATAGATATTTGCCTAATATCCGAAACACACTTTACTACACAAAACCACATTTCCTTCAAAAATTATAATGTCTATCACACAATACATCCAAACAATTGCGCAAGAGGAGGTACTGCGGTAATTATTAAAAACAGTCTAGAACACTACGAAGAAAATAAAACTAGCTCTGACATTCTCCAAACAACAACTGTTTCAGTAAGGTTAAAACACCAATATATGTCAATCACAGCTATTTACTGTCCACCGAGGTACACGATATCATCTGACGACTTCAAAACTCTTATTAATATGCACAAACGCAAATTTATTATTGGTGGAGATTTTAACGCGAAAAATACTTATTGGGGATCGCGACTTACTACAACCAAAGGTCGGGAGCTACTTAAAGCGGCCCAAGAAACCGGATGTGATTTCATTTCTACTGGAAAACCAACGTACTGGCCAACAGATGTAAACAAAAAACCAGATTTAATTGATTTTTTCATGGTCCGAAAAGTATCCCAAAACTTCGTCAAAATAGAAGAGGGATTAAGTCTGAATTCTGACCATTCCCCTATATACTTGACCATAAGTGAATCAGTTGTTGAAAAAGAACCAAATCTGACTCTGTACAACAGATACACTGACTGGGCTTCGTTTAAATCAACACTTAGCACCGCAATGCATTTTTCTGCACCAATATTGACAGCTGAAAGTTTGGAGGTTGAGATCGATTCTTTTACGAAGAAAATTCAGAAAGCTGCTTGGGAAAACACGCCGGAATTGAGGCGGAAAACGATAGGCACCAACTACCCTAAAGAAATAAAACTTCTTCTTGCAAAAAAGAGAAAACTTCGCCGGAAGTGGCAGCAAACTCGTTCACCTGCAGATAAAACGAAACTCAACAATGCAGCAACTGCATTAAAAAAAGAAATAGCAGTTATTGAAAATGAGTCAATGCAACGTTACCTATCAGAGCTTTCAGCTGATAAAAAAGATGACTATTCTCTCTGGAAAAGTACAAAGTATTTAAAACGACCAATATGCCATGTTCCACCTATTAGAAATGAAAATAGTACTTGGGCTAGAAGCGATGCAGAAAAAGCCACTGCTTTTGCGAAGTATTTGAAAAAAACTTTCACACCTAATAAGAGTAACTACGACTTAAACTCCTGTGGTACATATGAAAACCGTTCTGAAATTCCACAAATTACATTAAATGAGCTCAGAAAGGAAATCAAGCAACTTAAAGATAAAAAAGCTCCAGGCTTCGACCTTATAACTGCAGAAGTTTTAAAACAATTGCCAAATAAAGCCCTAAAACGATTGGTTTATCTTTTCAATACAGCTATTAAACTAAAATATTTTCCTGGACTGTGGAAAGTTGCGGAAGTTATAATGATTCCAAAACCAGGAAAAGATCCTCACGACGTGTCTTCATACCGTCCGATTTCTCTGTTATCACAAATATCCAAGTTGTTTGAAAAACTAATATTCCTCAGGTTGAAACCCATTATTGAATTAAAAGATCTAATACCTTCTCACCAATTTGGTTTCCGAAGTAAACACTCCACGTTGGAACAAGTCCATAGAATAATATCAGAAATCGAAAAAGCATTAGAGGAAAAGAAGGTATGTTCAGCAGTTTTCCTCGACGTCGCACAGGCGTTCGATAAAGTATGGCATGAAGGCTTGATTTACAAATTAAAGACTTGCCTCCCATACCAATATTGTAGTCTGCTGGAGTCATACATTACTTCAAGATATTTAAGAATTAAACAGGGAAAGGAATATTCTGAACTGGTTGAAATAAAAGCCGGCGTACCACAAGGTAGCATCCTGGGTCCAATCCTGTATATTCTTTATACCCGAGATTTACCACTAATGGCAAATTGTTTAACTGCCACCTTCGCTGACGACACTGCAATTTTATGTGTTGAAAAGACAGAAGAAAAAGCTGCAAGGAACCTTCAAACTGCAATCGACTCTATGGTATCATGGACGAGAAAATGGGGAATCAAACTCAATAACAGTAAATCCATTCACGTGAATTTTACAAATAAAATTACAAAATACCAACCAATAATGATTTCTAATGAAAAAGTCCCATTCGCTAATACTGCAAAATACCTAGGTATTACCCTAGATGCGAAGTTGCGATGGAAAGAGCATATAAAAATAAAACGAAATGAGCTTAACATCAGGCTAAACAAAATGAACTGGCTAATTGGATGGAAATCGCATTTATCCATATATAACAAATTATTGCTCTATAAACAAACATTAAAACCATTATGGGCCTATGGTGCACAGCTTTGGGGTTGCGCCAGTGAAGAAAATATCAATGTAATACAACGCTTTCAAAACAAAGTGCTGAGAATCATCGTTAAAGCACCCTGGTACGTCAGAAATGCTGATATTCATCGGGACCTTAAAGTTAACACTGTAACTGAAGAAATTAAGAAAATAGCAGAAGCGCACCAAATTCGACTTCAAGGGCATGTAAACGAAGAAGCTAGGAGCATCCTTAGTAACCCGTGCCCAGTTCGAAGATTAAAGAGGAAAAAACCACATGAACTTGCTGGCTATTAACAGAAAATAAGAAATATTGTTTGTAATTTCTTTTTATCAATTGTAATTTATTTTCGAATCAAACTGCTCGTTAGTTTCTGAACTAGTTGTAGTGTAATTAAACATTGTAATTTACTTATTATGTTTGAAATAAAAAAAAAAAAAAAAAAAAAAAATATGCAAAGATTACACAAAAGCGGCATTTATTAAGAAGAAAAGTGAAGCAAGGCGATTGCTGATAGCTTTTCGTGCTTCTCGTGTTTTTTTTTTGTGGAACCTACACACCCACACCTACTTATACAAATAAAAATATTTTATGAATGTGTGTGACACACACACATACATATGCAAATGTGGTAAAATGGGTCCGCTTCAATAAAACTATGGATGATACAATTTGTTAATTTATTTTTTAATAGGCAATGCGAATTAAAAACTGTTGAAAGATATGAAATTAAAGGAATCCCATACCTAGCGTACGATGCGGTCAAAGTCGTCAAGCTCAGCTTGTTTAATAGGCAATGGGCAATGCAAGATATGGGAGCTCAGATTTGGTTGGGGATAGATCGCGGTCACCAATTACCTACTACGTTTGATTGTATATAAGCATGTACATATGTATGTATTGTATGTATATAGGTATGGGCAAATGGTACATAAAATGTAGATTTTTCCATGCGATTACGCCAACTCTGCCGATCTCTTATGAATTTAAATTTATGAAGCATTCAGCATTTGTATGATTTACGAGTATTTGTCGAATTAAAAATGCTTACAACATCTCAAACAGCTCAGGGAACCAGCCAACAGCGGAGAGTTGTTGAAAGTTAACAAAACGAAAAAACTTGTAAATGCCGTCATATGTACCTACTTATGACCAGTTGAATAAAGGCGAAAAAATTGAACCAAATAATATGGAATACATAAATACTAATTGTCTTTAAACACAGCCCAGCAGGAAAATGCACAGGCTCCAAACAGATTATGCACCCATACAAAGCATTGATGAATTTTGCATGCAGTGACACAAAGCCAAAACACAACTTCAATGTTGTCTATTTAGCTCGAAGTTTTTCAGTATGCATAGACACATTGACCAATAAGTTGGTCGTAGTGGCGCATGAATTGACACTTTGATATTGAATTAGGCTATAGAAAAAAGCTTAAAATTACATGGCAAAACACAAAAAACAAATACTTTTATACTTTCTTACCCCCCTCAATTGTAAAAGCGGAATATTTTAATGAATTAATAAAAAATTACATGGATTTCTTGCTCGTTTTTTACCTCTTCTGAACGAATTTTCCGTAAAAGTTGTCGTATAAAGTTTCTTCAGACGAAATTGCACAACTCAATTTTTCATGTTTACGCTTATTTTCTCCCTACAAAATAAATATAAAATACTTATTTCATTTGAAATCTTTTCACTTGCATTGAATTTCATAACAATAGCACTTTAATATATGGACACTTGCAATTTCAGCGCAAAGATTTTCTGAAGAATTAACCCGAATAGCGCAAAGATCTTATTGTCTAAATTAGAGAATCACCAATCACCTGTTCTCAAAATTGTACGTCTACTCTTCAGCATTCAGCAAATCTACCTGAGTGGATTTCTGTAACGACAAGAAACCATCTCCCGGAGGTGACATAAAAATGTAGGTCCCTCAAATTGTTAGGCAACATCCAGAAGCTCTTCGCTGCACGGTGGGATTGAGCATGAGAAGAGTTTGACAAAAATTCGTACAAAACGGCCAACGGCCTCATTTTCTACGCCGAATTCGCAGAAACCTTCGTGGAAAACATCTTTTAATGCATTTGAATGCTGAGACATTTGCTCTTTATAATGCGCAGGGATATATTTCTGGCCTGCTGGACTTCTGATGAAATTGGTAATCTTTTTTATGAGGTTTGATGATGCGTGAGCGGTCACTCGGAAATGATCTAATCCTTTAGCTATAAACTGAATTGGGGCTGTCTTTTTGCGATCAAAACAACATACTTGATCTTGCTGCTTTTCCGCTAATTTCTCCAATAATTTGACCACATTTTCAGAACTATTTATTGTAATACATTGTGACGAATGGTACAGGCATGTTGAATACTTCTGCCTAGTTTTTGAAAGCACTTCTTGCCTATTCCTTTCTTCACTTGAGGGTAATTGGTGCTTAGGCCTGGTCGACATATATAGCAATTACAGACATCAGAATTCGTTCGTAGTTGGCATAGTCTGTAAAAGTTTATTATTTATTTATTTATTTACAGACGTGGAATAATAATACAATTATTCTTACACGTAAAAAAGGAGCACTGGCTGCCAGGACCTTCGGCTCGCTGATGTAAAAGTAACAGATAGTTAGCATAGTTACATGTAAAACGAGACTAGAAAACTTAATTAATTAATACTATGGTAAAAATATAGTAACTATGTTAGAGGAGCAAACATTTTTTGAACCCTGATTTAACTAGAAATTCTGAAATTTTTCTTATATTTTCTGAGGAAGTAGTTCTTAACTGTGTAGAAGGTCTTTGGTTTCGGAAGATTTTTTTCCTGAATTGTTCAAAATGTGGGCAGTCGTCGAGTAGGTGGCAGATCGTTAAAGATGGTGAGTGCCAGTGTTGACAGCATGGAAGGCTGGAACCATTAAAGACGTATGAATGTGTGGCGATTGTGTGCCCTAGACGAAGGCGGACAACTGATTTGATATCGTTGCAACGGCAATTTAATGGGTAGTTTGGTTTTATCCTGTTTGGATTATTTACGATATAATGATAGGAAGAGGATAAAAGTTTATTAAATGCTTTATTTTCTATGCCAAGAAGAGCTAGTCGATAAAATCCGCATATACCCAATGGAAATTAGGAACTCGTAGTACAAAACTTTGTAATAATAAACTTCTTGGTCAGCTTTTTAAATTTGTGATAATAGATTGCGATTTTTGTGTACCAAAGTTAATTTTTCTACCACACGGAGCGCACACTTTTAATCTATTCGCTTTGTGGTCATATTTATGCGTTACGTGGCCCATTGTCGGATGAATTTTATGCACCTACTGATGCTGTACTTGTTCATTAAATTGAAAGAATAATGATGAAAAATGATGATTAAAATTCTGACAATACAAATTATTTTTAATTTCGAACAGTACGAAATATTCGACATTTTCGGTTTTTCACAAAAAATTAAATATTTTGAGTTGAGGCGTGCGTAGAATGTCAAACTAAACTGATTTGTATATGAGTAGCCGGTATCAAAGCCCCGTTGGCCGTTTCGTATGACATTTTTGTCAAACCTATGGCACGTTCAAGCCCACGTTGGCAAGTCTGGTAAGAAGGGAATCCCAAATACATCTCAAACATTAGGCTATTATTATTAAAAAAGATTTGATGCTAAGTGAATCACAAGAATTTTCAACTATTGCTTTTGAAGCCACTACCGGTATGCATATACATATGTACATAGGTATGTATACGAAAATGGGCAAAAAGTTTCTTCCTTCTCATAAATTCGTTCTATTGGCAAAATAATGAGATACCTATTTGTTATTAAAATTTTTTTTAATTTTTAATATTTTCATAAATTTTGGAGAGTTTTCAGGATCCCCATACAAATAGTTACAATGGGGCATAATTTTTTGGGTGGATTAAATAGTATCGATTCACGGGAAATTGCAATAAAATGTAAGTGCCTAATTTTTTGACTTTAGAATAAATTTAGAAGGCACCGTCAAACAAAAAAAAATCTTTTTGTGAGCCATCCTAATGTATTATTTCCATATGCCCTAGCATTTATTTCTCCAGCCCATTTCTCTGATTTCAAAAATTATTATTATTTTTCACTTCTCGCTTTATGTATGTATGTATGGAAGCAGTTACGTGTGTATGTATGCGCACACATAAGACCCCAAATACATTTTGAAGTCGAAAACTACATATTTTTTATAGTTTTTATTTCACCTGCTCTCATCTAAAATAACACCGTTAAAATTTCCTCACATAATTGCCAATCGGGTTAGTGCGAAAGTTTTATGTGTTTTCTTTCCTTTCTCCTTTGGGAACCATTACCATAGCATTTTCACTCCGTTTGCGGTTATTAGTTCTCATCAACGGACGGTCATGGTCTGATTACATTGCTGGTCAACACATTTTGCGTGACCACAAAAAACTGCATGTACGTAGTTGGTTTCACCGCATTTTTTGGAAGGGTTGCTTTGATGAAATTTGCGCCGGCGATACAAAAGCGGTGCCCACGAGCACTGCAGCAAAGGACTGGCCCGTCGGCTGTTTGGCGTTTTTTATTGTTGGACCAATGATGCCAGCGGTGACCAGCAACGGATGTAACGGTTGACAAACAATGCCCTAAATGGACGGATTGCATGGTTCGCAGCCATTGCAGGACGGCAACCATCCACGCCATGCACTTGATTCGCTCCAGCGCGATGTGAAATTTTCGCAAACAAAAGTCCAAATCAACTCTTCTACTTCGGTTGATGTAATTTATTTTTAGTTTTTTCTTTTGTTGTGTGGTATTAATGCAATCTTTTTAATTGTCATTGTTTGCTGTGCATTTTAATGCAAAATATTGCATTTATTCATCCAATTGCACAGTTCAGTGCGTTACGAGGTGAGCTTTCATACATACATACGCACACGTGTTAATGCTCAATATTGTATGTGTGTGGGTTTGCTTTAGTCAAATAGTACGGCTGAAATTTGGTTAATTTCTCTGAAAAACTGTCCAGTCATAAAATACAAATAATTCCGCTTTTGTGTTTTTATGATTTTCACAGAGAAAAGAGGGAGAGCAATATTTTGTGCTGGGCAACACACAGCATTTCCACTTGTCTTGTGTTCTCCAGTGATCTGTTGTCAAGGTATCAATTTTAGCTACAAAAGCTGATGTTGCGTCCAAAAGACACTAACCACCAATTGAACTATGCTCCGTATTCACTGGTGCTCAGTCTATTCTGCCCGCTATTCTCTGTAGATTCGGAAAATTCCAGGCATAGTCCACTTTAAGAACTCAGTATTATAAATACATCCGGATTAAGAATGAATGTGGAGGCATCTGAAGATATATACCCCACTCAAGACGAATCTTTGCTCTGGACAAGGTCGCAATAGAGAGAAGTCACCTCCCACCAACCCACTCACTTTTAACCAGACGTATAAATATTAATTAAATAATAACTCTCTTTTATTTCTTATACTCTTCCGCAAGAATATGAGTATCGAAATTGATCTACAGGAACTTGATCGCCATTGCTTATTGATCAATAATTAACTTTCTTTTTGTTTTTTAGGTTAGTAAACCAATCCATGCGTCTATTCCTCTTTTCCATGGCACTTATTCGGAAACAAAGCAGTGAGTTTTGACATAAAAAATAGAGCTTTGTATACCTTTAGGCACAAGTATTTGCATGGGCAGATACCTTTAAACTTGCTCGTTTCGCTAAATGGCCTGAAAACAGGAATCACAAATCCACAAACAAACTTCTAACGCAAATATGAAAGAAGGTGAGATTAAATAAGACTGCAAGCATAGGCCGACTGAGCAGGCAAGCACTGGAAACGGAGTTAGCCAGTTAGTCAGTCAGTATGTGGAACCGTCAGACAGCAATCTGCTGTGGAATGGAGTGAGAACACATCCAGTTAGCAGCACGAGCATTTATAACCAGCATACAGATACAAAAAGCTGCAATCAACCCCCTTCCCCTTCAATGCTCTGGAATAGGATGTTGCTGCCATTGATTGAGCCCAACTCTCCAAGCCACATCATCGATCCCCTCAAACCGCCAAATCTGCTAGAGCACATGCACACATTTAAACACACATGCAGTCATACACTCAAATGCACACTAACACTAGCAAGTATTTATAATGGTAAATGCCCCATAAGCTGCGCGGAAGCCGTACAAAAGTCTCACCATAATTAGAAACCGAAGAGGAAACCAGCGTGGCTGAAAAGAAAAACATAAAACACTGGGCATGTAAACACACAAACGAGCCTGCTGCAAAATGAAGAAGAAGAGTAGGCCAGAAGAAAAGTAAGTAGCAAATACAAATGGTCGTGCAGAAAAACGCAAAATTCTATGGCTGAGCGTGGAGTCAGTGCGAACTCGCTACTTCATGCAACCCCAAATGCAACAATAATGGCACCAACGCCACCACCTTCATCATTATCGTTAACACGAGAGATCCGGGACGCCAGCAAATCCATTAAAACTCCACTTTGCAGCGACGCCAGCGATGACGGAGCAAAACAATTTCCCTTTTACTTGCTGCAGTGCAGCAAAAATTCACGAACACGAGTACTCCGCACATAGACGCAATTGAAGTTATGCACTTGTGGTGGTGTTGCTGCAGCCGGCGGTGGCATGCCACCAGCCATGCGAGTATGTATAACAATTTCAAGGTTTCAAGGCCCAGTAGCATAGAAACTCACGATCGAGAACATGGAAAGTTTGCAGCCGACAAGCACAGACACAATAACAGCAACAACTGCAAGAACAACCAACATGCCACATCGACGGCAGTCAGGGATGTGGCCGTATGTTCATGGCCATGGCAGTGGCAATGATATTGATAATGCCTTACTTTGTTGGTGGCAAGCACGCAGCACTTGGCAGTCGTCAGTTGGCGAAACAAGTCGTTTGTAGCCCGGCGTGTGAGGTGTGGCAACTGCAGAAGTAGCAGCTCCGCTGGAGCTCGCCGTGCGCTATGCGACTTCTGCACAGACTCTATTACGTTCCCAGCAACCAAGTGAAGTAATAACTATGTGCATATGACTGCATGGGTGCATGTAGATGTGTGTGGTGTTGCATGCAATGCGTTTGCGCAATGAGAGTGCGGTATGCTCTCATCACGTTCTCAAGTCGACAATTATGTTGCATGCAATGCAGACACACACACACATATATATATATAAATATATGCCCATATGTATGTGTGTTCGACTAGACTGTTCTAGTATATAGACTAGCGAAATGGTACTACTACCACCAATTCGAGACCTTTAATGCACGATTGTGTGTAAGTGTTGCACTGCAAGTGAAACTTTAGAAAAAAAACTATTTTAAAATGACCCAAAATTGATAGATTAGATATGTTGGAGCTGCGAAAACGCATGGCCTGATATACCTACCTAAGAGTCTGTGTAATTTAGAGTAGCATCCTTGCGACAAGTGGTGCATAGGACTGGGAAAGCGTGAACTTCCACACATACATATGTACATATGTAGGTACATTAGAATGCAACTGATTACGTCAACATATTTCAGGCTCAAATATCCCAAAAATTCCGAGAATCAATGAACGCTTTGGGTTAAGGGAATTGTAACAAATTGTGGCTTTGGAAAGTTTTGCAATTCAATCTGGATAATGGTCGCGGTTGCGCCTAGTTGAAGGTCTAGTTTTTATTCAGTAACTACATCAATTTTATGACATCTAAATAATATACTGCCTTGGGCTGTTTGCTTCGAAATAGTTATATATTACTTTAACAGATTGCTGCACTCTGAAATTACTCTATACATCTTTTGTTTGTCCAAAGCTTGTTGCAATCAAATATGCCTTTTCTTCCCTAAATTTCTCCGCTCCCATCCCTCCTTACAATCCCCGCCTCTTTTGATTAGTCTTAAGTCCCTCGAAACCAGAAGGGCTGTGCTTTCCTTGTGTTTTGTGCATGGCCAAGTAAGTGGTGTAATCGATTGTCCCGCATTACCTCCAGCTATTCAATTTTTATTCATGCGAGAACACTTCATTTTAAGGATACTTTTTGCCTCAGAATCCTAACTGCGAATTACGCAAGAAATGCCCTATCCGTCCACTTCCAAAACTGAGAGAGACTTCGAATTCTAATTTGCTTGATTTTTCTTTGCCCAAGAATGTGTTTTCTAAATTATTGAATTCTATTTTATTTCTGTGCTCTCTGCACTTTAGTTCTAAGTTAGCGTTTTAGTCAGTAAAAACCTATGTACTTTATTGACGTTTTGAAATAAATAAGAAATAAAGTAACCCAATGAGTTTGAACGTGACTACTGCAGCTGGTGCTAATACACTTTAGTTCGGGTTTCCGAAGCCTCGAGCGGATCTTTCGGAACATACTAGTATTACCGAAGGCGACACTCGGAATCAGCTAAATAACTGCTGAAAGCGTATGTATATATTTAATATTTGCTTATGATTTAAGTTTTAAGCTTTAATGTAACAAGAGTGCAGAGTCGAGTATTCAATCATTCATCAGTTAGAACACAACTCGAATAGATTACTAAAGCTTAATTACAATATAAGCAATATGCATTAGTCACAATTCCAAAAGCTTAAGTTTTGACTTAAAACTGTCTCGTGAGTTAGATATGGTGAGTCTAAATTTGTAAAAAAGTGGTTTGTAAAGGTAAATGGAACATATTTCTGGGTTTAAGGTTTCGAGTAGTGCAATCGAAAAGTATTAGCTCCAGCAAGAAGTGACATTTGATATGAGTCGTGGTTATGTCCTTTGTAAACATGACTGCTGAATTTTTTCTCCGCATTCCTAGTTTTGGTAATGCCAACAAAAGTCATTTACTTTTATAAGCAGGCAAATCACAGGGCCAACGAAGGGAATGAACTGCAAATATAGCGAAACGTTTTTGCCCCTCCTCAATTTTTAAAGATGAACCCGTGTAAAATTTCATCCTAGATTATGCTCAAATACTCGACGTTTGTTCTAACAAGAGAAAAATACAAATTCTTCAGCATTGAAAGATCCTTAAACTCTTTTGGATTTCTTACTACAAACCCGAACTTGACCCAGATTTGGCAGTCATAACGTCTATTAGAACAACATTTTCGATGCAAATATTATACCACCCCAAAGTATTTCGTTTCATAAATTTTTGTGAGGTCGGTAGTGCCAACTTGTAATCGAAATCAAACGCAACTTTGCGTCTACTGAAGGACAAGTGGTGGCATTTACCAGCATTAAGAGGTGAGGAGTTATCATCACACCAAGCTCCTAATCTTGTTAACCCTCTTGAAGTCTCATGCAGCCAGCTACGTCCTCTATACGACTGTAAATTTGTAAGTCCTCTGCATACATTAGACAACGCGACAGTAAGAAAACATCTGGAATATCATTACCAAAGATTAAGAACAATAATGACCCAAGCTGGCTGCCTTAAGGTACACCAGATGTAACTTTGATGGCGCTAAATTTTATATTGTTAATACGAACGAATTGAGTTCTATCAGTGAGATAAGATGCAAACCACTGAGGGAAAAGACCAAGTAGGATACTAACTACAATTCGGAGTACGTAGGCTCGAATCTCCGTGCATGACATACCAAAATGAAGAACAAGCGTTTTCTAAAAGCATGCAAGGACAAAGCTCCGAGTGGATTTCTGCCATGGAAAAGCTCCTCATAAAAAATATGACTCGGCTTAAAACTGTGTGCCCACCATTTGTGGAACAACACCAGGACGTACATCACAAATAGGGGGAGGAGCTCGGCCAAGCACCTAAAGAGTGTACACGTCAATTATTTACTTCGGCTGACTCTATAGAACGCTTTCGAAAAGTCCGTGAATATGACCTCGCATTGTTGGCCTGTTTCAAATTGTTTAAAGACGAAATTCGCAAATAAACTTAAATTCGTAGCAATAGACCTACCCTTAACAATGACGGGCTGATAAGGCGATATGAGATTGGAGATATCAAATCATACACCAGTTTCCAAAGAGTTCAGGTATACCAGAGATTTTGCAGGTCAGGCGATAATTTTGGACATCCGACTTGCTTCCAGACTTATGTAGCGATATGATAAACGATTTCTTCCAATTATGTAAAAATCCAACAGAAGCCAGCGATTTATTAAAGATTATGGCTAACGGTTGAGCCAACGATGTAGCACAGTTTTTTAATAAAATAGGAGGGAAGCCGCTTTCTCCAGGAGTCGGGTCATTTGTAAAGGCCGAAAGGCCGCCTAGTACATCATTAAATGAGAGCTGGAAACCTTTCAATGGCAGTGCGCCTTTAAAAGTTGTATGAATTTCAGTTAGAAATTAATGAATTTTCTGTTTGAAACCTAAAATTTTATCCAGGTGGATTTCCCAGTTAAAAGAAGGTAAGGTTAGGCTAACTTGGCTATTCAGCAATGATCCCATGACATACAAAAACTGGGTCCTAGTACTTATTGCGAAGGGAGAATACGAAAGCCAAGACTTCGGAAGCTTTAAATTACAGCAGATTCTTTGATCGTGACCTGCTAAATACTGGGGTAACCCAGGAACTGCTCTTGAGTACTCTTAATCAATTAAAAGAAACCGTAAGTCTCTTAAGATCTGCCGACATATAATACATTTCTTTGTCGCATACATTCACATTATTCGCGTTCATACATTTCGATTTTTTTTGCTCAACAAACATCAAATACGGATTTTGAAACCTCTGATTCACTCGAAAATTCTCACCTCTTTTCCATGTTGCCTCTTTCGAGTAATCGCGTACATCATCTTTATTTTACGTAAACGAGTTCATGAAAATCTCAGAGTTGTAGTTGTTGTAAAAGGTCGGCATTATTAAAATTTTAACATAATTCTTAAAATCTTATTTTTTAATCGTCTCGAGCAGCTCGCCAAGGATAAAATTATCCGAAATCGAAAATTTCGAATGAATTTTCCCAATTACTCAATAAATTTGTTGGCAAGTTGCATAAATGGCTCAGCGCAAATGCAAAAATTGCATAAATAATTAAGGAAGAAAAACACGTTTCAGAAATTGCATAAAGCGGTTGAGCAAGAATGCAACAACAAAAACTCCACCAGCAACAATTTCATGACCAAACAACTTTGCTAACCACCAGTGTGGACGGAAAAAAATGCAAGAACAGGAAAAGTGGGCGACTAAGTGACATAAAAATGCAAGAAAAAGATGAAGAAAAATCGAAAACAAAAAAGAGCAAAAGGCAAAACCAGAAGAGTGAAGTATGTAAGAAGGATGCAGAAATTATTCACTGAGGCCATGAAAACCACTTCTTTCCCGCTACTGCACTGAAAGAGCAAAAGTAAAACTGGCATTTGCCTATATGCACACATACATGTGCATATGTCCATATGTATGCAGCAAGAGGCGCGGTGAGGTTAGCAGAGGAAAAAGAACTGCAAAGCAGTCGCACAGTCGAAAGTATCCAGATGAAGCCGCAGTGCCAACTGCAGCAAATGAGTTTGTAAATTTGTGTGTATTATAACATTACAGATAGACTGGGTTGCAGGCACAGAGCGCGCTGTAGAGAGCACGCTGCAAATACACAAATGCACACGCACACCAGTGCAGTGGCCACGGAGTAGCAGCCGCTTCGTACATAGTGGAGTTGCAAGTTGTCATTGTTGTTGTGGCGGTTGTCGTTGTTTGTTGTACATAAGCAGAAGTGGTTTTCAAGGTCTGGGTCCGCATGTTGCAAGCTGGTTTCGTGCAGCATTCTAGACGCGCATTGCCGTCGCCGTTCTGTATGTGGCAGCATGAACTGGCAGCTTCGCCAGCAGCAACTGCGGCAGCAACATTCATGTTGTGCAACCAACTGCAAAAGGCATGCAGAGTGAAAAAGTTCGTTGCAAGTGGAGTTGCAGCGAGTTGTGGCGAGTTGCGCCACCGCCTTGCCCTTGGACTTGCACTTGAATTTATGACTCGTTTGTTTTTTGCACTTTCAACTGCAGCTACATACATGCATACATACACACATTTACGTGTACGGATTTACATATACAACAACGACCATAGTTGTTGCAACATGTTACCGCGCAGCAGAAGCCGAGGAAGCATCGTCGTCAAACACGTTTCATGCTGCATGCGCGCTTGTGGCTGCTCGTTGCGTTGCCACTTTGTTGTTGTTGGGTTTTTGTTTTAATGGCAGTTGTTCCCATGGATGAGGATGAGGTGCAGTGGTGCGACGCTGCTTTTCCTTTGGCTGCACAGCATGTGTTGTTTGTTGCCAGTGAAGTGGGCTGGCGAGGAGTGGAACGGCGGTAGGGCAAGTGGGTGGAGAGCTGGAGAGCAGGAGGGTCGGCTGGTGAGGATTATGGTTTTATGCCTTTTGCTTCCTGCTTTGCGTACACAAGTACTTTGGCAGGCGAACGAACGCAATGAATAAGCGTCTGACTGACTATCTGACTCTCTGGCTGTGCGACTCAACCTTCCGCCCTCCCCAAACTCTCGACCGGCGTCCAATTCCAATTGTTCTGCCATATCGGCCTATCACCCTGCCGCAGTGTTGCTGGAAGAAGTCAGCATGCAAAGGATGGCAACGCGGGCAGCCGGTATTAAACATGCGAAATTTCGTGTTGGTGTGAAGTGAAGTGTATCTACAATACATACAAGCAGAGTTCTGTATGCACATACACAAACACACATATTGTATATTAAAGGGCGTGCGAATGTGTTTAGATACATTTCACCCGGCATAGGCTGTCAGCGCGCTTGGTGCGGGCAATGGTGTTGCATTTGTTGAATTGCTGCTTGTTCTAGCTGCTCTTATTTGCATTGCTCTCCTGAAGCAGCAGCAGAAATAAAATCGACGTGGAGTTAAAGGCATAGAGGCGATATTCAAGCGATAGGTGGCTCAACTCAGATTCAAAGAATTGGTGTTATACGAACTTTCCTCACTTTTCAAAAATTTTCCCACTTTTGATTTATTTATTTTTTGGTATTAGAGTTCCTGTTTTATGTACATAAGTACACATATATGCATATATTAAAATGTATGTATGTGTGTTAGTATATAAATCTATAAATTTAGCCTCCAGTTTCCCTGTTCGACATACTCGTATTACATAATTTGATGTTGAAGGTCAATTTTTTTATAATTTTGTAAAAGCCTTTACACACGTACATAAATACATAGGCACATAAGTACATACATATGTGCCGTGATAGGTCTCCTCGTTTTTCAAGGCTTTAGGTTATACTCAGAGTTCTCTCTTTGCGGTACTGAACTTGTAATGACACTTACAGTGGCTTTGAGTCTGGGGGGTATTTGAATTTAATTTATTTACTTATTTACACCTAACTCTCGCTTTACACGGTTGACTAATACATTTTTTTACACGGAACTTTCGTTTTTGCACGAATCTCAAATCAAAACAAATGTTTTCTGACCAAAAAATAATTGCTAAGAGAACGCTTTATTAAGTAACAATTTCGTATAAGATTCCGTAAAGATACATTCATATGTACATAGGTTAGGTTAGGTACTGATGGTTGCCCAGAGACTGAGCCCACTTGGACGAAGAAGTTTGGTTCATCCTTTGTGATACCATTGCAAGAGGGGGAAAAGAGGTGAAGGAAAAAAGAGGACGAAAGGGAAAGGGATGGGGAAGGTTGAGTGTTTGTGGACTACGAACGGTGTCTAGTCTGCGGTTGTGTTAACCTCTTTCTGTTGCTGATGAAGTTCATCAGATTTTTGTTTGTAATACCTGCTATATCAGCAGGTGCAGAAAAGAAGTGAGAACCAAGATGCTTGAATCTTTGTCCCGCTAGAGCTGGGCAGCTGGGGAGCAGGTGCTGAGATGATTCCACCTCATCCTCCATACAGCTGACGCAAAAAGGACTCGAAGAAATTCCGAGTCTCACGGCATATATTGTATACCCCGCGGACAGTGTCCCGTGAGGATACCCACGAAGTTTGAGAGATGAGATTTTGTCATCCTCAGAATATCCCTCGAACGCCTCCTATCCAAACGACCCCAGAAGGACTTCGCGACGTTACACCTTCGTGTAACTAACCAAGTCCGACTGTGCATTAAATTTTCAACGTAATCCTTAGGTCGCACGCAGATGGATAATAAATATTGTACCAAGTGGCGCAAAATTAATCCTCCAGTTTTTTTTAACAAATTTTTGTATTGAATGAAAAAAAATTATTATTTAAAAAATATAATTTTGAGTAATGGAAATCTTTCTTTGACCTTTACGCGCTCCATTCCTTATCTGTTTCTATACTGCAGCTGTCTGCTTCAGAAGGGTCACATAAGGCTCAATTTGCAAAAATTATAAATATTCCGATAGGGTTATTAATTTTGCGTCACCTTGTATCAGTCGCGAATAACAGAATTTTTACAACGAAAAAACCTACTGATTTGAATAAAACCCGACCGATCTGACATATCTACTGATGATAGCATTTTTGGTCCAGTCCGTAGTAAACGTGAACACTGGTTATCAAGAAGCTATGAATAGCTGCAAAATTGATAATTTTTCCTTGCATTTTTATATGTATTTCCATAAAAATCAAGTACTATTTGTAGTATAAACTACATAAATAAATTCTAAATTTATTGCACTAATCTGCCAAAATAGTTAATGGATTAATTTTTTTGTAGTAAAAATTGTTTTTGTTTTATAAACACTTAGGTAATATATCGCCCCAAATTAGTCGGGACATTCATCCATTCTGAGTTTCTTAACCAATTCGAGGATTCCGACTGGGTGTTTCCCTGCGAATGGAGGGGTTTATTCCGGGGTTATTTGCTTCCGATTTCGAACGCCAAATGGTCTTCGCGGGAAGCTTTTACATGGCAGAAAGGCACTCGCAGGCTTGCCATTACCTATTGATGGGCGAATGTTACTAGAAACAACTATTTCTATCATTTAATATTTCGTGTTCACGGGGAGTTTCGAACCACTGAATGGCAATTACGCTCAAACCCATTCGGCTACGGCGGTTGCCATAACGTCCCATATATGTATATACATACATAAATACAGGTGTAGGTGTGTATTTACTGGAATCACTGCATTATCAATATGCAACACAAGACAGCTTATTTTGATACCATACACCAACAATGCATTACCTACTCTTTGGCGCAACCGATACTCTCTAGAATATTTGGCATTTCTGTCAAATCCGACACTGTTTGTTGTAAATATTTGCATTCAAGCATCAAAACACTGCCAATATGATGTTTATGAGCATGTATGTATATGTGTGTGTAAATGTGCAAGAATATTTCGAGATTAATACCGTTTCTGTACAGACACCACCTCGAAATATTTGCTTTCCCCAATGATATACAATGTATATATGTATGTATGCACGTGCATATGCATGGAAACAAGTAGCTGCATTTATTGTATGTCTTGAACTGCAAACCAATGCACATATATATCTACATACACACATAGACATGGCATGGTCGTGATAATCGTATGCTTTGACGAGCTTTAACAGTGCGTACATACATGAATAGTTCGCCTATGAACGTACACATATGCCTGTATGTACATATGTGTGGATGAAAGCAGGATTGGTATCAATTAGTTGCAGTCTATGTAGATATGTATGTGTGTAGGTATGTAGGGGTCCTCACTAGACAGAAACTGAATATTCCGACGCATTATTAGGAGTAAACATCACACAACAGAGTAACTAATTTCAAAAAGTGATTTTCTAAAATTCAGCAAAAATCGAAATTCAGGAGCTTTATCGACATATGTACATACATACATGCACTTGAGAACACATAATTAAGTGCTTGAAGTACAACTTTTACAACATTCGCTATATTTTTCTTGTCACATGTTTTCGTTAATTTTTAT
This sequence comes from Anastrepha ludens, assembly GCF_028408465.1. Taxonomy (NCBI): domain Eukaryota; kingdom Metazoa; phylum Arthropoda; class Insecta; order Diptera; family Tephritidae; genus Anastrepha; species Anastrepha ludens. The sequence continues at coordinate 183,604,847 of NC_071498.1, read as the reverse complement.
GAAAATGTTGTATATACATATGTACTCGTATAGTATATGAACATACATACATCATCGTCATCATTGTTAGATCAGCAACCCAGTTCGGGCTTTGGCTTGCTGTAATATTTGTCTCCAGTTCGATTTATCCCGCGCTTGAGTTGTCCAACAAAGTATATCTAGTAAATAACTCACCGTCCCGATCTACGCCATCTAATCAACGGATTTTTTCTGCACGTACGCAGTAGGATTTTCTTCGGTGGGAACGCTTCGTCTGCCCATATAATTTGACCAGCCCAACGTACACGGTTTAGCTTTATTGGCGCGACAATAGCCGAGTGCTTATATTTACAGTCTTTGAAGCTCGTGATTGTAACTCTCCGAATGCCGTTCTCGCAAACAGCGCCAAATATTTTTCGTGGGATTTTATGCTCAAAAACGTTGAGTTTTTGCTCGTCGGCCCTGTTTAGCGTCCAAGTTTCTCTGGCGTATATAAGAATACAGTAATTTGTTATTTTGGCTGGTCTTCCAAGAATGCGACATTCTAGGTGTCTTTATAATGCAATGTAACTTCGCTTCCCGGCAATTTCCGTCATATAGTATGTACTTACATATAAAACAAAAAAACTTATAAATCAATGTTCCAAACTTTGTACAAAATTTACAAAAATTTAACAAATTTCAGAAAGCTTCCATCAACATTTTCAACTTTTTAATCAGAATTTATAGCCCACTAAACTTTAGTTAATATAATGAATGTTTCAAGTCGCCTTAAAATGGTGTTGATTTTTGACAATTCTTATTGCATTTTTCTACATATAAAAGAATTACGAATAGATATGTTTGGCTGGTGCAAAATTGATCATCCAGTTTTGTTTCAGAATCACTACTAAATACGCTTTTGGGCTGAATGCATGTTAATAATTCTCCTGAATTTATTAGGTGCAATCAAACTGTATAAATAAAGTGCGCCTAATTCGCATTACGCCTTCGTTTGCTTCTGACAAAAAACACCACATTTTAAATACATTTGTCAACGCTTTCGCAATGGCCAGGAAACTAAGTTACTTTTGGGTTAAATGACTCAGCTATCTCGTTAAGAAATGTGCGGCATTTCATGGGTACTTTAGAAGTTGTCGACTGCTTTGGGAGGAGTTTTATCACCGTCTAGCTATCAGTGAAAATGTAGATAACTTCTCTAGATATCGCCGTTAAAAACGCTATAGTTGTGGGGCAGCCGCAAACTGAAGCATACCCCAGATGTTCGTAATACACAGCTCCGCCCACCCACCCCGGCTTACATCGTCTCGCTCCTACCTTTCTCTTTAGAGTAGGGGCTCGTGGACCTCGTTATCGCAAGCAAAGTCTACCAGTCCGAGAAGTTTCAAAATAAAGTTAAGATAATATCGTGGCCGCGGCCCGTGCCTTTCTATTTATTTAAGGTTTTCAATGTTAATGCTATACTGCAAGCGATATATGTAGCTGTAGATCTTCTGGAAGGAGGTTTAGATTTCATAACCCTTTCGATGGCGTTTGTTTTCGTTTTTCGTTTTCATTTTGGCATTACACCGATTATGAGAACAGTTGCAGGCCCCTCTTTTAAGTCCCCTCGCTTCTTAAAGATATTCCACCACACCATAGTATAAAATTGGCCTAACTACCCCTGTTTAGAGCCAGGGTAATATTCTGGGTTGCATCCCTCATTTTTTTCCTAATTGACCTGCTGTTCTCCGCCATCATTGCTTTGAGTGCTCTATCTGCAGCTGAGAGTCCCCAATTTACTTTTCTGTCCAGCCTTTTCCGTTAATCTAAGGACTTTTTCCGCTAGGCATACTTGTTCAAAAACAGGTATTTTATGTCGCCTGATAAAAAGTCGGCAGCTTTTAAGAAGAGGGCATTTGTTTTGGCTCAGAGGTTCATTTAACCGAAGCCAAAGGTAATACACAAGTCTAATTGGTCGCGATTAGTTGATCTGTGTATCATCTGCATACAGGTGAATGTTAGCATTTCGTCTGCAGTTGACAATGTCGCTTAAAAAAATTCTGATTCTGGAGCTAAAACTCCATACTAAGCATTCAAGAAGCTATGGCTTTCAGTGTTCTATTCAGTTAAAAAATCTAATAGCCTAGCGGCTGGAGCTCTAGTTTTATGCCTTCTTGTGGGAAGTACATACCTGTGCAAGTATGTCGAGCTTAAAGATCAGTTTCAAAACCACTAACATTGAACAAGTACATTTATGTACGAAGAAAGCAATTGATCTGAAGTTATATGGAATGCAGGTTTTTAATAAAATTTTTTTTTTAAGTTAATATCAACACCCCCATTTGTGTAAGTAGCCTGTATGTCACATGGCTTTAGAAAATATTGAACTGCTACTATTTTTACTCATATTATTATGTATTATATTATTCGTCAACAATAGAAAAAAAATTCGCTTCAGTATAAAACTCCATTGATTAATTTTGTTACTCCTTATTTCTTCGCAGACCTATAAATGTTTTCCACAGCGTATGTACTTAAGTAAGTGCATAAATATGTATGTATGTATATACAGCCATGGTCATATAAATAGCACATTTAGACTTTGAAAGCAAAGAGTTGAATATGTTAATAAATAATTATTTTTTGTTGGGAAAAAAGCAACATACTATAAAATTTATAAAAAAACTAAAAAATTAAATTATCATAAAACTTATTTACTTCCACTTTAAAACAAAAAAATGGTCAAAAGGACACATAAATAGTATTGTACATCCCAAAAAATTCCAAATAAAAGCAAAAATAGCAGGCAAATCAGATAGTTAAGTAATAATATTGTTTTACAAGATTAGATTTTGATAACTTCTTCACCGTTTTTATTATATTATCCGCCGTTTTTGATTACTTCTTCAAGCCGTCGCTCCATGCTTTCTACAAGCTTGTCGCATCTTTCCTTTGGAATCGAGTACCAAGCCTCCTCAGTTGCGGCCCACAAATCATCAAAATTTTTAAAATTTTTGTTAGCGATTTTGACCTTAACGTCGTTCCACAAATTTTCTATTGGATTGAGATCAAGGCCCTGCGCCGGCCAATCCAGTACATTAATTTTTTCTCTTCTGAGCCATTGCTTCACTGTCTTTGCGCTATGCTTTGGATCATTGTCCTGCATAAATATTCAATTTAATGGCATAAACTCAAACACAAATGGCTCCATTTTATTCTGGAGTATATCCAGATGCTGAAATCTATCCATTTTACCAATCACGCGAACAATCGGCCCAGCACCATGCCAGGAAAAAGCTCCCCAAACTTTGATGCTTCCGCCGCCGTGTTTAATCGTTTTTTTAGTAAACCAATGATTTAGCGCTTGATTTTTTGGACGATGATTTTCTCATCTGGTCCCATTCTATTCATTTTGGTTTTGTCGGTCCAAACTGAATAGATTTGTCTTTGTGGGCTTTTGCGAAGGCAAGTCGGTGTTTATATGTGTTTTTTGATAGGAGTGGTTTTTTTGTGCCTATGCGGCCAAACAGCTGGGCTTGCTTAGATAGGATAAATCTTTCTTAACTAAATTAAGAGCATTATAGACTATTTTCCGAGAGCACATCATCATTTCAGCTATTTCTGCATAGCTTTTTCCGTTTTGACTCATACGGTATATAGGAGCTCTTTTCTCCGGCGTGCAATGTTTTCCACATCCCATTTTTAGTAATTACTTTAAAATTTTATTTAAAAAACAAAAAATTATACTAAAAATCGTTGAAACAATATTAAAGTTTTACTCTCCGCTGCATAAGTTAAAATGTGCTATTTTTGTGTCCACTTCAAAACAAATAAATTTAGTTGATCAAAGCAGAGTTCGTACTAAAAACTAAACTTAGCATATAAGGTTCACATTTGTGCTATTTATCTGTACATGGCTGTACATCACTCAACTGAAAACTATCATTCATGTACTGTATACATATGTATGTATGCATGAAGGTATTTACCTATCTAGCAAAATCCAACAAATGAGGTATCCGTCCTTTGGCATTCTGTTACACACTTCGTTGCTGCTGTTGGTGTAATTTTAAGCAGGTTATGCTGGCAATGCATAGATAAAAGGATATTGTGGGCGGAGTTTTTGTTAATGACATTGAAAAGGATGTGGTCGCTATGTAAACAAATATGTTTATACTTACCTGCTTAGATGTGTGTATGTATGTGTGCAGGCTATATTTATGTAGGGTGAAAAAGTATATAGGGAACATTCGCATGCATTCAAATTGTATGGGCAGGTGGCATTTACAGCATACATACACACACACATACATACACACATATTACATGTGCGTATATACATCGAGCGACTCGAGAGAGAAACACGTGCCGGAGCATGATGCGCACCGCTGCACGCCAAGAGAGAGCGGCAGGAATAGAGAGTTGAAGAAGGTGTTACAAAAATCGAAAGTACTCTCACTAAGATAGAGTTTAGGAAAGGAAAGCAGTCAAAATTTGTTTTTTTTATAATAATTGATTTCTAACTAAACTGAAAATTGAATGTGCATTAAATACCTAAAATATGTATTCTTCGATTCTCTATTATTTCGTTATTGATTAGATATTGCTCAAAAATTTATCTGAGTAAAAAGAAATGTATTGATATAAAAACTTAACTTATGTTCGTATGTATATTTACTTCAGAAACTACAAAAAAATTACCTATGTATGTACATAACTATAAAACCAATACATAAATTGTGAATATTAAATAAATTTTAACTCTAGAATTGTGTTCGATCCTACCTCGTAACAAACCTCAATTGACTGCAAATTATTGGATAATTCGTTATTTAAATTTATTTATCTCATTGTCTTATCAGCTTTCTACCAGTTCTATTATTATTTGAAAAAGTGTTTTTTAAACATTTAGTGGTTGCTATTGAACGCAAACAAACAATTCCAAATCATCAGTTTGTTTCAGGATGAGTCCATAGATTCGTCGAAAAAATATGAACAGCACTTGCCCAAAAATAATATTTGTCTATTATTCTATTAGATGTCTACTGTATAAAATAAAATAAAAAAAAACAAATTACCACTAAATTTTTATTTGCTCCCTAAATCGTACCTAAACCCGTGCCTGCTCTATAAAAATATGAAAATGAATTCGCCAATTTTCAATAAATTAAAGTTGGGGTTGTTGTTGTTGTTCTTGACTGTCGGGGGAACTTTCAAAGTTGGGGTCCCATAAAGCGGCATATTAGGTCCAGTCCTGTACCAAATATTTACACACGATCTGCCAACCACAAATGGTGAAACAGCGGTACTTTTGCTGCTGACTCTGCTATTACGACGAAAGCTCTAAATCGGCACGAATAAAATCTCCAAATGTCTCCGGAGCTAGCGTTGAAAGTGAACGAAAATAAATCTTCACATGTAACCTTCACCACAAGGAGAACCAACTGGCCACAAATCAACCTAAATCATACCTCAATCCCGCAGTGTGATACTGCCAAGTACCTAAGCATTCATTTGGATAAACACCTTAGGTGGAAAAGGCATATCTTTGACAGAAGGCAAGCCCTAGGATTAATATTTCGAGGCATAAATTGGCAACCGTAAAGCCTCCTCTCAATGGGCAACAAGCTTAGCCTTCACAAATCTGTGCTCAAACCAGTCTGGACTTAAGTTATCCCATTATGAGGCACAGCATCAAATTCAAATTTGGAAATTCTACAACGCTTTCAGTCCAAGACCTTACGCACCCGTGTTACGTGACGAATGCCAAATTTATCGAGAATTAAAAATTCCTTTAATAAAAGCGGAAATAAAAATTGAATCAGCAATACCGAGATCGTCTTCAGTCGCACCCAAATAAAGTTACTCTCATGGGAATTGAAACTCATTTAAGAGCTTATCTATAAAATGTTATAATTGTTTACTAGAATGGATATATCACAGTATACAGAAAATATCCATTTAATACTTAAATCAATGTCACTTCTTAAATGGATTCAAATATTTGTAAATGGTCTTCTATGAATTATAGGTATAGACAGAATACAAAATAAAGTTTAAATAGAGAAGATAAATAAATAAATAAAAATATATTTACATAGTTATATGTACGCACATACAGAAGAGAAAAATATTGGTGGATATATAAATTAGTATTAAAGAAATTTCAGTTGCATTACTCTACCAAACACCCTGTATAAGCACATTTTACATATACGTCTGAGTTACATGGTGGTAAGTGCACAACTACACACACTTTCAGGTCTTGTGTTCGTGTATACGTGTGTATGCATACGCCCTAATGTTCGTCACCCGCAGAAATCGCCGCCATAGACAGCGGGCAAGTCGAAAGTATCCCTCGCTTTTGTAACAGTCCACACACACATTGACAGAAAAGGAAGCGAATGGAAAGTGCGTGAGCCTGTCAGAAATACCCTCAAAAGCGGTCGAAAGACAGTTAAAGCAGCCAGGAGTTAGGCAGGCAGTCAGGCAGACCGATAAACAAAGACAAAGTCAAAATGAAAATGAAAACGAAAATGAAATGCGATTTGGAAAAACGATAACAATAACTACAAGGCAACAAAACACTGAGCCAAGAGCAAGAAAGAAAGTCCTTTTTCCTTTTCCTTTGCTCGTGCGTTTGACTGAGTGAAAGCGATGTCACAAACCCACACATACATACGTATGCATGTGTGCATGTTTGTAGATGTATACAGGACAACCCGGGCAAAGCAGGCAGAGCTACGTAAATGGAATGGAAAACAGCCACCATTGAAATGTAGCCCCAGCAAATGAAAAATAAACTCACACACACAAACATATATTTCAATACATATGTACACAAATGTGCGTGACTCGCGTGTATATGTGTATGTTTTCCTTTCACATTTTTTTACTTCTTTTTCTTTCTTACTTTCTCAATTTTCATATGGTGCCAATACAAAAGTACATCTGAAAAAAAAGAAAATGATTTTCACATTTTCCGCCCAGCGTATCTTTAATGGCAGATGCCTGGACTGATGCGTTCCTTGTCGCTCCTGCGCTGCTCAAACCCGCAGTGCGTGCAAAGGTAGCGAGGCAGTGAAGAGTATGGGAGGCGTGGAAAAAAGTGCTATAAAATGTGGGTGTCTAGTTTTCGTTCACAGAAATATAAGACTCTTATGATTTTTGGAGTTCGGCAGCGCATGTGGATGTATGTGTGTATATACGTAGCGTGCATAGAAATGCAAGTCAGTCGCACAAGCTCGCAAGAAGAAAGTTAACTGTATGCAATGTGTGTATGTACGTATGTATATATACATGTAAGTTTACAGGGAAAAGTATTGCAGACTTCAAATGTGATTGTATAGGTGCGCATTATGTTCCACTCATTTTCAAATATCGTAAATGGCTTTTTCCGCTTCGATATTCGCAAATTCGTTTATGTATGTAAATACGGCAAATGGGTATGTAGGCCATCTCATGCTTTGTTTCGCGTTCCACATTAAAAAGCTAACCTAAAAATATACTTACATATTTACCCAGCGAGTATGTACGTCTATGCACGTATGTATATGAGTTAGTATATATGTATATGCACATATAAGGGCGGATATTTATGTATTCTGCAAACCCCTTTTGCTTACCAAAATTTTCCACACTCCCAACCAAGTACTCGCCTCAAATCACACATGCCGAGAAAATGGCATTCGCAGCAAAAGAAAAAAGTTGCAATAAAAGTGGCCTGCTTAGCAGCTTACGCCGCCGCTCCGTCACCATGGCAGCAAAAATATGGAGTTTGAGTTTTGACATCATTTCAGCTGTGGCCAAATAAAATTACAACACCCTCTAGCAATGTTATAAAAACGACCCGCAACGGCAAGGCTCTCCGCACCGACCCATCATTCGGCGGCCGTAATTTACTATGGCGATCGCCGTTTCGTCGCATCGTCTGTCGTCATATTAGTGCGAGTATGTCGGCAAAGTCTAATATTGCGTTGGTTTTTGGGTTTCAAAGCGGCTTTCTGATTGGGCCGTCTTTGTGGTATGGGAAATTAAAAAATTTGTGGGCTACGCATCCCAATTCGTACTTATGTGCCTATGAGCATTGGATACACATACATACATACATGCTATATGTATATATGCGCATACACGTGCGTAAATATGTACATCTTGTATATTTGTATGGAGTTGCGTACAAAGACTCGCTTAGATACATATTTTTTGCGTAGAAGATTCCAGACCTACAGACATACACACACACATATTCACTTCAATAAAAATTATTTCGGCAGAGTATTTGCGACGCACATTTATGCGAATGGACATATTTACATATAGAGACTGGCATAGAAACCATTTTATTAGTTTTTACTCTGATATATACAAATACACAATACATACATACATACAAATGTACATAGGTGCCTGGTCGTACTACATATGTTTACGGAATGAACAGGGCTGACTTGATTTCTCGTGCGTGAACATTGAATTTCCCAATTCTTTTGTTTGATTGGTCTAAACGTAGAATGGGAATGGAGAGAGTTTGCTATTGAATTGGCGTAAGTTGCTTATTGGAAAAGTTACCAAGACGTAATTATATCTTCAGGATTTTGCTAAAAGTGGAGTTTATGAAAGAATCGGCTCAAATGAAAATTCCGACGAAAAATGAGGATGGAAACAAGAGCTATTTCGATAAACAATTTAACACTAAATTTCGAGCAGCGACGACGAGCTCCCATCACGTCCTATTGTACGGATGGTAGAGAAGTGTAGTCAACAGGAGAGTTTTCGAATGGTACACAAAAAATATGCTTTTGTGCGGTGGTATACGACCTTGATCAAAAACTTCCCGAAACATATTCAGAAAACTCAAAGTTCAAGTGTATTTCGCCAAAGTGGTATTATCGCCTACAAAGTACTCTTCAACAACTTCAACGCATTGATGCCAGCGTTTGATCCAGCTCTCGAAACAAGTCTGAAACTATATTTGCGGTACATCCATCAGTGCATGATCGCCCACCAAAGCAGTAAGAAGACAGACTTGAGAGAGCGAAGGAGCAGCTCCGCTTGGCCGAAAGCGGTCAATTTCCGATCATTGTGGTTTATTTGACCGACCATTCATACGAGGATTTCGAGTCATCGATTGGCCACCAGGAGACAGCAACCGCCACAGGTAAAGATTTGGGCAGTTGTAATAGCAGATGGGCGTTCTCCAATAATTTTTATCGAGCCTGGCGTCAAGGTAAATGCGAAATATTATCGGGAAAGTATTCTGGAGGTTGCTTTGAGGTAGTCAAGGCCATAGTCAAGGCAAAAGGTGGTCATATTGAGCAAACGTAAATTGATTCTTAATGTTGTATTATTTTCACACATATTTTACTTTGCATTGAATAAAAGTATTCTTCCAAACTAAATTTATGGCCTTTTTAATTAGTTACACTTCGAGTGCCGGACCCTGTAGCATTCGTTTGGTTCTTGGCCAAAAATTAACGGATAATGATGGCGCTCTGCGACGGTCCGTGAGCTGTTTCCCACAAATCTTTTCTTTTTTAGCGAACTGCTATACGTAAACATCTCATAATGCCCAAATGGTAGTTCTTATTAACTTATCTTCTGACAAAAATTCGTGGTGTACAATACCGCTGTAATCCCTAAAAATCATGAGTATCTCTTTCTTATTTGACTGAAAGTCTGGACTGCGTGTCTCGCTCAAAAACCCACGTCTCGCGTTTGATGAATGTTGCAACATCTTATGAATGTTCAGCCGTGGAAATTATGTCTTTGGAGATATCAATGCGGTTCTTTTTTTTGCATAAAATTCGGGTAATTTGGGACCAACTGTGCAGCTACACGGCGCAAACCCAGATCATTAACTGTCATGTCTTGAACGGATCCAAAAGCACATTTGAAGTCCGCCAGCTCTCTGAACTCGCAGTTATTGATAAACTTTTCTTTCGCTTTATTGATGTTTTCATCAGTTTTCGATATCGACCTGCCACTACGTTTGTCATTCTCGATGCACTCACGATATCTTCTGATGCGTTCATGCCACTCATTAACGGCACTTTTTCTAAGATCTTCGCGCCATTGAATGCAGGTTTTACTCAAAATTTAATACAAATTCGTTGTTACAAATTCAACTCCATTTTTAAAACTGTAAAAATCAAAAACACGTGCAGAAGTAGATTTACTCAAGACGGCGTAACTTCAAAAGAGGAACTTGACTTAACAAAACGCGTCCGATTGATGCAAATTTGGTCAATTAGTCAAGTAAAAAGATAAATGAAATATTACTTAAGTGATAAATATATTTTCTCAGTATCTTACCTTAGATGGCTTAAAAACTGGAAACGACAGAAATGCCAATAATGCACAAAAGAAGTTTTGCTAGTACCGCACATGGTTGAAAATTCGGCGAATAGCAATTCCTATGGTAATTTCTAGTTGCTTTATCTTTACCTTTACCTCCTCATCTTTATCTGAATCCCTCCCATTATCACTATCTTTGTCTATGTTTATATCCCGTTCTTTATCTTTACCTTTTTCGTCTTGTCTTAATCTTTGTCTTTATTTTCAATATATTCCTTATATTCGGTATTTAAATTTTCCCTCATCTTTGTCTTTATCCTTAGGTATATTTGGTTTTTATTTTTACCTTTACCTTTATCCGTTTCTTTATGTATCTATATTATTCACTTTTACTTCTTACCGTTTTATTAATCTTCATAAAATCCTATTTTAGACCCACGTTTTTTTAATTCAGTATCAATAATAAAGCATACATTTAGGAGGCATATACATATATACACATGTTTCCCCATTTGAATTAATGTCATTTTTGAATTGAATGTTTCACCTCATATTGAACTAAAGGGTTTTCCAATAACAGGTGTTATTTATATATATAAAAGGCTATCGAGAGATGATTCACGATTTTTTACGGCCGAAATTGGATGGTATTGATCTGGACAACGTTTATTTTCAACAAGACGGCGCTTAATCCCACTCAAGCAACGAAACCATTGATCTTTTACGGGAAAAATTTACGGACCGTGTTACCTCTCGAAGAGGTGATCACAATTGGCCACACCTTCTGACTTTTTTCTTTAGGTCCACGTGAAAGAGAAGGTCTCGCCAACAGCCCAGGGTCGATTCAAGACTTCAAAGATGAAATTCGTGAGGCTATCGAGGACATAGGGCAGCCACTTTGAAATTCGGTTATGGAAATTTTCATGAAAAGAATATTGTCCTGTAAGCGTGGTCGTGGTGGTCATTTGCCTGATGTTATTTTCCACTATTAACGGCATACCTTCCTCTTTATAATGAAATAAACATCCGATCATTTATATTATTAAAAAATAGCATTTTTCTTTGAATATCAAAATAACAACTTTTATTCGAAAACCCTTTAATTTAATTTGGTTAACTTCATTGAATTCAGCATCAAACTACCTTTCGAATGATATATAATTCAATATTCCTTAGAAATATAATAAGAGAATAAGATATATTTATATAGCCATTTTTATATATCGTTAAGTGCCACATAAAATTTGCGGAAGAAGCTCTGCTAGTCACGCAACAAAGAATATACGTCCCATTTGCACTTTCTGCATAAAGAAATACCTGAAATTGGTCAATAAAACAAGAAATATTAATTTTTCTCTCATTTAAATTTATTCAAGTAGACCCTTCTGACATTATAAACGAACACTTAAATGAAATATGAAAGTTATAATTAAACTGATAGTTATAGAAAGTGAAAAAAGGCGACCGGAGACATATCAAGTGAATGCGTGTGTTCGATGATAATTCTTGTGTTACTGGATAGAAATTCGTTCAGAATGATAACTTTTCTTGACACTTTTTGGGCAGAGTGTATACGTATATGTAATAGTGAAAATTAACTTCGGAGGCCACAAAGCGCAAGTTGTGGATTCGTAGGGGTCGTGTCACCAGTCACCAGAAATCCGAAATACATCTTAACAAAAAAACGATTTTCGAGGGTCTAAAAATACTTATCGGATGTTTTTTAACTCCATGAGAAGTATAGATATCGATGACTCTGAGCTCGAGCTCTTAAAAAACACCCGTCATATGCCACTAAAAAACTGATAAGTTCATAGATGCTCGCAATGGTATGTGGTTTTTATTTCAGTAAAATCGGAGGACTCATTGCCTAAAAGCTTTAATTTTTACCCATTTTCTTGGTTTTGACCTCAATCCAAGCTTTATTTTGATTTAGAATATTTTGATTTATTCTTTAGACTATTCAAATATTGTTGTAAGTGTAGTATAGCTGTAGCGGAGGTTTACAGGTATGCTGTTCAAGAAGCGATGAACTTTGTTCTGCAAAACAGATGGAGAGGCAGATCTATATGTGTCTGCAGCGAGAGCCAAGCTGCGCTCATGACTTTAGACCCCAACCACTTCAAGGGTAGTCGAGTCCTGTAAATCCAGGCTGAACTATGTCGGTTGACATAATAGCCTGATGATAACATGGGTCCCGGAACAAGTGAGTATCGCGGACAACAAGACCTCTGACTCTTTAGCTAGGATGGGCTCTGAGGCCAACTTGCTTGGCCCGGAGCCTGTTCTGTCACTCCCTTCTGCAGCCATCAAAGCCACGGTTAGCAAATGAGTTGTTGCAACCGACAAGCGAGCTTGGCAGGCTGAGATAGGCTGTAGATGGGCAAAACTGATATTACCTGTCATATCCGACTGACTGTCGCACTTCCTCCTGTCACTAAGCAGAGAGGACTGTAAGCGGCTGCCTGAACTGATGACGGGCTACTTTCTATGGGAAAAGCATATGGAAAAGGTGGGCATTTCAGACAGTGTACTCCGCCCAGCTTGTGAAGAGGAGGATGAGATGGGGGGCCACTTTCTGTGCGTCTGCCCAGCCTTCGCTTGAATAAGGCCTGAGGCCTTTGGCACTGATATTTTAAGAAGCGACCATCGTGGCTCCTTGGTACCACAAGATCTACTCAGATTTCTTCGGAGGTCGAATAGATTTAAAGAAAATTAAAAAGGGAACCCGGTTGCAGTACAATGGACTTAATTGTGTCTAAGTGCTGTATTTTCTAGCCTGTTCTTGACGTTTACAATATTCTCATGAATACCATAATTTAGTTATTATATTAAAAAATCATTTACAACAATGTACCAATACTCTAATATGGAACATATTGAAACCAATTTTAAATTTGCCTTGTGAAATTTTCCAAAGAACTCGCTATATGAACTTCCCCCGTACAATGGTTGTTCATCAATCTTTCTATTCTTGCTAGTCGTAGAAAAATGCTAAAAAGATTAAACTGCCTACAAGGCCGATCTCTAGTCCGTTTCTTCTGACGGAAGTTAACTTTAATGTTCCTTCATGAATTTCGAAAGCCTCTTGAAACTGCTTTTCAAAAGAATGTAAAAGAAATTACAACCTTAATGAACCATTTCGTTTCTTATTCTTAGATTGTAACTTGCATCCCAGTAAGATTTGTCGGTCTCGATTTTAACTATTAAGAAATATAGATTATGTTCATAAAATATATTTTAGTATTATCCAAATATTTTCTTATACACAAGTACACATGCATTGGTATATTTAAATTTAAGTTCTTGTATGGCTATGGTAGAGATTGTCTAGATGAGGACGAGGAAGAGACAATCTCGCACTGTCCTGCTCAATCCAGACCCAGGCTCACTATTCTGGTTAAAAAATTGTTTAATGAGTTGGAAGATCTCAGTTCTGCAGAAATCAGAGATATTCTAAAATTTTTGAAAAGTCACACTGGTTTTAGGAGAGATAGGGACAATCTCCCCACGCGGTATCGCGGCTATGAGCCTGAGTGTGTCCCACATGACAACCGCTTCAACCTAACCTAACCTATGGCTAACCTAACCTATCGTTTGAAAAGTCCGCGTAAAAATAAAAACTTCTTTATTGTTTGGGATATACTTTTTTTATTTTTTGACATAGTCTCCTTTTAGGCGTATGCACTTCGCCCAACGCTATTCTAGTTTGTTTATCCCTTCCGAATAAAAGTATTTGTCCAAGTCTGAAAAATAGCCATTCGTTTCTGTAATCACCTCCTCGTTTGAATGAAATCTTTCTCCTGCAAGAGAATATGGGAGATGGGAAACGAGTTGGAACCCTATTTCCATTAATTTTGCGACTTCAACTGCTGAGCCGTGAGCTGATGCAATGAAGGAGACAATCACTCGACTTCTTTGTTTCAAACGAATGCCAAAAACAAAGAAATAAACAGATCTGGCTGAAACTTAGTGTGTGTCCTTCCAAGAGATGCTAATAGCTAAACATACCCTCCATACGCGCTAGTAGTGCCATCTCGCTGACTTTGTACGGACTTTCCAAACGACCGTCGTACTTGCATATGTACATAAATATTCTGAGATACTCCCAAGCAAACAGTCAATGAAATTGGTATCGAATATAAAGAGTATACATCGGCTTTATTTCAATTCGTATGCGTAAATTTCTGAGCATAAACATACATATATACACGAATATATATGTACATATGTACTTCAAACAGATATATGTACGCCCAAATTACGCAAACTCTCCAAACAACCCTTAACGAAAACCTAATCATATTTTATTCGCACTGGAATGAGGATCTATAGATGGATGAAAGCATGAGCTAAAATTATACCTACATATACATACATACAAACATATAGTATGTATGTATTTTTCAGCGTCAAATAAAACGCAAAAGCTTGTAAGCGCATTTATCTCAAGGTTGCGCAGCTTTGTTGGAAAGGGACTGACGGCCATAAGGGACAGTTTGCGAAGTTGTTTGGAAACTTGCGTCTTAGACGGTACAGCCCCAAAGAATACGGAAATGCTCACGGCAGCCGAAAGCTAAGACGCAATTTATCACGCAAACGCGAAGAAGAGGGAAAGGCTTTGAAGCCAAGCCACATCACACTCACGCAGGACTGGATAGCCAGGCACGCATAGGAAGACATTACGAATCGCAAAAACCAATGCGACACACATACATGCATACGAACATTTCTATCTACCACATACATATGTTTGGGCACGTAGTGGCAGGAGAAGTGAGATGTGGGATGTGGGATGTGACTAACAAAGTGGTGAGTCAATAGCTGCGTGTCAAAATTGTGGTTACGTTGCCGCATAGCCCACAGAGGCTGAAAAATTTGTGCGCAGTTCACGAGCAAAATCTATAAGAAGGAAAGAAAATTGTACATTTATTTCATATGTATGGGCAATCGCATTCTTCCTTAAAATATTTCATATTGATGAACGTTGCTTTGGGCAGAATCTGATTTGTTTGGCTCGCTCTTGGCGTTAATTTAATCCCTAATCTCACTTCTCCAAGCTTTCCTTTAAAAGTACGATTCTGCACGATTTTGGGAGTCGAAAAATGGGAACAGCTGAATAGTAAATATGCATGCCACCGATCCTCGTGCCACCTTTCTTCTTGCTGCCGGACGCACAACTCTGGTAAACTTTTAACGAAATGTAAAATTTTCATAATTCAATTTGGTTGTACCCAGTAATCAAATGAGTTTTTAGAGCGTGTCAAAAAATAATTAACGAATGATAATATAGTGCGCGTTCTTTTGCACATATGCATGTACGTGTATGTATATGTATGTATGTGTTAATATTTAGTGGGCGCTCGAGGGAGTTGACGGATGCGCAGCCGTTGTACGCAACTCTGACTGAGGGTTAAAACTTAAAAATGAATTGAAAACGCGCATGTGTGTGTATGTGCACAAGCATTTACATACGTATATACATATTTTACATTTACATTTATATAACATAAAACTGGGATCTTCACATGTCCTCTGAGAGTCGAGTCTTCAGCTGAAGGTGTTATTTTAATAAAACCGTTAATGACTTGTTCGAGTATCTACGAGTAGGCAAAAGTCTATGTACGTAGGCAGATATGCACAACATCAACACAAAGTATATACCTAGCGTTTTACAGAGCAGAATAACAACTTTTTTATTAAACTTTTTGCCAAGGGTGCATAAATTTTTGCAGCTTTTGCATAAAAAATATCAATCCACGCACCCTTCCACACTTTAATACAGTTTCACGATAAATGACACGCATATGCATTTTCATAGGCCTGCACACACATGCGTACATATGTGTGAATGGCAAAAGTGTGTGCAATTCAGATTTGAAGGTCAAGCGCGTGAATCACCACTCCCTATCAGCTGCAAAAAGGGGTTGTATTCATAATGAGTTAAACTCTGCAGCATCTACGAAATACTGTAATTAAACGTGAAAGCTCATACTTCTAAAGTTATGCGTGTATATGGAACTCTGCGTCCCAGATAGCATCTGCGCCTGCTGCAACTTTATTTGTAATCAAGAATTGTAATAAAATGTGAATCACAGCTTTATTTGGAATTCAGAACATTCCAGTTTTTGCGGGCAAGTGGGGCACTAAACCAATGAGAAGAAACCCGTTTTACTTTTGGGAATAATTTTACAATCTTGGATTGCTGCTTGCACTAGAACAACAAAGAGATTTCCGATATTTGTATGATAGATTCCTTTGTGGGATCTCTTTCAGTCATTGGAATAAGGACGATCAGTGAATCTTTTGGTATTTTTTTGATTCTCGGTTGGATTCTTTAAATATATGTACGTGGTAAAAATAATATCGGCAAGTGAAGTGAAGTAAATGAATTTCTGAGTTATTGTTAAGGGGGTAGTATGGTTAATTCGGTGTAAAACAAGCATATTTTTCGAAATTTTTTGTGACGACACAGTTGATTTATTCAAAATTTTAAAATTACTTCATTATAAAGTCATATTTAAAGAATATTGTGTGAAATTTTCATTGATTTTTATGAAGAAATGAGTTGGTGGCAGCGAATCTTCGCGGACGTCTCATAAAAAAGTTTGTCCCTCAGAACTCATTACTGGATCAACTAAAATCAAAAAACCAAATTGATTTCATCAGCTAATAAAGTTTCGCAGGTAACAACGTCGAATTTTTTTTTTTTTTTTAATTTTTTAAAGCGCTTTGAAGTCAAAACACCGATTTTTCATAAAAAAAACTTGAAAACTTTGTTGTTTTAAAATATGACAAAATTTAAAAAAAAAAAAAACTCGACGTCATTACCTCGTGAATAAAGTAAAGAAACAAAAAAACCAAATTTGAAAAGAATCGGTGCAGTAGATATGAATCTGCAGTGGACACCGACCGTAAAAAAGGCAAGTGTGAGAAAAACGCGTTTAAAGATTTTCGGCAGCGTGAAATCCGGTTGGAGAGATAGATACTTAATCCTTTGTGTCTTTGTCAATTTTACTCTAATGCACTTCAAACTTTCACACAATAATCTTAAGATGTTATAGAATAATTTAAAAAAAAAAAAAAAAAAAAATGGAAAAAAAAAAATACCATACTACCCCCTTAAGGGATCCCGGTGGTCTGGAGAACTGCTGAGTATTTTCAGGAATTTTTTTCTACACTAAAAACATGAAACACGATATTTGAATTTTTAGGCTTTTTATTTAACTTCTTTTATATTCAAAAATGATTTTTTAATTTTAATAATTTTAAAAATGGCGTTGGAGTTGACCCTCCCGAAAAATGGGACCTGGACGGTGTTGTCCATTTTGGCTCTTCTATTTATCTGAAACAAAAAAGCAAAAAAACTATTAATCAGTATGGCTGTAGCTATGTTCCATAGAATAAAAAAAATAGAAAAAATTTGCCAAAATTGAGCGGTTTTGAATTTGAGACTCTAAAAATCGGGGTTTTTTTCAATTTTCTAATCAGAAAAATACGAAATAATTAAAATAATAATATGATGCTAGTACGGGCGAAATCCATTGATGTTGCGAAGAACGCATTAAAATTACAGACGATTCGGTTGAATAGTTTTGTTTTGATGCCGCCACGTGACGAACCTGACTCCACCTGCTAAAAGGGCTGTAGAATTGAAAATACTGGGAATATTCTTCCAAAAATTTGACAGCCTATACTCGCGAAATATCAAACAAAAAATCGATTTTTGAAAATTCTGGACCACCGGGAGCCCTTAATTTAGTTTTTCGGCTTCTAAATATTTTTTGGTGTGGGCACGTTAAAATGTCACAACATTTTTTTTTTTTTGCTCGATATTTAGTATTTTATTTACTTCTTGAAACATTTAGTTAGAGCATAGGGCTAAACAAACTGCAACAATCTAGGCTTCCACACTCGAGGTTATGCTGATTAACCGGCAGCATACGGAGTAGGCCGCTTTGAAGAAATCATCTCTAACCGCGTCACTTATCATCTCTATAGTCATTTACGCTCCCCAGCATGGTGGCCTAAAGTTAAGCAACAAAATGCGGTAAACGAACTCGATAAACTTTACCGCCGAATCTGTGTCGGTATAACAGAAGCAATGAAAACATGCCCAACTGACGCATTAGGTGTACTCTTAAGCCGACCACCGCTTCCCACTTCAATTGAAAAAGAAGCTTGTCTGATCTACAACGTGGGGATATGAAACCCATTCCCTTCAGGAACTTTCAAGCTCTTACTAATGAACGTGTGGCAGGAAAAAATTATTCTATCATCTTAGAGCCTGGCTCCCAGATATGGTTTACTGATGGGTCGAAATTAGAATACTAAAGAACAGGGGCGGGAATCAGTGGGCCTAAATTCAAAAGATTGATTCCAATGAGATTTTACGAAACAATCTCCATGGCAGAAATACATGTCTTCGATATAAGTGAAAGAGAATGTCTCTATGGGAAAATGAGAGTCGACTTTCTATCAACTGTAATCACCTAAAAAATTGTATATGACTGCCTAAACCTTCTTAAGATGTTAGGGAACTTCAACACATTAGTTGTAGGTTGGATTCTTGGACATGAGAGATATGAAGGAATTGAAATGGCTGGTCATCTAACTATCATAAAAAAGGGGCTTACATTCGCTAATTGGAACTAAGCCTTTCTGTGGACGTACAAAAGGCCACATTAACGAATTTCTCAGGAAGTTGTAGGGGAAGAAATTCGTTGGACACTGTCGGAATTCTATCGGTCAGCGATAAGCAAAACAATTTCTAATGCCGAAGAGAGGAATTTCTGATAAGCTACTTTCGCTCAGCAGGGAAGGCTTAAGACTTTTAACTGCTTACTTTACAGGCCACTGCAGCCTGAAATATCACTTAAACAAAATTGGTCTATCTTCGGTCATCAACTGCCGATTCTATGAAATAAGCACTAAGAATTCAGAACACATTTTTGGTAAATGTCTGCACTAGGCAAAAAACAGCTACGCCACCTTGGTGGCGATTCATATAACTTAGGGTAACTTAGTAGGCTTTACACAAAATATCTCTTTGGTCTCACAGCACAGTAGCCTAATAATAACAAATAGAAAATAGGGCGGAAATAAAATGTACGCTAGTATAGTACATTGAAGAATTACTTACTAAAAGGATTGGGTACGAAAAACGTCTTTATATTCACTTCTGTTTTGAATTTTCGCGAACGGAAAGAAACTTTAAAAGCTTTTTTCTCGAAACTAAATTCTTTTTTCACTTCCGCTGGATTCATAACAAGCCTTGACCGATAGCCTTGAAGTTTTCACTGCAAATTCATTTTTGCATAAGATAAAAGTGCAGATGTGTTCGATCTACATTTGTGTGTACACTAAGGAATTGCTCCAAGAAAAGAGACATTTTGACGATTTTTTTCTTAATTTTTTCTGAAAATTCTATGCTGTTGCCAAAATCAGTACATTTATAAGTATTTATTTCTGCAATTCAAATAAATCACTTTTTTGCCGTAAATTTACCGTAAATTAGGAAGTGAAAAGCTGAGCATACAAGTTTTTTTATTTATTACCTTAAAAAGAAATTACTTACACAGCTTAAATAATAAAAGATACCTTTCCGATTTTTATTATTTCCTTGTCTCGGTGAACCAATTTTCATAATATCTTAATTTTTCGACATTGCACTGGTCCAAAGCTTTAAATCAAAGCATATATTTGGACTTTTCATCATTAAATTCGAAAATATATTTAAATACAAGCTAACCTAATTTCCAAATTTTTTTTTTAACCTAATTTCCTTCATATGCTTCAGAGAATTTATTTATTTTGCAAGTTAACCCAAAATATATTTACTGTATGTTTCAATTTAATTCAGGTGTAAGGTAATTTGTATTCCTTCATGCTTGACTCAATTTAATGTTGAAGCCACATAGAGTGCCACTTTTTTATCCATTTCTATATTTTAGAGTCATCTCTTTCATGGCTTTTGTGCATCGGCATTTTTAATTGTTTACTTCTATTCTTCCGCTCAATGGAAACTATCAAACAACAAAAGAAGAAGTTCCCTTAATGAGTAAAACTCGTGAGTCCCCTAGTGCATTCTTTGCTGTTGTATGTATGTATGTACACATATCCAAGCATACATATGCACGACTCTGAACCCCAATGAATGGAGTGTAAGGTAGGTAAAAATTAGGTCAACCGTGGCAAGTAAATGCTGATAAACGCATATGTTTGTATTTATTAACGCACACACATCAATGCAGAAGTATTTTTTACAGGTAACCCTTCAAGAAACTATGTTTACATTCAAGTATATATAACTAAATAGCGCACTTGCCACCTTCCAGCCATCGCTGCCGTGTGGATCGCTTCCCTACTTAGGCTGTCTTTTCCTAGATCCTTCATTCCAGCTGCTGCTTAAAGCTCGCGCGCTTTGGCCTCTGCGTTTGACGTTCAGTGGAACAAAGTTACGCAATTCGCTACCTGCCACGTTTGTTTATAAATGTGCAGAGAATCCCAAAGAAGTGTGGAAGAAAATAAAAAAGAAACATAGCTCACACATACACACCAACGTACACAGAAACACATTAGAGGCAATTCGAAGCACTGCTAATTCATAGTCAGACAGATCGCTGCGAAGACGAGTTGAAAAGTCTGTCCCGAGTAAGAGGATCTGCGCAGTTTGAAAACCTCAATAAGGTGCACACACACACAGATAGAAAAGTCAGCAGCCGTGCATACCCGTAGAAGCCATTCGACTGGTTGTTATTATTTTATGTTAGCTAATAAATACAGAATAACGAGAAATGCAAAACCTGAATTTGCTATGACTTCAAGTCAGGATGGAATGATATAATCGCTCAAGCGTACTTCTGTTGTGGTGCCTTAGCTTTCCGCTTTGGTGGAGTATCACCAAACTCAAAGAGAATTAATGAACGAGGATGAAAATATTGAATTTTGCGAAAACATATATTACCATATTTTTTTTTTTTTTGGTAAATTAATTAAATTCCGCAAATATCAGCGGAAATTCTTCATCCCCACATCACCGCATTACAAGAAAGGCGACCTGCGAGACTGTGGCAATTGGCGAGGAATAACTCTACTTAACACCATCTACAAAATTGTTGCCGTGACATACAAAGCAGACTCAAAGATATCGAACGCTCCTTAAGAGACGAGCAAGCTGGTTTTCGCCATCACCGAAGCTGTGTCGACCAAGCCATCACACTTCGGATTATAGTAAAACAATCAGTTAAGTGGCGCTTCCTGCTCTACATGCTGTTCGTAGATTTCAAGATGGTGTTCGACACTATCAAACGAGACCCAATATTGCTGGGACTGAGTAGAAAGGGAGTTCCAAGATAATCCGTCTCATCAAAGCCCTCTACGAGAACTCCGAACTGGCAGTGCTTCACAAAGGCAATATCAGTGATGCCCTCACTACCAACGCAGGCGTAAGGCAAGGATGTCCTCTGTCGCCCCTTTTCTTCGCCATCGTACGTGATGACGTCAAGCCCCAACTGACCCTGCACAAAAAAGGCATCGTATGGAGTCGACTTTATTCGAATGTATGGCAGCGCTTTCCAGTGGAAGAATTCGTTGGTGCAACGTTCGCAAGTTGAGATAATTTTTATTTAGTAAGACCTATAGCCTTAGCTACTAGTGCCTTTCGTTATGTAATAGAATTATTCATAATTATATTCCTAATAAATAAATTAAAACAAGTTGAAAGTAAATTCCAAAATGTATTTGATGTCTGATATTTAGAATGAGGCCATGCAAGCTTCCTTTTCGAAATTTTGTGAAACATTTTTGGAATTTGAAAAAAGCTCTCTCAAACAAATTTCGGATATTAACAACGGGGCGCTGCTAATAGGCAGACACGTGAGAATGGTCGTGACTTCTTCAGCAGCTGGCCAGATGAGAATGACGATCTGTGGCCAGTTTCACCAGTCATTCCTTAAGATGGGTCAATACTTTTGCAATGCAAATACGTTTAAATAAAACTACACTTTAAATAAAAAAGTTTGTTTGTGTATAATGCCTTAACCAAGGGATAGGTCGTCTCGCATTGCTCATTCCAGCAATGCAAAATTTCGTTAGGCATCGGAAAAGCATCGGTGGGCAACTTCGCCCTCTTCCGATCTCGCAATCCGTTGCCGAAAACGGATACACATAAACTTTTCGTGTGGTTTCTATGAAGTGCCGCTCGACTTTACCCAAGAGGTCATCACGGACCCATTAAGTAGCTCAGGATGGCTGGCATAGGGTGGAAATTGACTAAATTTCGTATTTTGTGGAACTCAATGCATTTACTGAAAGAAAGGGCAAGCTTTTAAAAGATTTCGCTTGAAAACAAGGAAGGTCATTCACTGGCGTATGAGGCACGCATATAAAGGGTTTTACCAATAACAGGTGTTATTTTGAATAGCCCGCTATTTCGGTAGATGTCACTTTTGAAGCTGTCATTTTTTGATATTTGACAAATAGAAATTACGCCATTAATAATAATGGAACGATACACGCTTAAACAAGGGATTGAAATTATTAAAATTCACTATAAAAATGGTGAAAATTTGGCAGAGAAGATTCGTAAAACTCGAACATTTTTGGGTCATCGTGAAGCACCTTGCAGGACCGCAATACAGAAATTGGTGAAAAAATCCGTGCACGTCGCTTAAGAACAGCCGAAAATATTGCTGTTGTAGCCGAAAGTGTTGAAGAAAACCCAGGTTTGCCCATTCCTCGTCGTTCTTTCGAATTAGGCATTCCACAAACGTCGTTACACCGTATTTTGCATAAAGATTTGGGTCTTAAGGCTTATAAAGTCCAGTTAACACAAGAACTCAAACCGGCCGATCATCAATAACGTCGTGTCTTTGCTGATTGGGTCGTTGAAATGCATGAAAATGATCCCGAATTCCTTCGAAAAATCATATTGAGTGATGAGGCCAATTTCCACCTCGGTGGCTTCGTCAACAAGTAAACTTGTCGGATCTGGAGCTCAGAAAATCCACGAATTATTGTTGAAAAGCCTCTCTATCCCCAACGTGTGACCGCACCAAACAGGTTTATAGTCCGGCGGAGTCATTGGACCTTACTTTTTCGAAAATGAGGCTGGAGCACCAGTTACGGTGAATGGATTGCGCTATCGAGAGATGATTGACGATTTTTTACGGCCGGAATTGGATGATTTTTATTTGATTGATATGATATGATTTGATTT
This sequence comes from Anastrepha ludens, assembly GCF_028408465.1. Classification (NCBI taxonomy): domain Eukaryota; kingdom Metazoa; phylum Arthropoda; class Insecta; order Diptera; family Tephritidae; genus Anastrepha; species Anastrepha ludens. Next base: position 183,581,371 of record NC_071498.1, on the reverse strand, counting down.
AACATTTCATAAGCCCTTGGAGAGATCCAGCGATCAACTCAAAAATTAAAAGGTAAAAAAACGCTACCTGCTGCATACTTACAGGCGGGAAGGAGTTTAAGCGGAAATCGCTTGTAATATTTTTTTTAGCCCTTAACTACAGACGTCCGGTATTTTTTACCGGTAAGCAGTTTAAATTCTTCAATTTAGTGGGATCTCTTTTAGTTACGCATTTATACGTTTATGTACCTTTTCGGGACTTAGTATAACTTTGCTTGCTGAAGTATCAGTTGTGTGCAGTGTCATTTGTTTAATTTATCAATATCTAAATTTTGTAACCGGTAAAAATTACCGGTGGTCTGTCTTGACGTTTGTATACTTTTATTTCATGTTATAATTAAACTGGATAACAGTTAATTTTATGTATATTATAACTCTGTCATTTTATTTTAGAATAAAGTCATGGATGGAAGAAGTAGTCCAGGCCCTTCAAAGTTTAAAATAGGAAAAGAAAATTTTGAAGAAGCTGTGGAAAGATGGCTGGAAGAAATTAATTCTGATGTAAGTAATTTAGATTCAGATTCTAATTATGTGGAAAGCGGCCATGACACTGAATCAGAAATAGAAGCAGAAGATGAGAACACTGATAATCCACCTACTGATGTATGTGAAAATATTAGCTGTTTCTATGGTAAAAATCGGTTTAAATGGTCAAAAGATCCTGCAGTACCTAAGCATACCAGAACATTGCAACATAACATTGTTGTCAAGTGCGAAGGCGTTAGAAGTCACACGGCACATGCTGCAGATCATGAGGAAGTTTGGATCCAATTTTTTGACAAAAATATTCTTAATATCATTCTTCGTTCAACCAATGCAAAAATTGCGAAAATAAGGCAGAGATATATATTAAAAACGGCGAAAGCATGTCGGATCTTCGAGATTTAGATCTCTTAGAATTAAAATCATTCCTGGGATTACTAATTTTAACTTCGATATTTAAATCCAACCACGAAAATATTCGATCAATTTTTGCTACGGATGAAAGTGGCCGAGATATTTTCAGATACCAATATGTTTGCAATGCACCGATAGAATTTGTAAGGAATGTGGGACTTGAATTTTTGACCAAATTTACCTCTTGCAGATATTTTTTCAAATGCATATTTTTCTGTTTTATTGTTATATTTTTTATCTGAATACGTTATCTTTTAAGTTTCTGTAATAATATGAATTCGTGTTTTGTTTAAATGTTTTTTATTGTCGTTTTTTTTTTTACAACCTTAAAAACAATTTTAAAAACAGTAACTGAATATATCTGCCTCACGGGTGCCATGAGTATAACCTCTGGTGATGCCCTAAATGCTATGCTTGATTTGCTCCCCCTGGATCTTAAGATACAACAGGAAGCAATAAAAGCAATGTGTAGACTCCATAAATATGGTTTCTGGCACGAAGATGGAACTTCGGGACACAGAGAAATCTTTAAGTTGCTGTCGGAGCAGTATCCACTGTTTTTGGCACCTAAAGATGACCTGATACCCACAGTTTCATTCGGAAGGAAATTTGCGTGAGCAATGGAGCAATCCAGAATGCATGCAGGGAGGTTTGACGGATATTTTCTTTACCGATGGGTCCAAGACTGAAATAGGGTCTGGAGCCGGATGGTACTTAAACGATAGTAATAAGTATCACTATGCTATGGGGGGAATGGCAACTGTTTTCCAAACAGAAGTTTTTGCCATCCTAAAAGTAGCCGAATGGATAACACTGTGCGACAGTGATTTTATACTTTTATGGAGACCTAGCACAACTTATGGGTATAGAAAAACTAAACAAAATGGTATAGCAGAAATTTCCAATACACCCCCAAAATCTCATTTTATGGCCATAAATCCGTTTTTCAGTAGGTTGATGTGAAGAATCACTCCTAACTTCGCCAATTTCCATCCGATTTCGAATTTGTTTTTTTTAGTTCGAAAGAACAAGAACAAGCCTTTTTGACAATGTGTTGACAATTTTTCTGAAATGACAACTGACGAGACTGTAGACGGAAGTATTTGGAATTTTTTTATTTTTTCTCTATTTTTTCAACTTTGACATAATTTTAACGATATTATCCGATATTGAGGATTTTTTTAGTACACTACTGTTATAGTAAATTTAATTTTGCGTCGAATGAGCTATATTTGACTGTAATTGAATTAAAATTAAAAGAGTTGTGTGAGTTTTAAGATTTTATTTGTTTTTTTTACTAATTTGGTATGTAGGTATAACTTACGCTAAATGGGAATAAGGACGTGTTTTGATGCGTTATTATAGACACGTAATATTTATTGGAGTATACATGTATACATAAGAGTACATTGTACTGCATACAACAGAACTGGTTAGAACTTACGAAAATATCTGACATATTATAGCACTTTTTTTTCAATAGAAATATGGAAAAGCTCCCAAGTGTACCAAAGTTCACACTGTACATTGATTAAAAAAAGAAGTTTGTTATTATAATTTAACCTTATTAAAACGTCAAAGTTTTATTGTTTGTTTCACTGAAATTCAAGAGATATAAATCAAAACGTTGCCAGAAAAGTCATAAACCAGATGATTGTTATTTTTATAAAACGGACGTAAACGATCATCATTATAAAGCTCGAAAGCACATAAAGTATGCTGATGTTGCAACTGTTAAGAACCCCGTAGTCTTGGACGATATGATTGACTCAACTGCAGGAACTGAAGGAAGTTCAACTCATTGCTGATGATGATCAAACTGATAACAATAAACCTGATGATGAAGAGTACTTTCCGTCTGGTTCTAAGTCTTCAGAACGACACATTGTATCAAATTCAGATTTTCAGGATCTTTCTCGTGATTTACTTCTATCGGGAAGACAATCTGAAACGCTCGCTTCTCGATTCATACAATGGAATTTAGTTGATGACGACTTCAGATGAATGATGATGATCGAATTTCTTACAGAGAAGTATTCAAAACTGATGAAGAGAATGACAAATGTACCGTACCATACTAAACTCCAAAGGGCCATTTCCAATGCATTTTTAAGTTGGGAACCAGTTCCGTTATGTACCGCACCGTACCATACCGTACAATGCTGCACTGCACAATACTACAATAAATATTATGTGTTTATAATGACACTTGTTATAATTTTCATGCTTCGATGCCTACATACCAAATTAATAAAAAAAAAAAAAAATCTTAAAACTCACACAACTCTATTAATTTTAATTCAATTACAGTCAAATATAGCTCATTCGGCGCAAAATTAAATTTACTATAACAGTAGTGTACTAAAAAAAATCCTCAATATCGGATAATATCGTAAAAATTATGTCAAAGTTGAAAAAATAGAGAAAAAATAAAAAAATTCCAAATACTTCCGTCTACAGTCTCGTCAGTTGTCATTTCAGAAAAATTGTCAACACACTGTAAAAAAGGCTTGTTCTTGTTCTTTCGAACTAAAAAAAACAAATTCGAAATCGGATGGAAATTTGCGAAGTTAGGAGTGATTCTTCACATCAACCTACTGAAAAACGGTTTTATGGCCATAAAATGAGATTTTGGTCGTGTATTGGAAATTTCTGCTATACCATTTTGTTTAGTTTTTCTATAGCCATAAGTTGTGCTAGGTCTCCATAAAAGTATATTATATTTAATTTTTTTTTTTTGGAGTCAGATTGGAGTCTTCAGTGACAGTCAGGCTGCATTGAAGGCCCTGGAAAACGCGAAGCAAACCTCAAAGATTGCTCAAGAATGTAAGAAGAAGCTTAATTCTGTCGCAACACAAAACAGGCTTGTACTTATATGGGTTCCGGGACACTCCGGTGTTCAAGGAAACGAAATTGCCGACGAATTGGCCAACCGTGGATCAGCGGTGCTCCCACAAGGGCCAGAGCCAATAATCGGAATCAGTCCCGCAGGAATCAAGAATTGGATCAACGATTATGTAGGCAATCTACATAAAGAGCGATGGTCCGGTCTAGAACGCTGCAGAACTGCAAAGTGTTTTGTGACAAGTCCGAACAGAAAACTGTCAAACTTTCTACTAAAACTTAGAATGAAAGACATTCGGTTGATGGTCGGCATCATTACAGGACACAACCCATGGGGTCAGCATATGACCACCATTGGAATCATCGAGGACCCGGTATGCCTGTCATGCTTGGAGGAGGCGGATAGCACTGAGCACTTTCTCTGTGAGTGTCCTGCCTTTGCTAGAGCGCGACTACGAGTAATGGGTTCCGATGTCATGGGAATGAGTAATATTCGTTCTCTAAAACTGGAGGATATTTACAGATTTGACAAAGAATCTGGAAAATTCTCACAGGACTAACTATCTCTATCTCTGTCTCTACTCTTTCCTATCTCTTTCTCTGATACTTTTCTCCCTCCCTCCTTGACTATCTACCCCCTTTCCAGAGCTTTAAATACAATAGGCTTTTTAGCCTGAGTGTTTTAGGAGCCACCAAATCTCCTGGTGCTCCTTGGCTCGACCTCTTCAAATTCAAATTCGAATTCAATGTTTGTGTTTCTTAAGAAATTTGTGCGGTTTTATTAAAGTAAACAGTTTTACAACTTTTTCTAGATATTTATATGCTAGAAATATATATCTGATATATATTAAATAAATTTTTCAGTTGCTTTGCAAAAATTTTATAAATTTAATATAACCGGTAAAAATTACTAACGTTCATATAATTTGACGTCTGTAGTTAAGGGTTAAGTCAGATGAAATTTCTAAATTTGGAGACAACTATGATTTCATCTTTCCTTTCTGTCAAATAGTTTTCCGCTTGTCCTTTGATAGATCGTCGCCACTCCACTACTAATTTTGAGAAATAAGGTTTAAGGTTTGTGTTACCGGCACTTCAGTGTACTTCAATTCTTTTTCGATAATACCGGAACGCTTTCACCTTTTTATAAAACAGAAATATTTTTTTTGTTGTAATTTAAGAAAAATTTCCCACTGCTGTGGGTGTACGAAAGCTTAAATTGTAAACTACAAAAGTTTCGCTTCGACAATAAATCCCGTTCAAAAATATTGCAAGAAATCAGAGCAATGATAATAATAGATGTATATGATATATGTATGAGTATATGTATATGTGCATATATATACAGATAGGCCGTGATCGCTATTCAGAACCGCGCGCACTGCATTTTTCTTAGTTTCTCTGCTTACTCCATTGGTTGTTCATATGTATGTATATATATTTTAGTGTCTGTACAATCGTTCAGGAAATAATTGGCCTTGAGATCTGAGTTAAATGCTACTTACAGATGTACAGCCTTATATGCGCAGGGAAATACATAAATAAATGAAGCTTAGCTACATAGCCTAAATTTTTGAATTGCGATTAAGTGGAGACGTCCGTACGTGCATTAGAGTTGGAAGTATATACACATACATACATACACAAATAGTTATTTATGCGGCGCAAAAAGTAAATTGCCAAAAACAACGAAACATAATGAAAATTAAAAAACTGCAAATAGGTTTTGGAAGTTTCACGTATTAACATTAAGTGACTGGTGCAGTGTGGCAGTGTGTAGGCATTTCTGCAACTTTTGTCATTTCGTCACCCCTATCTGTGCCTTCAGAATGGTGTTCTCCTCCATTAAACGCATGAAGTTCCTTTCAACCAGACCGTCCAAGTACTCCATCACTTAAGCGAATTAATGACAGCAATTGTCGAAAAAACATGCTGGGTCACTCGGATGGCTCCATGACGTTGAAGCATTCATATGTATGCATGAGTAGATGTGCCTTCGGACTTACATATGTATGCGTGAATGTATGTGTTTCAAAAAATAAACGCGCTATAAATACTTATGTATAATTGAACTTACGTATGCATGCATGGAATCGATGTTTGCTTCTATGTATGTATGCACGTGTGTGTGTGTGTATACATATGCATTCGCTAAAACTGTTTGCGTTTTTACATTTTGGCACTTACGTACATTTATTTGTACTAAAGTCATACACGTGCCCTTATTTGCAGCACTTCCATACTCCGAGTAGATGCACAAATATACGTATTTTATATACATACACACACATACCTACATATATCGAAGACACTTTTAGCAGACGATTTCGAAAAGGAGTTCCATTTTACTGTTAATACACAAATCATTTTTTGTTCCCACTTCTCCAGAATGGTTAAATCCATTTTAATGTCAGTCATATTGTTTTTGTATTTAATTTTTATTTTGCCGTCATTGTGGCATTTTGATTACGTATATTCTCTGGGCATGTATGTATGTATGTTTGTGCATACCCTGTGTGGAAAACAGCATCTACTGAAACAACTTCAATGTCGGAGCTGCTTTGCTTGCCATTCTTTCATTTTTTCTTTGCTTTACTTCGAAAACTTCTAAGGCCAAATGGCAGCTCTGAGCCCTCGATTTTCCAAGGCTTTCGTTAAAGTCTGTCACTCAACCTTAATCTCCAAAATAATTAGTTTTAGGTTTCAGCCAATTTTTCAGTCTTATTCTTTTATTGGATCTTCCGCTGTCCTTCAGGGCAGCAGTCTAGATCCTTTATTCTTTGTAATTTTTATTGATGACATCTCTCAAAATTTGTCAAACCGTATTAAACCTGCCTGATTCACACAATCTTCAATCAAATCTCAACAACGCCGTGGCTTGGTGTGATAGGAATCTATTTCAACTAAATATTAAGAAATGCTCTCAAGTAGTGTAAGTCTAAGCACTTAATATCTACCTTTTAATGAAATTTGTGATTTGGGAGTAATCTTTGATTTCACTTTTCACTTTCTTAGTCATTTGAATTTCGTCGTTGCTAAATCGTATCCTACACTTGCCTTCATTCGGCGTTTTGCTTCCGATTTTCGGATCCATATCTATCTTCATATCTTTAACAAAACGAGTCAGTCGGTTCTTTCTCGTGCTAACCGGCGCCAGTTGGATACACCAAGTGAAGCCAAGTCCTTCTCCACCTGATCCTTCCAACGCCGAGGAGGCCTTCTTCTTCTTCTGCTACCACCAGCTGGGACTGCATCGAATACTTTCAAAGCCGGAGCGTTTGTATCCATTCGGACGACATGACCCAGCCAACGTAGCCGCTGGATCTTTATTCGCTGCGCTATGTCTATGTCGTCGTAAAGGTCATACAGCTCATCGTTCCATCGCTTGCGATATTCGCCGTTGCCAACGTGCATAGGTCCAAAAATCTTAAGCAAAATCTTTCTCTCGAACACTCCAAGCGTCGCTTAATCGGATGTTGTCATCGTCCAAGCTTCTGCGCCATACGTTAGGACGGGCATGATGAGAGTCTTGTAGAGTGTTAGTTTTGTTCGTCGAGAGAGGACTTTTCTGCTCAGTTGCCTACTTAGTCCAAAGTAGCACTTGTTGGCAAGAGCCGACTGTTTGTTTGAAGACAGGAGATACTTCGTTTTGTCCTCGTTCACCACCAGACCCATTTGCTTTTCCTCTTTATCCAGTTTGGAGAAAGCGGAACTAACAGCGCGGTTGTTAAGGCCGATGATGTCAATATCATCGGCATACGCCAGCAATTGTACGCTCTTATAAAAAATTGTGCCTGAGCGATTCAGTTCTGCGGCTCGTATGATGCTCTCCAACATCAGGTTAAAGAAGTCATACGACAGCGAGTCACCCTGTCTGAAATCTCGTATGGTATCAAACGGATGGCGCTGTTGGTGTTGAGCAACGTCATATTGCAACGTGATTTTATTAATTTATCAACTGTGTGAATGGAATTTTCTAACTTCTTAAAATATATCCTGCACCGGATGAAGGTAGATTGATTCCAATCAGAACTAACGCTTATCTGATAAGCTAAGGGAGAGAAATTTTTGGTTTTGTCTACTACGGAACCACTGTTTTGGCAATTTGGGGCATGTGGCACAGTCTTGATTAGGCGTGATCATAGAATATTTCTAGGAAGAAAACATCTTTCAACAGTATAGAGCGGCAATAACTTATTTTTGGATTTTTCGTTTGAAAAATAACTAGCCAATTAAGCCTTAAGTCCGCAAAATACGCTGTTTGATTTTAGCTCAGACACATATTTTACTCAAGATTTACTTTTCGCAAAATTATTGAATAAGATAAAAACAAGTGATCGATTTTGATCCAATTTATCGAAGTTATCACCGAAAGAGGGTTCCCACCGAAAGAATCCCCTTTTCGATTGCAAATTTCATGTTGGCTTCGCTTTGCGTCGAGAATAACGCAGAATAGCGCAATCATTCCAGCGCCATTCTAATATTTATTTCAATGCCACTTTTGCGGACCGACTTTTTTTTTTCTGCCCCAAAATAGGCTTCAGTTTCAGCGATTCGAGCGAAATATCTTGCCGGGAAGCTTCTGGTGAATATTGTGGATATGGGAGCAATTCGAAGTTGAAACTACATATGTAGTTTTGCCATTGCTTAGAATCATCAACACGTTCTAGTGTTTGCTCACAGTGAGCAAGCGTGGCACCCACAGTCTCTCACAGTCAATGCTCATGCAATATAAACCCAACACATTCTTCTGACATCTGTACGATGTCATCCAATTCACGCAACTTCACTTTTGCGACGAGTCAAAACGATTTTTTGGATCTTTTGATGTTTTCTGGTGCATAATCGGTGTCTCTTCGACCCCATCTGAAGTCAGCAAACCATCGTTCTATTGTTGTTTCTGATGGAGCGGGGTCCCCATAACTCTTTTAAAGCCATTGCCTTGCTCGAACGGTATTTTTCCCCATGAAGAAGCAGTGTAAAATTAAAACACGAAATTCGTTTTGATCCATTGTGAAAATTCGCTAAAAACTCCGCGATGGGGCTGGTGCCGAATACTCTGAATTTAACGGAATAGCTGTGAGTTGACGTCGCCTGTGTGCATTTTATTCGTATGTTGTTTGTGTACTTTCCTCTTCTTCTTCTTCTTCTTACATTCTGGTTCGCATTTTCACATCTCTGTCATGCAACTGCACAGATGTGACGTCACGCACTCTCTGATGGCCGCAATCTTGTTTCCATCATTCTTGAGAAAATCCATTATTCAGAGACTTCGGATTTCCCTGCTGGGTTCGTATTATCATAAATACATAACAAGCACACACACTTACATACATATATAGCAGCAGAAGAAGGCTTTACATACATACATACACACAAAAGTCCATATAGAGAATCCTATCCGTCGATACAAGACCTCATCACTCGTTCGGCTCTTGTTTTAGTTCCCTTTTTATGTTTCACTGTTTTTACAACTTATATATTGCTTGTTATTTTTATTGTTGTTTTTTGTTGGTCTCATTCCTGTCTCGCTTTGAATTTACATGCATATGTATGTGTGTTTGTGCATTATGCTGCATATTTGCGAACGTATTCGCATGTGGTATTTGTTGTTGTGCGCCATTGAAACTCACTCGTCCATGCTCCTCGAATACGTTTTGGGATTATATACCAGTTTCCGTTGCCGTCCCTGAATGTGTGTATGTACATATGTATGTATGTATGTATGTGTGTATGTGCACATATATCCATTATATTCCTTTTTTGTATTATATACTCGGACAAGTACGCACTTGCACACACACACCACCATGCACACCTCTATATATACGTGTAGGTATACGTGCAAATGCACACATGTATGCATGTATGTGTGTATGTATGTACATAGATTCAACCCGTCCTCTGCAACTTTTTTCATGCATTCAATTCATTAGTGCATTTGTATTTGTGCGCTTGGTTTCGTGGATGTGTTAGTACACGTGTCGTCGACTGGTTCAGGCAATGGAAGGAAAAAATATAATAAAATAAAAATTGCAAACCATGACAATGTATGTTTACTGCGCAGGCTGTTTCAGAGTTGTTGCTCGCCGCGAATCCATAGGCAGCAGGCAGCCAGGCAGCCAAGCAGCCAGTACAGGGCATTGATCAAAGTAACGATTTATAAAATATCTGTGAATTTAGTCGGGACAGCAGCAGTAAAGCTCTAAACTATTCAGTTTTATGCTACATTTAAATGGCATATACATACATACTTACATAAATGGTGGGTAAGTGACAGCCTGGAATATGTATGAAAGTCTTTATTTTAAATAAATCACTAAAAAATATTAAGTTTTTAATGGAGGAGAGATTGTGTACTGCAAGATAACTACAGCCTTGAATCGATTGCTTATCTTACAACAGTTATCCTCTATTCAACTATAAGCAAATCTCATTTTAGTCCAAATATCCTTGCCCAATTGAAGTATTTCCATTGGTTTGCCTGTGATTTTGAAGTTGAACTCCTTGAGCAAAAAAACATCAAAAAATAACTGCAAAGGTTAATTATATTTATCGCAAAAAGTACAATTTTTTTACCAGATTCAACTCATAATCACCGCTACATTTTTCTCATGGAAAATTTGATGAAAGGCATCGTCAGTGACCTGAAAGTCTTTATTGAAGAGTAATACAAAAATGCATTATTAAAGCATCACTTTTTTATTTTATTTTATTTCATGAAATTGATATTCTACAAATAAGTCACTAAGCAGCACTGGCAACTGTAATTTCCCTTAGAACACCCTGTACTATTGCCCAACCAAACATAAAATGATAAATATTTCTCTCCTTTTGGGTTTTCAAATTTTCATTATTCTGTTCAACTCTTTTACTTTTTGTCTTAAGTCTGGAAGTGTATAATTGAAATAAAACATTGCAAATATGACTACGAGTTTGCACAAGTAAATATAGGTATGTGTAGGTGTGTGTGTACGTAGGCCTGTGTAAGTAAGTATACGATTTCTATAGTAGAATCCCTGCAGGGAATCTACTGGCTCCGAGTTTCTATTGAGTTTAGAGCTACTTGCAAGTATCTATCTGGAATGCACAGACCACCTGGATCCAAAAGGTCTCTGAACAACCGCCAAGTGACTAGAGCGTCAATTGATTTGAGTTCTGTTTTTTCCTATAGTTTGCCACATAATTCCTACTAAATTATATCGCTATTGCTTGACAATTGTAAAAGCTACGCCGTCTTAAGTAAATCTACTTCTGCACTTGTTTTACATTTTTACGGTTTTAAAATTGGAATTAGATTTTGCAACAACGAGTTTGTATTAAATTTTGAGTTAAAAATGGATTTAATGGCGCGAAAAGCTTAGAAATTGGCGGTTGGGAAACTATTTCGGTAATAATACTCTAAAGGAAACAACCGTTTACGAGTGGCACAAATGCTTCTGAAGAGATCGTCAATCCATCCCGGATGGTGTAGAGAGAAGGTAGTGGCAGGCCGTCGACATCGGAAACTGATGAAAACATCAATAAAGTTGATCAATAAAGGCAAATTAACCATGAGAAAACTGGCTGAGGACTTGAACTTTGACTATGGATCCGTTCATGACCTGGTAGTTAATGAGATAGGTTTGTGTCGAAGTGGGTCCCAAAGGACCAAAGAATTTAAATTTCATACAAAACAGGGACCGAGTTGATATCGCCAAAGACATCAAATCTGAATACCCAGAGTATGACGAAATCACAGGAAGGGTTCTAAAGGAGTTACCTGACAAAGCCACTCTCTACTTAAGAAATATATAGGTTGTCAAAAAAGTCTTGCGGTATTTCCGCAAGCTTGTCTTTGCAAGCGCGTAGTTCTAGTTGTATTCGTCGCATCGGTTCACGCTAGAGCTCTTTGGAAAACTCTTTTCACGTGCTAACACGTGTTTGATTAATTGTTGTTTGCTTTTAGTCGTTCGTGAGTTATAGCGTCGCAAACATGGAGCACAATAAAGAGAAAATACGGCATATTTTACAGTACTACTACGATAAAGGCAAAAATGCATCTCATGCTGCCAATAAAATTTGTGCAGTTTACGGACCCGATACAGTTTCCATTTCCACCGCACGACGATGGTTTCAACGTTTCCGTTCTGGTGCAGAGGTGATCGAAGATGCGCCACGGTCCGGAAGGCCTGTCGTCGAAAATTGCGATCAAATCGAATTGATCGAAAGATACCGGCATAGTAGCAGCCGTAGCATCGGCCAAGAGCTGGGCATGAGTCATCAGACCGTTATAAACCATTTGAAGAAGCTTGGATTCAAAAAGAAGCTCGATGTATGGGTGCCACACGACTTGACGCAAAAAAACATTTTTGCCCGTATGGATGCATGCGAATCGCTTCTGAATCGCAACAAAATCGACCCGTTTTTGAAGCGGATGGTCGAAAAGCGGTGAAGCTGCCCAGACGGTGGCCAAGCCTGGATTCACAGCCAGGAAGGTTCTCCTGTGTGTTTGGTAGGATTGGCAGGGAATCAGGGGTGTGTGCGTAAATTAGCGAGATGTTAAAAAACGGGCTTTGATGCGGATTATTACAAATTTTACGCTCCTTTACATGTCAGCTGTAGTAGACATCGCAAGGCCCTATGTTTTTCTTGCCTTGCCCCGTCCATTGCATCATCGCATCTCTTGAACGGCAGTGATATCAGTCTTTGTTCTTACAAGGACGTCAACCAACCGGGAGAGGCACCTTCCCCATTAAGGAACCGGATGTTCCAGGTGCATGCCCTCAACTCGTAGTATCTAATTTGTTCGCAGTAGTTGTCATCAGTGTAGGCAATTCTCATCCGAGGCTTTGTTCGATGGCTTGGCGGATCTAGAACCCAGCGCACAACCAGCTATCCTGGGCTGGTTCGCCTTCTCACATTAGCTAGATCCGAACGGGTGCTTAAAAGCTACCCAGAGGAAACTTGAATTAAGCCCGGAACTTGTAAGCTGCTTGGACCATATGTATAAGAATCATCCTGGCCATACCCAACTGAATGGCAATCAGTGACTTTCCCCACTTGCGTGGATTTATACATATGGAACCATCCTCCAACCATCTTCGTCTTCACTTCTTCAAAAATCAAGTCGTGCTAGCGCTTAAGCCTACTGATTACAATTAAGGTAAATACTTCGATGTAGCTTTTGGACGGATGAAGTCCATTTTCATTTAATTGGAAGTGTGAATAAGCAAAATTGATGGCATTCACTTCACAGCCCCAAAGTAATGGTTTGGTGTGCATTGTCAAGCAGTGGAATAATTGAAACAAATTTTTTTGAAAATCGTAGAGGAAAACCAATTTCTGTGGATTCTGTCTCTTATCAGCGTATTCTACCAATTATTTTCGGCCAATAATTAGAAAGCATCCTTCCTTCGGTGTACATAAATGGTTAATTACGATGGAACCAAGCCGCATACGCCCAGAGAGGTGATGGTGTGACTACTGATAAACAAATCCTGGCCACCCAAGTCGCCCGAACTTGCCCCTATGGATTTTTCTGTGGTGATATCTCAAAAGAAAAGTATGGGAAAAAGACCGAGTAACCATCTCAGCACGGGGTTAATGACATCCGACATCTCTTCTCCAGCAAATGACACGGAATTCGAAGACTAGATCCCAAGAATGTATCCGACGTAACGGACAAGATTTAGAGAAAATAAATTAAGAGAAAAAATTCGCACTTGTCTTCCTTATAATATTAAGTGAAATAAACTATTTTCATTAGTAATCCCTTTTTAATTTAGCGTTTAATTTCTCATTCTGCCCCCGGACACTCTGTACAAGAATAAACATTGAACATAATGAGACGAAGTATTAGACCGCCTATTTGTTATATACTGAGTGCAAATATACAAGGTGGCGCAAAAGTAGCCTTGCGATGTTTTTTGGCTGTAATTTAAAAAAAAAATGAAAAACTTTAACTCTTCTTGAGGATTATTTTTATTTGGTATTTTAATTTTTTTTTTACATCAAGGCGAGAATATGATGCCATGTAAATGGCCGCCGCCACAGTTGATTGCCATTTGAGCCCTTTTTATGGCATTTTCCATCACTTTGGCCAAAACTTCCGGCGATAGGTCCTCACATTCTTGACGGATATTGTCTTTAAGAGCCGCAAGAGTCCGAGACTTGTTGACATAAGCCCACGACTTCAAAAAGCCCCACAAAAAGAAGTCTGGAGCGGTCAAATCAGGCAATCTTGCTGGCCAGTGCAAATCGCCAAACGGGAGATTAGGCGCCCGGGAAATGCATCCTTCAGCATATCGGTTGTGGCACGTGCAGTGTGTGCCGTTGCACCGTCCTGTTGGGACCACATGTTTTCCAATCCCAATTCATCAAGTTGCGGCAAAAAGAACTCGTTGACCATTGCTCTGTAGCGCTCACCATTCACAGTAACCGTTTGGCCCGCGACGTCTTCGAAGAAAAAAGGTCCGATGACTCCTCCAGCGAAAACAGCACATCATACAGTGACTTTGAGCGGGTGCAATGGCTCTTCGTGGGTTACACGCGGATTTTCAGTGCCCCAGAAGCGTAAATTTTGCTTATTTACGTACGCTAAGATGGAAATGGGCCTCGTCAAATCAAAAATCATCTTCCTCTTGGTGGTGATTAAGGATGGCTTGAGCGTATGTTAGACGCGATTGGCGGTCAGCAGCTAACAGCTGACGGAAACATCTTCAAATCATGTACCAAAATTCACTGTAAAGACCGTCGACTGATACCCATTTGCGTGGCACGTCGTCTGGTCGATGTCGACGGTGCTTCCATGACATCCTCGGCTGCAGCAGCAATATTCTCTGCAGAACGGCTACTCCGGGGTCTGCCACGCCTGGCAGACTCTCGTGTTGTGCCAGTCTCTTCGAGGCGAGCGGCTAAACGTCGCAGTTTTTCACCAGTAGGCGTTGGATGGCGAGGAAATCTGCGACGAAATTCACTTTGTGCCAAAGTCCCCGACCAATTATTGGTCAAATAAATAGTCAGCAATATCCCGCGTTCTGGAGCAGTGTAGCGTAACATTGTTTATTAACGTGTATTTCGCATGTGTCTACTACACAAATGTCAAAATAGAACTGGCATTAGGGGCCAATCGCAAAATTTATAGCATTTTCTGATAGGAGGATTACTTTAGCGCCACCTGTTACAACACCACAAAAAAAGTGCTTATAGCGTAGTACACATAACAGAAGTGAACCTTTCAAAGCAGACAAAGAAAGAGGGAGAACCCCGAGAGAAAGCGAGAAAGCGAGAAAGAATATATACCTAAATAAATTCACAACATTTGCAGAGAATACAAATAGACAAAATTTACAAAAATCGGAGAAGGGTCGACCGGTGTAGGTAAACGCCGGGCACAAACCGTGGCAACAACGTGCACTACTCCGAGCGTTTATCCTCCGCACGAACGCGGCGATTCCAGGACCACAGCCACGGCACATATTACCCCAAGGCAATCCAATAAATCCGACGCCGGAATGGATAGCACTTTATAGTACGCACAAGCACTAGCCAGGAAACGGAAATAAGCGCCAAAAAGTAGGCACCAAAAAAAGACGCCAAAAAATTGGGACAAAAAACTCCCCAAACAGTAGGCACCAAGGAAATATAACGCCAAAAAGTAGGCACCAAAAATATATTTCCTACAAGTTTTCACCAACAAACAAGCGCCAAAAAGTAGGCAGTGTTATTTCTCACTAGAAATTAGCAACCACAAAGACAGACTCAGGAAAATTAGCCTAAAGTGTATCTAAGATATATATAAGGTATTGCTCTCTCTCTCTATTTTTCCTCTACGTTATATCTTTTTTCTCTCTCGCGGAACGAAAATGCCCAAAACGTTGCATGGCCTTGAAATTTTACTCTCCATTCTCGCTCGTCCATCGACGCCTAAGAAGTATCACTTCAAAAAGTGTTATGGTGACAAGAAGAGGAGGTGAGACTAACGAGGCTACAGCAAGAGTTCACAGCTATTGGATTAACGCTCCGCCCACAACTTTCTTCTGGTTTAACAAATTAGCAACGATCAGTTGTGCTTTCGAGTGAAGGTATGCGCATCCTTATACTGGTACTATAGCAGTTCATAATTTTCCAAAAATCTTGAGTCCTAATTTCTGTTTTTAGACAGAGCGTATTGTGCCAAAACTGGAGCTTATAATTACTGATTAGTGGCAAAGCTCCCAATGTGGAATTTGTTAAATTATAAATGCCAGTACTGCATACAAATAAATGCAGCTAATGCGCGCTTACCGTGCCGATTGCTTTCAATTCACCATCGCAGCCAAGCATGCGCCCTTCATACCTACAGATTATTCCACTTTATTATTAGTGGGTCAGTGCAGACAATAGTCTTTTCATAACAATAATATTTACGAGCACTCGTACTCGTAGTTAGGTACATGGCATACAACGACGCTAGCCCATATGCGATTACAGCTGTCCTCCAGCTGTGATTCAATTCGAGTCCCACCCTCCCTGTCCGACGCTATCAAGGCTGTCTCAACGCTTGTGACATGCCACATTTTCAATGTGCTCGAATACGGTAATATGCAATACTAGTTTTGAACCACTTTTGCCGCCGCTGCTGTCCTCGATGAGATCGCGTGCTCACAACAGTGGCAGTGGCGCTGGCAGTAGCCGTAATGTTGTTGCTGCAGCTTAAATGCATTTCTTCCAAACCGCATTTAGTCCTTCCTTAACCTCGTTGTGCCCCAAGCGTTCGTAATGGCTTCAATATTACTACATAAAGACTTGTACTTGCTGTTGCGTGCATACATCTGTACCTACACACATACATACATATGTGTATGTATTTAGTTGCAAGTACAAATGAATGCATAAGTCGACTGGCTTTCAGCAAATTTTACACTTAACATTGAGCCGCACAAAGTCATGTCTGACCCGATGTGTCCTAACAGGCCGAGCGGCCGAGTCGCATACAGTGTTTGTACATACTTACATACTTATGCATGCATATATATATATATGTATATGTATATGTATTTAGTTGTGCATATAAATGGACGCAATTTCCATTGTACGTTCACTCCCTTCCTTGGCACTCCGCTCTGCACAGTGGGACCAATTAGGTTACTACAATACTATTCTTGGAACGAGGTGAATTTTGAGTAGAGATAGGCGCATGTGCCATTTTGCTCACGCCCACGAACACTCAAGATAACGACTTCAAAAGTTAAACATATACTCTTCTTTAATGTTCACCTACCTGTTTCACGCGCTCTTTCCAGGACACTCTTTTTAGCCATCGAAATTTTATTTATTTTATTGTAATTTTATTGAGTTATAATTGAAATTTTAGCACGCAATATTGTTAAAAATTCCTAAAATTATAAATTATGTTTTTCACAAAAAGCACGCGCCATTAAATTTCTTAAGTCGTCGCTATGATTACCGGTGTTTGGGGGGGACCTTTCAGAGAAGGAAGAGACTTTCTCTGTGAATGTCCGGGTTTGGCAGCCAGGCGATTAAGGTCACTGGTTGCTCCTTTCATCGGTAGCCTGGTGCAGTGCTCCAACATAAATCCCATTAATCTTCTCCATTACATCAACAGTTCTGGCTGGCTGCAGATATCTGCCTCTTGAAGGTCTCATAACGGTACCAAAATGGCGCTTTAGTGCTACTTGTGCTACCTGCTCGAGATAGGAAATTAAATAAAACAAACAGTTTAAGTGATGTGTTTTATTTCCATATACAAAAATATATTTGATGACAATTTGTTTGGAACATAATTTCGAGAAAATGGGCGCCGCAGTTTCGATGTAGAGGGCACATCCCAGATAACCACTTTTGGAAGACAGCGATTGATAGTAGGCGCGGCTCCTTGTACGTCCTCGAAAGAAATAGGACCGGCTATACCCACAGACCAAAATCCCTACCAAACAGTGACTTTTTCGGAATGTAGAAGCATCTGCTGATTCTCCTGAAGACTTTCATTACTCCTAATAGGGAAATTTTTTCTAGCTTAATCAGAAGGCAGCCGCATCACTGAGGATAATTACCTTTCAGAGGTCAGGAACGTTTTAACAAATTCAACGCGTTGTTGAACCGTGTTGAATCTCAAGAGCTAATAAATTTCATTTCATCAGCTGCATTTTTGAACTTATCGCTTTTTTTCAACTAAGTGTCGTCAATAAATTTCTAATCAGATCTATTCGCCTCAGCACTTTTGTTGTTTTTTGTACCACAAAACGTATTTACCACAAATGTACATTCATTAGCAGTAAGACGAGATTTAGAGAAAAATCTAACTCATGCACGTTTACCAAGATTTCCATTACGAACGATCTGTGACTCAAAGCAGCAAGAAAAAGCGTGCCACACAGAACATGCCGTGTTTTATGCACCTCTAATTTCGACTTATAACGTGGTCGAATATGTGGGGTCATTCCCTGGGCCAGCCTACGAAATGAGAAAGCCTTTTATAAGTTAAGCAACTCTCGCAGATATTTTCTATAATATTTCTAGTAGGTTACTAAGTTCTATTAATAGTTACCACATAACCTGCACGGGAAAGTCTGAGGTGTTTGTGGAACAGAAGTGTCCTTTACCTCAATAAAGCCCTGTTGAGTCGCAAAATAATGTCAACTGCAACACTACAGCTCTTAATTTTGATTCGGAAGCCCCGAGCTGAGTTCTACCCCTGTTTGTACCATTGTAAGATCGAGCATCCAGAATGCGGCATTTCAAAGAAGACGCAACAAATTTCGTAAGGAGAACCCAAGCTAAGAAACAGGTTTACCTATAGGGAATATTTGACGCTAGCACACCGCTCATTTGTCTTTGCTTCCCGGGTTATTTTGATCGATTTATCGGGTGACATTTTGCAGATGCTCCCTACTGAGAAAAGGCTATATCTAACTACATATCTAATATTTGAAATTGTATTTTTTTACAGTATCCATTTTGGACAATACCACAGTTTAGGGTGATGTACTATATATGGACCGAAAGTTTGATTTGTCGAGTTTGTGAAGGAATTGGATTTTGAGTTAGAAATGTTTGATTTAAAGAAATGTTCCTAGTCTTCACCGCTGTCAATACAGCGGCATTCTTACTTCTTTTATTATTTTGCAACGTATTATTTTTGCTCGCATTTTATTTCCTTGTTTATTTTCACAACTCTGAAGTTGCCCGGCTCACACGAACATCATCGCCAACTTCCACTCAACCATCAACAACAGCTCCCCAATCACTGCCGTCCCTATTGCTGGAGCTGCTTGGTCTGCCGCCGTTGATGATGATTGCTGGCTGCTTTGTTTTGTTTGCTTGGCTGGTTCTAAAGCACACTGGCGTCGCCATTCCAGAGGCCTCTCTGGCATAGTGTAAATAGAATCCAACAAAAGGATCGGCCTGGAGGGTCGAGGTGGGTTAAAAAAGAACACTAAAGCCATAACGAGCGACTGAATGGTAGAGGCAGTGGTAGAATATGCCATCCACTCCCATCTCCCTCCGCTTAGTTCAGCTCTCCACATACACACACTCACTTTGCTATGATCCTCAAGCGTTGGAGTCGAATTGCCAGCCACAATGATGGTTTTTCGTACTTATGTACATACATATGTATGCACAAGTATGCAAGTTTGTAGTATGTGTGTATGTATGATATAATGGTATTGTACATATATACATACATATGTATATAATTGACAACGAAAAGACACAGTTCTGAACTATGCCGAGTCGAAATGGAGAGTTCGTCCGTGGCACTGAAGTAGCTGCAGTGGGCTGAGAAGTGAGTTCATATACACATACAAACACACAAACGCTCAAGAGTTGGATAATGAAAAAAAAAATAGTACAAATATATGTGCACACATTCATATATACATAAGTATTTAGTTATCCCAATGCCAATGCCATTATCAAGGCACGACTACGTCGTTGTTATTTCTCTTATTGTTCTTGTTGGTTGGTTCTTTAGGAGGGCAGAATGGGCTCCATGGCTTTGGCGGATTTTAAAAAGTAGAAACATTCAGTGCGCCAACTTCCCTTGTTCTCAAGACTATTCAGTGCTACTGTCGTTGCCAATCCGATGCTCTGCTACCCCCACTGTGGCATGGATGATGGCAAAGTGGGTCTCGTGCCTGAGTTTGTTGAAATCCAAAAGCAGCAGAGACTGAAAATTGTTAGGTTTTGCTGTTTATGCTTGGATGCATGGACGACAAGAAATATATGTACATATGTATGTATGTGTTCATCTACTGATTCCCACACCTATTAGTTCTTATAAACATTGTGTGTATGTATGTATGTAGGTGCATATGTATGTGTACGCATATATTTGACTCTTGTGTACGCCTGAATTGGAATGATTTTTAATACCTTAATGCCTTTTACTGTGTCTAGTCGCCTTTACTATGTACAAATGTATATGCGCGCATAGAAGAATGCACCTACACATTTACAACAGATTTTCATATACATACATATATGTATGAATGTTCTCAAACGACATTTGTTTAATTCATGTTCGAAACCATATAAAATGGATCCCGCTTCTGGAAGAAGCTCTCTGGGCAGAAGTACAGATTGTCTATAGCTTATCGCCCGATAACTCTCCTTTATCCAGAAGTGAAGGCTCTTGAGGCTCCTTCGTCTCCCACTCTACACGAAACATTAACGCACATCAACATGATTTCCCCAGAGGTCACAGTACCACACAAACACTCAGGCAAACCGTGGGCTCAACCAAAATCGCCTCTACGAGAGGACTGTTCTAGTAGTAGCGGATCTGAAGAAGGCTTTTGACGTGGTCAGCAACTCCACGCTACTAGATGACATTCTACAGTTGTTGTTGTTGTTGTAGCAGTCTCTTCGCCCTGTCAGTGTAGTATAATTACCGGTCGTCTTCGCCTAGCTCATCTAACGGTAGGCCCAGGAAACTAGCTGTTTCGAAGGGTTGGGTCCAGAGGGAGAGAGGTGTTAGATGAGTGGGTTTGATGGGGCATGTGAAAACGTGGTTAGTGTCGTGCGGGGTGCCTTCACATGCCGGACATATGTTGA
Source organism: Anastrepha ludens (assembly GCF_028408465.1). Lineage (NCBI taxonomy): Eukaryota > Metazoa > Arthropoda > Insecta > Diptera > Tephritidae > Anastrepha > Anastrepha ludens. The sequence goes on along the minus strand of NC_071498.1, from coordinate 183,560,551 downwards.
GTATGTCGGGGTCGATTCTGGATAAGTAGGAGTTTAACCTGCTACAGTATCCAGAACGTAATTGTGCCAAGGTTACGCGGGGAGAGCTGGAGAGTCGGGGAAGCTGGAGCTCTTCGTCTGCAATAGGTGGTGGTTGGACTCCGATAACGGCATTCGGGGGTCGGGAGCTTAAGAAGGTGGTAAGGGTATCCCGATGAATGTCGTTTATGACCTGTCTGTATACTGCCTGATCCTGGAGTGGTCTGTCTGTTTTGTCCTGGATCTCGTCCCCGTAGTTGAGGAAGTGTCTCCTGATGTGCCTGGGAGATGGCTCAGGCTCAAGCAGGTGTCTGCATGGGTGAGGCCTACGGTGACACCCTAGCAGAAACTGCTTACCGAGCATTTTGTTATGCTCCTTTACGGGAAGCATGTGAGCCTCGTCATGCAGGTGTTGAATTAGGGACATCAGGAGACATCCTGTCGCGGTCCTAATAGCAGTATTTTGGCAGGTCTGGAGCTTCGTCCACTGCGTATCACTGGTTCCAGGCGACCAGACAGGCGCAGCATAGTTAAGAACCGGTCGGCCTATTGCTTTGAAGGTCGACAGAAACATTTCTTTGTCTTTGCCCCAAGTGCTGCCGTCGAGCGATTTGAGGACCTTGTTGCGATTCTGTACTCTCGTTGCAATAGCGGTTGTGTGCGCGGAGAAGGAGAGCAAGCTGTCAAAGGTGACTCCCAATATTCTGGGGTTATTTATCGTCGGTATTGGGGTATCATCGACGTGCACCTGAAGTTGCAGCTAGACCTCCTTTGTCCAGGTGGTAAAAAGAGTCGCAGTGGATTTAGTGGGAGAAAGTTTTAAGTTTCTGAAGAGGTGATCCGCGACCTATATGAGTGGTTGGCATTTGTCAGTCATATTCCGAGATCAGCACAGAGGAGTATAAAGCAAGGTGTGCCGTAAGATGGTGTCCGTTCTCCTTCGATTTTCAACTTCTACATCTCGAAGCTTCCCCAACAACCAGAGGAAGTCTCACTAGCCTCTTATGCTGAAGATTGTTCGATATTGGCGTTGGGCAGTCTTTCTCGCTTTTTCACTGCGAGGAATCTCCAACTTTCCCCCGCTTATCTATAAATAGAAAATGTAAGCTTTATAAGATAGATCTATTTGAAGGATTCTCAGGTGAAAATAAGAATAAAAAACACTTACAAATGTGTCCCTGTTTGCTTTATTAATTGCACTGTCCAAATGTTCAAGTTTCCTCCAAGGTACTAATTGCGGAAAAGTTGAGAGGCTCACAGATGTCTTTTTCTCATTGGATATTTTCCAAAACGGCGGTTTGCTCTGAAAACGTTTGCAACCCACAAAAAATGTTTACTCGTAAGAACTTGCAAGTGAGAAAACCAGCTGATCGCAAATTAAAAATAAACACGAATTAAATTTGCATTTGCTAATCAAGGGTTCTTCTTCAGCGATGATGAAATGGAACAAATTATTGTGGCCAAAATAAATCATGTGATTCCGAAGCTCGTTATTTGGCATTTTATTTGCTTTATTTTCTTTAGTTAATACGAGGTAGTTCAAGTGAAAAGTTGTTTAAAGGGACAGATACCTGTAAAATTTCGATTTCTATTGTTTTTTCATAAAGTGTTAATATAATCCTTTAAGAATATGTCGAACAAATTTCTAGATCGTAAATTTAAGTATTTCTTATATTATAGATCGTCAACCGTGACGACTCTATTCTTTGCGTTCGAGCGCTGGGAGAGGTTGAATTTTCATGTATTCAAACTTTAGACGCGTTTTTCTCAAAACTATATTTTTCGAATTGGCGTAAACGATAACTCGAAAAGTTATTGACCGAACCCTGAAATTTTGCACACATCTTTTTTATGGTATTACTTCCTATGTGAATTTAAGTTTTCGAAAATTTTTCGAAAAAATAATTGTTTCCAAGCAAAAATTTTCCCCTAAATTCCCCAAAATTCATTTTTTTAAGCATTTTATTCCGCGATTTTTTTTACATTTGTTTTTAATTCATATAGAAATTATGACAGTAATATACAACAAACTTTTTGGTTTTTTGTATTCAGGTCACTGACGCCGATGCTACAATGCCCGCCGATGGAGAAGCCCCGCTGCGACATTCCTGGAAGAATTGAGTGTATTTCCGCCATTTTAAATGATTAAAATAAATAAAAATTTATAGTATTTTAATGTATAAATAAACTGTATGCCAATTTTGAAAAAAAAATATATACATATATTGACTTCTCATTTTAAATAATTGTAATGAAAATCGGGGAAAATATGGCCGTTTAATTTAATCAGCTGTTCGTAAAACTTGCATATTGTTACTGGTTTTGCGTTCATGCACTTGTTTTGATGTTATAAATTAAATAAATAATATTAAACTATATAAATAAATAAAATTTTCTCTTTGAGGGAGAATTCTCGGAAATTAAGCTACTGGATAATTTTTACATGAGCAGACCTGTACTTATATACACAACTAAATCGCAAATAAGTTTATTTACTTTAATTGGAAAAAATTATATTCGTTTTTACCAATTTGCATATGCAAATTTGTTTGGTGCTGGTGCGTTTTATATGAAACAGCATTGGCCATTCGAAATTTGTCTCATTACTACAGGTATTCCCTGCTTACATACATATATGTATACACGTACATATAATATACATACATATATACATTTGTATAATTTTCATGTACGTATGTATGTACATACATATATACACAAATGCATTGTGCAAAGAAATATGCTGCTTTCGTCCATTCTGCTTGTTCATCGATCAGACTTTTTATTTTGCTCAGAGCATTCTTAATTCTCTTTGCTTGACTGTTCTAGATATTTTTACATTATCGTCCCATTTTTTATATGCTTATATGCATGCATCTTTATGTATGCATGTATGTATGTATGTATATGCATTGATGCCCTTGAAGCTAAGTTCTCTTATTTCTACTTCAGCTGTACTCCTTAATTCATACTACCGGGTACAACTCCGGCAAAAATTAAGGTTTACAAATTTATAGTGGATGATGTGGCATTGAAAGGTGCAAATAAGGAACTAATTTAAGTAATAGTAAATGTACAATTCATTTTCTTCCTACAACCAAAAAAAGTGTTGATGTAAGCATTTGTACATACATACATACATATGTGCATATATGCAGTACATTTCGATTATATTGGAAAGATCGCGAATTTGCTGACCCTTTACCCGCAGTTGCTTAGTCAATTTGACTTTATCAGCGAATTCTAACTACTTTCTATGAAAACATCTCATCCGGTTCTTGCGCTGAAATAAACCGTTTATACATACATACATACTTATATACATACATACGTGCTATTTATTTACGTGAGATGGTGGCACCCGCAACTGCATTGAAAGGGAAAATTATAGTTGTCGGTTGCACTTCGCTCGAATGCAAAACATTTTAATGGAGACACATAGAAATGGTCCCTAGGCCGCAGGACCAACAGCACTTTGTAGAAATTCAGCCGGATGGAAAAAAGGCTTCCTGCGCAATCATGAAACACTTGGTAAAACGAACTGTGGCACCTAAACTAAATGCATCATTGAAATTTATTTTAATAAATACGAAATTAATTACCCAAATCCAGGTATTTTATTCCAATTTTTGCTCAAAACGTGTAATATGTACATACATACATATTTTTTAAATTTACTGCACAGAATTTTGCATCACTCCAACTTTGCTGCTGCAAATAAAAGCGAAAAATGCAGCCGACGTCAGTATTAATGTCAACTGCTGCGCTGTAGCTGTTCTTTCGCTGCAAACGAGTCCGTGCCGTCATGGCAATCAAGGCAAGTGAATACGAAGGAAGAGTATAAACAAAAAATGCAGCCTGCAAAACTTAGCAAGCAAAACAAAATAATCACATAGACATTTGTAAATACATACATACATGTTTTCTGCACAATTCGGCAGTTGTTGTTGTTGGATGGTTCGTCAGCACCGTACCGAATCGGAGTGAGTCTGATTGGAATCATTTACCGCGGAGTATATATTCATACATATGAATACTTTTATATATTCTATGTTCGCTGCGTTAGCCTATGGTTGTGACGTAGTATACTATTTATGTATTAAAACAATTTCGTCGACTTCATCACAGCTTCGGTAGACATATAAACACATATACTCGTTGTGCCGGCAAGCAAAATTTTTTTTGCTGTTACATTTTTGCCGGTTACGCTTTGTGCATTAGTTTGTAAACGATAAACGAACAGAGTATTGGTTGTCTCGCTTGCACCGCACTCAAATTGGTGTGACACACATGGTTGATACGTACGTGTTGGTTGTCGAAGTTCGATGCAACGCAACGACCAACGAAAGCAATCGTCGTTATTGTGATTATAATCGTTCGACGACTCAGTGCTGCTTGCGCTTGTGCTGTCATGCGCCTAGCCGTTTGCTGTTGTTGCCTTCCGATTGGTATTTGCAAGCTTGTTTGCTGTTGCTCCAAGCTCCAATAGTCCTGCTATATTTTCGCGCGTACACCAATACCAGAGATCTTTTCTCTGCTAATACGATAATGAATGTTTAATATGTTCTCTGCTACTGCACTTGAAGCAGCGTCGCGTAAAGCAATAGCGTTGGTTCGTAGTTCGCTGTTGGCTGTTGCGTACGAACTTGTTGCTGGCGTGATTTGAACAGACCGCCTTGTCGTGGACGAAAGAAGCTCACGCCGACAAAGTTGCCAACAAATGGAAATAGTTTAAATTTCGCTTTCCGCTGAACAAGTTGACTTATTTGACAAGTTGTGTTATGAATTCGAGTGAATTTGAGTGACTTGTGTTGTTCATTCTGTGTGTCAGCAGAGTAGTAGCTGGAAAAACAAAAAATTAAAACTGCCAAGTGTAAATGAAATAAACAGTGAGTAAAGTGAATATAAATTCGCGAAATATTTTTTTGTGTGGCGAGAAAATTAACATTTAAAAGGAGCGAAAAAATAATCAACGAATTAAAACGACTTTTGGCGATAGGCAAAACATAGTGGCTTCGTGTGATGAAGAGCCGGCAAACCAAAAATTTGTGCGAGTTTTATGCTGCATGAAAACGCAAGTAATGCACAAAGTACAGAACGATATACGTTTGTTGTGATGTGCTTCGGTGTTGGCATTTGAATTTTATAATTTTGGAGATACGACTTTGAATATCTTCGCTTATTTCGGAATATTTCCCGTCTGAATTGCGCAGAACTACAACGGCAACAAGCATTATGATTGCAAGCGCGAACAAGCGAAAGTGAATTTGAAAAAGTGTCAGAACATCGAAATTTGCTTTGACGGTTGGATTTTTCGATCGTCTAAATAATTCTGATGGGAATGCTTTCTTGCGTCTGTAGAACTTCGGGATAAAGAATTATTTCATCACGTTTGGCAATTGCTGCAGTTTAAACTCAAATTCAAATAAAAAACTAATCTAAATAATTGAATAAAACTCAGGAATCTATTTGAATATAATTAAAGCACTTTATGAAACTCATTAAAGACTAATTTAAATATATACACATTATATTAAAAACCTCCACAAAACGTGATTTTCTCATCAAAAACAGCTAAAACTATAGGTATAACAAAGCCAATATTTATACATAAAAACGCATACATTTAAGTGTGTAATGAATAATAGACATTTTTGGTGCGCGAGTAATTATATAAACATACAATTTTTGATAAGAAACACGTAAGAAACTAAATATCAGAAAAATATATGCAACTAGGCTTAGTATTTCTACAGATTTTTGGAACATTGAGCAATACTTGCAAGCATTTGCAGACTCCTTTCGATATATACCCAAAATAGAAAAACGTCTTTACAATCAAAACGAACAAATCGCTTTACCTACATTTTAATTGTACGTGTAATATTACACTCGAGCATGTCGCCTAAAAACTTAAAATGTAATTAGAGTGAACGAAACAATTTTCACAACTTTAAAGAGCTGTGAAAATTTTGAATCCTTCTAAAAATGAAAGTTTTTAACACCAAATAATAAAATTCAGTATCAAAACAAAAGAAAGAAACTAATGAAAAAATTCTAACAATTTGACGCTCAAAAACCAATCAAAATCAAAGTCTAAAAGCGTCGCCGCCAATCCAAATGCTACTTATGGCGCCACGACGTGACAGCAATAGCGCCAACAGCAACTCCAGCATTTTAATTCAGCATCAAATTCAACACCAACAACAGCAACAAACTCAGCAAGTCCAGCAGCAGCCACACGCATTTCTATACTCCTCATCGTTATTCAGCAGGGCCACTTTGCTTGAGCCCACTAACGGCACCACCGCGATCACTAACAGTAGCAACGATAGTCTTATCACCAACAGCAGCAACTTAAATAACAGTAACAACAACACCATTATCATGCCGCCCATGCAAACGGGTAATCTGGCACATGCAACGCTGAATGGGGCTGCTTCTGGCGGTTCGACCTCGGTCACCCAGAATGGGCATCATCAACATCATGTCGGCAACATCAGCAACAATAACAACATTAATAATAATATAAATGGCAATAGTAATATTAATATTCAGGATCAATTCACCCGGTGTTGCTATCCCAATGGGGAATGCTTGAAACTGGATGCCTCCCTTATTGTGCTGGACGACCTCAGCGATGTTGTGCGTGTCCTTTGCAATAATGAGAATTGCAACATGGGCCAATACATGCACCGTGAATGCTTCGATGCGTGGGAGCAATCCGTGTTGGCCACACTGAAGTCAATGGGGCGCGCACGTACGTGGTCCGATCGCCAGCGCAGTCAAAATTTGTGGACAAAGAAAGGATATGATTTGGTTTATAAGGCATGTGTGTGCAAATGTGGGCACGGTCACATCCGTAAGGATCTGGATTGGACGCCACCAGTGCAGATAGCAGGCGCTAAGTCTAGTTCAACGATAAATGGCGGGCAATATGGAAATGTAAATGGTGGGCTAGTAGCTGGCGGTGTGAACCAGCAGCGCCTGCTGGTGGTCAATGGCGCCAACGGCAATGGCATAGGCGGCAGCACCGCCGAGGAAGATGACAAAAAGAAAAAGAAGAAAAGAAATCGTAATAATAATGGGACGAAACCAACTCTGGTATCTGTAAATTCTAATAGCCATGCTGCAAATGGACAACAGCAAGGACAAATGCCACAATCGCCTGTACAGGCCCAACAGACTTTGCAACAACAACCATCGGAAGTTGCTCAACAGCAGTCGGCAAATGTCTTGCTAAACGGACAGCAGAGTAGTGGAAGCAATATTAGCAATGGGATCAGCGCCATATGCACACCCAACAACACCAACAAAACCGCTGGCAACGCAATTATCGCGAATAATCCCAACAATACGCTAATTTGCAGCAGCAATAACAACAACCAACTCAGCGCAATAACCAATTCGAGTGTTGGAGTTATAGGCTCTGGTCTGCACAATAGCAGCAACACCAGCAACCAACAACAGCCACAGCAGGTACAGGGTCAACAGCAGCAACAACAACAGGGTGTTACCTCTTTGAATAATATTTTGGGCGTAGATTTGCGTGATCGAGCTGGCAGTTTGTCGTCGAGCGGCGGTGGCAGCGGCTCCACATCGCCATCAGCCTCCCACTCGAGCGGCGACATTTCCATATCGCCCATACATCACAATCCACAACAGCAACACCAACAACAACAACATCAAATGCAATTGCAACAATACCAGCAGAGTTTGTTGCAACAGAATGGCTTATCGAAGAGTATCTTAAACGGAGCACTAAACGGCTGCGTCGATACCATTCAGCGCAATGCTGCGCTATTGGCAGCACAGCAGCAGCCCACGGGCACTCCGATTGTGGGTGGCATTGGCGCCGCTAACGGATTAAATGGGATAAAACAATTGAGTATTTATGATCAGCATTTGGTGCAGCAGCAAAAGAACAAGGAGGTGGAGCTCTATTCGGAGCGTGTACGGTGAGTTCATACAACAGGCTTTCCTTATTTTCCAAGTACCTACGTTTAAATATATTTACTTAAAGTGAAGATCGAACTGAAAGTTACTTTAAAACGAGTAAATTAATAAAATCATTTTTAGTGTAATAACGCCGAGATAAATAAATAAAAAGAATTCTCTTCATTACCATTACCCTAATAAAATAAAATATGTGAACCTTTTTGAGACAAGCTGATGTGTTTACATTGATTTAAGATATTTTCTGGAAAATTCTTTGCGCTTCATATTTTGAAAAAGGAGTTGGATTGTGATAACTTAAAGTAATCGTCTTCCCAAATAAATAAAAAAAAATTGAAATGTTCCTTTCTCATTAACTTTAGATTTTTAGTAATAAATTAGTTGCGGAGAAAACTCAAACTTTAAAATGTGGACAAAAATCATTTAATATGTCCACTTTGCACTACTAACCATTAGTACAAATTTCTTTTAGACCACAAATTTACCGCTGAAAATCTGCAATTAGCACTTGTTTCATAAGGTGTAGGCTAACTGGATAGAAGTTTTTTTATATTTATAAATACTCCATTAAATTATTAAATTAAATAGTTGTACAATTACAAATATAAAACAATACAATCAATAATAATAAAATAATAGTCTGGCGCATAAGACATTGATAGGTTAGGGTCAGGCTTCATCTCCAAAACGCCGATGTTATTTTAAATAAAGCTTTCTCATTCAAGAAATCAATCCAAGGTTAGCCGCTTATTCACATATATGTATGTATACACAAATGTACATGTGCATAATCTCAAGCCACTTATATAACCTCAAGAAATATCACATTTTTTTCACTTATGTAGCTTTTTCCTTTTTTGTATGTATTTTTAAATAAAACAAACAGCTGAAAAAATATCACCCGCGATAAAAAAGTATTTTTGTTGCAAATTTCTTGCCTTGATTCCGATAATAAAAACGAGAACAATTCCGTATTTGTATTTCGCTTTTTTGCAACACAATCCTCATTTTGTTCGCACGTGTTTGTAAATTAAGCTTCTTAATTCGTTCTGAATCTCTCTACATTGAACTTCCTTTGCTGCTCTTTATCGATGAGTTGTAGGCTACTGTTAATGGTGTTATAGAGAATACCCCTGATGCTGTTGTCACAACATAAATATTCCCCAGTAATCAAATGTGGTTTACACAGTGCTTTTGCTTGAATATTTGTTTTTAATTAGATGGTGTGCTCACAATGCAAATAATTGTTGCGTTTGTCAAATCGCGTTTGCGGTGTGCAAAACTCGCAAAAAATTGCAAGATGAAAATCAGGTGATTGGCATGTGGTTGTATTTTTGTTTTTTAGTTCTTTAAATGAGTACTAGAGTAATTTCTCATTCAAATATTTCCTTATTAATTGACCAATTTGATGCTTTGAATGAATGTACTCGTCGAGTGTTTCATCAATTCCATCAATATGTTGACCAGTATTGACTATTTTTCTCATTTTCTCTATGTAACGAATGTACGACATTTTTTTTCTACATATGTATATGGAGAAAATGCGCAACACCGTCAACCAAAAAAAAAATTGAAGAAAATTGAGGGGATTTTTCAGCAACTTAAAGTTTCAACTTTGTTATATTAAAATTTATATAAATTATAAAACTTCCTGCGAGAATGTTTCTAAAAATCCTTTGTGAAATGTTGGTACCACTAAAATATGTGGCAGGCTCCAGTCAAATTAGAGAAAAGCTCTAAAGCGTGTCTTCAATAAGTGGAATTTACATGGATCCCCGTTTAAATTTACTTTTGTTCTGTACTCAAAATATATTCAGCGAAAGATAATTAAAAAAAAAAAAAATACTTTTAGTAAAATGATACTCTTGAAGTATTTCAAGATTCCAATCCTACGATTTGGAGAACGTGCAAATAAATGTAAATCCCATTTACCAACCGCAACATTACATTCAACTGTACAGCAGATTTCTCTGAGAGAAGCTTGTATGTCGCTGCGTAACACAAAAAAGATCTGAGATTAACAGAAATCGTTTTACGGTTAACAGTTATTTTAGATCCCTCTTTTATGTAATTAATATACAATATAAATTCAACACCTTTATGGAGAGATTACGCCACCACATCTAAATTTGTTTAGAAAAAAAATTTTTTGTGACTTTCGTTGTTTGTAAATAATTTTTCAATATTTCGGAAAAAATTGTGTGTTGCTTGATAGTCCCGCCATATTTCAGACTTGGGTCGATAGCGAAGTGATATCGAGCACCAACTTGTCTACGAAGCCCTATACATTTTTGCGTTCCAATTAGTGGAGCTCACTAAACAGACCCACCACAATTTTTTCTGCCTTGTTTACTGTAGGCGATCTATATACATTTGGCGCCGTCCAACTTTATAATATAATTTTATATAACAACTGTTGACAGTAGCCTAAAGTATTCTAAATACCCAAAGTGGTATGACGAGGGATATCTATATACATACGTACATATATGATTTTCCAAGAGGGGGGAAAAGTGCATTACGTTTAATGGGATTGCTTGTTAAAGTTAATAGGGATTCTTTGTGCTCCAATTTTTAACATACACATCACTTACAAATTACTACGAGTATAAACTTTCGGTTCGCTCCTACTTGGACACTTTATCCTTTTTTGAACTTACTTTCACTTCATTTATGTATGTATGTATATATTTTTTATTTTGATCTTTCTTTTTTTTGGCGCATATACGCCAAATTTTCAAGTTTGACTTGGTTTCATATTTCCATATTTTTTATTGCTGCCGTAGTTGTTTATTTTTTTTTTGTGATAATTTTTTAAAAGATAAGAAGTAAGAAGCGTGGCAGTGTGGCCAGTCAATCGGAATTTGTTTTTGTTGACAAAAGGTAGGGTGGGGTTTTGAAGCAGTTTTTATTTGAATTATTTTATCGCTTTTTGTTTCCCTTTGCTTGTATAATTTTTAATGAATCAATTTATTAAAGGAATAATTTATAAAATTACAAAATAAAAAATAATCAAAAACCGGAAAACGAAAAATGAAATGAGCAATGCTTCAATCTCTTTTCACCTTTGCCATGCGCATTTGTTTGAATGGATGTACTCACATGTAATTAAATTAAATTTATGATTAAAGCCTTTGTGCCAAATTGTTAAAGTGACACTTGTATGTTACTCAATGGGCTTAAATTCTCTTTTGGCATATAAAATATTTATGTATGTATGTGGATTATGTTAAATGCATAAATAAATACTTACAATACACATAAATCATGTGCGCCCGTTAATGCTAGCATACATTCTAAAAAATTTGGTTTTTGTTTCCACAAAATACAAGCAAACAAACAAACAAACAAATAAATAAATAAATAATGCCTCAATACTTGTAATCTTCTATTCTATTCTATTCATTGTTGTTATTGCTTGCTTCCTCTCTATTAGACATGTATTTAACTAAAGAAATAACAAATAATAGGAATGGCAGAATAATATTTTTCTGTCTTCTCTTTAAATTTTTGATGATGCCATAATACTTCACATTGGCAACAACAGTCCCCTCAAGCAACGGTGTCTTTAGCAGTAGCTTGCTGATTGCCATGGTTACAGTTTGTTGCTGTTAGTGTTGTTATCGGTTTCCCACCCACAACAGCCTTTGAAGCTAAGCGCTCTCCAGCTGTAAAAGATCGTTTATGCTGTCGTTTTCTGTTCCAGCTGCAAACGATCTTCGCTAGAGCCACCCCACATACAACCATACACACACAAGCAAATTTCGTTATTTCGCCTATTGAACAACATTCCCTTGAATTGTACGGATGTGTAGTATTTTTCTTTGCTGCCTTTATATACTCGCTTTCTTGTTTATTTATTATGCTTTTGAGTATTTTTGGTTGCCTTACTATTCAAGAAGTCGAGTGCAAAAAAAAAAACTACGGACAGAAATTAATTCCATTCTGATTTTATTTTATTATATTTTTTGCTTCGTGCTTCGGTGCGTCCGCTTGGTTTGATTATTGTTTTCAATGTTTTGGTGTTTCTTTTGTACGTTCATACTAGCAAAAAAAAAAAAAACAAAAAAAAAAAAAACAACAGAAAAGAAGAAACGGGCCTAGAATTGCAAAACCACACTGATAAAAGTTTTGTTGTGCTTTGTTGTCCCATTCTGCGCTCTCCAATTTCTAAGTGTGTATGCGTGCGTTATTTCGACTTATTTCGCCAATGAATTCAAGGCCATTTGTTTTTCTTTTTACTATTTTAAGTATTTACAAATGTTTTCGGTTTCACTAATTTCGTTAGTTCATTTTTAGAGACACTTTGTGTCTCTTTATGGAGGTACTTCATAATGGAGAGCTGCAAATGTTAAAGAAAGCTTTGGTGGTAAGCGGGATCGATTTTAGGGATTTTCTATGCGAACGCTGAAAGTATGAAAAGGTAAGAGAAAAGTTGCCGATGTTCAATTTAAACTGAGAAGGTGATGAACTCGAAAATCTTAAAATTAGGAAATATTTTCTAAAACTCTGGGAGCTTTTAAGATTCTTGAGTATTCTAAAAATATTTCAAAACATATGTGCATCCGTCCAAAACAGCACGCATACATATGCATGTACATATTTCTCTACAAACTCAAATGATGTGTGGCAATAGATTCAAATATTATCGGAAATCGTAATACAAGAAGAAAGAAACTTGTGTGATAAATTTCGGATGTTCTAACCGCTTCTTTTACTTATGTATATTGAGTTTAGTAAACTCTGAGATAAAATGAGTTTAATTAGCGGAGAACTGAAATAAATACTATGTGTCAACATCGAACTGGAACATACGAGCGACATGCCCACACACACACACACACATGTATATATATATATACACCATACATCTCTATTTACTCACGGACTATATTTGCGACTATCAATTAAAAATAGATCTAACTAGAAAGCCAATTAAATTCCCACAATACCCCACCGTCATTGTCTATGTCGCCCCATAAGCCGCCGATCAGCGAAAACTCATTTGTTCTTACTTCGACAAAATGTACGAAATGTATGTATGCACTGCATGGGTGTGTATGTATCTGCATTGAAATTGGAACAATACAGAGAAGATTATTCATACGCCCGAGCGCCTAGCGTGAATTTCTTCGCGTTATGTGAACTCTATCACGTTCTCCCCATTCACGTTTACACGATCACAGCAACAAAGAGTGTTTATTGTTGTGTTATTGTGTCCACACTCGAATTCGTAGAAAAGAATAATTTTAAATAAATTGTTTATGTTGATTGCTGGATTTTGTTTTGAAAACGTTTCCTTAAGTTTAAAGTGGCTCAAAATTTGCGTCGATTTTGGATAATTTTTTTTTATATTCTTTTGACGGTGCTTATCATTTTCTTTCTTATAACGAATGCTCGAGAAGATGCACTAAACGATCGCCAGCAAAATAAAACTTACACTTTGTTATACTAAAATTCAATTGACTATAAAACTGCATATGCAAAAGTTTGGATTTTTGACGAAAATTTGTTACATTTCTTTTAAGTTGTTAAATTTTTGAAAATATGTGCGACGTTTGAATCTTCTAGTTACTTACTACGAGTATATGGTTACTGTTGTATTATAAATTATATTTTTATAAAATTTTTCCTGTTTTGCTTTAACCTCTTGCGCTATAAATTAATTTCCAAAAGCGAGTGACTATCTCGTGCAGAAAAATTCCAAATGAGCTTTTACTTCGAATAATTTCTGTGAAAGCTTTGGGCAGATCGCGTGTGCGAAATGCACATAATTCTACTATTTATTATTTAGTATATATAGTAATACATATTTTATATGTATTTATATCGTCCCCTTAGTATTAAAATAGCCTATAAATTTTTTGATGTTTTGAGAAAATGAATTTCAAACTTTTTGTCGAAAGTAGCTCTCACTCAAATCTCGTTATGTCGGTAAGTATTTATTATTTTTTGACTGACGTTTTGACCCACTTTGTGGAACTAGAATTTGACCAAATTTTGACCACATATAAAATCGACGATGGAGAATCCAAAAATTCAATAAAAAAATAATAGCCTATGAGCACATAGACTATTGTTATACTAAGGGGACGATATATTATGTTTAATAAAAGATTGGGCTATTTTTTTACAGTTCTTTATTAAGTAAGGAGCACAGAAAGCTCTGAAGACTCGCGTGACACGTCTTTTAAATTTTGAGACCAAATTTCGTTGAACGTGTTTAGCACGCCCAAATAGCGCAAGAGGTTAAATTTTGGGTTTTTATCAGATTGTTTTTTTCTTATTTCTGTTTTTCTCATTTTTATATTTTTATTTTTTATTTTTAATCAGCGTATCAATAAATGTAACTCAATTCGCAAATATTTTACACTTACTTTGTTAAACCATATCTTTCTCCACATTTCTGTGCTTTTACCTTCACCGTCACTCTTGATCTCCTTAGTCCTGTCGACCTGCTCCTAAGCTTAGGCGCCAGAACTAAAGCGCAACTAATTCCAAATTAATATATTTATCTTAATTTTTGTTATTTATTTCTCTCGCATATTTTTATGTATGTCTGTATGCAAATCGTTCTCCTTCGTATCGTTCTATAAACCATCCCGTTATTACTTAATTTTATCAAATAAGTTCGTGAATTTCCTTTATTTAATACACTGATACTTTTAAGCTTCAATTTCTCTTCCTCGCTCTTTTAATTTCTTACTGCTGTTGTACATTGCCTGAGCAGCTGATAAAAAATGCTTTTGTTGATAAACAAAACGTGTCACATAAAGTCAAAATGTTCAAGGTGTGAGAGCGGCGCATAGGTACTATTGTTGTCATACTTTTTTTAATTTCGCTTCTCATGTGGTATGCAATTGTTGTTGTTTTTTTCTACTGATTAGCTGTTGGGTCGCAGGCTGCAGTGTTTGGGTCTTTTAAGTTTTCTGTTTTGTGTTTTTATTTAAAAAGTACCACCTCAGTTGTCTTATGTATTTGCTGGTGTGTGTGTTGCTGATGATATTCGTTTATTTTATTTTTATTATTTTCTACAATTCACTGCCAAGGTCATTGTTGGCGATAGCAACAGCGAAAAACTATGATCAATTATGATTGCTTATTTTGTTTTTGCTTTCGTTGTTGCTCACATGGCTGCCTCATTTTCTAAGTTTCACATGGCCTTTTGCAATTTAAGAAGTGAAAAATGGAGATTAAGGCTGCAACCACTGAAAAGTGCTACCATAATGTTCCAATTCTGCCAGATAATTGCCGAGTGACGCTAAGCACTTGAGTGTTTCTGAAATCTGTTGATTGTTTCTGTTTAATGCAGATGTGCATACGTTTTTACTAATATGGACTTAGGTTGAAACAAATTATGCTATCTCTCCTATGGTAGGATCCATATCTATTTGGCGATGCTCTAGGAGTAAATCATTACAGCCGTTCAGCACTGCAAGAAACTGACCTTTTTTCCATTTATTTCTACTAAAAATTTAACGCAAATGTATGCCAAGTGAAATTTTCCAGTTTCATTATTAGAAGTTCTGAACATTTTTTGAAGAGGTTCGACTTAATTTAAGGCGGGGGACCATAATTCTACCTCCGGAAATGTGGATTTGCTTAGTGACTTAAAAAAAAACTGCATTAAAATAATAATCAAAATCGTTATAATTTTTGCCATTTTTTCAGAATTCAAATTTATGTATGTACTTCGGAAAACATATTGTATATATGTATATGCATTTATAAATGTGTTCCTATATATTTAGATTGACAAGACCGAGAGGCGATATCTATTAGAAAAAACATTTTCTTTATTTTGGTCTTTCACCGAGATTCGAACCTACGTTCTCTCTGAATTCCGAATCGTAGTCACGCACCAACCCACTCAGCTACGGCGACCTAAGACTTAGTATTAGTAAAAATATTTATTTGGAAAGGAGCTACAGCTGTATATATATGTATATATCTAAACTGGATCCTCTGAAATTAAAAAAGCAAACAGATTTCGTTAAGCAAACAGATTTCGTTAGAAATTTAAAAAATCAATGCGATTTTTGAACCCCTTGAGGCTCTTAAAATTGTATACACCTTATTATACCAAAATTCGATGATCTATAAAATTGCATGCCCGAATTTTTTCTAAAAATTCTGAGTAAATAGCTTGAAATTTCGATGAAAATTTGCCGAATTTTTAAAAATTGTATACAAAGTTCGAAAATTTTTAACAAAAAATAGTTGAAGTTACAAAGTAAAAAAATAAATAGAAAAAACTTATCAATATGTGGTGTGCACTTTCTTTTGGCGCTAACTGTATATAAAACAAAGTGCGCCAATTACGTATAATTGTTTTATTTATGATTATTTATATAGCAAAAAAATGTTCGCGTAACTCTTACAAGAATAAATACAAAACATTTAAGACCGACGAGGAGGGGGTCTATTTGTTCTGTATCAAAAAGTTCATCACGGGGCAGATCCATGCGCATGCTGAAGCAACACTCATACATTTTTTAATTTTTCAAAGTTTGTGTTTTAAAATTTTTGTCTTTTGTGGAAAAAGTTCTCTTAGAACCGACTTGATATTCTTAATAGTAGTCAAATGGGACCACAAACACGAGTTTTAGAAATGTCGCGCCGACAGTGCCACCAGGCGGACACAAACAAACATTAAGGGCCTTAAATACATCACAGACCAGATCAGCGGTTTCGAGGTTTATTGGCTGCGTGCATATTAATTCAAATTTACTATTTGTAAAAAATGTGTGTTGTTTTTGTTACAAAATAGTTTTATAAACGCTTTTTGTAATACTACTCTGCGTGGCTGGCAACCAAATCATAATCCAATCGGCAACCAAATTATTAGAACTTGAGCGAACCCGCCAACATCAAATGATCCAATCAACCATTCAGCGAGCCTGTGTTGCGTTTCATTTGGTCGTTGTTGTTTTTGTTTTTGCTATTGCTATTGCTATTGTGTGCTTTGTGTTGAGCCAAAAAGGCATCGTTTGTGATGGAAAACTGACAAGAAAATGATTTTTATAACATTTTACCTCAAACTGGCGGATTGTGTTGTTGTTGTTGTTGTTGTTGCTATACGCATATGCCTGGCAGCCAGCCATAATTGCCAGTGTCGTTGGTGTCGGCGCCGTTATCGTTACAGCATCATCATCAGTTCGTCGCTGCTGCTGCTGTTGAGATGCAACTTTTAATTAAAAAATACTCCCACGAAACTCGCTCAGTCAGTCGCACAGACTGGGAGCCGCCCAGTGCACATGCACTTGCACATAGTAATGCAAGCCACAGTGCAACAGACAAACAAATTCAGCCACTTAGAAGTGGATAAGTTTGAAATCTGCGCACTTTTCTCTATTTGCTTGCACACACATACATACAGTGGCTGACTGCTTATTTCGAGTGATCCTTTATTTCAAAGGATATGCATACCATTTGTTATTTAAGATATAATATATTTAAAAACAAAAAAAAAAGGTACGTAATTTTGAACTATAAATGTGGTCTCAGGATTCGAAGTAACTGTGATGTTAGAAGAATATTTACAACAAAAACAAAACACTGCGTAAAACCACAGTGAAACAATTCAGAAGTTGTGGTCAAGATCAGGCTGTTAACCGGCTCTCAGCGAATTTAAAAGCATCAGCAATCAGCTGTCGTCACCGGGTTCATGACAGCGGTTTGTTTACGAAAAAACTTAGGTTCTGTTGGATGGACGAAAAAAATCAACGAATCCAATACCCATGTTGCTTCGTTGCCTTCTGAACTTCGACTGGTTGGACGAGTGGGTGGATGCGTGTGCAATGAGCGGATAGAATTCGGCTGCCGAGTACCGGAAGTTGCTCGCACAATTCTGTTTTTTGCCATAGCAGATTTTTTTGGTAAAGTAAAAGTTTCAAGTGGTTCAAAAATCGCGGTGAGTTTTGACTAGTTTTTTTTCTAAGTGTTTTGCTCCATATAAAACAGTGCGCGAGCAAAAGCAAAACGCGACCGAAAAGTTATAAAAAGTCAGTACGATTTTTGAGCTTTTTGAAACTTGCGCTTCATTATACCAAAATTTAGTGAGCTATAAAATTGTATAACTATAATTTTTTCAAAAATTCTAATTTAAAAGTTTGAAATTTTGATGAAAATTTGGCGAATTTTTATAAATTTTGAAACTAAATTAATTAAAACTAAAAAATAATTAAATAAAAAGTCAAAACTTGTCAATATATGATAAAGTGCACAACTTTTCACCCTGACTGGATATTAGAGTATACATTTAAGGTTTCGAAAACGTAACTTATATAAAAAGAATATCATATTTTCTTTGAAATAAATGAAGAAACAAAGTAAGTTGTGAGCCACTGTATGCACCCATGTGTGTATTTATTTATACCCATTTATGGCGCGCTGCTTTGCATTTCTGCTTTGCTTGGCTTACAGTCAGTTCGACTGATAGTTTCATTCACAAAATCTGAATCTCACATTCATACGTAATTGTACCTTGACATTGTCCAATAAAGCTTATCGTCGCAAAATGCTTTAAAAATACTGCAAATTTTCCCATCTAGTGAAAGCTCCACCTAGTCTGAATTGTGGTCTGATACATACACAATGCTTTTCACAATGTTTTAATATCATTTCAATATCAAATCCTCTCTTTGTGCGCTTCTATCCAAATATTGCTTCTGCATATATGCACTGAGATAATCGCTCTTATTGCCAGTGAGCGAGTGAGTGACACTGAACGAGACCCAGACAACAGCGAAATATTACATGCACAGAAATTGACTGCATAACTTGGGGAAAGGTATTGGAGAGCAGCGAACTGAAGAGCAACACAATAGATAAAGTTAACTTTACTCAAATGAATTCAAAATTTGTTTGCATATTTGAAAGAGAAATGCGTGTAGGTGTGGGCGTATATGTGTATTATCTATTGTTGTTTTCAAATCAGAAAACCAAACGCTGTAAATTAACTAGTGCTAGTGCTTTTAAAATATCTTTCTTTTTCCCTGTTAAATGTGCTGTGAGCCACTAAATGTTAAAAAGTCATTGAAAGAGGAAATATGTGTGTGAGAATCGCCAGAATGCTTGTGAGGGCGACGCTGACTAAAAAGCCGACTGGGTTTGCGCCCATGATGGAAAGAATAATGAGATGGCGCCTATCGTGGTCCCGTTACTTTGCGCTCAGCGAATTTGACAACTAGTTACGTGATTTTAGCTCCAGTATGGCCAGATTACCATTTTCGTAACTCGATTTAGCATTTTTTATTTGTTATTTTTATTATTTTTTGTCTCGGGGTTTTAGTTCTTTCTTCAGGACATTTTTCTAGCTGTTCTAATTAAAATGTCATGTTTATAATTTTGTAAAATATACATTTTTTAAGAATTAGTTAAATAATTCACTCAGTTTTTTTTAGCTTTACTTTTTTTTAGCATCTGGTGGCATTGCCCGCGATTGCCGGTGTTGTTGGTGTTCTTCTGCTTTCGGCAGTCAAATCTCTCTCTCGCTACTGCAGAGTTGCCTAGCTTTGGATATAAAAACGCACTTAAATGCCCATTTAAAGAAAATAACCCAACAAATTTTTATTGAATCACTTAAAGAATTTTGTATGCGTGATTGTCTTTAAAATGTGCGTATTTTTAAATAAATGTGTTATGCTTATGTACAATTTAATTTATGAGTGTTTTTTGTTAAGCGAGATTCTTTTGTTAGGGGAACGACTTTTTTGCTATATTGGAAGTTATGTAACTAGATAAGGTACTCTTTTTGTAAAAATGTCAGTATGGTTTCTTTAGTATTTTCTGGTATTTTGTTGTTTATTTTTACAATGAATATAACTTTTAATGCCCTATGTCTCACTAAGGATTGATGACCGGAAGAAACGATTACACCTCTATGGTTTTAATTCGCATTCAATAAATTCAAAGGCTTTTTAAAATGTGCAAAAAGGTTTTCAATCTTAAGAAGAGTTGAGAGGCATTTAATATTTTTGCATAACCTTAAATGGAGCCAAAAATTAAATTTGCACTTTCAAATTATCAAATTTTATAAGAGTAAAAAAATTTTCATTAGCACTAAAATCTTCTCAGAGTGACCTTTTTTAACATTTTTTTGTTTAATAATATAGTTTGTTTTTTAACCTAAAGTTTCGGTAGCCTTAAATTAAAACCAAAAAGAAAGAAACACCAAACTTAAAAATTGTCGCATTTTCGGTATAAAAAAGCACTAAATTTATTGCGAAGAGCAAATGGTTGGCAATACTGCACAATTCAGCAAACGTGACGTCACGTACGCTCTGATGGGCGCAATCTTCTTTCTATCATTCTTGGTTTGCGCCCACAAATGCATCGACAAATACATAGAAGTATCCAGCATGGTGAGGAGGAGAGAGAACAGGACTTCAAAATGGAGAAATTAAATTAAATCTCAATGGTGGAAAGTGGCAGCTTTCCGGGTTGCGAGTTTTTGTGCCAAAGGAGCAAGCAAAAATTGGGTTAAACATTAGGTTTTTTTTTTTGTTGTTGCCATTTTCTGCAACATTTTTATGTCGAACAATTCCTAAGAACATTTGTTTTTTCGCTTGCTTTTGCTTTTGGCGGCGATTATGCCGACAGCCATCGCCAATGGCGGAGGAAGAGCTGCGTTCGAGACACAAAATCTGACCGGCAAGGGGTAACATGCAAATGCAAAGGGTCCAATGGCAATGGTCGTAAATCACCCGAGAGGAACAGCAACCATTGACATTCGACATGCCGGCCCGCCAGTTCGTATAAATGCATAAACACATGCACTCCAGCTGTCGATGCAGGGCACAGCGGGTCGCCACGTCAATGCATGCATGCATGTTGCAAGTGCGATACATGAACTTGCTGGCACTGCATGTTGCTGCCACAAAACAGTAACTATGTGCAAACAACAGTAATCCAGACAATTTCCATATTCAAGTTCAGTGTCCAATCAAAGTGGCATTGAGTACTAAGTGTGTGTGTGTGTGTGCATGTGTGTTTTGGAAACACAACTGGGGGTGTTGTTGTTGGTGGCATGCAATGGAGATATTAAACGTCCAAATAGCTGCCATAACAACGAGCGCCAAGCAGCAAGTTTGCTAATAAAAGCCGTACAGCAAACCAAATTCTCTGAACCACAGTGCTGGAGTGGATCATTAGGACGTCGGCGTCGGCGTCGGCTGCGGAGTAGAAACAGGCGCTTGCCAAAATGCAACTTTATGAAACTCGCAAACATAAACACATCGCATAACCACTCCAATATTCACACGCATACGAGCACACACGACGCACGCCTGCACTTATGGCGCCGACTCCCACACATCCATCTGCCCACAGTCATTCATTTGTTCGTTCGTTTCATTTCGTTTCGCACTAAAAGGGCTCATTTTAATAGATTTCAAATGGGGTGTGTTGCAGCAATGGCAAATTCTCGTTCTCGTTTTTATGCCTCAAGTTGTCTGTCATTCTTGCTGTTTGTTCCAGCGGCCTCTCTCACCAGTTTTAAATGTTTGTTTGGCGGTTTATCTGTCTGACTATGTGCGAGTATACCCCTGGCATTTTTCTGCAGCTGGAGTTGCATTCTTTTGCCCAGTGAGCTTTTAAAACTGAAACTCGTTTTGCCAAATAATTCTCTCACTACCCACTCAGTTTTGGAATCCTCAATGAAGATATGTTTATGATATTAATTTTTTAATTCTGGCGTTGCACTTCTCGGAGGTTCGATAAAGGACCATTTCGTTGAGGAATATTGGAACGATTTCTGCGGATTTTGCGATCAATCTGTCGGTGTTTTTAGCTGTTTATGTAATGAAAACAGTTTCATGAATCTTTTAAAAAGCTCTTAGTTGCATGCGCTGATCGGCTAGTTCCTGCTTAATCGCCGAGACTTTTACCAGATGCCACCTATTGGTTTACTGGGTACCAGCGACTTTTATTGCAGCTGCTTCAAGCGCTCTTCGTGTGTATGTGTATGTATGTATATATATGTGTTATTGCAACATAAATGAGGAAATTGGATAAATGCAACATACAAAACTGTCGTTTTTTTATTGCCGTTTTTTTTATGCAGTATATAGTTTTATAGGTATATTTATATTTTGTTGCCTTGTCCCAGCATTGCATGTATTACGGGCCTACACTTACCAGCGCAACGCACACATGCAACCGCTAGTGTATGGAGTTGCCAGCAAAAGTTGCCTGCCTCTCCTGCCATTGTCGACTTGAATGGAGTGTGTGTGTGTGCGCATGCATGTATGTACTTGCATAGGTATTATTATTGTCACTGCAGTAGTTGTTGTTCGTCGAGACACAATATTGATTGCAATTTTCTGGCAGCAACACGCTATGGAAGCTTAAAGGCACTCACACACGCACGCACCCATTCACAGGAGGGTTAACGCACATATGTACATACATACACGCCTACATAGAAACATTTCGCAGGAAGCCTCCGACGTGCACCCCGAACTTCTCTGTGGATGCGAGTGCGCGGGTGTGTGGCGGACATAAACGGTAGTCAGTTGGCGGATCCGGGCAGGTCGCACAAAGCCGCTTATGCACACAACTGCACCAAAACGCTGAATAAAAATGTCGTTAATAAAAGCGAAAGAGTGCAGCTTTGGCGCAGAGTAAAGTCTTTCAAGTGCCAGCGCAAATGTTAGTGCATGGAAGTTTGGGTGTTCGGGGGAGTTGTAAATGTGGCATTGTCTGTTGGCAATGAAAATGGCTCGTGCATGCATACACCAACGCACACATATGCATGCAATATGTGCAAACATACGTGTAAATGTGCATTGGCAGTGCAAAGGCCGCCGCATAGGTTGCATGCGGCAAGCAACACGAGAGCCTATAAATATCTGCTACTGCTGCCGCTGCCACCACCTAACCAGCCAACCACTGACTACTACCACTGCCACTGTGACTTTGCGATTGTGACTAGCTGCCATTGTTGCCACAATAGGTGCCCATCGTTCCTAGGCAGCCATCGTTAAATCCGGCCGAAAGTGTGCCTGTAATGCTGCAATATCGTCGTTGTTGCTATTATAGTAATCCTTGCGGCTTGAACTTCAACAAATTTTCCTCCACTTCACTCCACGCATAGAAGATATGCTGAGCTGGCCGATACTTTTCATTTTCATCACCGAACACCCACCCACACATCCATGTAAAGCCCACAGACTAGTGGTTTGACTGGCCCATTTTGGTAGGGTGCCAGTTGTCGCAATAGCCTTCAATGAACACTTTTGTGTGACACAAATTGCAGACTTAGGTTAGGTCCGATGATTGATTTTTTTTATGAAATAACTTTTTTTTATAAAATAATTTTTTTTTAAATAACTTTTTTTTAAAAATGAATTCTGTTTTTATTATAAAATAATTTTTTATTGTGAAATTATTTTTTTATAAAATATTTTTTTTTTATAAAATAATGTCTGTTTTTAAAAACTATGTTTTTTAATAAATTTGGTTTTTATAAAATAATTTTTTTTATAAAATATATTTTTTTATTTTTTATTACTATTCTTCCACTTACCTTTTTGGAGATTAAATAGTGCCACATTAGTGTATACTTATTGAATTGAAAGTAACTACCAGAAAATTTCTTCAATAGGGAGAACTCAAAAGGCAACTATTGTCGCGCAGTGGACGAGTGACATTGGGCCTGGCAATTGGGATTTTTTGCAATTGGCCATTTTTCCACACTGCATCCGTTCTGAACCGGTTTGAAGGCAGTTGTGTGACGCTAGCACAGCTCCAATTTGCACTGGCAACATCGTATGTTTTCTGTTATTTTGTTGCATGCAATGTTTGTAGCACATTTTAATTTGTGCTGCCATCCATCGGCTCCACCGCAACTACATGAACTGTACATTGTGCTATTTCTTTTGTGTCCGTGTTCGCTAGTGTGGGTGCCGATTACCCTTTCGTCCTCCTTGTAGTTAGTACAATGCCCCATATCGGTCTCCATTGAATTCGCTCACCATTGTGGCACGGCATGCATATTTATTAGCATATTCATTTATTCATACAAATCCAGCGCTGCGTTGGGCGTAGTATTTTTGCACAAAGAAAAAAAATAAAGCTACACAAAGTTAAACATTATTGTAAAATGCTTTTTAATTATATTTACTATTCGGTTGAAATATTCAAATATTTTATAAAGGAAGTATCCCCGCCTTCCCCAGGGCTATTTCAGTTTCGTCTCGTTAATATTGGAAATGGTTTGTGGGGCCTTTTCAAAGACCAAATATCGGTTGTATTAAGGTGAAAAGTGTTTAATATTTTCTGTTTTGTGTGTAAGGTTTGGGTATGCGAAATTGGTTACGAATTATTAAAAAATTAATGTTTTTTCATATCCTTTTTTTTTTTTTAATTAAGTGACTTGAGTTTGCGATTTGTATTGGCATCTTCCAAATGTTCCTAAATGCCAGTTCGTCAGTGCGCTTGGCAGCCTGCTTTTAAATTTTCTACATTACCGAAACCCCAAAACAATAAAATTTTACACAATCGTAAAAACGCATTCGAGTGCAATTATTTTTGGTTTGTTTTTTTCAACACATCAAAGCTGCTCGAAACTGGGCTTAAATGTTCTAAAGGTAATACGAGTATTGCCGTTTTTGCTTTGCGCCCAATTATCAAAACACAGTAAAATATTAATGAGAATGGCTATGTTGTTTTTCAAAATATTCTCCTTGGAATTCAATACACTGCCGCATTCGCTTGAACCAGCTTCCAAAGCACCTTTGCCACTCAGAAGTGGATACCTCCAAAACGAAGCCTTTCATTCAACAGCTTCTCCAGGCTTTGAAAAAAGTTAGCTTCGCATTTAATTTTTGTTGTTCGCGAAAAAACAAAAAGTCATTAAACGCCAAATCAGTGCTGTAAGGCGGATGACCAGTTTCAAAAACTCTTCTGTGAGGCGGTACGTGAGACCTCGCATTGTCTGTGTGAAGGATGATTTGTCGTCGGCGGTTATCCTTAATTCTGCGAAAACTTCTGGCAAAAAAGAGCTTGTGCACCACTCAGCATTGACTGTTTTAAGTTTCTCTAGCGGTACAGTGGTGACATGACCAGATTTTCCGAAGAAATGGGCTACCATTTGCTTTGAGGTGTTTTTTCCGCGAACAACTTTTGTTGGATTAAGATCGCTTGGGAACACCCCCCCTGTACGCGTATGTAAATAGTTTTTTTGATTATGTGCAATCATTTCAATGAAACACGACCATGGAATAGGTTAAGAGGGCTTAAGTGGTAGAATGTGAAGAAGTGCCTAAGAAAGGTGGCATAAGAATATGGAATACATAGGATATGACAGGGTTATGGGCATTCTATCAGCTTCGAAAACATTTCAAACTCTCCACACTCCTTTGCATTCATTGCAGAGCTTCTGTCAACTAAGCTCAACTGAAGCAACTGAAAATTATTTAGTTCGACATTTACGGGATATTTACTCGGTATGAAGCAAGTGCTTTTTAATGACTCTGTGCAAGTTTATGGTAAAATATAGCAGACTTTCTAATGGAAACGTCGGATGGCGCCTGCCATTAGAAGTGCTCAAGGCCAGAAATGTAAAAAGTAATCCTCGTATTTCTTATTCACGTCTGTTTTATGATGCTTTAAGGGGTTACGCCACTCTAGCTACTGTAAAAAAAGCAGTTTTTTAAGGATTTTTTTTACATTGAAAGAAAGGTGCTAGGAAAAAACTTTTTAAGTATATTATTAAGCATGTATTTAAGTGTAATTACAAATATTTTTATTGAAAAATATTACAAAATGGCGTCTTTGGAGTGAATCTCTGAACGCGCCCTGCGGAAAAGGCACTTCACGGCACGCAGTACAACTGACGTAAATGTCCACCTAAACCAAATTAAAAAAATTCTTCTCAATCGACGTGAGTATCGCTGTAGAAATACGTACGGGATTTTAGAAATATTGAAATTTGTGTATTTTGCAGATGTTTGAAGTCAAAAGTAGAATTTTTCATCTAAAATGGAACCGTTAATTGTTTATAAAAATTTTTCTAATTAATTAATAAAAAATCCGTACGTATTTCAGTGCGGAATAATGTTCTAAAGATCCTTGTACAATTACAAGTGAAAATATTAAAAATTGTTTGTGTTATGCTGCGTGCAGTTTTGAAAAATCACGTTTTGAGATAAACACGGTTTAAATTTGAATAGTCGTGTCAGAGACGTCAGAGGCGCTCGCGCAAAAGTGCGAAATATTAGAGATAAACATTTTTTTCACGCATAGGACTTTTTGTTTTATATTCTAAAGAGTTTAAAGCATCTTTTAAGCAAAAAAAAAAAATTTCGATATTTTGAAAATCCTAGAGTGGCCTAACCCCTTAAAGCTCTTTTCTAAAAGTAATTCATTCGCGCGCAAGTGGAAACAGATGCTGCATAGGACCACCACATTTCAATAATAATTTTCTTCATATTATAAATACATTTTTGTTTTTGAATGATGCTTCTGTTTTTTGTATGTAAAATTAAGACTTAAATTGTCTTAATTTTCCGTCAAATTCGAAGTCATCACTGACGCACTTCATCATCATCAATGTCAGCACCAACGACTCCAGTAAGCCAATAGTGGCAAGACAAGTAACAGAGCAACATCTGATCGCCAGAAGGCAGACAAATGAATGAGTGACTGACTAAGCGGGGCTGGTTGGCGCGTTGACTGACGACAACAACAGCCTACATAAATCTCCAAAAGAAGCAAACACGAATGATACGCAAGTCGAGTAAAATATATTACTGCAACAGAGGGCAACAACTTCAGTATCACTGCGCGCGTATAATTATGCCAACTTGCTTCATCTGCTCGTCAGTGCCAGTCGCAGTCGACTCAGCCTAGCCTAGATTTAGTCTGGGCAGCTTTTGCAGTGAAGACTTCGCACTTATACACAATTCCAAGTCAAAAGGGAACTAGTTCTATAGTAGTTATTTTGAGACTGTATTCAAACCAGTGCAAAGCGGATACGGATTCGGAATATAAGAATCTGCGCGCACATAACGACATTAACTGAGTCGACCACTGCGTATAATGATAGAGGAGGCATGAAGTTGTAGTTCTCAAAGCTGCTTTTAACTATGGAAAATAAATTGCCTCGAAAAATATGTGAATTATAGTAAATAGCTAATAAAGTTAGAAAATGACAGGAATTGAAACAAAAAATCGTTTCACACCATCTGTGCTCTCAATTAGGTACGCGTTGCGATGACAGCACCAGCATTTGTTTTACGATTTGTATAGAATTTAATTTAATGTCGCGGATATGGAGTAGAGGCCGACCCAAAACTAGTTCCAAATGGTTGGCACAGCGTACTAGCACGAGTACCATTCCAAATTAATCAGTAAGACGCTAGTCTGGACCAGCCCCGATTTACTGCCGAGATATTGCCAGCATGGCTTGGTAACCGCAGACGCTGCTCTGGAATCTTCCGAATTCATTTGGTTGCTTGGCTGCTTCGCTGCCTGTAAGACTTCTGTTGGCTTGTATTTCGCGTTCATTCGCTTTTTGTTAATTTAACTGAATTATTGTTTTTGCAATTTGGTGAGCTGCAGTTTTTATGCCGCAAATTGATGTTGATTGCCTGGGTGCTGCGTCGCTTTTTGTCGCTTGTCGGTCACCAGCAAGCGGTATTGAGTTGCGCTACTTGTCCTCAGTTCGGTTGAAGTTCAATGCAGTTGCAGCGGGACGAGTAATTTGAATGATAGCGGAAAAGTGTCACGCGTTTACCCTTGGCGAACCAAACTTCTCCTATGATTTAAAGTGTAGATGCGGCTTATAGTGTTATGCGGCCTGCGAATAAAATATCACAGAGCTCTCGGTCTGCACGATACAAGGCTGCAGGAGCATTTGACTTCGATTACTGCTATAGCAGATTAAAAGATTCCCCAAAGTTTTCGGGAAGTGATGCTGATGCGTCACAAAGAAACCACACTAGTTGTTGGAGCAGCATAAACAGCTGGAGTGACAGTTCTCGACCGGATGCAAATCCAGGTCGTTCCGGCTACGTAGAACCGACTGTGGTGGGAACGACCATCGTCGAACGCGGCTACGGTGGCTGCAATGTTTGTATGGTTTTCAAAAATACCTCCGAAGAGCCACTTATTGTTTGATAAAAATTGGATTCAACACGTTTTCTGAGTTGAGCTGCCGAGTTACTGAGTCTACGGAGGATGATCTTCCTTACCGGCCACACATCAGCCAATTAAACTTTGCAGCAGGCAAACACGTTCGGGCAACACAGCCGCT
Organism: Anastrepha ludens; assembly: GCF_028408465.1. Taxonomy (NCBI): domain Eukaryota; kingdom Metazoa; phylum Arthropoda; class Insecta; order Diptera; family Tephritidae; genus Anastrepha; species Anastrepha ludens. The sequence goes on along the minus strand of NC_071498.1, from coordinate 183,532,317 downwards.
AAAACCACAAAAGCGACAGCAGCATTTCGTGGTAATAAAAACGAAAATGTCATTCAAAACGAATAAAGAAAGTAAAAGGGGAAAACGAAAGCTGCTTGTCGAAATACACAAATGCAAATTATTGCTTTGCTCTGCTCCCGTTCGTTTGCACTCGGCATCCCACATGGCGCTGGCAGTTGCACTTTTTGTGTAAGCGTATGTTTGTTGTTGTTGTGGCCTGCACGTTTTCTCTTTTTCGGCAGCAATACTGAAATTAATAAATTTCATGCAACTGACACATTTTGCTTCAAGTAGTCGTTAAGTTTGCTGGGGACAACAAAACAGCGTTAACAGCAGCGGCAGTTGCAAGTTGTTGATGTAACTGTCGGTAGCCCCTTTTTTATGGCCAGCGATTAGTTGAGATGCACAGCAGCGGTTGCTGTTTACGGCCAGCTGTGGCCTTTGCTTCGTTTTTGCTGCTTTGTATTTGTCGGCGCACGTTGCCTTCCGTTCAATTTGCCTGAGCAGTTCAAATTTTTTCAAAACTCAGGTACTTTAATTTCGAATTTTTAACAGACGTTTATGCAGTGTCTATGTATGTGTACGGATGGGTGCTTCAGGCCAGAGTTGCATTGCAATACATTTACGTGCGCCGTCTGCCAAAGTATTCGTACACAACTGACGTAAAACCTTTGGAGGCGAGGGAAACGCGCCGCTTAAAAAAAATAAATAAAGTAAAAAACATCTTTGGTTGCATTAAATGAATAAAAATATATTTATATAATTTCGGTCCATCGGTGAAAATATGACGAAATGCATTAACGGCCGATGCGAATCAGCACTCCACGCACATTATATAAATACCCCCTAAAGTAGCGGTACATGACAGTTTTCCCATCGACACAAAACCGATTTTTTAGTTGAAATAAATTAAACCAAAAAAAAAAAAACGATAAGTTTTCGCGCATAATAAATATTCGCACAAAAACTGTAAACGGTAACTTTCACTTTTATAAATTTATCAAAACGAGTAAAATATGAAAGAGCATACATACGCACACACATGCATACATATGTATATGTACAGATGTATGTATTTGAACTCGTACGAAAATCGCTGCGCAACGCATCATTGCCGTTCCTCAGCGCCACACTAAATGTGGGCATACTTAAATACGTACATACATACACACATACACACATGCACATGTGCAAAGGCAAACATCGGCACATTCACACATAACCGCCAGGCAAACCGGCAGCCAGGCCAGCGGATTTTCAAAATTGAGTTTAAGCTTTAAAAGCAAGAAATAAATAAAATAAAACAAAAATGTGTTGTAACTCAATAACTTTAGCCAACGAACAATATCACAAAAACAACAGTTGCAGCTATAGCAACATATTCGTCATCACCAGCCAGTTGTTGCTGTCATATAAGGCGGCTCTGTAATTCTGTAATTGCAGTTGCTGCCTTCGTCGATGACAGCATCTCTTCGCCTTTTAGAGCGTGTTGCAATACTGCAACATTGCACTGCTGCTCTGCTGTTCCAGTGGTGAGGCCTTCGTATGTTATCGGCGCCACGCCGTCAATGTTGCAAAAAGAAAAAAAACACTAAAAATCCAAAAATAAAATACAGTACAAGGAGGAGGGAGGCGGCTAAGCGCCTGGGACTAGCTTGCAACATATAAAATTGCACTCACACAGCCCGATTTGCTGCTGCTCAAATCCATAAGGAGCTGTTAAAAGCTTTTCGTCAGTTTACTGATGTTTTCGCGTGGTTGAATGCGTTGCGATGCCAAACAAATGAAGACATCACGCTGAGAGTAATAAAACATTGAAAACAGAGTGCGAGATGTGATAAAAACAATTAGACAAAACCGCTCAAAACAAAATAAGTATTTATTGTTATATGGCGATGTAATATGTGGTTGATGTTGAAACACCTGAGTCCATTGGGAGTAGAATATCTCGCAAAAGTCTCCAACCAACTACCTGAGTGGTCGGCACTCATCAGTAATTTTTCGAACCAAAGCTCAAAACAGAGGAGGATAAAGCAAGGTGTACCGCAGGGTGGTGTCCTATCATCCTTGCTTTTCAACTTCTACAAGTCGGGGCACCACCAACCACCAGAGGGACTCTCACTGGTCTCCTATGCTGACGATTGTACGATAATGGCGTCCGACAATGACGTCGATGACTTTTGTTCAGAAGTGAACGTCTATTTCGCTTTTTTACTGCGAGGAACCTCCAGCTTTCCTCCACTAAATCAACGGCGACCTTCTTTACCACCTGGCTCAAGGAGGTCAAACTGCGGCTTAAGCTGGAAATCGATGGCACACCAATACCATTAACAACCCTAAAATTTTGGGTCTCATCTTCGACAGTTTGCCCTCCTTTTCAGTGCATACAACCGTAATTGCCAAATCGCGAGCCGGCAGTAATGCAAAGAAAAAGAAATGTTGCTAGCGGCATTTAAAGCAATTGGCGGGCAGGTACTAAATTACGCTACGCCCATGTGGTCGCCTGGCACTAGTGATTCGCAGTGGACAAAGTTCCAGACCTGTCAAAATATTGCTATCGGGAGAGCCACGGGATGCCTCCTGTTCTGTCCTCTAGAACACCTTCACAACGAGGCTTCCATGCTTCCTACCCCAGGAATCACCCCGAAGACATTTGTTGGAGCCTGGAACCTGAAAACGGAATTGTTTAGTGAAAAATATTTATCGGGGCATGGGTTGTATATTTAGTAGCATTTGAAGGTTCAATCCTTAACAATTTACTGCACTATCTTTAATTTGTGACGTAATATAATACTTTGGGAATGAACTCACCTCTCTCACTTTCGGAAATTGATGCCCTCGCACATTTTTCTCTCCAACACAAAACTATTTTTTTGAGTCCAATAGTATCGCAAAGTATGTACAAATAAATGTATGCACGTATGCACGTATGACCTCTTCATATCCCCATGTTAACATTCGCATTACACTTACCGTTATCATTATCGTTAAAAACGCATTACACCAGCAGCTCGCGCGCAACACCCCAACAATACAAACGCCCAATTTCATTTCATTTCACTCGATTGCAGCAACACATGCTTTTACCGTTACTTTTTCTCCTCCCTCAAAATCTGATTTTTACCTACGCACTCCGCAATTTGTTGCGGTTTACAAATCAGCACTTTTCGTTGGCGAAATTATACGGGCAAACTAAGTAGTGAGCTTTTGCCCGAAAAAGATAAAAAAACCTAAACTTTCGTGCAAAGCGCCCATCTGTTTTTTTTGTCTCTGAAGTAATACGCAATGAAGCTTGAATTTTAATCGCTAAAAATTTTTCACACCCTGCTCTGCCATATTCAGTTGTCTATGAGTTGCCACCTTTTATGGCTCTCTATCTATTTTTTACTTTGTATTTTTTCGTAACTTTTGCGCATTCACTTTAAGCGATCCACCCACCCATTCATTGGTGCTGCATTGGTAAATATTTTTTACATTGCTTCATCAGCGCCTCTATCAGAGCACCATCTCCATTCTGCGCGACACCCATCAGTGCCCATCATCTGTCGCGCCACCGACGTTTTCACCACCTACCGCATTGCTTTGGGCGTTACAATAAATACTTTCTCAAGTCTTCCATACTCGAAATGATCTCCTCAAACGCATCGTTCCATCGTTCGAAGTCATTAGGTTTTATGATTATTAGCTTGTTTAGCTCCTCAAGTGTTGCAGCAGTCAGTCAGACTTTTTTGTGGAGTAGCTTTGTGTCTCAGCATACTCTGCGAACTGTGATAGTTTTTGATGTTTGCTTTTTTTTTTTATCATTTTTTCTTTTGCATGTTTCCATTTATTGTAAATTTGTATGTTTTCTTTTTCATAAATATGTACGCGCCAGTTTGTTTTGTTGGGCTCTCGCTCAGGGATGGTGTTTGCTTAGTTGGATTGCTGTCAGTTGTATCGCCATATGTTTGCTTTTGTTGTTTTATACTTTTTCTCTAATTTTTTTTTTTTTTTTCTATTAGCAAACTTATCTTTTTGTCATAACAATTTCATGGCTGTTACTCTTGCAACGTATGTTTTCTTACCTTTCTTTCGGAGTTTTTCGAACTTTCCTGTTTGCTTGTTTTTGGATTTTTTCGTTTGTTTGTTATGGCTGGACTTTATGGACCTTATAAGCTGTTTGTAAGTGCTTAAGTCCGGTTTAATTTTATTGACATTCCTTAGTGAGTTGGGGTGGAGCAAGCGCCTAATTGAATAAATATTATGACTCGTACGATTGCCCATTCGTAAAATAGATGCCCTGTAAACACAAATAAGTGAAGCGCAGGAAAAATTGTTGTTTAAGTTATTTGCTTGTGGGAAATTTTTAAAACTATTCATCACTCAGTAAACACAGTAACTAAATATTACACTTTTTGTTATTTATTGGCCTTTAGGAAAATATCTTTCGTGGAGAGTCGAATAGTCGAGAGTCGAATATCATCTAGAATGGCTGACTAGATAGGATAGGAATCATGCTTGCAGGCACTTGCTTGAAAGTACATCAGAAGGCTTCTGCTTGACTTAACTGACGTGGTCCAGGGCTTGACCTAGTTTACAGATAGGCTACAAAAGGCATTCAGCGGGAGTATCTTAAAACTCCCGTCTCCGAATGTCGTCATTGATGAGTTCGACGACGACGACCGGCAGTGCTTGCCGAACTGTTACCGTTTTGGACACAATGAGAATTGCTTGAGAAACGTGGCATTGCCGGACTTGCTCTTCACAATTTAACAAATGATGCCGAATTCATAGTAAATTTTCGTAGGTAATTCAAATTATATTAGATGAAATGGAACGCGAAAAGGGAGTAAGTAAGTACGAGTTAGTAAATGGGACAATAAGTGGGATCTTTTAATGGGAGGGTATAGTTTTCTAAGAAGTCTAAAGTAAATATTGTCTATAGCACATTTCATATTGTTGGAACGAAGATTTGTATCTCTTTATCAGATCTTAGTACATAAATTCGACCCTAAACTTCCGAGCTTGTATTATACCTTGGAATCAACGGACATGAAGTAAATTCATTCCAAGTGAATCTGTTTTTTTACTAAGTTCCGGTATTTGTGTTTGTCAAACGCTCACAATTCACTCCAATTTCTGAATCTTCAATATATTTTCTGTGAAAAAAAACTGTAATTTCAAATATTAATAAATTATTCTCTTTTTTTCAGGTAAGTTTCCAATTTCTGCAGTTATCCATTCATTCTAAGTTGTCGGTAAGTTGGAATAAGGCTACAGACAGCATTTATTATGATTTCTTGTGATACCCAAAAATCGGCAACGAAGTTTACACTCGAGTGGTTTTTTATAAACGCTCCCTAAAGGACTATAAACTATGAAATTATGAGCACTTGAGCGCTCACTTCCACTTTCTTCCTGCATAAACTATTCTCAAGTCGTTCGCTCGCCGTGGATGTGCAACTTAGCAATTCAAGCAACTAATGAATATTCATAAACCACAGCACGGTCACTGCGGCGAGGAGACGGGGGATGGTACATGGCACGGCAGCACCACTTCAAAAGAAATTTTGAAGTTCTAAAAAGATTTGCGCTGCATTGAAGCACAACAGCGAAAGTTACAAGGAGCGCAGTAACAGGCAGACTGGAGTGAATTAGCATTTTGTGGATTTTTTATTCTAATGGAGCTGCTGCTGAAAAGAAACGAAACGAGCTGCTGTTCTTTAAGTACCGTAACGCTAATTAGCAGCGCTGTGCACTTCTTTACATATTCCATTATTTACACTTATGGCTTATGACTTATGCATGTATGTATGTATGTATGTACGTGCATGTATACGTGTCAACTCAGGAAAGCGCAACCGAAGAAATTCCTATTAACAACAAGCATTTCACTTCTAAAAAACAAAAACAAAAAACGAATTATTCGGCGAGTACACAAAATATTTTTCCCTTAACTCATTTGTCTTAGTTGCGGTGTGCGAAAGTATTTGCAAGGAAAATTAAAACATGTTGCAAGTGGCACTTGAAATTTTTTTAGGGAATTGAAAAATATTTTTAGGAAAGATATTTTTAGCCAAAAAAGTAAAAGAAGGTGCCAAGCGTTGAAATTGTGGGGTTGATTAACTCGCACTTTCATTAAATTTTTGGTTCTGAAAAGTTCTAATGCTCAAACGAGGACTTATTCTATAATAGTTTTATTCCCTCTCTTTCTAAGAACAAAACTTTATTATTGTAAATTTTTAAGTGAAACTCAGCACTCAAAATGGTTAAATGACACACAGTTTGCTATAAAAGTGTTTTAACGAGGGGGAAAAGGTGGAAAGGTATGTTTTTTGCGTTTTCGTTTGTAAATAAGTTCTCGGTTTATTAATTTGTTTTTATTAAAATTTTTTTTTATTATTTTTTTTTTATTATTTTTTTTTTATAATTTTTTTAATATTTTTTTTTATTTTTTTTTGAGTTTTTTTTAAATTTTTTTTTTGTTTTTTTATTTGAATTGTTTTTTGTTTAGTTTCGATTGTTTTTCAATTCTGTTTTCCGAAACGATTACATATAGTGTATAAAATTATTTAAAAATGTCCACATAATAACTTACATTTGAAAAAAGAGTCAACAAAGTATTTTTACAAGAACATTTTACAAAGTAATAGCACAAAAAATTTATTAAAAATCTTATTAAGAACTAGACAGCCTAATGAATGTATTCATGTATGAATTCACTTTCAAGATCTCATCCTGCAGTTTAAATAATGCACGGATGGCGACTGCGCACTGCAGCCCATCAGGCACCGAGCACAGGCTCAATCAATTCTTCCAAAAGGGATAAGTCGTACCACGCTGATGTACGCTTATGAGCTATAGAGCTCTGATGAATAAACCCGTAGCTCCAGTAATATTCACGGAATCCTCATGTCCCCCACTCTCTAACGCTAAGCAAATAGTTTCTATAATTGCTTTTGGCAGCCCCCATAAATATTTATCCGAAAGTGAATAAAATTTCTTTCAGATGTCCACCATTTCCCAAATGCACCCACTTCCACCCACATCTGCTGTTGTTGTTGTTTCATATCATTCTTCCAATATGGCCTAAATTAATTTTCTTAATTCTACCACTTTTCCTGCAAATGAGGCCACAAAATATTTATATAGTTCAGGTACGGTTTCTTGGCTGGTGTAGGGATAATTTTCTCACAATTATATTGTAGTTAAGAACTTTTTATTTGACATAGTAATCTTAGAGAGTTTCAAGGCCGGCCTGCTGCTCTAAAAACTTGAAAATATTACTACACTTTTTGTCAAAAGGGAATTTAAAACATATATCCACCGTGCGACATCATCAACACAAAAAGTCGAAGGTTTAAGATAGAAAATAACCACATCACATCTTCTTGCTTTAATTTTATTCCATGACTAAGATGAATATTTTAATCATCCTGACAGGACCCGTACGAAAAAACATTACATTGGTGTTAGGATAGACTAGGATAAATGGTTGCCCACATGTGGGGCCCACTTGGACAAATAATCAAATTCGTCCATTGTGATGTCATACAGAAGGAAAAAGGAAGAAGGTGCTTTGTATTGGAGGATCACGACCAGCGGTGGCCACTTACACTTGTATTAACCGCTTCGAGCTACTGATGAAATTCACCAGGTGCTAGATATTTAAACCGGCTGTATCTGCAGGTGTAGCAAAACAGTGAGAGCCCAGATGTCTGAATCTTAGCCCGACGAGAGCAGGGTAGCTGAGGAGCAGGTGTTAACATGATTCCACGTCATCCTCCATAAAGGACTTGAAGCAGTTCGCGTGGCTACCTAACGGACAAAGCCCGGTAAGGATACCCACCAAATTCGAGAGCTGCGGCTTTGCTGGCCTTAGAAGTTCCCTTGAGCGCCCCCGATCTACCCGTGGCCAGAAGGATATCGCGACTTTGCACGTTTGCGCACTAACCAAGCTCACAATGGTGTTGCCATATCTCAAAAATCAACTGAGCTCCGTGAAAAGCTCTGATATTTGCCTATTTTTACTTTTGACACATTATATTAAAAAAAAATCATCAAATTCAAATTCTGAAATATCAATGAGAGCAAAGCAAAGGAAGAGGAGGAACTCGCAAAGCTAACTAAAGGAGTTGTAATAACACTTGGATGACACCTAAAAATTTATTTGTCTATTTTTAAATACTTTTGCCCATGATACATTATTTTTCATAGCTATGCAGTTCCCAATTTTGTAGGTAAAAAATAATAATACTAATTTCAATAAACGAATAATAATAATAATTTCAAAAAACCAATAATAATTCCAAAAAAGCAAACTTAAAAATCTATGCTTTCCCTCTGGTGTAAACACTTTCTTGACAAACTGTATTTTATCGCTTGGTTGGCGAGTTGAGCGCAACTTTCCTTTGAAACTGCGAAACTAAAAGTAATTTTCGTGTAACTTCGTGGCATTTTTGAATAATTGCAGCGGAGGTTAAGTGGCCCAGTCAAGCTGCCTTCTTGCATCCTCGCTGCATCCCAGCTTTGAACTTAAGTTCTTACTTGACATTCACGCTTAAGTTTCGTTAAATTTGAAGTGCTTGCAGACGGCACAAGTAAATAGTTTTACAAGTTGTTGTTGGTGATGCTCTACGGCTTTGCCTGCACTTGCTTGGCTTTACACTCGAAGATCCTTTTATCGCGCACGTTGCTTTTTTTATTTATGGCATTTTTTACATAACCCCAGCGTTGCTAGGGCTTACTATAGTTTCTCGCTTGTATCCTTAAACGCTTGGTGTAGTACCACATTGCCAATTAACTGAGACTGATTTCGCAAAATGCTACCACTTTAAGCGGCTTACTTGATGTTGTCTTTTGCATATGCAGCTCCACGTCCTCAATCCTGAATCCTCCAACCGCCTAACCCCCACTAGCTGTCTGATTATAATATTTGGCTGTTGGCAGTAGCTTACATTTTCCGCATTCCACGCATTTGCTGTTATATTTTCTCGCAATTCTCACAAGTAAAACTGTCTTAACCGCATGAGTTGATTGCCTTTAAAATGAAAACTAAGCTCCCTTTCCAAAGTCCTTGTTTTCCTTTTTCTTTTTAAAACGTTCTCTTTCTTAGGAGTTTTGCTTAATTTTTTGGCAAACTTTTGCGCCACACTCTTTCTTTGTGTTTGGCTATGAATTATAACAAACATCCTTCGTTGCGGCTTTTGTCTGCTGCACACATTCGCACGCAGCTCGGGATGCCCTCATAATTGCAAATTCTACGTTGCTACGTTTCGTTTTAAGTGCTTGTTTTGCGGTTGCCGCTCTTGTCGGAGCATTAATGTGCTTTATAATGTTGAAGGCGTGATTTTCATGCAGCAGCACCCAGCACCCCTCCGCCAAGCCATAACTGCTTGGGTGTATGCGCAGGCAGTCAAGTACCGCTGCTGTGCTCCTATTCTCTACGGATCAATTTCTGAAATATGCAGAGCCAGTTAAGCATCACTTTTTGTTGGTATTGATGTTGCTGCGCTTATATATGTGTGTGTGTAATACCTATAAGTACTTCCTTGCCTTGGTTACGCTGACTGCGGCGGAGTTGGTTCACCGAAAAGTGCAGCGAACTTGCACTTGTGGCACTTGCGGTTATTATTGTCGATTATTTATGCAGTTTATGGCTTTTGAACAAAAGCTCTGCAGCAAAAGCAAAAACATACACCCATTTTTAACGGTTGTCGTCTTGCCCAACGAAATAGAGTGAGAATGTTCTATTGCAGCTGGCAGTAAATGATTTCCACAAAAATGATGTGAAAGATTATTTTCGATTCGCTGTGGTATTTAAAGTGGTAAAAAGTTAGTTGAATTATCAAAGTGGTTTTAAGGGGCACTGCTCAGTGCAAGTTATCTCAAGTCCTTGTATCATTAAAATAAAAAATTTAGTAAACTGCAATTTTAATAATAAATTTTTTGCCCTCCCGCTAATTGCCGTCGTTAAAAAAATGTAGTGCGGCCGCCAGAGAGGCTATCTTAAGCTTAATAAGGGAACTGGATTTCGAAGAGGTGCTGTGATGAGTAGAGGGCACAAAGGACCGCAACATCGAAATGCGAGTTTCAAATCTATCTACATATCTCTCTAATGGTTTTGGAGATATGGCAAGTTATTCTTGTATGAAACATTTATTCCCAATGACCTGTTTTTAGTGACATACAAACACAAAACAAACAAACGAAGTTACAGAAGAAGTTCAAAATGCCCAGCTTTCATTTCCAAACAGGCACAACATCTTTGCCTGAGATATTCGAACTCTTTCTCGAGCCCCCGCAGTGGTTCGAATTTGCTGGCATTTTTTATTAATTTGTAACTTTAGCGCTTCAAGTCTATTTACAGGATTACCATAGACTAATATTAAAAAAAAAACTAAATCTGGAGGGTTTAAATTAGGCGATGTCGCAGGTCATACTACTGCTTCGCCCGCTTCAGCCCATTTGTGTATGTCAAAAAAGTCGGTGGAAATTTTTTTTAATGGGAATGAACAAATGAGTTGAGTATTCCATGCTGGAATAATTTACTTTGTCTCCAGTTCAAAGGCATGTCGTCCTTTGAAACGTAAACCATCGAAATTATTTGAAACTATTTTTTGGAATGGTGAATTGAATACTTGAAGAACACTTAATGCTACTATTGATGGTGGTCCGTCTACTACTCTTGATAGTTCGTGAAAATCGCTTTCTTCGAAGTCAACTCAAATAATTTCGCAAATTATCAGCCAGTAAAAGAAAAAACAAAAAAAAAAAAATTAAAAAAAAATTGTTAGCAACAAAGGAGCTAAAAAAAGAATAAAGCTTCATATCTTCAAAGCGGGTAATTCATAAGCCTTTTTTGCTTCTTTTGGCACAAGCTACTGTCGCCTTAAATATTTTATTTATTTTATTATGTTTTAACGCCGTGCATATATATCTAAATATTTTTGTTTTTATAATTTTTGACAAACCCTCTAGAATCCATGCACTGTGTCCTTCTCAGACATTTATTCCCTGCTTCTTATCTAATACGTATTTTATTCAAAGGTTATGCAATAAATCTCTTGCACAATTGCATAGTGTGTCCACGCTCGTATCTATTTCATGTCATTCTTTAATTTTATCTCATTGGCGATTATTTGATATGGCCATGCACTGTCTCCTGTCTCCTGACTGCTGTCCCTAGTTCAATGGACGACAACTCGCAGGATATTTCATTCTGCCAATTTATCTTTTATTCTTTTTGATTGTTTCCTGTATCATTTGCTTGTTTTTGTTTTATGTTCAGGTCAATAAAAATTACACCAATAAATATAAACTCTTTCCTTTCTCTTCTTATTAGAAGCTATCAATTTTCATTTCTCGATTGTTCTCCTGTATCGAATGTCGCATGCCAATAGTTGCAGTTGCCCTGCGCGCTGCTCATCTATTCGCTTTATTTAAAGTAAACGATGCAAGTAATTGTACCGTTATTTTGAATGTGGACTAGACAATATCAATACATCAGCATACTCAGATAGTGCAACATGTCTATTTTTGGTGACGCAAGTTGAGTGATGCAATTGATTGTTGTTTTCCCCGCACAAAAGGCAGTTCGGTTGTACCGCCGAAAGCTTAGAAGCTGAACTGTAGAATTTTCATTTTTACGTTTTAATTTAATGCCTTCTTTAATCACCGTGACAATCCGTTGGCATTTAAGGTTTTTTCATTTTCTCTTTGCTTACCAAACATTTCAAAGCACCGCCTCACCCTAGCCGTTGCTTTTCATAAACTTTACTTTTAATTAATTTGCAACAATGGACCAGACAACAACATTCCATCATCATTTTGCTTTATGTCATAATTAACTTGGCAGCTGCCGTCTCGACTCTGGCTGACGAATTTATTTTGAGCATTTCTTTTTAGTTGTTTTTATTATTCCTCCATTTCATTTCATACTTTTTCTTTTCCTTATTTGGTTTCCTTTTCCATTCTGCACAAAAAAAGCAATAAAATTTACGAGTTCAAGTGCACGCTCGCATCCTTTCCTTCATAGACATTCAGGTTCGCTGGGGAAATGGGCACTTTGTGTCAGACGGTCTGGCTTTGCGTCTCCCTTTCGGTCCGCTTAAAATGCATTCGTAACTTTTATTTTTCAGCTTTAACCTTTTCTCAAAGCAATATTCGAGTGAGGTGGAGTTAGGGTTGCCAAATTGTTTTCACTAAAAATATGCCTTTTAACTCTTTCAGTCAGGTTTGATAGACGTAAATGATCTAAAAGTGTTATGTTTGTTTTGGCATTATTTTCGGTTTAAAAAGGAGAAAAATCACCTAACCACCAAGACTGATGAGATAAACAATAGCTAGCCGGTAGCACTTGGGGCAAAGACAAGGAATTGTTGCTGGTGGCATTTGAAGCAATTGACTGGTCGGTTGTACGCTACGCCCGTCTGGTCACCTAGTACTAGTGATTCTTAGTGGATAAAGCTTAAGACCTGTCGAAATCCTGCATAACAGCCGCGGGATGCCTTTAGATGTCTCCCCTGCCAAGTAGCGCAGTAGAATGCTCCGCAAACAATTCCTGCTAGGGTGTTACCGCAGGGATCTCCACTGTAGACAGTTGCTAAAGCCTGATCATATCTTCTACTACACCGACGAGATCCAGGACCACGGCACTCCCACGACAGTCGGTTCTGCGTTACGGAATGGACTGACCAAGAACTCGTCTCCTCAGCATCATTTCCCGTGCACGTATTGGTAATGTTTATGCTGCTACAACAACAGACATTAAGTGACGGACATCGGCCCAACCACCACCCTTGCAGACGAAGATGCGAATTAACCCAATATTTAATTTTATCTAAAAGAACTTTCTTCCTCAGCACCGTTTGAACGTTCCTGTTTGTGCAACCAATCGCCGCTAGATGGCTCGAATCTGAATCTAAAATAGGTGATTAGCGTCATTAGCCACCAAGGCTGAAAGAGTTAATGACTTGTGCAACATTTGAAAATTTATTCTAAGCACAAATATTGCAACATAAGCTCAGTTCCCATAAAAAAAAATTGCTAGCAATTTCTAACTGCAAGCTTTCACTACCAATCCATCATCATTTCGTAATAGTTGGCAAGCATTTGCTAGTTGTTGCCTAATTCTGTATATTTTTGCAAATTCATTGCTGTGTCGGCATTATCCTTTGCAATTTTATGGTTTGTTGTCGCAATTTCGCTTCCCCTCTCCTTTGGCTGCTCATTTTTTGTGCTGTTGACTTTGGTTTGTTTTTGTTTTGACTTGTCTTTCTGATGGTACGTGACTGCGTCAGCTTCAGTTCAGCTTCACCAGCGATTTGTTTGTTTGTCATATACTTACATCTATACTTTTCGATAAATTGCTGGCAACATTTTGGATTTTCTGTATGGCGCGAGTTGGTGGCGACCCGCACAACCGCATTCAGAGCTAAAGTGTTGTTGTGTTGCTGCTTTACTCTGCTGTACCTTTTCTGGCGAAGCGATTTTAGCCGCTTATCTTAGTCGTTTATATTGTGTTTGTGTCATTTCGCTTTCGCTCCTGCTGCGACGTCGAGCGCGCTCTTCCTGTCGCCAATGAAACAATAGCGCCTGGCAAATGGAAACAGGAATTAAAATTTGCTGTTTATTTTTTATTTTTTTTCATTGTTGGTTGTCTGGCTCTAGTCTGTGGCTGATGCTACTTTGCGCATAGAATCAGATTTGCTTATAATTTCGCCGACATTTTGGAGTAGTGGTATCGACGCGACAACCAGCCAACACTACCCTGAGTTTGTATTTGCATAGGTCACCCGGTTCCTCGGCGCGGTGAGGGTGGGGTCAGCAGCACTGTTGGCCAAAGTAGACATTTAATCGCTGTTGCCAGGTTTTCTGCGCTAAACGTGGAATGGTGGCCCGTAGAGAGAGTGCAGCCAGGGCGTAGTTGAATGCAGCAGAGTTTTGCTCGATTACGGCGCCGATTCTCTCACTACTAAAATTTGCTGATGTTGCCCGTTGGAATGATTGTATCCCACATCTGTATGTACATATGTGTGCAAGCATGCTTGTTTACCAATGACAGTGTAACTGTCATTTCTGTGACATTTATTTTGGAATTTTTTTTCCTGTGCTTGCAAATGTCGCAATTAAGCAGCTGCTTTTAATCATTTCGCTCGCCACTCATTCCCTTGTCGAAGAATTAATGTTCAAGCGCTGATTCAATGGTGAATTATTGCAGTGATGCGGTGGCAGCGAGCGCTGAAAATAAGTTTCATAAACCTGAAAGCAGTTTTTAGTGGATTTTTCACTTAAATTCTCTGCGCACTTCAGGCAAATTTTTTGCGCTACACAATTTTAGTTTTATCCTAAATTAGAAAGCATGTGTAGCAATCCCCTCACCCAAACTCCAAAAATGGCCGCTTGCCAAAAAAGTCAACTATTTTCTATGCTTCTTCGCATGATGCTGTAGCTTCTCAACTTACTTTAATATCTTCGCCTTGTTTTTGTGTTGCCATGTGCGTGCATAAATGCATAAAGCAACAACAATCTCAGCCGGCAGAAATGTTTTGATAGCAGCAAGCAACAACACTTCTGTGCAACGAGTTCGTAAGTACCTATTTGTGTATTTGGCATGGGCAAATTTGGCTAAAACAAGCAAAGGCGCGACAAATGCTGTTGCCGCAACTATCGTTTGCTGTTGTTTCTGTCGCTTGCAAACTGCGGACACCCAGCAAGCGCAAATAAATATTTCGCATACGTTAATTATATTTGTGGCCGTTAAACATATTTGCGCCCCTCGTAGCCGAATGGGCTGGAGCTCAGGTTGGTAGCATTCCCTAGTGCACGGGTTCGAAACCCCCGGCGTGAAACTCAAAGTGATCGAACAACATGTTCCTAATAGTGATTGGCTCTCGGCGGGCAACGGCAAACCTTCTGCCATGAGAAAGCTCATAAAAATTTTAACTAAAAATTCTTAAAAATTGGTGAAAATTTTTTGAGTTTTTATAATGTTTAAAAAGTCTGTAATGTGGATTTACATGGTATTTCTTATATAATGGGCTACACTTTTATAATAAAAATCATAAACAATAAATAAGCAAAAGAAAAATAGCCGAACTGGTCAAAATGTTGCTGGCTTATTGGGCACAGTTGCGGCAACGAACACCAATCTAGACATACACACACACATACGCATATATTTATTGGCACATGCATGCTTAGGCGCGTACGTCATGCGTGCACGCTCTTAAGCACATATGGATTTTGTTAAGTTTCGACAGCGGCTGCTTGCTTTTGCTTAGCAAACAGCCCGAAAGGTAAATGCACTTTACGGCGCTGTGGCTGTTGCTGTTGCTGCCGTTGTTGCAGCCGCTGCTGCAGTGCTTGCAATTATTGTTGTTATTGCTTTTGGTTTCGTTGCTGCATTTGACGTTTATTGATCGTTTACACTGCGCCGCATTGGTTTTCAATTAACCGCCTTGATTTTCATTTCAACTGAAGTGCCTTGTAGCAGCAGGCAGTCGCACAGAGCTGGACTAAGCGCCAAGGCACCCAAAACCCAACCTAGGCAGCGTGAGTGTATGCGTTTATTTAGCGTTGCGTTATGTGACATTTACGACCACATAACTCACACTCGGTGCGGCTGTTGGGTGGTAAACATTTTTTCAATTTTATAGATTTCTATCGGTGACACGCATTTCCTCTTCAGTACTGAATAATTTTTAAAATGCAATAACTAAAACTACAAAATACGAAAATAACTGGTTTTCATATTCGCTTCCAGTTTGTTTTATTTCACAGCGATGCACAACCTTAAACTCATTGACTAGCTGAGCGCTACTAAGCGCCAACAACAAATGCCTAGTAGCTCCACCGCAACGTATTGGAAAGCTCGCTGGAGTGTCTACAATACCCTTCGAGTTGGCGTAGGTTCAGCAGCACTTGCATAAGTATTGCGATGAGTAATTCTCTGGCTGGTTGTAGTTAGCAGTTTTAGTATTTTCCTTTATTACTTCAAAGCTGTCGTGGCACGCAAAACATTCCACCATTGGCTTGTGATTCATTCACAAAGCGTCATGAAAACTAAAGCCTACCAACACACATACGTATGTATGGCTTTAACTGTAATAATTGCATGCTTTATTTTGTATTACTACAAGCAAATAAATGTAAATAAAAAACCTAAAATTTAATTAACATAAAAAAATAAATAAACAATATAAATAAAAAAAGAAAATAACAAATTTAAAATAAATAATATATTATGTATAATATATATAATATAATATATACAAATAATTTTGCAACTGAATGAAATTTATTGTCAGCAGGACAACAAAAAAATAATAAAAATAATATAAATAAAAGCAAAATATATTATAATATCGCAAAAGTAGCTAACACAGTAAGCACTGGCAGTAAGTCAATCCGATTATATGTTTTTGAATTTGCCTATTTTTCTTTTGTTAGATATTCTTAATAATAAAGTCGTTTATAATAAAGCTGTAAAGTAACACATTGCGTTTGATTTTCGGCTCTGTTAATATGTATCAAAAATAGTTGTGTAGCTCAAGGAAAATAAATTTAAGTAAGAAACAAACAAAAACCAAAAAAAAAAAAAAAACATTTTAATTTTCAAAAATTAATTAAAAATAAATAAATATATACAAAAAATAAATTTAATAAAACAAAAAAAATGTATTAATATACTTCCAAATTTTCAACTAAAAACAAATTAATTCATTCATTCATTCCAAAACGGATAAAAGACATTGTCTTCATTGAGGGAATAGTAAATTATAGCGCAGTTGGAAAATGAAGTAAAATACTAAGCTTAGAAAGAGAAAGCAAATCAATTAGAATAAAATTGAAAAACGCCGCTGGCTTTGTCTCTTCACCACCGTTTGTCCAGATGCAGACTGATCATTGGAGATGTCATAACGCGACCTTTGCCAGCGATATCACAAATGCATATGTGTTACTAAACTACTACAACAACAACAACAACAACTTAATATGTAAAATTAAACCATTTCAGCGCTGAATACTTTTCTCCAATATTAATCTTTATTAACAAATCTAGAAGTTTTCAAATTACTTAAATTTTGTTTAGTATTCCCACGGCTACATTTTTATTGTTTTCCATTCGCTTACTTCATGCCCGTTTACTCTTCTTTTAATGAAGAGTTTTAATGACTCGGAGCAAATTTCTGTGATTTAACGCAGATTTGCCGTTTTGCCGCTAAGGTCACTCGTGTGTTGACAAACGATTAACACCTTCAGCGCTTGGCCATGATCGGCACCTCAGTTCCTTATATACTCCATACTCACTTGCTTGAAAAGTCATAAATTGCGAAATATACACGCGCTTCTTCGCGATTCTTTGTTTGTTTTTGTAATACAGCAATACTCAAGTACGACTGGTCGACAGTAAATTTAGTGCGAAATAACGAATAGTGAACAGATTTACGAATCACCACCACCAATGTGCGCTCGTATGGAGAAATCTTCTTCTGAATGAATTTATACAAAGTGACTAAGAAGATTTCTTGCTCGCGAATTCTACGCTACTGCATTCTCTTCTTCTTTTTCTTGTCTTTTGATTACTTCATTAATTTTTTATTTCCTCCGTTGTTGAGCTACTGATGGCCACACCTTGGCCGATGATCGTGGAAATAATAAAGTTTGTTTATGAATATATTACGTACATATGTATGCATGTATATGTGCATGTGTGTTCTTTAATCAACATTTTATGGAGACAGTATAGAAGGCCCGCCCTCCCTCTTGGTTGCTTCAAGTAGACCTTGGTGGCACGATCTCTTTCTTCTTTTTCCAATAGAAGCCGTTTAAAAAATATGATACACTTAGAATTTGAGAGCATTTACTGAAAATATTTGTATGCTGCACTGATAAATATTTTGTGGTATTCATAGCTAAAAGCTACTTGAAAAGTTGTGTTCAGCTGATTGCGGAAATCAGCCAAGTCAGCGCCGGATAAAATTACATAAAAAGGAACATATTTTTCCAACTTTTCGGTTTCAATTTTTTCATAATACACAGAATATATATGCGCATACATATACGTACTACATAAACACATACATTTACAGCTATTTTCCGATAGATGGATTAATGTATTTCACTTCCCTCTGACCCTTTTGTATGGAATGTTTGCCCAGTTTCTTACTTCTCTTTTCTGCAAGCCTTTCATACTTGCATACATATGTATATATCGGATATATGTATGTATGTATGTACATATGTCAGTAGTTCACTAGCAACAAACTAGAAAATCCGTTGTAAATCATTAGTTTTGCTTTTTTATTACTCCGCTGATTCTCGACTTGTGCGCGTTCTTGACATTCCTTACTCAGTTCGTGTTATTGCACTCCCAGCAGCATACGAACTATACATGGCTCCCCACTTGTGTATGTATGTGTGTATGTGAGTACGAGTAGATATTAGCTTTTCACATTGTGCCTTATTCATTGCCTCAATTTGTATATATATGCATTTATGTGTATGTGTGTGTGTGTGCAATTGCATTTTGCTGCTGCTCGCCTCTTTTTTGCTGCATTCGCGTGTTGCATATAACAAAGCGCCCCGGCATTCGCAACGACAGTGAAATCTACTGTGCAACGTTATGTGTTGTTGTAATGCCTTCTTGCTGCATTTGCTTCTCTATTTTAATGCATTTGTCCTTGGCTGAGTGCATTGCCGGTGTGCGAGGTAAAACAGCCAACCAACCGGCCGATCAACTGACTGCTCGATGCATTGGTGGACTGGCCGGTCGGCCGACGAAGCAATAACCAGCCGAGTGAACAGCTGGCTGCCGGACTGACTGGTTGCCTGACTGCCTGGTCATTTGCTGATCTCTAGTATAAATCGCATTGTCTGCCTATGTCTGTCTATTTGTTTGCCTAGTGAATTCACCAGCCGCTTTGCTTAGTTGAATGTTCTAGCCGACTGGCTGACTAACTGAGGCACTGCCGGTAGCCAGCCTGGATTGCAACTTGAAACGATCGTTTTATTATTTTTATTTTATTTTTTGTTAGTTCTGTTTGCAGCTACTTTAATCGCTCGCTACGGTTATAAAGCGCGCAAGTTTGTTTATGTGCTATTATTATTTATTGTTGTTTCGTTTGCTGATAGTAAAATTAGTTGCGCCTATTTTATTGCTGCTGTTTTTTGTTTTCATTTCTGTTCACTTCACTTCATTTTATTTTATTGTTTAAGTAATTGAAGTGAAGTGACGTGTTGATTGCCTCTGGGTTGCTTGGTGCCCAACTACTGTTGGCAGTGTGAAAGGTCAGTAAAGATCAGATGCCGATCGTGGCAGCGTTTAGTATGGAGTGACCGACCAGATATCTTTTGTTGCCAACAGTTGTTATAATTGCTATTGTTTTATTGAGGTACGCTCTGGGTAGTATTGTTTGAAGTAAGTTATCTGTTTTTGAGTAAATTTATCTGAGAATACCTAAGCGAAATTAATCAAAACTAAAGTAGTTTAATCATTAAAAGACTGTTAAAGTCGTCAAATAATTTGCAATTCTTCTTAAACGACTCCAAACAATAACAAAACAAGTTTGATTTAAAAAATACTCAACTGCAAATAAATGAAATGCGCTTATAGCTTTGAGCTCATGAACTGTGTCATGCTGGAGATGCGATTTTGTGCTCAAAGTCGCGACAAATCGACCTTGTCCAGTTTTGAAAAATAAAAAAATATGTTAAATATTTTAAAGACGAACGGCCTAACCACTTGAACGATCTTTAACTCACATCCCAGCAATCTATGACTACGAGGGTGGTTTGAAAAGTCCGTGCAAAACTACCTAATTATTTGCGGTAAACCTTTTTATATTAATTTTTCCAGCTAGTCTCCATTTAGGCTATACACTTCGTCTAACGCTGTTCTACTTTATTGATCTCTTCCGAAAAATAGTATTTGCCCAAATAAAAAAAAATGAAAACTAGCCATTCGTTTCTGCAATCACTTCCTCGTTTCAATAAAAGGTTTTTCCCCCAACCATTTCATCAAATTGGGGAACAAATAGGTTATGAGGGAGCAAGTCTGCAGAATAGGGAGATGTGAAATGAGTTTGCACCCTATTTTCTAGCAATTTGCGACCACAACTCAATTCAGACGAATGCCAAACATAGACCGAAATACCCCGATCCGGCTGAATCTTGCTGTGTGTTCTTTCAAGAGAACCTTAATTGGAACCAAATTTATCATATCATGTAAAAACTCAAATAAAAATCAAAATTAATATTTAATAAGCAAATAAATTTGTGTCAGATTCTTTGTGCAAACCTCTCAAATAAAAAAAAAAAAAAATTTACAAAAAATAGAAAGGCATTTAAATTAAATACACAAAAAAAAAATAAAGATGACGAGCAAAATTTATGCGGAGTAAATTTGAACAAGTTCCCTAATAATACAAATTTTGCTTTCTCAGCGACCTTTGAGTTGTATTTTGTTCTAACGGGGCAGCAGAAGCAGCAAGAACTGCTGCCTTCTTAAACCACGAGGAATTGGTAGGTCGTCCTTCTTTTTTTTCTGAACAAATCAAAAAAAAAAACAAATTTGAAACACTTTCAGCTGTCAAATACTAATTGTGTAAGCCAAAATGTACATATGTATGTGTGAGAACACCAAACTCCATGACGCAGTTTAAAGCTAATTGCCTCAGCTAATTGGTCTGCTCGAACAACCACAAAACATAAATAAGTAGGGGGAGTGATAGGAGCGTCAGGGCTCACGAGTTCCATAGTTATAGCGTCATAATCACGCCTAAAACAAAGGATCTATTAATTGGTAGTGTACCCCTTTTTATCATTTAAATCCACAATCTTTGTATGTGTTGGTGGGGTGTGAGGGTGATTATTTGCTTCCACGCCTATCAAAATCAGTAGAGCCCAAGTATCTTTGCAAATACGGAGTACGCACCCGCCCTTCAGCTCCGCGCAAGTAAATAATTGCGATTGCAGACTTGTAATTAAGCGAAAAAATAAATGATTGGGCGTAGAGAGGATGTAGAGGGAATGATAAGCGGAAGAGCGAAAGCGCGAAGTGACAAAAATAAACATTGTTGTGTATTTACAATTTATTTATTTGTATTTGTACTTTTTTTCTGTTTTTTTTTTTTTTAGTTGGACAGCTGATAAAACAGACATGCACACGCTTCCACACATACATACATACAAACATACGTATGGCGCAGCCAACACTCCGATTACTCAGGCACTTGGGCACTTGAGCTCATGCATATGTAAACACTCGATGCTTGAAAGTGAACGCTTGCTTCGCCGATTGCGCGAGCTTGCCTCGATTGCGATTCATTAGCTGGCATTGCATGCAGGTCAACGCGGCCAATCAGCTGTGCAATAAAAGTGATAAATAAAGAAATCTCCGCGCACAGAATTGCAGTATTGATTCTTTTGCGAAAGTTGTGAGCGCAGATACTTTTTGCAATACAAGTTTTTCAAATTTTTAGTCAGCTTCAGAGTTTAAACGCCTTTTTAATGCTTTACTAGACTGAATTTAAGTTTAATTCCCTTTTTTCAAAATTACAGCCGACGATCAATCACCTTTGAGTACTTCCAATCAGCCACACTTCTGCTGTTTATAATTTAGTTTTTGAAACTACAATACCAATTTTCCTCAGATTGTCCCCCATAACGCCTCCCTATCACCCACCCCACCAGCTTCATGAACTGATCGTCAAGCGTGCTGCTTAAGTGCTTACGTACTTACGCACTAACTCAGCTTACATATTTGCTTTAATTCAGTGGGTTCTGTGAGTTCAGCCATTGGCCCCACCGACCCGTATAAATATGTACATACACACATACATACTCGCTTCGAAGGCACAAAGCTTCTCTTTGTTTGCACGGGTAATTCATACTTTTACGCTTTCCCTCAAAGTGGTTTACAAAAATAAAAGTAAATACGCTTAAAAAAACATGAAAAAATTGGAAACAAATAAATAAATATAGCCGGCCAATGAAACACTTACTTTTTGTTTTTGTAAAATAAGTGATACTTTGCGGTTTTTTCGTTTTTAAATCGTTTTTTTTTAATTTATGTAACTTAAAGATTTATTCCGCTTTGCTTGAGTGGTTCTTGCAATCTTTAAAGGCAATTCTCGGAATATGACGATGGCATTGTATTAAATGACGACATGACTGTAAAAATATACACGTATGCATGTATGGATGTGGAGCAGTACTGAAGGGTGCGCACAGGGTCTCTCAAGTTCGAGTTTACTGTTAAGCAATGTTTCGTTTCCAGCTATCACAGTTATATTGTGTACAATGTTACTAAATTTCTTCATTTTCCGCATTGAAGAGAGCTAACAAATTATTTGATAATTTTTTTTTCGGTTATTTTTTAAATTACTTTAAGGAACCGTAAAAAATATATGTATCAATTCCATTCAATGCAGTTGGAGAGCATTGATTACACTGCAAATTTCTTTCAAAGTACTTCGAAAAGAATTACATTACCGGCGCATAAATAATTTCGGTTACAAATTCCTTTTAATGAAATCAGAAAAAAAAATTTGAAGAAATTGAAAAAAGAACTTTCTTTTTTTCAAATTACTTTAAGGAATTGAAAAGTAATTAATTTCTTGAAATTTTTAATTGATGCCCAGCCATCGAAACAATCAGTTTAGTGCAAAAGAACTTTGCCGTCGAGATCGCCCATTTTAACGCTTTTGTTCCTGTTCCTCCTTGGAGCTATAGGAAATAATAATAATCTAAAATCTACAGTTCTTAATTTTAGACTCTTTGCTAAGCAAAATATGTCGATAAACAGATAGTCCATTCCCATCGAAAACATGACTTTAATTTGAAAATCGAACCTTAACCCCTTCCGGTAAAATGACGAGTCTAGCTCGTCATGCATGTTGCTGAATATGATAATTAATTTAGTTTGAAATTTCTAGTGTACTTTTTTACTTGTGGAAATATCACAGATGCCTATCACATATTGTTTACCGTTAAAATTTCTTGGCACAAGTCTCGGGCGAATTCTTGTTAGTCTGTAAGATTTCAGTCTTAAAACGTTAATGTTAATAAAATTGCTATTTTATGCACATTTTTCATTATTAAATCATACCGGAGTGATAGATGATTAATTTTGTGCCACCTTGTGCATACATGCTAAATATGGATATTCTTACACAAAAGGAGTGGATTTTGTATTGAGTTATATTTGTAAAACAGTTTTGCGATGCTTTACTGTAATTGCAGTTTTGAGTAAATTTTTATTTAAACTTCGCTCCATTTTTCGCTATGAGCTGCCTGTAAGTCCCATCATCTTTTTCGTGTTTCTATCATAAATGTAAATATATAATAAATTGTTCATCCATTTTAAACTAAATGTAATGAAAAAAGAAAAAATGTAGAGTGAAATATTTGATTTTTTGTTCAATGTTTTTGTAGCAAATTTTCCGAAGGAATACAAAGTTAGCAAATGTTCGGCTAAACTTCGACTTTTACTGCTTTTTACTGCTTTTTTCTGTTGTTTTTTTTTTTTTCGAAGTCGATCTTGACTTTTGCATCCAACATTCTCGAAACCAAACTGCTGTTGTTCGCTGAGAAACAATGTTTTTTCGTCAGGACATCTCATGGGCGTTCCATGCCCAAAAATCCTGAGTTGTTGCCCAAACATCCTAAGATGGATGGATAAAGGCGATAAGGAAAATCCGGTATGGCTTAGTATTATTTATTATTTTTTTGGGCAAGGGCGATTGGCTCGCTGAACGATTTGTTTGCTCATTTTTCTCTCCAATTCAACCACCTCTTACACTTGAGCGTTGCGTCTGTTAATCTATAAAGCGCAAATTGGCAGTTTTGTCGGTTTGCGGTTTCCTAAAAAACCGCAAGCGCAACGAGGTTCGCAAAAATCTAGAAACGAGAAATGGATATATGAATGTATGTATGTATGTATATGTATGCACTGACTGACTTATCGCTATTGGACTGTGCCTATTACTCGCACGAAACCTAAAATGTGCTTCACTTTCGTGAGCTGCTATCAAACTGTATACTTTCACGTACGCCAGCCAAAGAACGTCGCTTACTCGCATAACTCAGAAAGTACAAAAGCAGTTATAAAAACTGAAATTACATCATGCAATTATCAGACACCCACTGACGATCGCCGTTGACACCGCAACCACAACTGCCACCCCACGATTTCGCCGCTACTTCTGACTGCGACACTGCGAGCTGTGTACTTAATTTAATTTTAAATGTGTTTTATTTTCTTTATATAAAACAATAGTTCGATCGCTTTGCATATTTTGCAAATATGGAAATTTATTTATTAAAATTCATTTTTTATACAGTTGTTTTTTTTGCTGCATTTTTATGGCGGGCATTTGTTCCGCTTTTGTGTGTGTATTTTTCGTTACTTAAATGTGTTGGTATGTTCGCACATGTGGATGTATGCATGCATGTGCATGAATCGGTGAATGTGTGTGTACTTGACAGAAAGTTATACAATGCAGTGCCTTTATAACGGGTATATTTATTTCATTTTATGACTGCTGCTGGCGCAAACTTGTTTCAACATTTGATTGTCGCTTACTTAATTATTCATTTATTTATTTCATTTCCTCGTGCTTAGATCCCACGCACACAGTTGTATGTCTGTGCAGTTCAAATGAATTTTTTTCTTTTTTGTTTTTGGAATTGCATTGTTTTTTTAATTTTTCAATTTGTATTCACCCTTTTCCTATTTACTTTATAATTTTTCTGTTTTAGTTCTCTTTTGTATTAAATTATACTAACCTGGTAATATTTTCATTAGCATTGCTTTCGAATTATCCACTCTAATTTTTATATATTTTTTAGACATATTTTTATATATTTTTTAGATATAAAAAATTAGTTTTCTAGAAAATTAGTGTTCGGTATTAGTAGCCGAAATAAAAATAGCCGCCGGGACAAACATGCCAGCCTGTTCGTTAACCCTAGAAAGGTAAACCGCTTAGAAGTTGCGTTATGAGTAAACCTCTCAAATTTTACAACTCCTCCGTTTTTGTATCTGATTTAGAAACCTATAATCGCTTTTATATTTCCAAGTATGCAATTTTGTTATATAAGATCATTTCTCTTTTGATTATTTGCGTTGAAAAAAGTTGGAAATTTTCAGTGCAGTGCGATGTTCAGAGCAACTGAAAACATTTACGAGGTTCGTCTTTCTAATTTCCAAGGTACTTTCTACGTTGATTCGCCAACGATAAGAAATTGCAACTAATATCGGTCGATGACGGTGATTCTTGGCGCGCTTTATTTTAAATTTCAACATCGGCATAATTACTGTTCAAAAAGTACCGGGAATTGCGCTTGTGATATTGTAAAAAGTGAAGAGTTGAACTGCTGCTGTTTGTATCCAGCACCGTTTTTGGGTTGACCTATTTAGTGTTTGCAAAAACAGCTTTGGATTGCTGTCCCTAAAGCAATTTTTTTATTGGCAAACTGTATCTGAAAACATCTTTGCCGGCTACGAGACATGTGCAATCATCTCAAACGAGCCGCAACCTAAACTCTACTACAAATTCTATCCACAATCAAGGTTAAGTTTATGTTTCATTGAACAGAAGTTGCACATGTGGGCGAAAAATGAATGGGATGTTTCAGTAAAGTTTGTGCGCAAATGATTTAAAACTGTTTTGGGGTCGATCTTTAGCTACTGGGCGACGCTACGACTACAAACATGCCGATTAACTTCGATTACTTCTATGATTTATTTCTATGAAATTATTAACATTTTCTTTAACATCAAAAATGCCTGAACGGAATCGACGAAACTAAAATTGCACGAAATTAGCTGTTGCAGTATCGGCACCATAAACACCATTCGCAATTTCAGCGCTCTGGTTTGCATTTTCGCCTTTATTAAAGAAAAACTGCAAAATGTACCGAATTTGTATCTTAGTTGACTTCCATTGTTAACACCCAGTAACCCACAAATATATGAAATACTTGTATATTTTGTCATAATTTTTTTGATGCAAATCCCTTCTTTAAAAATAGCTGCTCCGTCGGAACAAATGTAAATAATAGAAAAAAAATGAAAAACACATAAAATATCAAGAGTTTCGATTACCGCGTTCTTACTGTGTTTGCATTGCAGTACAGACCGAGCGTAATGCAACAGATAATAATTTCTTTAGAAGATAGCTTTAGTTATAGAACTCGTGGGCAAACGACAGTTTCACCATTTAGTAAAGCAAAAACCTAAGAAAAAATGGGGGAGAAAAGAAAAATAAATAAAAAATCCCAATTCAACTTTTTCAAGAGCTGCCTCTAAGTTTATTTGAGGCGTAACTAATTGACTGAATGGAAAAGTGATCGACGAGTGCAAAGCACAGCTGCCTGAACGCCTAAATAACTCGTAAATAACTTTCGTCTCCGCTCAACAGCTGACAGTGAGTGAATTCAGTATACTCGTTTTGTGAAATATTCGTGATGTAAGCGCGCAGTTCAGAGAATCAACAGTTCTTGCCCTCTGCTTCCCCCTCTTCACTGTTCTGGATTGCAACTTGAGTTTTTCATCCCCGCTGTCGTGTAGGCGTTCAAGCTGTTCTCCATTTTTCCTTGCCCCATTCGCTTTTATTGATTACAAAGGAAATGTTGCTCGCAAATTACCTTTTCTGATTGGCGTTACGCCATTAATGATCGCGCTCGAATCAATTACAATGCCACTACCCAATACACTTCTAGCAGATTAGTTGTAAATTATTGATTGGATTGGGAATATCAATTTTTTATCTACTTGTACTTTCAGTTTTGTTGGTGATTGATTGTTTACATACATAAATACGTACGTACATGTGTGATGAAAAGTTCTTCAGATTCAACATCTAGAGTAGGCTGATTATTTTTCGTTATTCGGTTTTCCGTTTTCATTCAGAAGCCACCCACGCTTAGATTGTATTGAATTTCGGACACGCTAAGAGTTCAACAACATTTCAGCGCCAAAACAAAAACAATTAAATAATCTTTCAACGCAATGCGCACTGATTAATTCTGCAGAAAACTCAGCAAAAAATCACTCTTCTCGGTCGACATTATTCATTACATAGATGAACATTAACTTCAGGCTCCCGATGCCTATGCATTTGTGTATGTAACATCATTATCGCCTGGCGAGCACGTTGAGGTAGATCAGTGCTGGTCGGCATCTATTTCGTTTCATTCCTCAAACAACAAAACAAATCATGAAATTCGCCTAAGCGTGCCGCATGCAACGAGGGTACAGCAAAAACAAAAACATGTATGTAATAGTGTACGTATACCTCTAGGAAACAAGCCAACGTGATCGTGGCAAACGTCAGCCGTCGTCCGGTGTTGGCGTGTTTGCTTTTAGCTTTTGGTTGCTTTGTTGTTTCTTGTCTGATCTCATGATTTTTGATTACATTTTATTTGCATTTTTTCTAACCTTTTTATATTCCCTCTTTGTACATTTTTCTGTAATAGTTGTTGGTAGGTTAGGGTAAAAATAGCAAATAAACATTTGGGCGAAAATTGCAGGGGCAAGCCTAGTAGGAAAAATATGCTGTTGATTTCTGTGATTACCCAGTAGAAAACTGCACTGGTTCCGAAATACATTGGTAACTTATGAGGTACCATTACTGCTTCGCTATAGTTTTCTTTTTCACAAAAGCAGTGGTCAACCAGAAATTAGTGCTCTATTTCAATAATCGTGACCTAAGAAATATAGAAGATATTTAGGTAAACAGGGATATTCTTATTATCATATCTTTATCTCTATTCCTCTCTCTACCTATATGTTCTCTCCATTTCTACCCTGTTCTACTACATCTAGGCACGCCTTGTGAAGTACCCTTTAGTTTTTTGCCATTTATATGTAAGCTGTATGAAAATATGTGGACCAGAGGTTTTCAAAAACCACAAACAGATTTTTTAATGTTTTCAACGTTTACTTCGGACAGAAGTTCTTCTATTGTGTGGCTTGATGCTGATTGCCTTATTGAATGCAATGCTTCACAATTTTCAACGATGAGTTTGATAGAAAGTATCTCTTCGTTGCAGAATTGACAAACGTGGTTTTGTGGATTGTTGTTGTGAAAGAGGTTGCCGTGGGTCGGGCGTGTATCTCCCGGGTATATACAATCGTGTTTCGCTTTGTAGTTGTTGCTGGGAAGATTGGAGGGATGAAGCTTGGATTAATGCATTTATAATAATGGTTTATGTTTTGCCATCGTTGTGACATTTGTTGTCGATTTGCTGTATGTTGTGTGTAACGGCGATTTGGTGGCAAGTTTTACTGCTGCGTCTGCTAGGGTGTTTCCGCGTATTCCAATATGGCTAGGGATCCAAAACAATGGCTTATAGATGGCAGTTGCTTCGGCTGTGAAAACGGATGCACAATATGGTAATAAGGCGGAAGATAGTGTTGCGGAAGATAGTCGTTAACAACGCTGAAGGCGAGTACATCTTCATATTTGGAGCCGTCAGTATATAGTGTGGACCAATTATGGTAATTGTTGCCTATGCGTTAAAAGTTTTGCCGAAATATGAACACCGGAGTTTTTTCTTTTTTATATAGTGTTAACTGCAGTAGAATGCTGTTCGTCGGTAACGTCCATGGAGAATTTTTTATATTGGTGGAGATCCTGTTTTCCAACGGCATGCCAAGGTGTTTCGCGGTCTCTATTAGCCTTTCTATTGCTGGTTTTTTACATGATTTTCGTTTTCGTTTCAGCCTGTTTTTTACTATCGACTATAAGGCAGTGTCATCATTTTGTGTTAGTTTGATTGCCGTTCGTCCGGATATATAACTGATTCTATCTTTGATTAGCGGGAATCCCGCTTCGGCGAGAATGCTGAGGGTAGGAGTGGTGCGAAAAGCGCCTAACGCCAGACGAATCGCAGAATGGTATATAGATGAAATATTTGAAAGATTTGTTTGTGATGTAGCGCCGTATTGAGATAATCCATTTTTAATTTCTCGGAATTTCAAAAATCATAAACCAGACACCAGTTGAGTCTTTCCTACAGGGCACTTTGAATTTGCACTGCAAAGTATTTTATTAAATTTCGCATTACCGTTTCAACGGCTTTTGCTCGGAAATGCGCCGTAAATTTCTCAAATAAAAACAGTTTTGCAGCCACTTCTTTCCAGGTTCCAACACCTTCGCCACAGTGTGTTGCGTAGTCGCCAATACACATAAACACAACAACAAAAGCCCCATTCGTATTTCAAACATCCACCGTCGCCGCACAAATTTTGTAATGAAACTAAAAACACTTTCCATTTCATCATTGGTAGCCGGTTCGTTTATTTCTTGGCTACCGTCTGCTAAGTTGGGTTAGGTTCAGTTCAGTTGTATGACTGCATATGCACAAGCAGTCGTCATATTGCTACAACAACACGAATTACAAAGCAAAAAAATAAATAAATGCAAGTGTTTTGCAAGAAATTACATGCGATTACCCAGTGAGGTTTGCTGTTTGCTCACTTTGCCAACACTTGGGTCGTGGAATGTACGCTAGTGTGTATGTGTGTGTAGAGAAATGTTGCAAATGTACATCTGATCACTTATGTACATAGTCGCATACAGGTACACCAACAATTGTAAATCAAGGTGCGAAAGGTGCCAATTTTCTTCTGGGATTTCACATTTTAGAGTAAATTATACCGTTTACTTAAGCTGTACCGAATTGGGCTTTAAAAGGTAATTTTTTTACAAGCAATTTTTCGGACTTTGCTTTAACGATGTGACAGCTCTAGCCTGACACATTTCGAGCACACCTTTTCAAAAACACCGCCAATAGTGTGTATGTAGATTCAAATTGTGTTTAGTGTCCGAGTGATGACGGGAAAAATATTGCCCGGAATACATTTCCGAACTATCCGGTGCTCGCTGTTATCGAGACAGTACTGTACATGTAATTTCCCATCAACTGCACACTTGTAAAATTCATACATTTCACAATTAGTCAATCACATCTAATCTCATACTCACTACGGCTCAGATCTTATTTGGCGCCACAGCTGACCTCCAGGCGACCACCACCCGAATCGGGGAAGGTCTTGCGAAAATCCTCGGCTTTCCCACGAATTCGCTTAGCTTCAGCCGGCTTGGTGTGCAGTCAGTCCAGCAGAGCAGGCAGGCGCGCTGAACTAATTCTGTATCAATGCACACGCGCACACAAACAATGCCATTCCTTCAAATATTTCAATTCGTTCAGATTTTATTTATTTGTCGATGATCTACCCAGTGCTCTGTTATTAGTATGCGACTTATGCGCCGATATCTGTGTTTGTGTGTACGTATGCATCTAGTAAGTAGACTGAATGTTTATATCTTTTTGGTATATTTGTTTTTGTAGTATTTTGTGGGTTTATTAATGTGCAATTAATTGCCATTCAAAGGTGGTACGTGCCGAAAATTTCTGTGTGGCAGGCGCAGAAATGATTTGGGTTGCGAAGTGGAATAGCCGTTTCGTTTTTGATTTTATTCAAAATGTATACGACAGCGCCACCCAATGGGTGAAGTAAATCGAGAAAGTGTACAAAAGCCAAGCGTCAGAAAACAAAAATAACATCTAAAATTTAAAAGCCGATGGTGTGTCGACGTCGGTAGATCATTATCGGCGCAACAAATAAGCGCAAAAAGTGCGTTCACAGACTACAAATGGCAAAAATGTTCACCTACTGATACACATCCTGAATTTATATTACACACATACGCACATACATACATCGCTCGTTCGACCGTCTTTCGGGCATTGATAAAAACGCGCGATAACACAGAAACCATTCGACAATACCTGACGATCAGCAGACAAGAAAAAAAATAGAAACCAAAAACGCCAAATTAATAATCATAAATACTGAAACAAAAAATAGTAAAGTAAGGCAAAACACGTAGCTCAAGCGGCACTCCCAAAAATATGTCAAAGATCAACAGGCAACTCTCAATGGCAGCACTGAGACGCAGTTTGAAATGAAATATATGTAAATATGTAGCTGCACACGTACTCGTATGTATTCCAAATGAAACACTTGTTGAAAAAATATTTTTTTGCAAAAAGCAAATCGCAATTATGAATATGAAAATAAAACAGCTCTTAATAGCTGCACTGGACAGCTGGCCCGCCAGACACGACTGTCATAAGAATAACAATTAAAAATTATACGAAAACAATTTAAAATTGACTCCTACAAACAACAACAAATTTATATTTTATGAAGTGGGTGGCGGCCGCTTCCGAAAGCAAATCGTTGAGCTACACTTGCGTGCGAAAGTAGTGGGGATGAAAATGAAGGATTTTAGATATGGAGTTATTCGATTTATTTCTTGTTTTCATACTGCTTTATTTACGTCATTCCCTATTTTGGACTCGGCCAGCTTTGCTTTTCGCATGAGATCAAACAAATCTTCCTCACTCAACACACTAGGCAGAGCTGCTCACTGGGGCTGCAGGCCTTGCTCGGAAGAAAACGCGAGTCATTCCGGTACGTGAAACCAGCTGCATTGGGAATCCGGAATCGATCTCGACATGCTCAATATATGTCCGGCATGTGAAGGTACCCCGCACGATACTAACCACTTATTCATATGGCCTTTTAAACACACTCGTGTAATACCTCACTCTCTCTAGACCCATCCCGTCTAAACATCTTTTCTAGGCCTACCGTTGGATGAGATAGGCGATGTCGATGGCTGACTACACCGCACTGGCAGACCTTGTTGAACTGGTACAACAATAACAACGGACGAGTAGTTTATGTATGGAATGCAAAATTTGTTAAATGACCGCCTTTGTGAGTCTTTTTGACGAAATTTACGATGATATTTGGGTAAAAGTGTAAGTTCTGTGATTTACTTCCGAGTGAATTCCATTGAAATTTGCTGGCAACTACAACTCAGTCCGGTCGCCCAATTCACATCGCTGTTGCGCGAGATTGAATATTTTCCAACTGGCGCTAAATCACACAGCTTCATTTCAGACACTGTGCCAGCTCGCAAATATTCAGGTTTTGAAATTTACTTACGAATCAGTTTTTGTGTTGCAAGACGATGGCGAGTGTAGTAAACACAGTTTTTAACACTCATAAAAACTAATTAAAGTGAAGAACCACAAAAATAAAATGAAAGTCATTTTCAGAAATAAAATTCAGGAGGCAATTTTCAACAATTAATCAAAATTGAAGGTGTAGATGCATTATAAAATACTTTTTCCTCGTATCCTTATATTTTTCGGATTTATTTTTCTGTCTGCATACACACACATACATACCTATGCATATGCATTTAAAATAAAATAAAAAGTTATGCATTTACGTGCAACGAATTTCAAAATGGAAAACACGAAAGCTGAAGTGAAATGAAATTAAATCATATGTAAATGAAGCTAAAAAGCAAAAAGCCAAAAAAAAAAACTGAGATGAAGGCCCACACCAAAGCACTTGCAATCTATAAAGTGCGCACAATAAAGAAAAGAAAACAAGAGAACGTCATACCCATGTGCAATAAAAATGATAAAAAAATTTATGAACAAAAAACCGCACAATTGCGAGTATTAACCAAATAATCACACGAGTCGCATGGAGCTGCAGGTGCGGCCATTCAATTTACTTTCTTATTTTATTTTTCGCATTTTATTTTAGATATTCAAAGTAATATTTATGCTATAGTTCGTAGGTTTACGGCCGCAAAAACAAAATGCACCACAACAGTAATTGAATTAAAAAAGCAATAAATATAAATAATAAATAAATGGAACAAAAAATGACAAAGAAAAAATGAAATGAAAAACAAAAGCTGGTAATCGCTTCTCAAAATCATAGCCATTAAATTGGTAACCACACCTCGGTCGCGCATCAGATAGGCCGTTGCGCCGACTCACCAACGCCGTCAAGTCAACCACCCGCCTGCAGCTGCGACTGACTGATAGGCTACCGGTCTCTTTGGTGCAATGGTGTAATGAACTGTTGTATTAAAGGAACTACATGGCGGAGCACAAAATGGGCGAGCGGATGAAGGGCAGAGAGCAGTAAGCAGCGACCTGCGAAACAATTAACTAACTGTCTGCTAGCCAGCGAGTGGTTTCGGGCTGGTGTGGCGCAAATGGTGTTGGCCGATACAGATCTGCTAAAGAATGGTGCTTTAACTTAGTAGATACTTGCTTGCCAAATTTTGTGGCAAGTGCGAGCTGCACACGAACTCCAATGCAAATGCATTATTTTTTATGGCACTCGTAAATCAACAACGAAAACGTGAGAATCTAGGAAACGTGAACGTGATGGCCGGCTGGCAACTGGTCGGTGTGCAGATGGGATTTTATATAAAATCAAAAAATAAAAAGCTGAGAAAAAAAGGTGCCACCTATTCGAGTACAAAAAAAGATTTAAATTAAATGCCAAACTTTGGCTTAGGCCGCTAAAACTTCTTATTCGAATTTGTACAGCTACATTTACACGAAAAGGGTCTGCAATTTATCTACACGCAGTATGCAGATTTTCACCGATTTTGGAACAATGCAATGTTAAATTAGAAAATTCACTCTACTTTGTTTGAAAGTTGGACACATAAATTTAATGGTGTGGCATGTCTTCATCCATGTGGGTGTTTCCAGGTTGTCGGATTTTGAAGTTGCCTTACGCTTTTGGAGTTGAATAAATCTTATGAAAATGCAAGTGAAAAATTTTGCCGTGTAGAATTTGTAGAGTCCTTTCGATGAAACACAATTTCTGCATTTGAAACCCCGATGTCGAGTATATCGGTGAAATGGAAGTGATACCCGACGAGATAAAAAACGGAAGTGGTTTCAGTATACACGTAAAAAATGGCAGTCTTGACAGGTTTTGGTTTCTTAAACATTTTTTAAAACAAGTCATAGTTTGCTCAACTTGCCACATTAAATGTATTCGCTTACGAGCCGAAATGGCTCAGTAGACGAGTCACCCAAATATATTTAAGAAGCTAATTATAATTTGTTGATTATAATTATTTATAAAATATAAATGAAATATAATATCGAATACGACAGGTTTTGCCCTAATAAAATATTTTGGCAAACATTATTTTTATTGCCGGAAATGGCATTGAAGAGATGTTTAAAAATAAATGCATAGAGGAGAGAAAGGACGCAGAATATAGTGAAGCACTGGCTTGCAAAGAATCCTGCGCTCCGCAACCGCTCGACTAACACTCCACTCTTAGAATAAGCAATGAGGAAGCAGCCGTTTAAGTATCCATAGTTTAAGTGAATGAAAATGCCATAGTCTCAGATAGATTTAGTTATAATTTCTATTTCCCAATACCTTTTTCATATTTTGCGGTTAGTCATTAATCCAAAATCATGATGCGACTGATTCCCTTGTGAACTGACCAGCTCCACCCTCCGCAAATAATTACGCTTAATTACAATAGGCACATTCCAAGTAACATACAAACATATGCACCCATACACACACACACTTGGACACTAGGCAAAAATTCTCAGGCGCGTTAACTGTAGAATACAATTTTCTTTTTGTTTTTTGTTTTTTTACATGTTTATAGATTTTTCGAATATTTATGACGGCAGAGCGAGGGGCTTTTCAAGGCGGCACTAAAATTCTATGTTATTAAAATTAGCATAGCGCGATCGTTTTTCAAATTTCATTTGTGTGGAATATGCCACAGAAAGCTAAGTAGAAATGCACACACACACGCAAGTATTTACTCGTAGATGTGCATACTTGTATGAGAACCAAAAGAGAAGTACAGTAAAGGGAAATCAGCTAGGCAAACAATTGAGCGAGCGCACTTCATTAGCCGCTTCGAATAATAGAAATGAAAATCATAACCATCTAATGAAATAAAAGCATGGGTTACGAAAGTCATATGACTGTATCGAAATAACATTAGCGTAAAATAAACATTTACTTTTTTCGTTTCTATTAAAAAATGAAGCCCATTGTTTTTTGTGACCTAATAAGCTTCAAACGTCCGTCATTTGCACAGCGGGGCTGCCGATTAACAGCTGCTTCCGAAAAACGTGTCTCCTTAAGTAGCGAAAAGCAAAGGAGCTTTAAAGAAATTGAAAAAAATTGAATGCCTGAAGATAGCGCTATACGCGTTCTTATTATTACCAAACTATTTATTACTTATCACTCACTCAGCAATTCCATTTGCATGTACAATAAATAAACAAATCTAAAAGCCAAACAGTGGCCATTCGCTGCTGTAAAAAGTTTTAATTTTTCATGCCCACTCAAGAGCCTACGAAAATATTTATGTATGCAAATACATATGTAAATATGCATACGACTTCCCCTTGAAATATCAGGCCTGAACATTTTGCTGAACTGATTATTTTTATTGACTTTGTGAGTGGGCGATGATATCAGCCCAGCTGTGCCCGCCAGGCCACGCACGCCACCTCTCGATTTCAAATGATTCCCCATTTTTGTGTAAAGACCGAGAACTTTTCTATTTACAGTTTAGTGTAATTTACATGCACTTTCTTGCAAAATGAGTGCACTCATTTAATTTAATTTTTCGCTTGGAAATGGGGAAATATGTTGTGGCAATAATAGGATCTTTACTCTTTACAAAAAAAAATAATTTTAATTCACTTTCTAGCGCTCTTTTCATACCAAACACCAATTTGGCTTTAATAGAGCTGTGGCAAATTTCAAATTCAAGTATTTCAATTACTAATACGAATACGCAGGTATTACCGGTATCCCATGATGCCTGCGGCCTTAATAATTTCTCACCAAGTATTATGGAATACATGGAAATAAAACTTCAACTTACTAAGGATTTTAAATAAATTTGACTTTAACTTACTCGTATATCTTAAATTATAGCGTATCAAAAATATATTATATTTTAAGAAATCTTTTGCTTACTTTTTTACCACCTAAAAAAGTTAAATTAGTGAAAGCTCTTATCGTTCCTCAAATTTTGTACCTTGAATTGGTCTACTGTAAGCTAAGTTAGGATTCTAAAAATAAATTGAATTTTTTCAATGCCAAAGTAGGCCACCCTTATTTACTTATATGATTTACTTCAAAAAAAAGTCAAAAGTTAGCCCCAACTGCATCTTAATTCGGCCATCCGGAAACACCCATTTTGAATCATTCTTTGGAAAGCTTGGATCGGTATCTCGTGAATAACTTTAGCAATGTTGGCATCCAATGCCTCAATCGAGGCTGGATTATCAAACAGCATTTAAACTTTACATAACCCCACAAAACAAAGTTCAAAGGTGTGATATCACACAATCTTGGTGGCCAATCCATTGGTCCGAGAGGAGAGATAAATTGCTGACCGAAACGACGACGCATTGCTTTACGGGCTGTATGACAAGTAGCGCCTCCCTCCGTCTTGTTGGAACTAAATGTTGTGGAGATCACGGGCTTCAATTTGCGGCGTGAAAACATATTTATCATGGCGCGATAGCGTTCACCATTCACTGTTTCCTTGGTGTCAGTCTCGTCTTTGAAGAAATATGGACTGATGATTTCTCCAGCCCATAAGCCGCACCAAACGGTTGTTTTCAATGGTTGTAATGGTTGTTCTTGAATCGCTTCGGGTTGCTCTTCAGCTTAAATACGGCAATTTGGCTTATTGGCGTAGCTATGCATAGGGCGAGGGAGGCTAAGTAAACGCTGGACTGTTGAGGTCACAGATGGCGAATCAAGAGCTGGGAAGACATAGTGGAGGATCGATCAAAGTGGGGAGCTGTAGTTGCAGGAGCAATGCTCGGCCCAAGACTGTAATGCTACTGATGATGATTCTGATGATCCTGTGTCTGAAATTCATATTACAGTGCGTCCCTTTAGATATGTTTGCCTTTTGGAGAGTCTTTATTTAAATCCCCACCGTACTCTTCCGAGCATTCTTCATGCGTCTAGGTGTAATCATGTCTGCTTATACCCCAACTAGTCATGCCCCTCGTCAGCTCAGAGCACTTGCCGCAAATACGCTCAAGATTTAGTCACACTTTTATTCAACTAAACTACTCATTTCTACCCCCCCCGGTTTTTTAGTAATCTTTTTTATTTTGTTGGTTTCCTCTTTCTGTTACAATTACTCGATTTTCTTAATGGTTTTCCAAGTAACTACATTTATTGCCTCACAATTTTTTCGGACCGTTTACAATTGGGCGTCGATTGAATTTCCCTATTCGTTTGAACCGCAACACCTACGTTAAATGTTTTTTATCTCACTTTCTTAGTTTCCCATTAACAATTTTTTTTTAATTTGTCATTTAATGTAACTTTTCTAATTTTTCATTTTTTGATTTTCTTTTATCATTTCTGAATCTTGACATCGCTGTTTTGCATATTTTTTCAATTTGCTTTTAACAAAAACAAACAAACAAAAACAACCACTGTCACTCTTCATCTGCAGGTACGCGACGCGGTGTTCCCATTTTCACTTCTCTGAAGGATCTTAATTGTTTTCTGCCTTGGTTTTCGGTGAATCGGCGTAAAAATATAGGTCACCACAGTTGAACCGGCCAGTCAGTGTAGCATAAAACATTTAATTGTGATTATATCAGGCTGTCGGCTGTCTTATTGTGGCACATTAACTTGCCACAACAAGGTGTTAAGCTGCTTGGTTGCACTTGCCGCCGGCGTGCCACCACCAACTGTTAACATCGTTATCAGGTGCTTAGATGCGGTTGGTGGCTTTTTAATGATTGCGATGTTTTTCTTTTAGCTTAACATACCTTCCACGCACATGAATGGTATAGTAGATTTTTCGCGATGGTTGTACGCGCAGAGGGAAGTGAAGCAGAAATCGAATACCGGCAAGATCAGGGCGATCAGTTGGCGTGGATTGGGCCAAGTCCAGCTGTCTCAGTAGGTTATCTGTTCCTCAAATTTATGTATCACAAATATTGCTATCCAGAGCAGGGGAACGAGACATGAACCGTGGGTGGAAGAAAAGTATGAGTGGCGAGCAGAAACTCACCTACGTTTTAGAGCAATAAAAAAGAAAAATAAACATCAAACTTCTCACAAAGACAACCGCCAGAGTGATGATGTTTGCGGGTCGTTGTGACGTTTTAGTGAGGGTGCAGTCAATTGGCCGCTCGGTTGGCTGGTTAGTTGAGTGCCTCTTGACGCATCGTTAGGGTTTTGGTAACAACAAATGCGAGACACTTGAACATTATAGTGCCTTGTTTATTTGCCGTTGTTGTATGAAAAAAAAATGCTGGCTGCTGGTTGTTGGACTAATTATGTTGCTCCTACAACATTTACAGCAAATTTGATGGTCAACTTCTATTGTTTTTCATTATTACTATACATTTTTTTTTCTTTTATTTTTTTTTTTCGTGTTTCACCATTTTTAATGAGCTTTAATTGCGCACACATGTGTACTGATAAAACCGATTACCGAGGTTCAAAGCCAGATGGGATTAAGCAGTAGTAGATTAGGCAAAAGAGCGGTGGGGAAGAGTGCCGGCAAGCGTACAACCCCAAACTCAAAACCGCTACTGATAAAACATGCTGGTTTCCAGCCGTTATTGTTATTCATTCCGTTGGTGCCATTGTCCGCATTCGGCTGGAAAGTGAAGTTTCCGACAACTAAAAAGTTTCCTGCTTAATATTGTTTTTTGTTTTTATGTTTGTAAGCCAAATGAGTTACGTTGGGCGCACGTCTGTCAAATAAATTTTGAAAATTAATTTTTCAAAACACAACCTATTTTTTTCTGCGTTTTTTTCTCTTCCTACAACAATCCAGTTTACTATTTGTGGCGTTAATTTTTTAATGTAAAGCAACTCTATTTTCTGTGAGCTGAGTGTGCTGGGATTAACGCAAGCGGCGGTTTTTGTTTGGTATTACATATACGCGCACATACATTTGTGTCTAGGCATATTTTCTAATTTAGGTAGGCTGTGACGTATTTATATACTCTACTCTACTATACAAAGGTATATTCTACGGTGGCAACGAAATTTCCGTAGTGGGTATGTGAGAATTGCGCCAATTTGTACAGTACACCCTTTGCCTGTGCGGTATGCACTCAATCACTATCAGAGAACTTTTTGGGGAACAATTCAGCAACAACTGCAAAATGTGGTGGTGTCTGAAAAATGTGAACGTCTTGCATTTTGAAATTAAAGATATTTAGCCTTTGATTTGAACTTTTGTAACGGTTATTATTACCAAGCCCATTGCGATGGATAGTTCATGTCCGGCACTTTTCTGTTTTTTGATTTTCCTAGGAGAATTACACACGAAGGAGAGGCCATCTCCACTGCTAATCCTAGGAATACTTAGACAAAATTTTTAGATTTCTAATTCAGTTTGTGTGGAAATACCAGGGCGATGTGCTTTGATTAGGGTTATTTTTTATGTATCAGGTAATTATTCTAGCGTTCCAGTATTTTTTAATATAAAGTTTCTATTCTATTTAAATTTTATGATTTTTGTGATTTCATTCTTAAAAAGCTGTTTGAAAGAAAAATCTTACAAACTGCCCATGGTATGTTTGAAGGTTATTTACCGAAAAAAAACGTTTTATGTTTCTTCTTCTTGTACAAACAAACAAAAGAAATGATGATGTGTGATTCTGGTGACCAGCTGTTGTTGCAGTAGCATACACATTCCTCACCTCCTGCTGGGTGATAGTCCTTGGCCGGATATAAATTCGGGTCATTCCGGTTACGAAGAACTGTCGTGGGAACGTCTGGTGACTAGTTGTTCATATTGCTGAATCAGCTCGAGTCAAAACATTTTCGATAAGTGAAAGTTGAGGATAGAAACCATCTCTGGGAAAGCAAATGAATTACTATCGATTTCGTATTTCTCTCAAAAGTCTTCTTAAAGCAGGCATACATTAAATTTTGTTTGTTTGTTGTTTCTTGGTTGTGTGGTTAGTTTTGATTAGAAAACTTATTTGGGTATTTTTTGGAGCGGAAGAGTTACAGAATATGGTAACAAAAATTCAGAAGATGTGGCCAAGATCAGACCGTTAACCGGTTCTCAGCAAATTCGAAAGAATCAACTGATTGGTTGACGTCACCGAGCCCATGACAGCGGTTTGTTTGAGATTGTGTTGGTGATACTATACGAAAAAAATCAACCAATGACACTTCGTTGCCGTCTGAACAACGACTGATTGGACGAGTATGTGAAATTGGATTGCATATTTCAGCCTCCGACTACCCAAGTGACATGGCAGTCCAAGTTCCCCTAACAATTTTCTTTTTCACCATAGTTAAATAGCAATCCTGGTAATGTCCTATCCTTCGCAAAATTCTGCTACCGAGTACCTGGTAACGTGGCAGGCGAAGTTACTCGCTCAATTCCGTTTTTCATCACAGAAGGAAGCCAAACCTGGTAATCTATCTTCCTTCGTTGCATAAGACTTACCAATTTTCTAGCGGTGCCTTATCTTTTACATTTTTTCTATGCATTATGCAGTTTTCAACTTTTTAAAGATATTCTGTACTGGGAATAGTGATTTGCACTTCACTGATGCGATATTCACCTCTCTGCGAATAAGAGGGCAAATCAAATTTGGGGGAAGTAATCGTTTATATTCGTTGTTTATACAGTTGGCCCTCAAAGAGAAAAAAATCAAGTTTTAGAATAATTTATTCATTAATATTTTTAAATGATTTTCTGTGGTTTTTTTTAATCTGCTTTTCAATAATTTTCTATGCCTTAATTTTGGATTCTCATTAGCCGTTATTGATAATTTTGACAAATCAAGGCTCGCTGGTGCTAATGCTATTAAAATATACCAGCTAAAAAATGCTTATAGTAAATAGCGCCTGCTTCTTTGGCGTGAAAACTTTTGACAATAAAGAAATGACTTAATGCAAAACAACAACAACAACGAAATCGCAAAGAAGAAGTAATGAGGCTAATATTCGCTGGCTGACAACTGGCTGCCAAAATGTCAAAAACCGGTTTCAAGCGCATGACCAAATTTATTTCCATAAACAAAAGCACAATAAGAGATTTGTAGGGGCGGACGGCCGCACGGATAGAGGACGGACGGTATTATCAACTGATGTATTCAATGATGACTAAATATGGCAAAATGTTTTTGTCATATGTGCATATATACATACATATATATACACTGACACATATACATATAAGCTCGGTTTATCTATTTATTGTTGCTGTTGACTGTTTGCCACGGATTTTTGTTTACTTTTTGCACAATTTGATTTCTTAATACGTTTTTGGTTGATTTTTGAATGTTTTGGTGTCTGTTAAGTCAGGCGATGGCGGCGATTTGTTTGATTTTCTTTGAATCTTCACGGCATTTGTATTTTTCAATTTTATTAACTCTTGATTTTATTACAACTGACCATCTGCACATCGAGATTTCCCAACTTTCAATTCTCAATTTATTTTTGCAGCTCAATTATTAATGAGTATGCAAACTTCTTTTTGAAAAATTGACATAAATTTTTTAAACTAAAATTAATTAGAAACAAATGTTTGTAAACGCCTTTATAAATTTACGCGCGCACATGCATACATATGTAGGTATTTGAATGTTAATTTTTAAGTTATTAAGCAGTCTTAGCGGTACGGTCATCTGACTGACCGTTTATTCGCTGGCACAGCTGCGCCAATTAAAAATTTAAAAGATTCGTAACGCATTGAGAAGGTTCAAAGTTGATTGGATGCGCAATAAAATTGGTATTTATGAGTTTGCCAGCCGCAGATTCTCCGCCCCCAACGCGCCGAGAGAAGCCTCCAACCGCAGATGTCTTTCGGTCGAATAAAAAGTAATTTTTAATGAATAATAAATAAAGCAAATTTGTTTAACAAATGTATACTGAATTACATGTGTATATGTATAATATTTGTATATGTATGTGTTTCTATGTGTGTACGTTTGCATGAATTTTCGAAAAAAAAAAAATTTTGTTATATGAAACTTCTTAAGAAATTTCTACGATTAGTGAGACAAAATATATATAAATAATATAAGCACAAATTATAAGTGGAAAATATTTTTATAAACCTCCTGAGTATTCTAATACAAAATGTAAAAAACTTGTAATGAAACTAACGGCGTCACTTTGTTGCCAGGCACCAGTGTTTGTGTGCTATGCCGGGATAACTGAGCCACCCCAACACTCAGGCCGTTGCTTGTCACCGCGTATCGTTTTGTTGAAGTAACTGCAGCCATACATGCAAGAGTTGCATGATAGTTTGTTGCATAAATTAAAACTAGCAATTGCAGCAAAAAGTTCTGTCGTAACATCCATGCAGGAAACCCGATAATGGTCCATTTCGAAATAGTATCACTCCGCACTCAATCTCCACAAATGCACT
The DNA here is from genome assembly GCF_028408465.1 of Anastrepha ludens. Classification (NCBI taxonomy): domain Eukaryota; kingdom Metazoa; phylum Arthropoda; class Insecta; order Diptera; family Tephritidae; genus Anastrepha; species Anastrepha ludens. The sequence continues at coordinate 183,490,039 of NC_071498.1, read as the reverse complement.
CAATTAGGCCTAGTTTTAGGCAAACAATTTTTGTTAGTGGCTTTTTCATGATACAAATGCACCAATTTTTTTTTGGTTTCACTTTCTGTAGTTATCAAAATTCTTTAAAGATACTGTGCGGCTATACTTCCCAAGAGCGTGAAATATTTGTGTCGATTTTTCCCGGTTGCGTTATCTCCCATTTCGGTGATTTGGTATGGCCAGCAAGATCGCCCAATTGACCATTGCAAACTTATTTATTTGTAGCTACTTGAAGCCGCGGGTTTATGCCAACCAACCTCAGACAATTGCAGCCGTGAAAGAGAATGCGAACAGTTATCACCGAAAATCTTGCGGAGAGTCATCGAAAGTGTGATAAAAAATGTGTACCAATACTGGCGTCAGGCACTTCGCGGATATCATCTGTCCCATGTAACAAAAAAAAATTCTAAAAGTTCAAGTAAAGGTTTCCAGTTCTGAAAATCATGTTTCTTTATTTATTAAAAAAAAGAGTGATTATTTTTGCGCCACCTGCTATTTAAGGGGGAAGTCTACTGTGACAAAGGAAAAAAAAGGCTTATTTTCCGGATTTTATTTCTAACAAAATATTGCTCGTACATAAAATCTATTTAAACTCTTATCTTTATTATATATTTAAGTTTTTGAAAAAAAAATTTTAAGTCAAAATATTCAAAATGGCCGCTGTGGCACTTCTGCAAGCGCAGGTCCGCTTTTCTTAGGTGCCTAAACGGTGTACATGAAATCTTACGTTTCGGTGATCTAAAACAAAAAAACAAAATATTGTTATCATATACATAGTATTGACTCTCGTCTGACGTAGGATTATGTCGATAAAAAATTTTGGCGTTGAAAAAAAAATTCTTGAAATTTTTTTCTTTTTTTTTGCCTAAAATTGATGTTACTATTGTTTATAACAATTTAACAAATAACGATATCAAAAAAATCCTATGTCAGACGAGAGACACTATTACAGAGAATATATAATTAAATTTTTAAGCTGATTCATTTATCAGAACTCGAGATATCGTGTACACCGTATACAAAAACTTAGTTTCGAGAAAAATGCGTTTAAAGTTTCAGTATAGCAGGTACGCGCTTTGGAGCGCTTCGGGAAAAGGTCGAAATTTCAACGAAGAAAAATTTAGCCAGCTGTAACACATATTGTACCTTATTTAAGAGGGTTCAAAGTATTTTTTAAGCTAATAAAAAAAAAAATCGATTTTTTGAAAAATTCACAGTAGACTTCCCCCTTAAGAATGACAAATATTGAATGATACCCTTTGAGAATTTCTCGCCTTTTCCAACTCTAACTTGCAGTACTGCTTTCCATCCTGCTTAGCAACGAATGAGGAATACCAGAACTATTTGAGGGACTGACTTCAACTTTTGCGTTTTCCTTTAGTTTGTTGCTGTTTTGCACTCTTCATTATGTGCAACTTGTTGCGGCATTTTGCTTACTTTTATGTGCATTTGCAGTTAACGCAGATGAATATCTAAATTGTATATTTGTTCGATGTGGAAATGAGTTGTTGTTGCTTTTTTTTTTGTCTTCGTTCTTGGTTTTGCTTTTGTTTAATTCGAGTTCAACGTTGCACGTGTTGCTATTGTTGAAGCAAACACACAAACGTACAAACCAAGAATCATAAAATTGCATTATGGGAATTCTGCGGCATTTGATTAACAACGTGAGCTGCGGTTTCGTCGCTTCTGCGGGGGCAGCTCTAAATGAAATACAGTTATAATACTCAAATGAGCACACAAGTATGCATGTGTGTATGTATGCATAAATTAAGTTGCACATGCGCGCAGTCATGCATCACATGCACATACACACTTACATATGCGAGCATGGAGCAAACGAAAAACACGCATCAGCAGTAGAAAATTCTTCTAATACTTTGATGAAAGTAAGTGCGAATTAGTCAGCTTATTAAAGTTATAATTTCGTCCGATGGGCTGGTCACATAAAACACTTCCTAAGCGCCAGTTTGCGTTTCCCACGCGACTACGCTAGCGATGCGAAAATATGTGAAATTTTTCGGTTTTAAAATGTCAATTGCCCCTTGATATATTAAAAATATATTGAGGATGTTCGGAGCAGCAGCTAATCCCGTTCCACAACCTACAAAGTAACTTCTTAACTATAGCCAATATTTATAATTTATATAAGCTGGTCACCTTAAAATATTATGTTAGCTGGTCACCTTAAAATGTCATGTTATATTATTTATCAGTTTTTATACATTCCTTACAATATTCCTTTTCGCTTAACGGCATACAAAAATACAAAGTATACGCAGGCATTTACTTAGCATAAGATATGTATACATAACATTACTTCTCCTTTCGCTTGCCTAATACAGTTACATATGCACATATATATATACGTGCAAATATTCGCAAATAAGCATTAGCAGTTGAACTTGTTATAAACACGGCCACGCAATAAATTAAAATACAAATTATAACGTGTTAAAAAAAACCTAGTTTTTTATTTCGCGATACAGCTACCAAAAAATATTGGAAGCTCAACATTTGGTGACCCCGACGTGATCGCCGTGTTTTTTCGCGTTAATTTAATAATTTAAATTAAATAATTTTGAAGTTGCATATTTTCCCGTTGCGGTTTCGAGCATTGTTTTGGTTGTGTACTTAGTGCGGAGTACATAAGACATTAAATAGGACCTGTAAAATAGTGCAATAAACTTATTAACCGGTGGCGAAATTTATTAAAACAGTTGTTCCGGCCAGTTAGATACGGTGCATTTATTTTTACCGTATAACATTGTCGTCGAGTATAACGCACCTATTTTTTTTATACGTGTCGCGCAGCGTTATAGTTAACCTATTTGTTCGCCATGCCATTCAGCCCGGCTACTGGTACACCAGCAAGAGACGATATGTGTGATGTTGGTCCAACCAATGGGCCGACTATGGGTCCGCCTATGGGCCGAGTGACATTTCTGAAGATGAAATCGAAAGCTATACTTAATCGCCTTGAAAGTATAGCCACCGACTTGGATCCTGATAATCTGCACAGTAAGGATGAATATGCTCTCAACGCAATACTGGAATTATTGGTGGAGCTGAAATCCAGTTTTTCGGTCACCCACACAAGTTTGGAGGAACTGGACTTCGAGTCGATTACCAGTGACCTACCCGCCAAATTCGATACCACGCTAGTCAATCTCAGAGCCACTCTGCAACGGGAGATCGGGAAGCGCAGTACTTCACAACATTGCTCAACTTTTCGGATGAACACCGCGGACACACAGTCTATAATTGTAAACGCAAATCGTTCGCGTGTGCCACTACTAACGTTGCCCAAATTTAGTGGGGCTTACACGGAGTGGACAAATTTTTACGCAATGTTCACATCTGTAATCGACAAAGACAGTGAACTGACACAAGTGGACAAGCTTCAACATTTGCGGTCTTGCCTTACTGGTGCTGCTTTGGACACCGTGGGATCACTCGAGATAAACGACACTAACTACAAAATTGCATTAGAACTTTTACAAAAACGATTTGATAATAAACGTCTTATCTTTCAGGCACACATCAGGGGAATATTTGAGTTGGACAAGGTGGATTCGTCCGTACACACGTTGCGGGCATTGACAGACAAGGCAATCGCGCACATGCGCGCTCTACAATCAATCGGCTCAAAAGAACAAATATCCGATAGCATCCTGATTCAGTTGATAGTGCAAAGGTTAGACAAGGTGACTCAAGCCAAATGGGAGGAGAATTCGACAAGCAACGACCTACCCTCTTGGAACCAACTAGCTGGATTTTTAGAAAAACGCTGTCGTACACTCGAAAACGTCGAATATGCATTGCAGACACAAGCTAGCATTCCAGTAAAAGTCATCAAAAGCGTGAGTACAAATCCAAGAAAATCTTTTGTTGCTTCGAATAGCTCAGTAGGTAGTTGCGTATTTTGCGAATCCCCCGAACATCTAATTTACCGTTGTCAACGCTACGTCAATTTGTCGCCAAATCTACGCCAGAAAGAAGCTAAAAGGCTCAACCTATGTCTTAATTGTTTGAAGAAAGGTCATCAGATTCGTGACTGCAAATCGGGACCCTGTCGCAGCTGTCAAGCGAAGCATCATACACTGTTACATTTTGATCGGTTATCCATTCCACCAACTACGCAGTGCCAAGCACCTTGCACTACTTCTGAATCGAATGCTAGGACTGCATCATTATCTGTCACGTCCCATGCTCATACTCCTTCTCCTGATGTTGTGCTTCTCGCCACTGCAATTGTTCTAATTAAAAATCGTGCTGGAATCTTCGTACCTTGCCGCGCCCTCCTAGATTCGGGCTCGCAGCTTCACTTCGTTACAACTCGTTTCGCTAACCAGCTACAACTTACTAGGACGAAATCATTGGTCGCAGTCTCCGGCATTGGAGATGCAAGCTTTTCGACTGATGGGTGCTCCGTTGATATAGTTCTGAAGTCGCGGACTTCAGATTTTTGTACAAATATGACTGCTGTTGTGGTGAAAACAATTACCGATAGTCAACCAGTCGCTTCAATAAACATCGCTAATTGGAACATACCCTCAAACATTCAACTAGCTGATCCTGGTTTTAACGTGCCCCAGCGTATTGATCTGCTCATCGGAGCAGGACTTTTCTATGAGCTACTTTGCGTAGGACAGATTCAATTAGCACCTGAAATACCATTACTTCAAAAAACTCGCCTTGGCTGGGTTCTGTCTGGCGGTAAGCAACAGGCCCCCAAACTTTCAACACTCGTAGCAAGTCACAGCTCAACTACAGATATCAGTATTGATGATCGGCTGGATGATTTAGTCCGGCAGTTTTGGGAGATCGATCATGTCGTTGAACCGATTTCTAAAAATTCTAAGGAGGAGCTTGACTGTGAGTTGCATTTCAAGCAAAATTTCATTCGTTTAGCCTCAGGCGCATATTCGGTTCGCCTGCCAACAAAGCTAAATTTAGATTCGTTAGGTGAGTCGTACTCACAAGCTCGACGCCGATTTCAAAACCTAGAAAGAAAACTCGTACGTAATCCTGAGCTCAAGGCAAAATATTGTGCATTCATGAAAGAGTATCGTGACCTCAATCACATGTCGTTAGTTCCAAACTCTGCTATCCATGAGTGCAAATATTTTCTGCCGCATCATTGCGTCATTAAAGACGAAAGTACTACAACAAAATTAAGAGTTGTTTTTGACGGTTCTGCAGCTACAACCTCGGGTTTATCACTTAATGATTTACTCATGACTGGACCAGCAATTCAGCCCAAACTTTTCAATATTTTAATTCGTTTTCGTACGTTTCCGATTGCACTCACTGGAGACATCTGCAAAATGTATAGATGCGTCCGGATCTACCCACCGGATAGCATGCTCCAGTGTATATTGTGGCGTGATTCTCCTGAAGATGACTTAAATATATATAAATTAGACACTGTAACATATGGAACTAAATCTGCAGCATTCCTAGCGATTCGTTCAATGCACCAACTTGCGTCGGATGAATCCTCAGTTTATCCACTTGGTTCGCAAACCATAATTCGAGACTTTTACGTGGACGACTTAATAAGTGGTGGCGATACTTTGGAAGAAGTAGAAGAAATCAAACGACAAACAACGAATATTCTCGCTCGAGGTAACTTCCAGCTAAGAAAATGGTGTTCCAATAGTCCAGATGTTCTTCGTAATATTCCTGATACTGATAAACAAGACTTGCTTAAGTTTAATGACGGCAGCGACATCACCAAGGCATTGGGTTTGATCTGGAAGCCGTTTGATGACAATCTGCTATTTTCGTTTACGTCGCAACCTGAATTTTGCAAGAACTCCAAGCGATCGGCGTTATCTACGTTAGCTCGTTGTTATGATCCGCTTGGACTCATTGGCCCCACTTTGACCAGAGGAAAAATTCTTTTACAGCGCATGTGGAGGGATAAGCTGGAGTGGGATGAAAGCTTACCGCACTCACTGAACACTGCTTGGTCTACATTTCGCAACGAGTTCGTCGAAGTGCAGCATTTATCATTCCCTCGGTACGTACTGCAGCCTGGAGCCACCGTCGAAATTCATGCATTTTGTGATGCAAGTATCGAAGCGTACGGTGCCTGTATCTACATTCGTTCGATAATGGATGACCGCGCGCAAGTGCATCTACTGTGTTCCAAAGCTCGCGTCGCTCCATTGAAGATACTTACGATACCCAAACTGGAACTCTGCGCTGCTGCCTTGCTTGCGGAATTAGTAAGTGGGATATTCAAAATGAAATTTTTCGCCGGCCGCTTTCACTGTTGGTCGGATTCATCGATTGTGCTTTCATGGCTGCGTGAAGAGCCATCTAAATTTAATGTGTTTGTTGCTAACCGGGTAAGCGCGATACAGCAACTTACAGAGGGTATGCAATGGCATTACATTCCTACAGAATTAAACCCTGCTGACATTTTGTCGAAGGGAGCCTCACCAACGACACTTTCACAATCTCCACTTTGGATGCACGGGCCTTCGTTCTTGCGAGAAGTTGACAACAATTGGCCCCAATTTTGCGCACCTAAAACTAAAATTATAGAACTTCGACAAAGGGTGTTGCTCTTGTCAAATGATCGAACCGACTTAACACTATCCTTTAAGTACATAAATTCGTTTGGCAAGATGCAACGTATTTTTGGATATGTAAACAAGTTTATAACAAGCAGAATCTCACCAAGAACTTCGCAACTCACGTTTGAGGATATTCATCGCGGTACTCAATTGTTGATTCGCATCGTTCAAAGGGCGCAGTTGTGGTCCGAGTATGTGGCTTTGAAAAACAATAAGTTTGTTCACGCCTCAAGCCCCATCGCTTCGCTGTCGCCATTTTTAGATGATTTTGGCCTTATTCGTGTAGGTGGCAGACTAAGACATTCAACGCTCAGCTTTGAAGCACGTCATCCATGCATCCTTCCAAGGGATCACCCACTGACATTCGCCATAATAACACATTATCACCGTAAGTACCACCATGCAGGTCCGCAGTCTTTGCTTGCTTCTCTTCGCATGCAGTTTTGGCCCATAGGAGGAAGGAAAACTACTGCGCGAGCCATACGAAGGTGTATCATATGTTGTAGATCAAAACCGCGTCTTCTCGAGCATATCATGGCTGACTTACCTAAAGAGCGCATTCAGACTACACGGGCTTTTATGATAACTGGGGTAGATTATTGTGGCCCATTTTATTATAAGTCTGAAATTCGCAACAAATCTCCACAAAAATGTTACCTGAGTGTCTTCATCTGCTTTTCAACAAAGGCAATTTGGATAGAACTAGTAAAAGATCTTTCTACTGACGCCTTTTTAGGCGCTCTCAAACGCTTCGTCGCTACGCGCGGCATACCTAGCTGCATCTGGTCAGACAACGCCACAAACTTTGTGGGCGCTAGAAACGAGTTAAACGGCTTACGAAATTTAGTCCTCAATGAAAATCATCGTAGCGCAATTAATAACTACTGCATTAGCAATGGATTTGATTGGCGCTTCATACCGCCTCGTTCGCCGCATTTTGGGGGCCTATGGGAGGCAGCGGTTAAAACAGCCAAGCAGCATCTATATCGTTCAGTTGGGTCCTCAATTCTTGGATTTGACGAATTGCGTACTTTGGTATGTCAAATAACAGCTATAATAAATTCGCGACCTCTTGTTCCACTTTCAGAGAATCCAGAAGATCTTGATGTGCTTACGCCAGGTCACTTCTTGATTGGTGGCCCACCAACCGCTTTTCCTGAACCTAATCTTACGTCGCTGAATTATAACCGGCTCAACCAATGGCAACGCGTATCCTACATTCAACAAATTTTCTGGAAGCGTTGGAGTCAAGAATATCTGACTATTCTACAGCAGCGAGTTAAATGGCGGACGCCTCAGCCTAGCATCCAGGTCAACGACATTGTGTGCATCAAAGAGGAAAACACGGCTCCACTAAAATGGCCTTTGGCACGGGTAGTTGAACTCATCACTGGAACTGACGATGTTGCACGAGTAGCCGTCTTGCGTACACTTACTGGCATTACACGTAGAGCTATCAATAAGCTGTGCGTCCTTCCTGTAAATGCTTCTGTTGAAAGCCCTGACCTTTCAACGGGGGGGAGGATGTTCGGAGCAGCAGCTAATCCCGTTCCACAACCTACAAAGTAACTTCTTAACTATAGCCAATATTTATAATTTATATAAGCTGGTCACCTTAAAATATTATGTTAGCTGGTCACCTTAAAATGTCATGTTATATTATTTATCAGTTTTTATACATTCCTTACAATATTCCTTTTCGCTTAACGGCATACAAAAATACAAAGTATACGCAGGCATTTACTTAGCATAAGATATGTATACATAACATTACTTCTCCTTTCGCTTGCCTAATACAGTTACATATGCACATATATATATACGTGCAAATATTCGCAAATAAGCATTAGCAGTTGAACTTGTTATAAACACGGCCACGCAATAAATTAAAATACAAATTATAACGTGTTAAAAAAAACCTAGTTTTTTATTTCGCGATACAGCTACCAAAAAATATTGGAAGCTCAACAGAGGATATTATTTAGATTTTTCTTTAACAGCTTGAAGCCATACTAATTTTTACTTCTTCTGTTTCTTTTTTTGCAGGTAAGTCACCATTCTTGACTTGTGTTAATTTGAAAGTAAATAAATCAGGTAAGCGCCAAATTCTTAAAACTTATAAAGCCATGGCATTACTACTCTCCAGCGAACAAATCCAACTTCGCATTAGCACTAGCAGCTTTTATTGTTTTCACGCCTAAATATTATAAAATGGATATTTTTAAATATAAAATAAAAATTAACACGGAAAATGCAAACACATAAGTGTATGTATAAGTATTTACATATGTACATATCGATTTTATTCTACGAATAACGTTTTTGCGGAAAGTGGACAAAATCTTATCGAATTTTTCCTGTCATTTACGTTGCACTAGCCATACCAAGTACATGGCTGACAGATTGACTAACTCAGGACTGAATGAGTGAACAAACAAAAGAGGAAACAAGAAAAAATACACTTGTTAATTCGCATACAGTCAATATTTATGAAGTTGATTAAAAATTTAACAGAATTTTTGTTTGAATTTTGCTTATTTTTACGAATTCTCAATGCCAAAATGTCAATGGAAAAATAAAAGTAATACAGGTGGACCAAGGAGAACGAGAATTCAAGGGGCGATATTAATTTTTTACTATTTGATTTTCTCGTCTAACCAATGTTTGTATTTAGGAGGTGAAAAAACTCGTCCAATGTCTCGTGACTTCAGTTCGATGGTAACTGACGGTTGGTATTAAATGGCAAATGGATTGCCTCGTTTCACCCAATATATCTGTAAGTTCTTGTTGTGTCTGAGAGCTTTTATATGGCGGCAATTAATCAAAGGTTTGCACCGCCTGCCAAGGCGATACAGTTTTAATATACAAAATTTCTACCTACGCAATATCGATATATTCTGGGTAAAAAAATGTACTATATAACACCGATTGAAGTTCGCAAATGTTGAAGTGAAAAATTGATACTTTTCTGCTCTGTATTTTTTAACATTCATTTACCGCTGACGTCAAATCTTTCTCTACACCTAATATACAAAAACAATTTCATATGTGTGTGCTCCTATGAATTGTCGAAATCCTTTCAATAAGTGCAATTACTTGTCAAATAGAAATTTAGAGGAGGAATTAACAATCCGAGTTACAGAAATTTAGAAATGAAATGATTTCCGCTTTTGTAGTTTCCAAAGAATCCTCGCGTTCATCCTGTTATCGCTTATCCAGGTTTACCAAAAGTGTAAAGGAAAAATAAGTAGTAAAAAATGGTCTATATTTGCATTCTGCACAGGAAATTCCGTTAAGTAAATCAAATACATTGCCAATAGTGAAATTTTTGATTTTTGTCCATTCGTTTTACTGCTACGTCAAGGCAAAATAAATATTTCCACAAGAAATACCCAGTCGGCACTCGAAAAACATAAAAAAAATTATTCAACAAATGGTTTACTTATTTTTTTAACTACGAGTATTTTTTTCCGCCAAAAACTTGCATACCTGGCGTTGCCCGAGTGTCCTGTCGTCAGCAGTCTTCTCGTAAATATAAAAATGTGGTATTGACTTTAGTTTGCTGGCATTTAAAAAAAACGTAAATATGGTTAATTGCCTTTGGTTGCTTACATACATCTCCATGCTAACTAACAATACACTTTCACATACACACACCAATAGGTATCATATACGAGTACGCACACAAATGTGCTTTCGGACATTGTGCGACCAATTCCACTTTCATTGCAAAGTCTGTCGCGTGGCTGGTGTTCGGTGGAGAGCCGAATGTGTGAACGCAATTGCGACGGGATCAAATTGCATTACGCGTAAATTCATATGATGCTTGGAGTGAAGACCAGACGAGTTGGAAAAAGAGTGAAAGGGAAATTAAAAAGTTGCAAGTGAACGCTTTTCATTCTGGTCTCATGAAGATAGGAACCTAAATACGCAGTATTTTCTTTAAAAATTGAAAGAGTCGCAGATAGAAATAATTTATAAATATATTTTTCAGTTTCCTCGAAAAAATTAAAATAAAATTAAAAATCTGTGCATAAATCAGCGTTTCAAAAATAATGCTTACCTAAATTAGTTGGCGTCTTCATACCGGGCTATGATAGTGGATGTGACGATGTTTCAGGAATTCAGGTTCAACAGTCGTTGAAGGGTATCAGCACAGATGGAGTGACTTGTGGGTCATAGAAAGTCCTTGAGAAAACTCCTGCTTTTCGTATGCAGATGGAGTTCACTGTATTACCTCTGTAGTCAACGCCTCCAATGCTTGCTCTTGTTGGCGTAACATTTTAGTCACCAGTTATAGTCTCTTAATCGCGATTCTCGCTCAAATGTGGAACAAATAATACGAGTATAGTTGGGCAATTCTCATATTCTACATATGTTTTCGTATTCCCACGTGCTCTGCTACTACTTCTCTCTCTTATTAATTTAAAATAAATAAACGTAGCACTGACATGGAAATTTATGGACAATTAGTTATTTAATGTGTCTGTCTGATCGTGCTAGCTAATCGGGGGAACCGGTGAAGGGTATGGATGGTTGCTGGTGTTTGAATTTGCATAATTTTAGTTTGCTAGTCACAATTTTCGCTTATCTTTTGTTGCTTCCAATCACGTAACTACAGCTGCTCTGAGCTGGACTATATTTGTGTATTTTTAAGCAGCAAATTTTGTGACATTATGAATGGTGATGGATCGACATCGGCGAGGACGTGACTTTGGCCCGGTAGTAACTATGCACCAGTGTCAAATCTATTTTCGGTACGAATCATCAAATGCTGAGTAAAGCTGCAAGGGGAAATGACAGCAAAGCAAAACGGGTGTTGCAAGTTCTAGTTCCTTTTTTTAGCAGCCTTTTGTTCTGACTGTCAAAGTTTGTTAGGCGGTAAGCAGAACATTAAAATTTACCGAAATGAGTTAGATTTCAATGAAGAAATTCTACTACGAAATTTTTAGCAAGCCGAGATAAAATTTAATGAAAAAGTTCAGCTCGCTTGGTTCGGTACAAAACTTAAAAACATCGAAGAATGATTTGATAATATTCTGCGGCAGCCACCACTATCGCCCGATTTAACAGCTTCGATCTGATTTCTATGGGAGCATCTCAAAGATAAAAATTTATGTAACAGAGGCAAATGAAACTTAAAAATATAACATTTGCTTCGAAATGGTTTCAATAAAGCATTGAATAAGTCCAAATGTCGACTCCTTTCCGGGATCTGGAAAACATAATTTATTACTCATTAATTGCAAGGCCCCTACCACGTAAACAAAGAATATTCGAGCGTGACAGACCCTGCATTTAGTGATTTAGAATAAATGCATGGAATGCCATTAACTATAAAGTTGTTATTAAGGGTCTTCCAAAAGTGACGTCTAGATGTCAGTTGTCAATAATTCCTACACGATACCTTTTTTACCGCATTGTTTACATTTGTCAAGTAGACAGATGTACAATTTTACTCGGTAGAACAATGCGTTAAAGTTATTGAAACTTATTATGAAAATGCTCGATCTTTTAGAACAAATTATCGCAAATTTTCTGGGTTTGTTTAGTGCAAACAATCGTCCGAATGAGTCGATAATTTGAAAGTTAGTGAAAAAATCTCAAGAAGTGTTTCTGTCGAGGATAGAAAAAGGACTGGCAGACCAAAAACTGGACGATCTGTTGAATATTGCTGCTGTGGCTCAAAGTGTTGCTGAGCAACCTTCAACATTGATATCTCGACGTTCTCAACAATTAGGTATTCATGCGTCGATTGTTCGACGGGTTTTATCTGCAAACGTTCTCATGGTGGACATTTAAATGATGCCACTTTCACATATAATTGTTAAGCACCGTATTTTGAATAAAAATCGCGAAACCTGAAAGCGTCTAAATTTTTACATGTTTTAATTTAAAACAAAATCTAAGCGCGTCGTTCGAAAGACCCTTTATATAAAAGTATGTTGGTTTTTAGCATACAAAATATTAGTTTCAAAATGATTTTTATTTAATTTAGTTACGTTTGACTACTAATTGTTTGTTATTGTTGTATTTTTTTACTGTTTTTTTATTGTTGTATTGCTTTTTTGTGTTTGTTCTTTCCATTTGTGTTATCGTTGTGTATGACTTCCTTTGTGCATCAATTATTCATCAAACAACAACAATAAACCAAACACTAACCAAGTTTTAGTCTCCCCGACTGCTTTGAATTCGCTTTCAAAACCTTTTCACAAAATAAAATTCCAAACAAAACACGAAAATAGCAGAGCATCATTAACTGGCATAGAAAAAATAATAACCATAATAGATTCTGTATCTCTGAAAATTTGAATAAAACGTGCTTAGCCAACGCCACTCAGGCAAACTAGCGCACTAACTAGCCAACATAAGCGGCAGCCTTAACCGGCGCTGGCGGCGGCTCACTCACTTTCGTATGCGACAAGATCTGGATTTCAATTAGCTTGCGAAAAACGCTACATATGCCCGTATGTACCTTAAACGTATGTATGTATGTGTGTGTGTGTTTGCTAATAGTAGAGCTAATATTAGGTCATTGTTAGGATGCCAGCCAGCCATTCAGTTAGCCACTCAGTCAATCAGCTCGCGAGCATGTCAGCCAGCTGGTCTGCGCATAAATCACTTCCGTCAATGAGACAGACGTACACATGCGCACATGTCTTTGAATCGCCGTTCTGAGAAATACCGAAAACATTTCCTCAATCTATTCATAAATAAATTTAAAATATAAAACCATAATTCTATGTATTCGTGCTTGTGAACTAATGTGAATTCTGAGTGCGTACACTCCCACATCATATCTCGCTGACTGACAGACGCTCAAATGTATGGGTTATGGTACATATCGCAGAACATTTTGCCATCAATCCCTGCAGGAATATTCCTGCCTCTGCACTAATGCTGTTCTACTTCATTTGAAACTATACCCAGTTTCCATGCGCGCTTTTCCCCATAAAAGTAGCTGTTGAATTTGAACGCTGGATGTAGCAGAAAATACAATATAGCTAAGCACTCCCCCGTTGCTATGGTTTTTCGAATTAGTGCTAAATGTGTCATACAATAAGGGGTTTCAATAGGGGCACGCATAACTTTTGCAAATCCACGCCAGAGAAGCCTTGGTATTGATCGAGATGCTTTACTTTCTAGTTGATGCCGTAAAAGTATAGGCCAAAATGCGGCACAATGTGAAGAGTAACATTCCCACCCTGCGAACGGCATGTTGTTGTTGGTGTAGCACTTAACTGCGAACCAACGATGACAGTTTTGCTCTTTAACTATGGTAAAACAGAAAATTGTTAGGGGAACTGCGGCTGCCACGTCACTTGGGAGATTCAGTTGAACTCTGCACGATCATTTCACTTTCGCCCAATCAGTCGCTGTTCAGACGGCAAGGAAGTGTCATTAGTTGGTTTTTTTTTTCGTATATCACCAACACAATCTCAGTTGCTTTGTAAACACAACCCAAGTGACGTCGGCTCATCAGCCGATTCTGTCAAATTCATCAGAGCGGGATAAGGGTCCGTTAAAAAGCACACTTCTAAAAATCGTTTCATCATGACTGCGAACGGTATTATTTCAACTTTTTTGGCTAATTTTTCACCGAAGTTCTACTTGCGACTGCGATATTTTGATAGGTGCGTTGGCTCACTGTTACAGGAACATTCATGAGTGAATATGGTGGCTTGAGTATAACCAGCACATTTACTCTGGTGATAATAGGTATAACGATCGAGAATTCGTGCAAGCGATCTTTCAGTTGAAACCTACAACACATAATTCTTGTATTCTGATCCTTAGCATGATAAAAAATTTTAATTAGCTGACCATAAAAAATCGTAAGTAAATCGAAAGCAATATGTCTCACAGTTCGGTATATTTTCTAACTAGTGCTGATCTAGTCACTAGCGCACTAATTCGTATTTATTCCAGTAGTGAGGCAGAAATGTTTACTTACCAAAATTTTCCCCTCAGGGATCCATTTTTCAACTTCCACGCCGGGTTTTATGGTTGTAGTAATTTTTTTGGCGCGCAGATTATATTATTCTTATTAGCATTTTTTTCCGGAGTTAATGTCATAAATTTGCTGCAGCAGAGTGAGTTATAAATCGCCGAGTGTCAGCCTGGCATATTTTTTTAATTAAAGTTTGATAAAGTTGTGAATTGAATGTAAAGTTTTATTAAATTGGGCGATACAACTTTTTAAATAAAAATAAAAGCGAATTACGCAAAATAACTTCTCCTACGTGGAATAAAGGCCTTTTCTCCCTACAAATTCAGTTTCTGTGCCTCAGTCCACATTTGCGAATTGTAATGAAGCCGACTTGAAAAACTGAATTTATGATTTTTTTATTGATTTTTTTTTTTTTTTTTTTTGAACAAATAAAAGTATAAATTTGGAATTTTTGGACTTAAAGATAACTGCCAGTATGTCTCTTGATAATTTTTGAAAGTTTCGTTGAAAATACCGAAATTATTTGATTCAGTCTGAATTTCTCATTAATTTGCGCAAATTAAATTGCTCACTACAACCAAGCCCCAAAATTGAATTGCATAGAGAAAAGCCAAAGTTGAAGCCGCCGCAAGCGCTCGACCGCCAGCATCCAGCACCCAGCTGCCATGCTGATTGTGATTTCTCCATTAATGCCTGTAATTGGTTTACAAACATCATACGTCTGGGTATGCCCATGTATGGGTACTTAAACATACATTTTTATTAGTTTAGGTGGCACGCCATGCTAACTTTATTTTAAGTTTTATTTCGGCGCGATTTAACTAATTTCTTATGACTAATATTTTGAAGTTGTTTTTTTATTGCTTTCTCCGCTTTCCGTGCAATTTATACATATTTAACGAGTTTATCTCTTTATCGCCCATATTTTATTTTTTATTGCAAACTGCTAATCTCTGATTTCGTCCAGCGTTGTGCACACTTTATTCGCCGTTGTAATTCGCCCCTGCGACATACATGAATACCTACAAATATACTCGACCGCTGCCGCATGATAATTTTCACTTTCATTTTCGCTACCAATTACCAAACCGCTAAACCAAACCATAAATCAAATGCTACCATCTTTTACGTGCAACATCCACCTGAGAGCGAGCGCTGGTAAATGCGAACGACGATTGCCTGGCAGCCAGCAGTGAGCTGCAGTGAGTTTGTTTGCAACTGCAACAATGCAAATGTTGTTGCCGCCGCCATCGCCACCTTTGTAGCTTGCGGACTTTAATCGAAAGGAGTGGCCGGCAAATGTTTTTGCTGCTGGCAGGCACTTTGTGGTATTTCTAGGATTTTTTTCGTTTTTTATTTGGACTTGCTGTATCGTAGTGAAAAGTGTAACTACTGCAGCTACTAAATTTCTGTAACAAAAAAGTAAAAATAAAAATAAAAGGCCGCGGGCGTTGCTGGTGCTAACTACCTGTATGTCGTTGCTGCCGCTGCTGTTTGGCATTTGTTGCACTGGCACTCACCCACACAGTTTATTAACTCATTGCAATTTCCCTGGAGGCGAATGGAATGAAAAATGTGGTGAACTGTGTTTAAGCCGCCGACTAACCATTAATAGTGAATAGTGTCTGAAATGATGCGCAACATACATACTTACATACATATTTACATATATTTGTACTGCCAAACTTCACCAAAATATTTCACCCAAATATTTGAACCGGCGTAGTCTTTGACGCTCCCCCACATAATTTTAGCTTATTAATTTTATTATCAGAGAAATACTTGAATATCGCAATGTATAATCGCACATTTTCCATTTCCAGTAATTACATTTGTCTGTTCGCTCATTTAATCCGCGCTCCACTATCAAATTCAGCTATTTGATATTTTTATCATGATGTCGAGGTAAGTTACGGTTATTTTAAATTTGTAACGGTATTTGTGTAATTAGACATTTTAATGGCGATGCCAGATAATTGAAAAGTGTGCAAGTCTAAAGTAAATTTTTAAGTTAACACCCATAAAGCTGATAAAAAATTACCATGAAGAAGTAAAAACTCTTAAACAAACAACGAAGAATCAACGAAATAAAAATAAAGCAACAAAAAATAACCCGAAGCCCGTGAGTTGGAGATTACAAATTTCAAAAAATGAATATACCTTTTCTAATAGCGACAGACATTCGAATTTGCCATTTAGGTTAGCCAGGTTGCTTTCCTAAGACACTCGGTGGCCCTAAGCCCCATCCTCTAACTCAGTTGCTTAAACCACTAAAGTCTTTTTAAAAAGGCAACTAGTCCCTCCAGTGAGGCTTTTTCAAATTTCCCAGTCTTGAAAGAAATAATCGCCAAGATATTAAAGCGCAGGACATTCACAGAGGAGGTGTTGTACCGACTCAACTTTTTCCTCATCTCCATAGCTCTTGCATAAGTCATTGTGAGGTGCATTGGACTGGTTAGGGTGCCAATAGCGTAGTGATCCCTTATAACCCCTTTGAGCACGCTGTTAGTGGATTTGGTGAATCCGAGCAGGCATTTTGCTCCCAAATTCAGTTTTGGCCAGAGCGCTTTGGGTATCCTTAGTTTTCGCGGTTACGCTCAAGTCAATCGCAGTGTATAGTTCGTTTAGTGGAATGCTTATGTCCTCTACCACTGGCTGAATGTCAAGCTTAGAGCCTTTCCTTGCATACTCATCCGCTCTTTCATTTCCCTCCACTCCAGAGTAACCGGGGATCAAACAAAGTGTGGTGTTGTGTTGTTGGATAAGCGAGAGCGATCTCCTGCATTCTTTAACACTTCTTGAATTGATGCGCGTTCAGGCCAGTGCATGGATAGCTGCTTGACTATCAACAAAAATGGTATGGTTTGCTGGTGGTAAGGTTATTGTCTTATCGTTTTTGCTGCTTTGCCCATGGTGTAGATCTCAGCTTGGAGGCCGCTACACCAGACTGGGAGTCTAAAGGGGCAATTTGAGGATAATTGTTCTGAGCACACTCTCGATCCAGTGTCATTGTCAATCTTTGAACCGTCAGTATAGATATGGTGGCCACTGGTGGGGTATTCTTTTAGTAAGCCTGCATTACAAGCTTTCTTCATCCTTTCCTCGGTGCGCAATTTCCAAGAAAGCTTTGAGTCTAGAAGTATGCCAAGATACTTTACTTCGTTCGATAGGGTTAGAGTTACTTCAACTATAGACGGTAACTGAAAACTCGGTATCTTACATCTTCTAATGAGCAAAACTACTTCGGGCGTAGACCGTTTGGGGTTGCCCACTTATAGAGCTTTCTTAACGCTGATTGCACGAACCCGCTGATAGTCGAGAGAAGCTTCTCTGCCATCAAGATGGCTATCGTCCGTATACGCAACTATCTTGATCCTTTTCTTGCTCATGGTAATAAGCAATTCATTTAAGATTGGGTAACGGCGAGATACCAAAAGATAAAAAATGATAGTAGATGAGTAGGAGTTTAACTCTAAGTCTTCGGCTGGGTAAAAGTCTTGCAGGTATTGCGCATTTTAATAACTATTATGAAACCAGCGTTTGCAATTGCTTTCAGTTCTTCCTTTCATTGGCTTCGGCTATACTTTGGCGGCGATAATTGAAGCTGCGAAAGCAAACAATACCGAAAATCGCGTAGCGAGAGCAGCGATTTATAAAAAGCCAAAGTTTTGCTGCGGCTGTTGGTGTTGAATTGCTTTCTTTAAGCTGCCGTAACTGCCATTGCTTTCATTTTGTATTACTTTGTGTTCTCAGCTCGTCTGTGGAGAAATTTACCCCTAAAAATTAAATGTATAAAAGCGAACTTGCGCTTCAGACATAAATTGCTTCCTTACCTTGGCAAATATAGCTGAATGTGCTCATACATTTTCGCATTCTTTCAATTGATCCCAATTAATCGCTACTACCACGACTACTATTTTTTTAATCTTTTTTCTTTAATACTTTCTACTACTTCAACTTTTTTTACCACTAACTATAATATTAATACTAATTTGTTTCTTAGTTCTTTCGTCTAGGATTTAATTATATAATATTAGCTATTATTTAGACCAATCATTGTAGAAAGAACCTATGGTTGCATGTAATGAAAATAAGGATGGACACAGATTGTTTTGAGTTCGAGCAGATAGTTGATGGACGAGGTTTGCTAAGTTCCAAACAATGAATGCATTTTGGTTTTTTCGACTTCTGCTGCGCTATACCGTTCCTCTGCAGCTAAACCCACAGGATATTCATGCAAGCTGTGCGCCATTTCAAACAGATAAGTCACAGCGCAGCTAAATGAAAAACCGATTTGTGCTGTGCTGCAGCTTCGGCTGTTAAAACGTGCGCAGCATAGCAAAGCCAAAATTGTATTCACAGAAATTATTGCTCTCGCACCACAGTCTAGCCGTGAATTTTAGTGCTGTTGCTGTTATACTGTAAGTTTTTCAAACGCTGCGTAAAATTATTCGCTCAAAGTTGGCTTATAGCTTGGAAATCGTTAAATATGAGACTAACCCTGACATTTGAATAGAAACAAGAGCCTGGTGTATACTCGTATAACTCAGTTGTTAGTCTGGCAACGCATGCAGCCTGATTATGACTATGCGGCAACCGGCGTTGTACGCCTCGCGAATAATTTTCAACCAGCTTGTGCTATTTATGTGTATACATAGTTATGTAGTTATGTATGTGTATCAACCTCCTGGAATGTATGTGAATTTATGCAGTTTCTCGCTTTACAGGCGACATGAATGATTTCGTTTTCATTTCAGCAGGTATATTTTATTTTTCAGCTTTTCAAATATTCGTTTGCAACGTCGCGTGCGTCCTGACTATCGCAGCAGTTAGCTCGTACTAAATAATAGTTTAGCTGCAGTAGCACGTGGGTGGTGCGCCGTTCGATTGCTTGCCCGAGTTAATTTGCACGTAAATGTGTAGCACAAGATCTTTATCGGCCTTTCAAGCGTTGATGCAGTGCTTTGCGAGATACAAAACGTATATTAAATTTGTTATTTTATAATATTATCTCGTATTAGTAGATGAGTGCTTAAGGCAATTTTGCTTATTTGCCATAAATCAGTATGTGGCTGTTCGCTTACTTTTGCCCGCAAATTGATTAATGAGTTTGCGATTGTACGTTTCGTAGCAAAAAACCCAGCGTCTAAAATGAAAATCATTTCACAATGTAAGCCGACACTCCATTCTGCCTGTGTGCCAAGCAATTTTCGACCTAAGCTCCCCTGCAGCCACTGCTTTTTCACAGATGCCTGCGTTTTGTAGTTGTAGCTGCAATTTTTTCATCATCGCATTTATTTACTGATATTGGCTATGCGCTCGCTCTCCAAGCGCTTTAATTAATAGTCTCTATTTAATATTGCAACTCGTAAGCTTTACGCTGCCTTACATGGCTCCCTCCAATATTTATCGCAATTAACCGATCTATTTAAGCGATCTGCTCCCAAGTCTTGCGGCCTGGTCTGCCTTGTTGTCTGTCTCCTAGCTCACCAGCGCACCAGCTCACATCTGAGTTCATATATCGCCGTTGCATTCTATTGTGTTGTTGTTGTTGCTGTTTCTATTGCCATTAGTAGCTGCCAAGTGTGGCGCACACTCAATTTGTTCCCAATTTGTTTATTAATAGCGACATAAATAAATTAGAAAAAAAATGGTTCAATCTAATCTGTCTTTTTGTTTTCGGTTTGCTTTTCTGCATTGCGCAACTAATTTGTATTTCCCATTGTTTACTCATCGCTGCTTAACCTTTAATGGTGTCGTTGTTTTGTAATATTTTTTATTTCATTAAACTTTTTAGTTCGACTTATTGAATCTTTTGTGTAAGTTTTTAGCATTTATTTTTCCCCATCGATTGGCCGGCCGCTGCCAATGGTGCACTTAAATAAATAATTACTAATTAGTTCGCTGCATTTGTATTCAGTTCGTGTCTGCAGCGGCGCCATGCTGTTGGTGGCATTTCAACAAATTTTTCATGCAATAATGCCGCACTCACACACATCCATACTCTTATGGCCACAGGAGTGTATATGTATGGATGTATGTAAATTCGAGTGTGTGTGTGTTGGGCGAATGAAATTTTGTGCTAATATGCTCTACCTGTTCGCCTCCCGTATCCACCCTCGGCTGCTTCCGGAGCGCGCTGCTGATTTATTTGCACCAGCACGCCACATATGAGGTTATTGCACCAGTGTTGCATGCAGCAGCTCAGAGCACAATGCTCCGTTAGCTTTAGTATGTTGTCCTTTTGCTCAAATACACCTTAATTATCTAATATACTGGCGTTTATTAGACGCTTGTTAATTAGCGCTCAGCGGCAGCAGCATTTTACTCCAGTTTTTATTGCAGCCGTTGCAACTTTTTTGCTCTCGAAAATTTGCGCACCCCGTACTCGTATTGCCAAAGTTGAAGTTCGTGCTTGTGCAACAACCGCAGCGATGGTTCTAAAAGGTTGCTGGCTTTGTGTGTTTATTGTTTTATTAGTTTGCCACAAACAATACATGAAGTTGCTAGTTGCACGCTGTGTGTGTGCGTGTGTGTCTATGGTTAATGGATTTGCCATCATCTCGACTCCTGTGATATTGAGTGCTCTGTATTGCTGACACGCTTGCGCCGGCAAGTATTTGAGGCGCCACCGCATCACGCTTTTGCTACAATTAAGTTGCCACTTCCTCCGCTGCTTCGGTCACAGTTCATGTGCGCAGTTGACAATCACGTTTTATGCAAAAATTCCCATTCATTCATTCGCTCATTCACGCAATCAGAGCCACTCCACTTACTAGCGATTGAGTCACGTTTTGTGCAAAGCGATGTTTTTGTTTTTATGTGCATGTATTTGTCTCTTTCGAAGCTTCGATGTGCTTCGATTTGATTTGAATTTCAATTTGAATTCGTTTATTAGCAAATGCGCCAGTTAGTGAGCGCACGTTCTCGCCAAATGTCACAGCTGTCAAATGTGCCACTAAGTATGAGCTATCAGCGCATGATGCCAGGTCCAGAGAGAGGGAGAGAGTTGCTGAGGGAGGGGTGGTTGCAGTAAGACAAGGTGTGTGCCACAATTATGTCGATGTTTTTCATTTATGGTTGCTAAATAAGTTAATTCAGGCTAAACTTATTTTTTGTTCTCACAGCTTCTCTCTTTTTAAGTTTTTTTTCGTTATTAATCATTATTTCATACTTTCCTGTTTTGTGCGTTTAACTTTTTACATTTTCAAGTGTGGCTCAATTAGTTCGCTTGTTTCATCGCATTTGACTTTATAATTCGTTGTTGTCACTTGCTGCTCTCTGCCTCTTTGCTGCGTGGCATTTAACCTTTTATTCGCATGTCGGCTTTGTTAACTTGTTGCCATTTGAGGTTGTTGCTGTGGTGTGGTGTGGTGTTCTCTCGGCTGATTGGCGTTTCTTTTCTGTATTTTTTAAAACAATTATGATTTATGTTGCACGTTTATTGTGATTTCATTCGCCATACTCGCGGCGGGCATTCCTCGCAAACAGCTTTATTAATTTATTGCGTTTTTCGCAAATTCGCTTGTAGTTGCAGTATGTGGCCGCTTATCTGCTACTGAACTGTACTGCATTTTTTGTTAGCGGTTGTGGGCAGCTCTTTAATTTACAAGTCGTCCTTAGAACACTTTTCGCCATTTGGGCACATTTATGTTATTATTTATTTGTGGAAAAATCGCATGTTTCGAGTGATTTATTTGAAAAGTGTGTTTTTTTCTTAAATTAATTATAGTCAATAAAATTAGTGAAGTTGTTCTTATATGGTGTTTGGCAATTTGTTGTAATTTGCTTATGCATTATTTTGCTGCTGTTGATTTTTATTGACCTACAGTGAGTGGGAACATTTTACCAGTAATTTTTGTTTTTTGTACAATATTCACAATGTTTTTGCAGTGTACATTTTTTTCATTAATTTTGTATCAAAATATAGTTGTTAGTATAATATAATAAAAGCCAAATACACCGAAGTTTGAAACTTTGTGCCGAATATAAGAAATACATGAAATTTTCATCTCGCAATCATCATTTCGCATGTCTTACTCAGAATTTTAAACTTTTTTCCAGTATGTAATTTAAAAGCTTGAAGTTTGAAATTGCCGAAAAAACCGTTGAACATTTGTGGACGTTCCCCTCAAGCGCTCAAGAGTTGCATGGCAAAATATGTACAAGAAGTACACGACCGTCAGCAAACAAAAAGTATTAGAAATCAATGGGAATTTTTCAGAAAAAAATGTGTGCGAACAAAAAAGTGCGCTGGTAAATAGCGTAATCGTACGCAAAATAAGAGCAAATCCTAAGATAACTGTCTCCAAATTGACATATGGAGTGAGAATTGAAATTGGAAAACAATGTAGTACCCCAACTATTGTACAGCGCTGGTATCGTAATATTAAAACGAGGCTTTTTCCCAAAAGATCATCATTATAGTTTGTGATATTTCGAAGAATCAAGAATTTTTTTTTCTGTAAAGAACTTCCTTGAAACACTCTAAGCTATGAGAATGCCAATTTTAATTAAACTCGGCATTAGCGTGGGTTCGAGGAAAGTTTTAAATTAGCTGTTATTTTAATCCAAGGACCACGATTGCTCCCAACCTCAGGCCTGCTTAATTCTGTATGTCAAATATTTAGCACCATTTATTTTTGTTTTTGCTTTTTGTTTATTGACAGTAATTATCCCCTAAAAATAAATAACGCGATTTGGTTTGCTTATTTTTGTTTTGACTGATATTTGTTTGCAGTTTCACACGCCTGCACGGATGTTCGTATTTGCCTAAATATATTTACTTTTCAATTGAGAAATATCTACCTAAATACAATTTTCAAACACCTTGGCCAATTATCGTTAAGTTTGCTGTTTCCACTCGCCTACAAATTCTCTACTCTTCGAGGCATGTTTTCACCAACAAACCCATATGTATGTATGTATACCTGTATGTACTGCGCAGTGGATACATGTACGTATGTATGTATAGTACATATGTATTTTTTTGCCCGGCCAATTCTACCACTTGTTCCCCCAATTGTATGAATGAGCTTTTGTTTTGCCACTGTCGATTTTGCCTGCAAATTTTTTTATTACCCTCTTAATTTTCTGAAGGTCAAAGTCAACCAGTGGAACCGCCGGCCATAAATTCGCGCTTACAACCTGCTGCCTACACTGGTTGAGCAAATGGCCTACTGACTGCCAAAAAAATATTGTTTCTATTTATTAAAACATACTCACCTAGACTTTCGTTAGATCTTTTTGTGTTTATGTCCGCGTTTAAGAATCCAAGCAGAATTTTGTGAAACAGAGCTTTTCCCATCTCGCCAACAATTAAAATTCGGTGGCTCAATATATTTTACTAAAACATACATTTTTTTGTTATTTTTTTTTAATTGGTGGAGCCTTTAAATTTTTCTGTTGTTGTAATTATTTTTGTGGAAGTAATTGCTGCCTATTTATAGGTGCTTCTCAAAAATTTTGTTTTCATTTTTGCTTTCAATACCTTCTGCGGCGTTCGACATTAAAAAAAGTATAGGGTTTCTGATAGGGCTGTATAATAGGGATATGTCGATGTTGACAGGCCGTGGCTGCCATGTAGTTTGTGCGGGGCGGTCAAATTTGTTGTTTGTTATTCAGTCGCGTTAGACGGGTGTATCAGTTTTAGCAAGGAGGTGAATTTTTAAATAGCTGGCTATTTTAATGGTAAAATTTCCCCAACATGTTAATGCTAGATGTGGATTTTGAGCCGGTGACGTCATTGATCCGTACTTCTTTGAAGACAAAGTTAGGAGGATCCTCACCATCAGCGGCAAGCCCTGATATGTAGCGCTAGAAACAAATTCTTTTAGCCTAAATTGAGCGCTGTGGATGTGGTTAACATACGGCATCTGCAGAGAACGCCTCGGTGAATATTCTGTACGATTGATTTAAGGGATTTGCATTGTGTGGTTTTCTAAAGTCGCAGACTTCCATGTCCATAGGCCGCAGTCGACCAATGCCCTCAGAGTCAATATAATTCAGGTCGTTGTTCAAATGCAGCCGGATCTATGCAGCAGAGGCATAAATCGGATCTGTGCCGGACATTTGATTTTATTCACAACACCTCACGTAGTTCTGATTTTATTTCCAATTAATACGTCCGTATTAGATAACCCTATATAACGAATACCATTGCTTTACCTTAATGTTTTTACTTTTAGTTGTATTCTGTTCTTTATTATTATTCTTTGACTTCATGTTTCTCTCGTTTTTTTTGTAATTCGTACGCAGTTGTGCGTCAGCTATTTCAGGTATGTTTTGTTTTATTTTACCTGATTTTTTTTATAATCGAAAAGGTCAACGCAACAGAACATACACAATTTCGAAAATGGTCAATAATCAGCATTGAAACCCACAAATGCACATTATCAAATACATACTGACACACATACGAGTGTAATGAGTGCGGCTTAATTTCGAGCAAGCATTGAAAACGACACCTCGCCTATAACACGCATGATGACCATATGGGCAGCTGTTTGTGATTCTATAGTGAAGCCAAGGGAAAGCTCATCGAATTTTAAGCGAATTAAGTATAGAAGCAACAAAAATGAAAACAGTGAGTAAAATACGTACATATTTTCCCAATAAATTATTTTGGGCTGTCAATTTGCAAAAAATAAAAATTATGAAATAAAATGAAAAATAACATTCCACCTTAAAAAGCTCTAGAACCAAAACAAGTAAATATAGATTACTCATAAAATGCAATGAATATATCCGGCGTTTTTGTTTTTAGAACACTTGGTATTGAAATTTCTGTACACTGGCAATTGAACCTGCGAATGCTTACATCCGAGCAGCGTTTGCAAGTTGTGTAAATTTATTTTAAAACTGTTTTCCCAAAACCAAAAAAAAAATTCAATCGATGGCATTGTGTGCAGTTTTGACGCTCACTTACAAAATGAGCAAAATTAACGCATTTGGAGCTTCACTAATCTTTTGCTGGCGAAGCTATAGTGGTGAAAGACTCTCGACATCTAAGAAGTTGCAGCATCGCTTGAAATCATGGCTTTTTCGGAGCGAAATTTTGGTGATCGTGAACCTAGATAAAGGGTCTTTCAAAAGAGACGGCTAGTCCGCAGTAGTGAATAATTCCCAGACGGTACCGTTATTTATCATCTTTGGCATTTGTCAAGTAAACAGATGTAAAATTTTACAGCAAAGAGCAACGCGTTAAAATTGCTGAAACATATAAGAAAATTGTCAATATATGAGATAAACATATCGCAAAATTCGTAATTTTTTTTTGTGAAAATAATCGTCCGAATGAGTCGACAATTCATAGGTTGGTAAAAAAAAATTCAATAAGCTGGTAATATCGTGTATAGACAAATGGCTGACCGACCAAAAACTGGACGTTCTGCTGAAAATATTCCTGCTGAACAACCTTCAACATCCATATCTCGAAGTAATTTTTCACATATAATTGTTAACAGCCGTATTTTGAATAAAAATAGTAAACCCGAAGGAATCAAAATTTTTACATATTTTATTTGAAACGAACATCTAACGTGTCTTTTGCAAATTGCAACTAATGTGAATAGTGAGAAAAGGTCGATTGCGTGCTGGGAAAGTGGTCAAAAATTGAACCAACCGGATTGCTTTCATAAAGCGTAGAGATAACCTTATACCGGAAGTTATTACGAACACTACATGCAATAAAAAAAATACAGCCAAAGTAGTAATTTATTATTATTATTTTTGTGTTTTTGAAAACAGAAAATTCTACGCCTCTAACAAAAACACCCGTTGTTGCATACATATGTAGATAGGCATATCTTAAGTGTTGTTGTTATCGCCTAGATCGCATCACAAGTGGTCAATTTGGCGAATGTATTTATTTCAGATATGAACAATTTAAACTTTTTCTGTCTTTCTCTCTGTTCTTTTCTAACGTTTATTAATATTGGTGAGAGCGGCACAGGCCAGTTTCTTTCGCTACAACCCAATTTGAACTTAATTATCTATGCACGACTTGAGTGACATGTTGATGGTATGTAGCATGGCGTCGGCTAAAAATAAACGTGCATACACACATGCAAACATGAGTCTGTATGTATATTCAATGCCAAGGTTAAATGGTATTTAATTTAAATTTTTGTTGTTTCCTTCTTTTTGGCACCGAATTTCGTCGGCTGTATTTGTACTGCCTGGTTTGTCCGAGTTTTTACTTTTCAGTCTTCATTCTCACCGTAAGCTGATAAGTAAATTTGCTTGAAAATTACTCAACACCTCAGCGGGTAGCGCGCTTCTCACACGTTTGCATTGTATTCATGTTTTTTTTTTTTCTTGTGCAAGTTATTTTTTTTTTATTTTGCTTTTGTATTGTTAACGTTTTTAATTTCCCCACTCAATCTCTTTCGCTGATATTTCTTTGACGTTTTGTTGTGTCACGCTCTTTTGCACACATTATTTATTTACTTAATTTTTTTTTTGCTGTTGTTTAGAACACTTTAAAGTTTTAATTTCCTTTAGTTTATTTTCTTGTTTACCAAATTTTTTGAGAACGCTTTTATTTTGTTTATATTACGCTCACATTCTCGCATTCACATACGTGGGTATGCGCATACATACATACAAATATTACTCCATACAAATGGGCTTCCTCATACTCCATACTCTTTGCTCTTTCTTTGCAGTGCATTTTGTTTTTGTTGTTTATGATTTGGATTTACCCGTACGCCTCTTAGGGAAGAATTTCATATTAATATATACACACATACCAACATATATGTTTGTATGTATGAACCATTTATTGCGAAATTAGTATAAGTCCATTCTTTTTGTTTCCACGTATGTATGTATATACATGTATGTATGTATGTGTTAGCTGTATTCTTTTACAACCGACGAAACTGCAAACGAACGGTGGAAGTGAAGAATCGTTAGTAAATATATTTTTCTCAAATATAAATAAAATATTTGGTTAATATATTTACTATATTCTGAAATACAAATAATATTTTATTCGATATTTTTATAAGAAAATAAAAAAATATCCCGCTTATGAATTTTCATACGACAGATTATCAATTTGTGGGCATATCGTACAAAATGATTAACTTTTGACCTTCACACGCCTAATAGATGTGCTATTGCGATAGATTTGCTATAAGTTGTTACATTTGTTGTTGTCTGGCTGAAATATTTTCAAAGCTGTAATTTTGCACCTAGCCAAACTTTCCATAAACGACAAAGAAATGAAGAGGAAGTATTGTTCCTTTAACCTCAGTCGCGTTTTTTGTTTTTATTTTTTATAAATTACATCATTCAATTAATTCAGTTATAGTTCGTTATAGTGTTTGGTCATAGATCTTGTCTCTGTATTCGAAGAGATCCTCATGATTTGCCTAGGTGGTGGCTCAGGGTCTTGTAGGGGTGACTACTTCTACGGTAACACTAATCGTAAATCCTAGATAACTAAATTCTAGGGTAACTAATACTAATCGAAAATTTGACAGCTCTAGCCCCAGACGGAATAAATGTGACATTATTGCGAGATATGAAAGCGTTCTTAGTTTCACATTGAAGTGAACTTTGAAGTTGATCATAAATGGCCATTTCGAATGTGCATTTTTTGTAAAAGAAAAATGCGCTCAGCTAATTATAAGTGAATTATTTGATTTTTTTGTTTGTTTGCTGTATGGACTTACGCCACTTTTAAAATAAATGGTTCATGTAGTCAGCGCTCACATTGTTAGGCCAATTTAAAAGCAAAGAGGAAGTGTAGTAAAATTCCTCGATTTCAATCTTAACAGATGACTATAAAATTTATGATTAAGGCAAAAATGTTCAAAGAAAACAAACAAAAAATTACAAAGTGGCTAAATACAATAACTTTTGTGTATTATTTTTATTTTTTTTTTTTATATTGTGGCTGCAATTAAAAACGTGAAGCCGTAACCCGCCAGTTGGCTTTTCGCGCGCTTTGTGTCTGAATTGGTGAGCGGCGCGCTGCCGGTTTATTTTAAGAAGATTCCACTAATTTTAGATTTTTGTTAAAACATTTTTTATGAGCTATTTGAGCTTTTACGGCTGTTTTTCGTTTTTATTTATTTTTGTATTTTTTTGTTTCTTGTTTTTTTTTTTTTTGCTCTGATTGATGTTGACATTAAGTAATTCAGAAAACATGATGCTTTTTATTAATTTATTGCTTCCAATTGTCAACTTTGCGCTTTTCGTACATTCATAAAATTTACTCATTTATTGTTTGTTTATTTTTTGTCCTTGCAGTTTAACATCGGGCTGTAATGGCATATTTTCGCGTCGCTTGGATTTTTCATCATTCAATTTGTTGCCGAAGACCCGCTTGAATTCCTATCAAGTCAAGGTAAGTGAAAATAAGAATGATCAGATTTTGCTTATGCAGTCCTAGGAACAGCTGTTTTAATATTGCACAGCATAGCAGATTCTTCTTAGGCGATCGTGATTGTGCACGAACATCTCCGAATACGGGAGTATTTTCTCTCAAATCTTAGGCCGAAAAATATATTCATCCGGTAACGTAGAACCAACAGTCATGAGAACTAAGCTCTTCGAATGGAATCTCAATCATTGCTACGAATTGCTGAAAACCAATGATTGATTTGCTTGCAATAAGATGGGCCACTGGTCAACTTTCTTTCCCCCCCTTTCCTATCATTTTGGCCCTGTATTTGTCTAAGTAGTGCCCTTTAAAATTAGGAATAGTTATTGAATCGGTTAGTAAATCTCCGAAGCCGAGCTGAAATTGTGTCTCCGAACATGGTCCAAGCCAGCGCCGAAGTCGAAGTTCGGTGGTTTTCTATTTAAGGCACCTTTCTGGTCTAGAGACGTGAAAATTGAAGGCGTTGAAAATTGAAGAAAAAATCGGTATCAACTGAAAATCGTTCTTATTCATTAGATCCATACTTTATTTACAAAAAAAAATATTTTTTCAATTACAATAATAAAACAAATTTCAATATAAAAATTTGCAAGTATATTTTTAGAAGTATAAACTATCATAACCTCAAGAAAAAAATCGATTTTTTCGATATTCTAGACCAGAAAGCTGCCTTAAATACTGGCTATCCCATCTAAAGCTTACTTCGGTATTCAGCCAACATTTGACCAATGGTGTAAATATTTTAATATCTATATTAAATAATTAAAATAAAATTAAAATTGTAATTGTAATATTTTATAAAATATAAAATTAAATAAAAATATTTTAATATATACTTTATTGAAATTACTTAAAATTACTATACAAATTAATATGAAATTATTAAAATAAAGTAAATTTGATTATTGTAGATACCACAACAGATCGAATTTTCTATTAGATTTTTTTATAAAATTTAAACGCAAATCACACAAAATTATGCGGTTCTGTGGATTTGCCCACATGCCATCTTAAACAAAACACGTTTGGCATTCGGAATATTTGTAAACATATTTTTTACTATTTTTTTCTTGCTTTAATTTTTCCACTGACGAGGGCGTGAAATTTCTCAGCACTCAGCATTTCTCCCTACTGAATGCGATCAGCAGATGCTAAATCTTCCCCACATGACACCGAGGCTCTCGTACAAAACGGCATTGCTTGGGTAGAAGTTCCTGGAAGTTCGTTTATGTATGTACATATGTAGATGATATGCACATATTCGTGTATGTGTTACATATCGTCTATTGTTTTTAAAACTTTACACCGCAAAATTGGAGCATTCAGCATCACTTCACTTCGAAGTGATATTCTCTTGAAGTCGTTGTTTGTTTCATTCATACTTTTTTGCAACTGGTAAGAGTTCCGAGAATCGCTTTAGTTTCCTTGTTTTTGTTTTCTCGTCATGTGAGGCTATTAGCTGACTTTCAGCTGACTGAAATCGTAGTACAAATATTTTCATAGTAACATTCGAATGTGTATTTAAGCTCAGAGATCAGCTTATTCAAGTTCTTTTTATTTACTCCTTTGAGTATTTGGTGCTGAGCAGTAACAATTCTAAATTTGCTTTTAGACCAATTGCATAAAAGTTCAGATTAGAGAATGTCATGCAATATGCATAGAATGTTAGCTTGGACATCGGCCATATAACTTTTTTCGGTGCTATGTATTTCTTTTTCTATTACTCTTTATTGGTCTGCTGAACTCTTTTTGATGCAACATTTGATGGCAGGTTTCAACGCATTCAGATTTTTCGATTGATAGGTGAAATTAAATTAAAATTTTCCGCTCCATCCCTCACGCGTTCAAAATCTTTCAATTCCTTCTCATCCTTCTTTGGATTCCATCATTCAAGCCATACGAAAATTGTTTATAATACTTTTGAATATTTTATGAGTGTTTTTGTCTTTTGTTTTGCATCTCTTTTGTGTCTGCTTGAATTGCATACAACATCAAATTACATTTCGAGTGCCATCGTCAACAGTTATTGCAACAAAACTTTTCGTGGCATAGCCATGACAATGGCATTGAACGAAAACTTAGTTACCTGACGCTTTTTGCTTTTCCATCTTGCTTTGTTTTTGTCTGTCTCGTTAGTTATTGATGTTGAACCGGCGTGGCCACCCGCATTGAAATAAAACAAAAGTTATGGCATGTGTAATATCCTCTAGGAAGCATCTGCGGCAGCAAGAGCGCAAATGTAGAGTTTCCTTGGCAGACCGAATATGTGATGAGTTTAGTGTCGAAAGTAGATTGACGTAGTCGGTAAACCAGCCATAGCCGGCGGAACCGGTGGAAACCAGACTCATTTACCATCACAATTTTACTGAAAATAACGGGATTCTGACAGTTAGCCAAAGCGTTTGCCATATGCAGATTTATCCATTAGAATTGCTTTAACCTAAAATTTGAATAATAAAATTGTTTGCCATTCTATTGGGTAGGGAATAAAACACCGACTAGAGGGCTGCGTAGTAATTGCGTTGATACGTCCACATCAATTGGATTTGATATTACTAAATATATTTGGGTATTCACGAAGATGTCGGAAGTGCCGTATTGTTATCGGACATTAAATGACGTCTATAAGTAGAAGCTGCAGCTTCAATAGTGATTCCTATCCACGGTCTTCAAATAGCCTGCATATACTCGTACACATTGTAAGCCGAGGTTTTTTACTTTAGTTGAGAGCAGAGTGATCTAATATAAAATAAGTTCTGTTGCTAAAAAAATTAAACAGGAAAAGTGTGCGATTTTATCACTTACTTACTCTTAGCCATTACTGGGTTATCCTCCTATTCCTTTCGAAGCCAACCATAGGAAGCGTAACAAAACAGTTCTATTAAGCGAAATGCGTTCGAATGTAACTGTACATGCATAGCTTGCACGCCAAAATACACGCTATAAAATCAGACCATCTCCTGGCGCCACGGCATACGCCACCTTATTCTCTACCTTCTTTATCCTTAAGCAGATTTACGCGAAAATATGTATTTTCTTTTCTGTTTGGCAGAAGCATACCGACCGTCATTGTTGCAACAGGGAAATAGTTGAAAATAGTTTTGGGAGCAGCGTGAGCTATCTTCCTTGTTGGCTGGCTGGCAACATTTGCAAATTGTATTGAATTTATAAATATTTAATTCGTTTTCAAATACACAAAATTTCCATTCACAGCCAAAATAATAAAATGCAAT
This sequence comes from Anastrepha ludens, assembly GCF_028408465.1. Taxonomy (NCBI): domain Eukaryota; kingdom Metazoa; phylum Arthropoda; class Insecta; order Diptera; family Tephritidae; genus Anastrepha; species Anastrepha ludens. The sequence goes on along the minus strand of NC_071498.1, from coordinate 183,457,852 downwards.
GTAATAGAATGTGCGCTGCTGCTGCTGCTGCTGCCACCACTGCGGAAGAAAATATAGAAATAATTTGAAAGTACTGAACTGCTGCAGCTGTACGAATGATTTCAGCAAAGGCAGTGTAGCAGCGTGGCAGCTGAGCGTAAAGCCATAGCGGCACTTGTGTCATGTCGTTGCCTATGGGAATGGCAGGCTGCTGCAGCTTGTTGAAGCTGATACTATGAGCTACCCAGCCATATTTTGGCTCGCGCCCGTCTTTCTATTGCAACAATCCCTTCAGCCGCTCTGGATAGTCTGGCTGGCGCACCGCTTTTGATGTCATGATTTCTTTCCTTTTGCCTTCTGAGTATTCCAAAGCATATTTTGTATACGCCTTTCACTTCTTCTTGCTTCGTTCTTGTGGATCGAATTTTTCCGTCTTGAAAGTTGCCGCTTCCCATCGCCGAGGAGAAAAATACATTTTGTGCTTATTAAACTTTTTCATCCGTTCGCGTATTTGGATATTCGATTGTGCAGCAGATCAGCAGGATGCTTTTTGTGTAGCTTGCAGCGCATTAAGTTATTACAGCTTTGTTGCAACGAATATTTCGCTTATTTCTATCCGCTTTCGTCCTGCACGCTTTGAACACGAAATCCTATGCAATTACGAAAAATATGCGCAAAAGTTATTTGATTATTGAAATTCCTTTGAGGGAGAACTTTGATTAGTTTTATGCATTCAAAAATTAAACCTTTACTCGTTTTCGGCTTCTTTCGATTTCTATTTTATTGCTGAGCTTTACTTTTTGTTTAAATATTGAAGATATCCAAATAAGCACCATATGTCACTACCACGGCGCCTCGGGTATTTTACTGTAGCTCGTATTTACCTATGGACTGGTAATTAGCGTTTGCGTAAACACCTCCTGCCAGAAAACGAAACCCAATTAGCAGCGACAAGTCAATTTCATGTGTTCATCATTAATCCCTTTAAAAATCGTTTACCATAGACATTTGTTTTTTACTTTTAATTCGGAGTAATCAAATTTTGAAAGTCGCGAAAGGGTTGATTTTGAATGAAACGCATAGCTGTTTATTTTTTGTTTATTGTTTCCACGCATATCCTTTGGCAACATCATCTGTCAACATTTATATTTAATTTCTTTCTCTGCTTAAGTTAACTATCGCGGAAGGGTAGTTGGTCGTAAATCCAATCATCGTTAATAATTAAAAATACTGGGTTTTAAGGAAGGGATAATTATGTTTTTTTATTTTAGTGTGAGGGCTTTTGCGAGTTTACTACGGGGATACAATAATATTCTCCTAGCTTTTTGTGTATTTCTTTTCATTTTTCTTTCAGTAGTCACTGTTGATGTTTCAATCAATTTATAATGTTTCCTCATGTAATCATATTCCCATTGAAACATTCATACATTTTTTCTCATTCTTCCAGAAATATTTCCGTTCAACACTCTCGATGATTGATGATGTTCAAATTGTATTACTGCGTTGCATCTGAGTATGGTCTAAACTCCTCTCTTTTTTTGTGATTGCTTATTTAGTTTTGGCTTCTGATAAGGATTTGGAAATGTTCTGTCATGAATTTCTTCTTTTTTTCTTACCATCTGTGGCCTGGTGGAAGTAGGAAGGTCATTTATAGCAGGGAAGAAAAGAAATCTGGTTTCTGTGATGAGTTTCTGTCTTTTTAAACCGCAAAGCAACAACCATATTTGAGTTCACACTTATTCTTAAAATTTCAAATGGATATTTTAGCAATTTTTAGTTGTAGTCCAAAGCTGATGTTTTTTTTTATATTATATATTGTATATATTGTTTTTTTGTATTTTATTATTCATGTAAATGAAGGTGTGACCAGCCGAGTGTGCATCAAGTGTTAAAGTGGAGGTTGTGGTTTAGTTCAAACTTCTCGTGCAGGAAATGTTCAAATTGATACAAAAGTTCTTCCCAATATCGTTCGCCAATCGACATAGAACAAGAGTTCTGTTTCAAAAAAAGTACTCAAACTGCCTGCTGAGAAGCCTTGAATAAGACAAACTCGAAACAAAACTATTTCAAAGGTTTTTGACGCACTGAATCCCAATCGGAACGGAGATTAGCTGAGAAAATTACGTAGAAAAATTACGTTTTTTACGTCATATTCTAATAGGACTATCAATAAGTTCGTGCGGTTTTACAACAGATGGCGTAACGTAACTTGATTATTATTCCATCGATCCACATTTCCAAACATTCATTGGAGAGCTACTGTCGTAAGGCACAAACGTCAGTATAAGTTTTTTATTTGAAGCGTAAACAACAATATTTTTACCACACTTGAAAATGTCGAATTTCGTGCCAAATAATGTGTTTTTGCGGGGAATTCTTCTTCATTATTTTAATATGAAGAAAAAAGCAGCCGAAAGTCATCGTATCTTGGTGGAAGTTTATGGTGAGCATGCTCTATCTGAGCGAACGTGCCAGAAGTGGTTTGCACGCTTTAAAAGTGGTGATTTTGGCTTGGAAGACGAAGAACGCGAGGGTGCGCCGCCAAAGTTCATGGATACCGAATTGGAGGAATTGCTCGATCAAGATCCGGCTCAAACGCAAGAAGAGGTTGCAAAAACTTTGGGAGTTGATCAATCAACCATTTCCAAACGTTTAAAAGCCATGGGAATGATCCGAAAGGTAGGCCATTGGGTGCCGTATGAATTGAAGCCAAGAGACGTTGAACGCCGTTTTATGGCATGCGAACAACTGCTTCAACGGCACAAAAGAAAGGGTTTTTTGCATCGAATTGTGACTGGCGATGAAAAGTGGGTCCATTACGACAATCCAAAACGTCGGGCAACGTATGGATACCCTGGCCATGCTTCAACATCGACGTCGGCGCAGAATATTCATGGCCTGAAGGTTATGCTGTGTATCTGGTGGGACCAGCTGGGTGTTGTGTATTATGAGCTACTGAAACCGAATGAAACGATTACGGGGGATGTCTACCGACGACAATTGATGCGTTTGAGCCGAGCACTGCGAGAAAAACGGCCGCAATACGCCGATAGACACGACAAAGTTATTTTGCAACATGACAATGCTCGGCCACATGTTGCACAAGTGGTCAAAACATACTTAGAAACGCTCAATTGGGATGCCCTACCCCACCCGCCGTATAGTCCAGACCTTGCGCCATCCGATTACTATCTCTTCCGATCGATGCAACATGGCCTGGCTGACCAGCACTTCCGTAATTACGATGAAGTCAAAAAATGGATCGATTCGTGGATTGCGGCAAAACCGACCGAATTTTTCACAAAGGGAATCCGTGAATTGCCAGAAAGATGGGAAAAAGTAGTAGTAAGCGATGGACAATATTTTGAATATTAAATTTGTAACCATTTTACGTCAATAAAGTTTCAAATTTCGAAAAAAAACCGCACGAACTTATTGATAGTCCTATTAATTTATCCAATATCGTGAAATATTTAATGTTTAAATGATTGTTTCAAAATGCAACTCTACGCCTTCTCAATCATTTTTGTTTGCTCCTGAGATCCCCGACTGTATGATTGCTACTTTCTAAAGATAGAAACGACTCGTTAATACTAATACAGATAGAAAAGTCGTCCCTCTGCCCAATTGAAACAATTAATTAGTAATGGTGGCCTCAAAAACATGTGGTTCGGTACTTAGTTCTTAAAATCAATCCAATTTCGTCGACCCGTGTAATTTAATAGTTGGAAAAATAAAACTTGCGCACTCGGAAAACTGGCTTTGCAGGTCGAATAATTGTTATGGGAGAATAAAAACTTAGTTATTAACCACCGATCTTGAAAAATTAAATAAAAACTATTTTTTGACGTACGAATTAAGATAAATACAGATCGGTTTGTCAAATTTTTGCATTTTAATATTTTTATCGCTAAGACGCATGCATGCCCCTCCCTTGAAAAATCCACTGTAGTTTTTGGCCTACTGCTAAGCTGAAATCAACGCTGGAGCACAGCCAACTGAGTTTTAAACTTAGTTTCGTTTGTTTTGTACGAGTTGTGTCATTTTCATTTCAGAAATTTGGCTGTTACTATCCTCCTGAGTTCTTATCTCCGTCTTATCAGGCGGCATTTGCTGAACGTGTGCTCGGTGCCGTCGCGTGTGGCAAGCAGATACTGTCGCTACAGATGATGGTGAGCGAGTGACAGCCTTGGTCTGCTTTGTTGGCTATCAAATACTTTGTTGACTCGCAGCCTTCTCAGGCGTTTGCATTGCCACAACAACACCAACAAAACCGTTGCATGTTGCACATCAAATGTGGCAAAATTTCAATTGAGTGCATTTTCACTTTTATGTTGGATTGCTCGCGATTCTTTACCTATTGGATTTTTTCCAGATGTCCCAGCTACTCTTCGCTACTGTTGTTGCTTCTACAACATTTCTGCACCTACTTTGCCACCTCTGAGCCACATCCGCGCGTTCTTGTTGTTCTTTCTACAATATTATATTATGAGACTAGTTGGACTTTTTTGAGATTTTTGCACTTTGGCTACGCCTTTATTTTTCGGGCGTTGTGTGACATTTATTGCTACCAGCTGACAATAGCAATCAAATACACTAAAACAACAACAATACACTTGCATGCATTTGTTTTATTGCTCGCCCCACCTCTGCCGCCATATCCATCCACAGCTTCAGCAGAGCCCCAGAGCTGGTATTCTTCTCCTCAACATTATTATCAACGTTAACGCAGCCAGCAGCAGCACCGCGGCACCGCTTTGTCACTGCCACGGCTACTGATTTCTTACTTTTACTTGCAACAATTGCCGGTTGTTGCGGCGGTTGCTGCCTGCCTTTTGCTTTGCTTTTCTTTGCTGCTGTCAGTGTTTTTGATGTGTTGCCTGCCATTACCGGCGACGTTGCTGACGTGCTGTCAACTGCGGCCGATACTTATGTTGCTTTGTTACCTTTCAGTTTCTCGGTATTCCGCTGTCTACTGTGGCTGCCGACTTGGCTAGCGTTGGCTGTCAATGCTGGCTGCTAGACAGGTTGGCTGGTGGCTGCTCTGCTACCAGCAGTTTTTCCCATTCAAATTGTCTGTACTCGTATTGCTACAACAATTATTGTTTCAGCTATAGACTGCTAAAGTATGCGTTTTCCTTGTGGTTCCCATATTTTATTTTTGTTTTTGTATTCCCGTCTACCGGACTCATTTGAAAATTTCAAGTTCAATGCGGCCATGAAAATAAATTAAGAAAGAAATAAAAACTGCAAAACGCCGATTATGTATTAAAGTGAATTTATTTATTTATAAAATATGTAAAGAAATATCTGTGCTGCAATATTTTCTAAAAGTACATTCGATTCGCATCGCTTTGGAGGATCTATCGCTCGCTAGATTTCAACTTTGAAGTTGCTAGTTGGTCTCATAACTTCCAGACCGTCTTCTTGTCATGCAAATGAAATTAATTTTCTGTGTAAGCCACCGCGCTGCCGGCTGTACTCGTACATGATTTCGGCTGCTCGGTGTGTCTGCCAATTTTGGTTCGCAAGCTGGCCCCTCTACACCGCATTCACTTCCATTGACCTTTTATGATTTTCATTCAGAGTCATAAGAAATATTCCTTCGCAAATGCGATTACAAAGTTTAATTTAATTTTTGCCATTTTCGGCTGTTCGTTTAAATGGTGTTGCGCGGAAGAGTCCAATGGCTCCTAGGTTCAGAGGCTCATACAGATATTCGTACTCGTTTGCCTGCGCGCGTGCAACTTGAAAAAAGTCTTGGCTGCACTTTGATGTCAGTGCAGTTAAAGAAGTTTGTTGTTAATGTGGTGAAATGTGTTGTTCTGGTGTTTGTTACTTTGGCTTCGAGGGCTATTGACCTTTTGTTTGCCAGTTAATTGTTTTTCCTTGCGGCGTAAAGCTGTAGGTCCCTCCATGTGTGAAAAAAGATCAACACCCACACCACAAATAGGATGAGGAGCCCGGTCAAACACCCAAGAAGGGATGTAAGCGCCAATTATATATCATTATTAGTCCCTAGAGTTACAAGGCGGAGCATAGGGCACCCGCAAATTTTTTCCGTTCGGGTTTGTTTTGCGTCAATCCCTTAAATTCATTCCAGGTAAGGCGTTTGTCACGGATTTTTGAATCTAGCAGTCGTCTTCAGGTGTTCGCTGGTTTTCCTGGGCTGCTGCTGCCTTGGGGGTTCCAGTCAATCGCGGCCTTTGCTACATCGCCTTTTCCCTCCGCGGTACTTGACCGATCCAGCTCCATTTTCTCGTTCGGGCTTCTAGTGGCACTGGCTTTTGCTGTGTTCTGGCCCATAAGTCAGCCATTTACGTATATGATTTTAAGTAGTGTTATACGACTCGCGAGCGAAAAATAATTTATTTTACTAAATTATAGATTTTCTACTTAACAACTGATAAAAGAACCGCCATCGAACTCTGACCACTGTCAACCGAAAACATTTCGAAAGACAAACTCAAACTTGCGTGACCCTTTATATTTACTCTGACTGCTTTTAAATTATGTCTGGCCAATGCATACCTCAATGACTTTCATTTTGAATTACGCTTCAGCAAATAATACTTGAGGCAGGCTTGAAATTTTATTGACTTTTGAGCTGCTTGCTCGCTTGCCTGTAAATCCGCAAGGCGTAATTGAAATCGCCAACAATAGCAAAAACACAAGATTAGCGCAACGTCACACATTAGACGCCTACATAAGAAAAATATACTTAAAAAACTATAAAAACAATAAAGCAAAACATTGCAACGCCACAGAAGTGGCGCTGAGTAAGCGAAACAACATCCGCAGCAAGAAAATGAAATTTTATGGTGTTGCACCCATAATGGGTAACAAATTTTTCAATTACTCACAATACCTTTTAGTTCTTCTATTATTCAAGATATCTCAGCTGTTTTGCGAAATATCGACGATTATTTTAAACTAGGATTGGTTTTTTATGCAACAGGAAACATCGTAAGACAGTTGACACATCTCGGCCAATTCCAGTCAGAAGAAAGGCAGCTCTATCTTAAGTTCAATAAGGGAATAGGGTTTCGATGAGGCACTGAGATGAGTAGAGGGCACAAAGGCCCTTGAGATAGAAGTGCAAACCTAGAATCAAATCTGTCTGTCTAAACATTTTAAGATATACGAGTATGTCCTGAAAATACCGCTGTTGATTATTATTGAGTAATGGATGTCAAAAATAGAGGAGCAGAAATCGAAGACAAAGGCGATAATTTGTACTTTATTTGAAAAAAATTGATGCTTCGATAATTGCGAATTTGATTTGATTTGGCGCGGTTTAGATGACATCGAGGCATTGCTTACCTCCCTAAAATACAAGCAAATTTTAACATACGCAGCATATTTTCAAAATAACCATAAATAAGTACAGTCAATAAACGCCCACCACTCGTTGAAACTGTCGTTGTTGTAAGTGAGAGAAGTAAAGCCAACGCTGAGTCTTAAGTAATTCGATGCAGAAGGTTTTTAGTGCTTTTGATTTGTTTTGATTTTTTTCTGCATTTGTTTACATTCCTCAGCATTGAAATTAATGATGTCTGCCTGCTGCATATGACGGCAGAGGACATTGAAAACCAATTCCATGCGTAGGAATAAGAAAAACTGAAAAAGCGGCATAAAGTCAATAACAATAACGCAAAAATGGGGTCAATACGGCGCGACAATATTTTTATTTATTTCTGATTTTCCTTAGGCATATTGCTTCCACAGTGGGACAGCCGGCTGAAAAGCATCTAACTCCGCCCAGATATTCAAATATGCAATTTTTTTCTTTTAAAATCGTCCTGCATGCACCAAATTAATATTCACATACATATTTTCAATGAAAGTTGCACTTCTTCAAATGCTTTTAAAAGCTTTCTTGGTTTAACAACTAAACCACAGGAACTTACTGATGAGCTTCGATAAGTTGTTGGTTCCTTATTTAATTTTACTATTTTTTTAAAGAAAATACAAGCAATGCTCATTGAAGTTTGGTTCAAGTTTGAGATGCTCTAAAAAATGTTAGTATTTCAATTTTTTTTCTCGTCATCAAAACATGTATTTCCCTTATCGCTCAGAATAAGTTTTATGTAGTTTTAGTTTTTCCTGTACGAAAACTATCGATATCAGTAACTATGGTTTGACAGCTGTGTTGGCATGTGTGGAAATTTACTTTGGAAAAGAAAAATAGAAAAAAAAAATATAAATCTGCTCTGTGAACTCTTCGTCCATTTTCTTGTGGTTTACACGCTCACAGTATCATCTGCCCTTTTCCTTTCCAAATGAATGTCGACTGAATTCCGTTCCAAAAATTAATCAGCTAAACCTCGACGACGTTTTGTTCTAACAAGACGGGCCAACTTGTCATACAGCGCACTTAACTATCGATTTATTGGACTGACCGAGTGGATCATGTCACTCAGCCACGGCGGACATATGCCGGACACCATATTGCAAAGTGTGATACAATGTGGGTCAAATTTTATATATATTAGCTTTTCGTTTTGTAAAATGTATGCACATTTCATCAGCTTGTTGCTACCGGGCGTGACAAAAGATATGCTGAAACATATTTGGGTTGCTCTGGTGATTTTTCTTTAAAAACGAAAAAGAAACAATTTTTTACACATTATTATAGAAAACGTTTAAACTTGATTGGAGTACTCAAGATTTAAATACATTTGAAATTAGGTTTCACTAAGCATTGGGATTACAACTCTGTGGTAATTCGAATCTAGAAAATATCGGTTTTCAAATGGAGTTGGTGCGATATTGAAGGTTATATTTATTAAAAAAATATAATTTTGGGTTGCAAGTACTCCTGCTAAATTTTCTGTGTGTTATGAGGTCTTGCGCGACTAATAATAAAGTTTAAGATATTTGTAAAAAAAGGCCAGAATTTTGGCGAGACAACTCTTGGTGTTTGCAGCTCGCTGATGTGCCCTTTAACACAGCATGTAAAAAAATTAAAAAGCAATTATTTATCTGGCTTTCCTTTGCCATCTTTTATTTATATTGCCCCCTATTTAGCTTAATTGTTTTACACTAAAACTTCTTAATAGAATTTTGTAAAACCAAACTCAACTTCAGTACCTCATCCAATTAGAAACTTAAATATTACTTACTAACTTGAATGCAAACGGCGATATATACCGTTAAGTAGCATAATGAGAAAGTTGCAAGTGCAGTCAAATGCCACTCGAAGAGGTGAGCTCACTCACAGATTGAAATAAAGTCATTCCTAATGTCAGCGGAGTTACCTGCACTTCCGCACTAATTGATTTCAACAACCCCATTAGCATATAACAAGGGCTACCCAAAGGTCTCATCCACCTCTTTCAATTTTGTTTTTTTTTTTCTTTTGTCGAGCGATTTGCATTATATTGTTTTCAAAGTTCTCGTTATTCGTACGATTGTCACATCACTGAAAGTCAGCGGCGCATTGGCCGGAGCAACGAACACTCGTCGTCCGTCACTTGATGCTAATGACTTTAATGACGCTATACAAAATCAATCAAAATCAGTTGTGCGCGAGATATTTGCTCATTCCTTTTTAAATATACATAAGCAAATATCTTTAGTCGATTTTTAATTTTATTTTTCATTTTACTTTGAGCCACAAGTGCGTTGTGCATTAAGTCACCGCTAAATGCTTGAGAATATTTATTTTTTTAAGCTAAATTATAATTGATGTCTGGAGCTTTGAAATGTTCCTTATTTGTAAAATTTACAGAGGCACTCACTCACACTCGTACATGCACGCATATATGCACGCGTATGTGTACCATTAACGACGGCGGATGACTTAATTTTTGGGTAGTCAATCAGTGCGCTGATTGGCTGACTGACGCACTGACGAAAGTTAATGCACATAAATGCAAAGAATGGAATATTTACTTAGCTTATTTTCTCTCTTTGAATATCTACCTACCCCTGCTCTGGGTGGTACTTCTTACATTATATTAAATATATATTCATATAAAGTATATATTATATCTGATACCCGAAAGCTAATAAGGATAAACAGTTCATTTTTAACTCGAGTTAAATACTGTGCAGATTTAGACTTACATCATCGCCACTTCTTCCGTTTTTAATTTTAAGGAGCTGATCTGATGAGATACCCGAGCTAAAATTTCTACCGTTGTAGAGAATTGCGTACTTTCAGCTCGAGTAAACCTCTTAGCTCGATCTAATTGCACCTCAGACAAAATATGTAGAGTAGAAGATTGAGCAAGACAATGAGCGAATTCGGCTAAAGTAAACATTCAGCTGATTAGATAGGCGGAAAAAGGCGGTGATAAAATACGATTTGTATGATTGTTCCAAATAAAACTCCCCTCTAACAGTCAGTTAACACCAGACTCACAACGTGGTTCCACTCGCACAAAATTTTTCGGTGAGAATAGTAAAAGAGCTGTAAGAAATATTAAAATATCATTAATTACTAACTTCAGTTACTTTTCATTCAGAAATTTTCGTACGACGAATAACAGATTGTCAGAATTTTGTTAAAACGTGATGCAGCCTAATAAAAAGTAACACCGCCGCCACTATTGAAGCTCGTTCAAGCTCGTCATTAATGCAAATCATCAGTATCACATTTCTAAATCAAAGGAGATGAAAATGTTTAATATAGCAACTAGGGTGGGAAACTAGTTTCCGCTCGTACCTCTGCTCTAACCTTAAGCGGTGGTAGAAACTTTAGATAAGACAAATAAAGACTTGATTCTTGACACAGTTGATCTGTCACACGAAGCAACGCAAGTGGGGGAAAATATGCTCGGTCGGGGTGCATTCGAAGATGGGATGTCATCGCACCTATCAATGAGTGAAAGGCTTGCTTTGGGTTATCCACGCTAGGGATGTTCGATCTTCAAATACAAAAAGCAACCCTCGTATGTTTGCATTGCATATTATGCATATCAAATGTGTACAATAAAAACAATAGAGAATGAGCAACATCGCAGACGAAACAACAAGAGCCGTAATAAATTCAAATTAGGTTAAATATGTAGCGTAATAAAATTTACAACTGCAACCTACACAGACGAGCAAAAACTAAAACAACAAAAACCAAGCAAGAAAAAAACAGGCAAAGGAAAACAAAAACAAGCACAATTCCATAGAACCTAAGCGAAATGCATAACACAAAACAACAAGTGCGCCGAGCTGAAACTAGTAAAAGAACTGCGAAAAACAAAGCAAAATAAAAAATAAAATAAAATGAGCTGCTACTACTCTTCTGGCGCATTCGCTCGTAAAAACTTTAGAAACATAGAAAAATATAAACTAAAAACTGAAAACAAAATACAAAGGAACAAAAACAACACTTGTAACAATACACTTAAAATAACATAACAACAATAACAATAACAGCAACAGCAACATGTGAACTTAACAACGACGCAACAACCGTAGGTTGTGGAATTCTCGCCAATATATTTTCGCCTCAAATAGAAATATACCAACAAAATGAAATGCGCAATTTTACTAATTAAAATTTTAGTGTTTGCCGCTTAAGAGAAGCAATAAAAAGAATTTAAATCAGAAAAACGCTTAAAATTACTAGGTGCGTTGCCTCAACTCGTTTCTCCTTGTCGTTGCGATTGTCGGCCTAGTTATTGCGCAACCTGCTCGCCAACCACCCAGCTGGCCGACCTGACCAACCCCACTACTCCATATGTGCTATGTGCACACGTACGTGCGGTGGCATGTACTTGAAACTGGACACGCGCGCACGTACATACATAGACGCATATGTATGTATGTAAAGCAGGTTGAACTAATGAATTTTGCAAAATGGCAAATCGAAAAATCAAAAAACAAAAGCCAAAAAATTCAGTAAATTACAATAGAAAAGTGTTTTAAAATAAATTAAAGCCACTACGTATTTTTATTGCAATATAGCTAGTGGAGTTTTGTTTGCTGCTTTGTAAATGTGTGTTGCAAGTTGTGGTGTATGTGGAGCGTGGCGCATGGAGCGTTTTGTGGAAGCGAGCGCCAGTGCTTGCTCAACGCGCTCGCCCATGAATGACACAACCGTCCGAAAAGCGCCAAAACTGCGTTGGAAAATAATAAATCAAGCAAACAACGCGCAGCAATGACTAACAGACAGCAACAAAAACGGAGCAAAATGGCACAAAAAGCAAAGTACGGAGCAGCAATTCAAATGAAACGTTTAAATATTTACCCCGAAAAAGCGTCTAATTGGAAATATTTTTAATCCATTAAACGCACGTTGCTGCATGTCATTGACGGGAGGCAGCGGTTGGGTGTTCAAAATTAAGCAGTTTGCTTTAATTAACAACAACAGCTCTGTATTTGGATAGTAAAATTGTAAAAGACAATAATTCATTTGACGCCTTCGTGAGTCTGAAACGCATGCGCCTTCCAAGTGTCTGAGAATGTTTTGAATGCTTTGAATGCGACCATAGGAATGACACGAAAAGAGGGCAAAGAGCAGCAGTCGGTGTTGGTGACAACGGGCGCCTAAGCGTACGACGACGTTTCATAAATTATTTGTAGCTCAAGTTGGACGCCTATGGTGATACCCCGGCTGCGGACGGAGGTGTTGACATGTCTATTTTGCCTCGGGTGACAGAAAGTGGGCTTTGGTATGGCAGTTAAATAAATTGAAAATATGTTTTTATATAACGGTATTACTTTTGCAAGCATGCAAATATATTTCAACAGAAGTAAGGAATGAACTCTTAACTAAAAGCTAAAAATAAAAGTATTGCGAAAATATGCATATAAACTCATTTTACAACAATTAGAGGCACAGGAATTTTGTGTTGAAAAAAAAACAACAAATACAACTTTACGTAGGGAATTGAATATCACTCACGTTTGCTGCGTGCGATTCTTTGAAGCCAATTTTTCGTCACTCTTCCATATATGTCGGCCGGAGAGTTGGCAATTTCACTTTCGATGCTGTTGGTTTCATGGTGTTTGGCCTGTTGAGGTAATGCAAAGATTTTTGATAACCCCTTAAAAAAAATCTGTTGGCATTAAATCGCAAAAGCAATAAGGCCATTTGGACCCTGGAAAACGTTCAATTACTTGGTCAACTTTGTGACGTGTGGCACCATCTTATAAATATCACAAATAAGGGGTGACAGGTTGCAGGCGCAGCTAATTATGGCCAAAATTAGTCTTCTTACAGATGAAAGCAGCCTCTGAAGTTATTGTAGATAGGCTGTTGTCCAGTAATGCAAATTTTTCTTATTGAAAAACAGAATAGCTAAAAATCGGTTTTACCGTTGAAGATGTTTTTCGAATTGCGGGCACCTACTCAGATCTTCAGTAGTAAATAATTTCCAAACTTTGTTGGTTTGTGAACTTCACCATGAAAAAAAAGTAAACCTCCAAAAATGTTTTGACGCTGTCAGATCACGAACAATTTCAAGGCTCCGTTTGTATATCACTTCAAAATATTTATGACTTTTATGCAAGAAACCTTTACATACTCCGGCTTGTTATGGCATCGCCTTGGCTTGCACACCTGAAAAAGTTCACCGGGGCTCGTTAATTCTAGCAGCAATTTGTTTACCACTAAATACGCGATAAAAACTGAGTTATACGCAGACATTTGTTTATTCACTTGTTCGATTCTTAACTAATCGACCTCCCTTCGAACTTAGCACTCGCGCATACGTTCGAGCTGTGCAAATTTCCAATCTTTCTTTCTTATTTTGAAAAATTAGCAATTTTTAAACATTACTAGACGACTTGCAGCAGCTGCCAACAATTTTTACCCCTCATAGCATTTTATCTCGCAAATCTGTTGTGTGTCATCTGCAAAGCGACGAAAGTCCGCACCATCTCTTCTTGGCCCGTCTCAATTGAACTCAGCCAAGAGCACGACTGTGGCAAGTGGCAGTCGCATTGTCAGCAGCGCCAGTGCCATTGACAGTTGAATTGTGTAGCCCTCCTTGAACAATGCACACACACACACATAGGAGCATAAGACTGTCTGGCGTTTGTAAATATGTTCCTGGTTACTCTTCTTCGCAGACACTATCGATGTAATACTTTAAGCTTTATTTTATTATAGTCATTATTGGTTGTGAGATGAGATACTTAGTGCGCGAAGATGTTTTTTGTTTTTTTTTTTCTTACTATTTACTACATATTTTCATTTTTTATTTCGTTGCACCATATCGATTCCCCACTTTTTAGCTAGCAAGGCGTAAAAGAGGAAAATTTTGAGTTTAGGGGTTTCACTGTAATTCGATGAACATAAAACTTAAGACACTTTTTCAATTTTGCACACAGCTTTTATGGGTAATTTCAGTGAGTAAGAAAACATGTTGACGCCATTTCGGTGGGTAAATTGGCAATAAGCGGTGATCTTGAAACTAACGAAAACAGTAGCAAGGAATTATAGTGAGAGGAAGCACATTGCACATTTGGGTGGGTTTACTAATAGAAAAGTTGTGCAGGTTGTTTTGATTTAAGAGTTTATAAATACTGAAAATAACATAAATAATTCGGAATATATCTGCTCGTGGCTTTCTTAACAACTCGTTAGTTCAGGATTTGTTGAAATTGGCCCACGTTTGTTTACTTATTTTGCAGGTATCCGAGTTAGTCCATCTGTCAACGGCCTGCGTCGCCTGGAGTAGGCTGGTGACAGCCTATTTCCACCGCTTCTGATGCGTTATAGGATGCCCCTGTCTTGCCAGTTTATCAGCTTTCTCATTTCCTTTTATGTTTCTGTGGTCAGGTACCCAGTTGAGAGTGGTGTTTGATGCTTTTAATTATCTTGCACACTTCTCTCATCTAAAGAGCTTCTGCTTGAAAAATGCTATTCCAATTCCCCCAGGTGAAAATACTTCCCCAGGTGGAGACGGCGCAGTCAATATTGGATCCGTTAGTGTGTAATGCAGTTATATTCTCTTTGATTTGACTGATTTAAAATTCCATTCCTTTCGCGTGGGGAAACTTTACCTTAAACTCTGTTCTTAAGTCTAGGCAGCGGTAGTGAAATCTGCTGAGTTGCTGTTAAGCCTTTGGCTCTCAAAGATAACACCATGACCAAAACCACCTTCTTTTATGCTGAAGACGGTACTCGTTGCTGTTAGCCGTAGTTGTAAGTCTCTCTGTAACAGGTAGAGCATGACATTACGTGCACCTGCTAGACATGATTTCATAGCCCGCTGCGAATACGAGATATATATATAGTCCATGTTATCAGTCCAATTTTTCACTGCTTTTTTCAATAAATCTGCCTGTAAGGCGTCAGTAATGGCATTGGTGACGTCGATGTTCGCCATTCACCGTAACGGCTGCTAGTTCCTCATTTCGAAAGAAATAACGAGTGATGATGCCGTTAGTGTTCTATGAATTTCGCAAGCAGATTTATTTTTTTCAAAGTAAATTCCCACAATTTGGAAGCGCAGTTCTGGCGTTAAACCATTCATGATGACTTGGCAAACCTTACTGAACAGACATGTCAACAAAGTTTGACTTCTAGTTTAGTTATCTATAACGATAGATGTCATGCAAAATTTAGTTTTTTCCTTGTAAACAAATTCCTAAAAGAAACGCTATTTTGAATTCTCCTAAAGCAGCCTCCTCTCCTTCAGTCAGAGTATTAAGTGCGTAAAAAGAAATTTATTCTCTTAAAGAGCAAAGTACGATTAACTAAAATTTCTCGCACTTCTCAATGAAATATTTATTCCGAATTCTTGCATTTTATTTGAAATGCTGCGTTTACTTAAGTGCAACTCGCATTATCCCTTTAACACACAATGAAAGGGCTTTCGTAGACTCAATTCCATGAATAAGTAAATATGTAAGTTCCTAAGCTGAAATCTTAGTCGGTATGTGCGTTTGTGCAACTTGTAGTAAATAAGTAAATTTTTAATGGCACAAAAGGCAAAACAGATTGTCAGTCACCCGGTGGAAAAAAGGTTATAATAATAGCACATAAAAGTCATGCAACCAACTTTGCTCGTTGATAGACGAAAGCCCGTTGTGTTCACTACCGCTCGTCATCCCTCGCTTGATGGCAAAATTTGCCATTTTATTTGCACCACAACTCCAGCTGCTATTGTCCTCCGTTTTTTGTCATGCCGGCTGCCATAAGTGCCACTGACCTTTCACATTTAAATACCTGAATGCAACAAATATTACCCCTCGGCTGGCACTTTGCTCTTCGAAGTGTCCTATTGTGCGCATGTGGATGTGAGTATAGGAAGACAATAAAGTAAACACCTGTCGTTGCTGCAGACAGTGGCACGCACACCCACACGTATTCACTGCTGCGACCCTTGGAAATTTCAGTGAGTCGCGTTCTGAACTACAGAAAACCAATCAAAAAGTCCCTTCAACTTAACTGACGGCGAATCATTTATTTGTAAATGTTTATTAGGAAACAACAAAAAAAAAGTTATAAAGAAAAAACATGGAAAATGCAAATTCCCAATGCGCTGTTCCAAAAATTAGCTCCGCTTAATGGCTTGTTCAAGCGTCTGAAATTTGGTGGTTTGTACTGCTTGAATTCGAAATTATATTTTACGCATTTGTTTCTTGTGGTTTTTGTTATTTTCATATTATTTGCACCCTATTATTAGCGCTTCATTGAAATTGAGTTGATTGCTGCTCAGAAATACTTCGCGCGCACGTTTCGTTTATTTAACTGTAACTCATCCGCCACAACGCATTGGCTGGCTGGCAGCCTGGCTGCACAGTTTAAGCCGCTTTGGCAATGTGTTCGCTATTGCTTCTCTGAGTTCAAAAACCTTATTAGTAGGCTCGTAGCAGAGAGGTATTTTCAATTTGAGTGTCTGCCTCTTGCCCCGCTATCTACTCGCACAGCTCTTGCAGGAGGTTATCACAGGGCACACATTGATTTGTAACGGTAGATATTAAAAACAATAAGTGGCGCACAATTTGTGCAGTGAATTGTGAAAGAAAATGTTAATAAAAACACACCGAACACCCAGCTCGGCCCCTTCTCGCTTGCCCAAATGCCACATATTCTCACGCTCACAAAAAAAAAACTCCCAAAAACAAGGCTGGAGATGAATGGAACACATTTAAGTGGAATATGGAAGCATGCGCCCAGGAGGTGGGCGACAGGTGGCATGCCGCAAATAAACTAAATGCTTAAACGAAGAGTACAAACAATTTGCGTTGGCGTTTGTATCGAGGACAAGGTCATGGCTCCCAAAATAACACAAAATTGAGTGAGAAAGAGGGAAAAGGGGAAAAATATAATAAAATGCTTTCGCAGCATTCATTCCCACCGCTGAGCTTACAAAGCAATCTTTAAATCTCGTATTTGCTAAGCGCCTCATAAAAAGTGCCATGGATCCAAAATTTCATTGTAGCCTACACGCACAACCTCAAAAATTGCTTCCACACCGCAGTGCGTCTGCTGCGGCTAGCAGAATGGGTCGATACAACTTTTCGTTTATTTTTCTTGTATATATTTTATCATTCTCCTCTTGCTGCCCGGTTTGTGTATGCCTTTGCGTGCACAAGTTTATTAACATTTGCCCGAAAAGGTAAATAACACCTAATAAACTTCTGTATACTGCTGCTCGAGCTTCTTGTGCACACTTTGCTTGCCCACCGCTCCGAATTGCTGTGCGCCCAGCAAATATCCCTAGAAAAGTATATGTCAACTGCCTGCCGGTAGGCCTTGAAATATTTCGAAATGTAAGAATGTCAGCACAAAAGAGAGGAAGCCTTGAATAAGGGCAACTGCAAGGACATTCAACGCACAAGCAAGAATGTTAAGTATACGCACTGCTGTACATTGTATTTCAGAGCAGCAGACACTCATGACCATGAACATAATTCTCACGGTCATAATGCAATCTTTTTCCTGCTGTAGTGTGAGCTCAAGCTGCGCGTACTCGCGCTCCTGCTCCTGTTTGTTGCTAATCTTTCTGCTGCCACTATTATTCTCTCTTGGCCTATAGCAGTCATTGCCATGGCCATGGTCATGGTGAATGTCATCAGTTGGCACGTGCTGCTCACTCGCGTGACGGCGAACTCACTGATGTTGGATGAGTATAGTATAATTCTTGCGTAGTTAGATTTTAGGCGCATAATACCGATTTTCGCATCTAAAACATTCGCACTCACACTCATCACTCCGCTCGAGTAGAGGTCGTTTACTCTCGCTTACGAGCAACTCATGTTCCCATTCGAATATTTCCTTGCTTGCGTACGCTGCAGTAGGCTGTTTGTTGCTACTTCAAAGGCCTTCAGCTACTGCGCATGGCACTGCTGGGAAATACATCGGCTCGACTCGGCTCCTCTTCAGGCGGCCCAGCTACGTACGTATTCGCGTCGCTGTTTATCCTTACCGGTGTTGTTAGTTTGCTGGATGTCGTTGCCTGCACTTTTCATAGGCGCCCAGTTCAATGACCTCAATACTCGTCGACTGCAAGCAAGTTTGCGCACTGTCTGTCGGGCGGATGCCAGAAACGACCACAGACAGAACGCCCATACATACACACTCGTGTATGTGTATTTGTATACATATTTTCTGTTATACCAACTGCTGTGCATTCAAAAGCCGTATAGTAGTAGGCGCTCAATGGCCTCGCCTTGCCTCAACCTCAACGCTTGCGAAGTTGGGATAGGCGTAGTTGTTGTTGTGGGGCATGAGTTTGATTGCTGCTATTTGTTTGTTTGTTTTCGGTTCAAGAGCGAGAAAAAGGAAAATCAAATCGCTCTTTGGGGCCTTTAAAATTTTCATGACTAATGTCAAGGATAAACTTGTGAGACTTTCAATGCGAGTGTGTTTGCCTTGAACTGTCTGCGATTTAATTTTGATACTTTTTTCGCGACTTTTAAATTTGTTATTGCCATTTCGCGGAGTTTTCATTTTTCCTTACAGAATTTCTGCATTTCTAATTTCGTTTATTTTCGCCCTTTTACTTTTGTTTGTTTTCTTTTCGCGCAGCTCGACATGTTTTTATGGCCTTTGGTTGGCACAGTCACAGTCCGGTCCCCTCTGGCTATTGAGCTTTCCAATGCGAGTTGGCTCGTTGTCACACAACATCTGGTACGCGCTTAGTCATTTTATGGATTTAAATTCTTTCTCCATATTTCTTTTTTCTTGTTTACTTCACTGCTATTTGTAATTTCTATTGCTTGTTTTCTTAGTCTATTTGCGGTCACTTTTGAGGCTGGTATGTTAGTATGAGTTTTAGTCGAGTCCTGCCATGTGCATTTTTCTTATCTTGTTTTGTTATGATTTATGACTAATGCCATTCAGGAATTTATTACCTAAAACAGGGAAATGATGGTGCTTTCTAAGGAAAAGTATGATATTATAACAAAAAACTTTCATTTGTTAAATATGAATCGGAATTTGAACTCAAAATAGCCCGAATACGCCAGGTTTAAAGCTAAAATCTTAAAAATTATAATTCTGGTATATAAAACTAGCCTTGATTGACCTCGAGATATCTTCTCTTGAATTTACAACTTAGATTCGCAAGTACCAGTAAATGAGTAAATACTGTAAATTCAATAGAGGATATCTCAGAGAGAAAGAACAATTGTTTGTTTATAAAAATTGATTTCGAAGGGAAAGATTTGCACTTTGGGCTAAGCTACGCCCTTTAAAATATCTCATAATGTTACATAACCTCAAATATAGCTAATCATCGAGTTTCTTACACTTTTATGACGGTTATGAAAGCTAATCACATATTTTCGGCCTGTGTAATATTTCTTATATGAAATCCTCTAATTCAAATACTCAAATGCCCTTTAATTTTGGAAATGTTGATTCCGCCATTGCTGCAAACCTTAAAGTTTACTTGCTTGCCTTCTGCTCATTTGACGAGATGTTTCAACTGCTGCCACTGCTCATTGCAGCGGTTGTTATCGCAGACTTACGCCTTAGCAAATATTTATTGCACGTTTTTCCGTCAACTGCCAATGTCCAAGGCGTTGTTGGCCTGTAGCTGCTCTGCCTTGAGCGACTGACCGTTCGGGGAGTGCCTTTCTCAGTTGCAAAGGCAATATCATTTACGCCAGCATCTTGGCTGAACGTTTTTGTTGTAATTGTTAAATGAAGCTTGCTACCGACTCAAATTATTCTTTTGTCGCTTTGTATTTGTGGTTGGCAAGTTTTTGCTCGCTTCACCAATCATTGAAGTCGCAGCAGCAATAATTTCTTGTGGCATTCCAAACTATGTTTTAACTACTTAACGGAATCGCAAGTGTCATTTTCAAAGAAAGCATATGATTTTCTTTCCAATTTTTTTATTACCTTTTTTTTCAATTTATAATTTATTTATGAGTTTTTAAATACCATTGGATTTCGTGAAAGCGACCGCCGTTTAATGTCGCGTACTGCATGGCTGCATTTTTTTACATTTCGTTTTTGTTTTGCAAATTTCAGCACACAATTCAGGCCCTGCTCTCTGCATTGAAACTATTTACCTTCGGTGCCACTTTTCTTGGTCCACGTTAAAATGCACTTTAATTATATGAAATGAAAAATTCGCTCATTAAAGCGTCAAATATATAGTAAGTGACGGCAAAAACAAAAAGCAAAAGCAGAAGAAAAAAAGTAAGCTTGGAAAAATGCAGTAATGAGTAGACGGAGAGACAAAAAATTGCGCACACTTGACAATGATAAAGCGAGTAATTGCATGGATCTGCGTCAATAAATTGAATGAAAGTGAACGTGATTTTGATTGCATTGCTTTTTTTAGTTGATATTTTTATGCTGCGGTGTGTCTGCTACCACTTGAGTATTTGTATTGCCGCTGTCGCAAAACCGTCGCCATTGGCTGTGGATGGCTGATTGGTCGATTGGTTGTTGGTTGTTGGCTGGTTGTTAGGTTGGCTGAATGGCTGATGCTCTCGGCGGCAGGAATTAATTGCATTGATACGCAACAATTATTTGCCATTAATGACTTTAACGGTGACAGAGGGCACAGAGCTGTAACAAAAAATGTGGAGGGCAGAAAAAGTTACTTGACAAGTTAAATAAATTAAAATATAATAAAAGCGAAATGAAATAAAAATACATATCGATTGAACGCGCAATGGCACATACAGACATATTTATAAAGTATTATGCATTGGGAGAAATGTGGCATGTGCAAATAAGGTTTAATAAAAAGGCACCCGCAAACAGGATTAAAAACAAATGGTGAAAATAGTTAAAAATAAGTAAAAAGCTGTTATATAGGTAGACTTTCGTGTATTTGGTTGAATATAAAACTAGCAGTGTGAAGATATACAATCTCGTAAAAAGCTCTATGCATTTTTTTTTTTGCTTAATTACAACTTAGTTAATATAATCCGATTTTGATCAATCATCGGATTCGGAAGCTTGTACCCATTTCGAAGGTAACTTTATAGATCCGCGATTGAAGAAGAGCTTCTCTGAAGCCTTGTTTGTATCATTAAAAACTCGTGCAGCTGCTTGAAAATGAAAAGATAAAAATCGCTTGGTACCTGGCCTGAGTTATACGGCGAACCTCCTATCCAAACTCTCAGATCTTCTGTCACGTCATTGAAGGTTTGCGCGGCCCGGCGCAATTCTGATGCCACACTGGACGTTCACATTACCAGAACTGAATCAATGGAATCTCCGCGTGGGTGTTGCCTTTTTTACCTTGCTGCCTGTTTGCATTTCTCACCTTGTTCATAGATGCACTGAAGAATGTATCCAAACTTCAGTTTATAATAGAGCTATGAATAAGTTCGTGCGGTTTTTTTTCGAAATTTGAAACTTTATTGACGTAAAATGGTTACAAATTTAATATTCAAAATATTGTCCATCGCTTACTACTACTTTTTCCCATCTTTCTGGCAATTCACGGATTCCCTTTGTGAAAAATTCGGTCGGTTTTGCCGCAATCCACGAATCGATCCATTTTTTGACTTCATCGTAATTACGGAAGTGCTGGTCAGCCAGGCCATGTTGCATCGATCGGAAGAGATAGTAATCGGATGGCGCAAGGTCTGGACTATACAGCGGGTGGGGTAGGACATCCCATTTGAGCGTTTCTAAGTATGTTTTGACCACTTGTGCAACATGTGGCCGAGCATTGTCATGTTGCAAAATAACTTTGTCGTGTCTATCGGCGTATTGCGGCCGTTTTTCTCGCAGTGCTCGGCTCAAACGCATCAATTGTCGTCGGTAGACATCCCCCGTAATCGTTTCATTCGGTTTCAGTAGCTCATAATACACAACACCCAGCTGGTCCCACCAGATACACAGCATAACCTTCAGGCCATGAATATTCTGCGCCGACGTCGATGTTGAAGCATGGCCAGGGTATCCATACGTTGCCCGACGTTTTGGATTGTCGTAATGGACCCACTTTTCATCGCCAGTCACAATTCGATGCAAAAAACCCTTTCTTTTGTGCCGTTGAAGCAGTTGTTCGCATGCCATAAAACGGCGTTCAACGTCTCTTGGCTTCAATTCATACGGCACCCAATGGCCTACCTTTCGGATCATTCCCATGGCTTTTAAACGTTTGGAAATGGTTGATTGATCAACTCCCAAAGTTTTTGCAACCTCTTCTTGCGTTTGAGCCGGATCTTGATCGAGCAATTCCTCCAATTCGGTATCCATGAACTTTGGCGGCGCATCCTCGCGTTCTTCGTCTTCCAAGCCAAAATCACCACTTTTAAAGCGTGCAAACCACTTCTGGCACGTTCGCTCAGATAGAGCATGCTCACCATAAACTTCCACCAAGATACGATGACTTTCGGCTGCTTTTTTCTTCATATTAAAATAATGAAGAAGAATTCCCCGCAAAAACACATTATTTGGCACGAAATTCGACATTTTCAAGTGTGGTAAAAATATTGTTGTTTACGCTTCAAATAAAAAACTTATACTGACGTTTGTGCCTTACGACAGTAGCTCTCCAATGAATGTTTGGAAATGTGGATCGATGGAATAATAATCAAGTTACGCCATCTGTTGTAAAACCGCACGAACTTATAAATAGACCTAGTTTACAAGCAGTAAGCGACAATTCATCGGGGATCTCAACAACAAACCTAACTTCACTTTTTTAACTTCATTTTGGAATGCTGCAACACACAACCGACTTCTAAAAGCACAAAACTGCCACAGAATTTATTTTTTGAAAGCTAATGGCATTTTCAAATCGCCATATGATATGACCCGACGACTGCAAACCAATCAATGAAAAGGTTAGGTTAGGACTATAGTGATAGTCGGTCTGTACGACCAACTCACTTAGTCCCTATAGGTCTGTTGTGATACCACTGTGCGACGCGGGAACCTCATTTATTTTTCTTAGTGAAACAATTTTGTGGCTCTTATGAAGTGCAGGATTGGTTCAATCCCCAACCAATCAATAGTTGGCAGTAATTCATAGCAATGATTGAGATTCCACTCAACCATTGGAAGAGCTTCGTTCCCACGACAGTTGGTTCTACGTTACCGTAATGACCGGGATTTATATTCGGCCAAGGAGTTGTAACGTCAGCATCAGTCCTCGTACTTCTATGGGGGATGCTTATGCTGCTACAACAACCCGATCCAATATAGAGCTCGTGAGATATGGCCCCACTTAATACAGCATACAGAAAATGAACAGACCTTGTAATATAAGCTTGCATGTGAATATACATAACTTCATATCGAACTAAAGAACGCACTAATATCCGCTGCAGTTGAATTATTTCTTAAAACAAGTTAACACTTGCCAATACGCCGACTTCCAGGATTCCTTGTCGATTTTCACTGTTTTGCAGCAAAGATTTTTATTTAATGTTTTACCTTGGCTTTATTTCTCTCACACGTATATACAGTAGGTTCTGTTTTTATGCGGCTTTTTTTTATGCGGTTTTGAAATAGTGAGGTTTTTTTTTAAATTACAAAATGCATGTCGACCTATCGGGAATTGTACATATAAACAAGATTCTAAACCAGCTAAGCAAAAACTCATCACAGATTACATCAGAAATGCTAACCCTACAAGTATGGAAGATATATGAAGATATAATTTTCAAAGATACAATATTTTGTTTATGCTGCTTAAGATTTTATTATATTATTTCAGATTTATGCGGTTTTAGCATTTGAAACGTATCTATAGTTTTACTATAGAACTAGTAGCTTTTTTTATGCTGTTTTTTTTTATGCTGTTTCTTGCGGAACGTATCTACCGCATAAAAACAGAACCTACTGTACACTATATGTGTGTGTCTACGTGTGTGTGTTTTCACTCCACTTGCTACTGCATGCAATCTCTGACATTTTGATAAATGACCCCTGCAATCTACCAACTCCAGTCGTGCGAGCGACGATTACCCTGAACAAGGTCTTTCACAGTTTAGGAATACAAATGCAAAAAAAAAAAAAAACTGAAGGAGAATCAAATAAGACTTCAGTTTGAGTTTCGAGCGAAAATACGTAAGATTTACCATTTTTAAAACGAGGAAAAAGGGAGGGAAAATTAAAATAAATATTAGTGAATAAAACTTGTATCGGTCATCATTCATTCCTTTATTACCCCCATTTGGCAGTGTGTTTGGGGTGCGTTTCCACCCATCACTGAGATGTCCCTGTGTCGCTGCGGTCATCATAATTTAATTAATGGTTGTCGTCACGATGATAAAGACGCTTGATCGGTTTACAGAGTAAATATTTAGAAAAAACGCAAAAGAATATAGAATATAATTATATTCGAAAAATGAAATGTGTAAATGAAAAATTTCGGTAGGTTGAGTAAGAAAAGTACAGTAAAAAATGCTTTGATTAATTTCTCGTTTTCCTGTGGTTAGCCATTCAGTTATTTACGCGTTGATGATTGTTTTCTTTTTTTTCTTACGTTTTTATGATGTTTTGCGTTGACGGCTCTCATTCCTAGTAATTCACTCATACCTATTTAACTTTTTTAATTGTGATAAATGAATGGTGGTTTGCATAAATTTGCATACAGAATGTCAGTCCACACACCCTGCACATCCACAGGCTGCTAATCTGTGCGTATGGGAGATTACTTCACCTAAAAAATTTTTAATTTCATAATATGTCCTGATTTTGTTGTTGTTGTAGAAGCATAAATATTTCCAATACATATAAGCGGAATGGGCTCTGAGGCCATCTTCCTTGGCCCGGAGGCCGGTCTGCCACTCCCTTCCCACGGTTAGCAAACGGGTTACTCTAACCCACAAGCGAGCTTGGCAGGCTGAGAGAGGCTGCAGGCGGACAAAACTGATGTTACCTGTCATGTCCGACCGACTGTTGCAGAAACTAAAACAAAAAAAGACAGTCCTTGGCCGGATATAAATACGGGTCGGACCGATAACGTAGAACCGACTGTCGTCGGAAAGATAATATGGCTTGCTTATACGCGTCTACTTTTGAGATAGCCGAGGTAGCAGAAAAGCTGAAAGTCCCAAAGTAGTTTCGTCTATCGAAAGCTCTAACATTTATTTCAGCATTGGATATGAGTTTGAAGTGGTTCCATTGGTATATAAATTCATTTGCGAATTTACCTCGAAAATCGTCCATCTGTCTGCTAAAGATTTTATGTGGCACGGCGTCTCATTAATTACCAGTCCATTTTCACAGCTTCCCTTTCTCTTATTTATGCATTTTTCATTGAATTTTGTCGCGTAGTTATTCTCCAGTATTTATTTACATAAATCCATTACGTTTCTATCTGCTAACTGTTTACTAAAAATTTGCATAATTTTAATGAAATTTCTTCTCCAGCTGCTATACTAAAGTAATTAATCATATTTGCTTCACTTTTTCATGTTGTATTATCTATAAATTTTATCTACCACCAATAATTGATTCCTTGACAGTTTGGCGTTCAAAACTAGATGTTGACGCTTGAACACAGGTATTCAAATAAATTAAGGAAAAAAATTTAGTAAACTGCAGAAAATACAATGTTATTCATTAAATACATTCATTTTTTTAACTAAATAAATGTTGCCTCCGCTTTGCCTGCCGCGCTCTCTTCACCCCATTTCGGCTGTGCATTTGCGCGTGATTTTTATAGCTTCCACTTCAGCGCGCCTTTTCTGAGCAGCGACACAGTATTAAAGACCACTTGTGTATATTTTGATATTTATTTTCCCTTTATTGTTATAAAGCAATACGAATTTTCGTGCATCTCACATTGAAATTAACCTTTTAACAAGGATTCCCTGAATTTTTTGAATTTTGTTGCACTCGAACCATCTTTGAAGCGCTAGTGGGAGGGAGGCCGCCTTAGTTTGTTGTACCGTTATATTTTTTTGTTGCTTGCGTATGGCGTCTTCATGTGCTTCTGTGCAAAATTTGGGTTTAGTTGACGCTTTTGATCCAAAGCGTTAGACTGTAAACTTTGAGATATTCGCCACTGGATGGCTACTTCCAGAGAAGAGGTTAGACTTCGTGCTGCACAGGTGGTAAGCCTGAGCTTATTTAGTCGTATAATTATTTAGCAGCACCAGTGGCTGTGTATTAGGTTTTGTGCCACATGAAATGTTGCAAACACTTCGAATGGACCTTAATTTGGTTTGGAATTATAAGTAAAGTGGCTGCGAGGAATACTCGTGCATGTTTGTATGTGTGTGGGTGTTTGATTTGATATAAGGAAAATACATCATGCGTTGATTGGCGTCGGTGTGCTTGCCACTTTTCACACGCTCCTCGGCGCGACGGCTTGTCGCTACAGTGCACTTCACTCCAACGCGCATTCAACTCACACTCCACTCGATTTGACTTGATTTACATACATACATATGTGTAACAGTGGGTGTGTGCAGCGACACAGCTGTATTTGTTTGTGTTTCCGCACGTCTGTCTGACTGCTTTTGCTCAATAATAAATTTTATTTGCAAATGTTTATCCTTTCGCTTTTCGTTTTTTTTTTGTTTTTTTTTCTGATTGTACTCAGACTCTGCGTGCGTGTATGTGTATGCATGCATGTTTTTCAGCGCATAACTATCCCTGCAACATTTCCACATCTGTGTGCCATGTCAGTCGCCTGTCGCCTGTCGTCTCAGCTGCACAATCGCAATGCAATAAACTCTTCCACACCTCATTTCAATTGCAAAATGATGATAGACATTACTGAAATTGTTATGATGGCTCTTAACAAGTTCGTTTACACCGAAGTGTCAGCCACAGTCGAGGCGGCGGGCACAGCAAAGTCAGTAGCAACGAAAACAACAAAACCAAAAATGGAGTAGTTGGTCCTTATTCAGCTCGCCTATATGCAGAGATATGTAACTCCATCGAAAGCATGTTATGTAGGTAGTTCGCCTTTAAGTATGCTACCATATGCATGTATGTGTGAATGAATGTGAAATTGTTGGGTTGGCCTGGCAGTTGCTTGATTTGTTCGCAATCAAAACTATCAAGTACGGTGTGAAAAACGAATCCAAAAACAACTAACACAGCACATATCAAAGAGCATATGCAAAAATGGAGAAAATACAAATATTTGTTATGCCATTATAATAAAATCTGGAGTAATAAAAAATGAAGTGAGTGAAACTGCTGTTGAACGAAATATAAATGCATAAAAATTGGTTAAAGTGGAAGTTATCAACCCTCACAGACAACAAACATGAAAAATGAGTTCTGTCGCTCTAACTTCTATTGAGTTTTGTTTACGCTTATTTTCGGTCTTCCATCACGGAGTGCTGGCACTGTGGCTCTTATCAGGCTAAAATACAGGAAAGCTCTCTCATTCTGTTTATATTGTAGATTTCATTGCCAGCCCGTTTGCTTGCCTTTATAAAGACCTCTCAGCTCCTTAGTCTGAGATGAAGTATCGTTCAATTAAAGCATATATTTCCAATAAAATAAATATAATATGCACATCGGATTTTTTGTACAAGTTTGAGCACTTAAAATTATAATACAAAACAGAAATATTGTTGGAATGAATTTTTTATTATAATCTGGTAGATAATTTCATGGGATTTATGTTTTGAATATTTATCCGGCATATGATCGCCGCGGCTACGAGTTACGTGGTCCATTCGATCAGCCCAATTCGTGACAAGTTTTGCCAATACATCTGATTAACAAATCTAATTGAGTCCGCTCAGAACAAATGCGACGCAAACGTTGGTCATTTGGACGAACTGTATTTTACAGGCACGTAAGCTGGGAGCCTTACGTAAAATTTTCCACGTAGTTGAGGCACAAAGGCCAACAAGTTGAGAATGGCCACGAATCGACATTTCGGCGTATTAACTTCGGGACCATTTTTTTCTTCGAAGTAAAGTGCCACAACTCGGAAGCGTTGTTCTGGTCGAGTGTCAAAACAGTTTTCCGCTTCTCATCTTTAAACCATGGTTATCAATAGCTCTCATGCAGCTAAAAAAAAACACCCGACATAAGCAGCACCCATGCAAACTTATTCAGCAGATGTGGCGCTCTCCTACCTTCCAATCTAAACGATGGAGTCTATACAACTACTTCTATGCTTTTAGTTTTTTCCGCACAAGAAGCCTCCACTCAATATATCCCGAATTTAGGAATTTTAAATTTTAATCTAAGGCCACTTTCCTTCGACATAACAGCCATTCTTACTTGATCTGTATATTATTCTTAGTAGCCGATGTTTATCGCCCGTGACTTGGTTTTGAATTTACATGCACACCCACACAGTATTTGTTTATGTGAAACTTCCGTATCCACTGTCTGCTACGAGTTCATTGAACCCTGTCTTATTGTCACCTCACACACACACCCACACCCGTAAGTGCACATGCGGGTAAAGACGCTTAGGATATGCCCACAACTGCGGGCGACAGTTGCCTGCTTGTGGGAGCCCCAGTCACCAGCGACGGTTTCCTTATCATCGTCCACGATTGGGTCTTGTTTGCCGTGTTGCTTTTGTGTTTTTGTTTTTTGGCCATTCTTTGCAGCTGTCAACTATGCGCCTGGCTATCTTCATGAGCATCTCTATGGGTACTTTTTCTTTGAAATACTGATGCTCTCTGCCATTTAGTAACTCGACTTGCTTGTCTACTTTGCCATTGAAGGCACTTTTTATTGCGATATTGGAATTTTGATAATAGTAAATGACTGCTTGTTTGTTAGAAATTTTGCGCTCAGGTGGAAATGCAAGAAACAGATTGGAAATAAAGAGAATGGTGTGACGTGTCCTTTCAGAGAAATGCAGTTTTCAGAATATTACAAAGCATGTCCAAAATAGCGCCTGTAAACCGAAAATTATTGGCAT
Organism: Anastrepha ludens; assembly: GCF_028408465.1. NCBI lineage: Eukaryota > Metazoa > Arthropoda > Insecta > Diptera > Tephritidae > Anastrepha > Anastrepha ludens. Next base: position 183,428,687 of record NC_071498.1, on the reverse strand, counting down.
GAGATTTCTAAAATATTCATATGCATTGGTGTATGTGTGCATCCTTTACTTTGCAATATAAATATTTTTCAATTTAAAATTTTAAATATTTACCTTAGATGCTTAAAGGTTCAACGCTTCAATTGCTTCCTATACAAGCTAATACCGACATATATCTTCCTCTTTCTGGAATAAGTAAAAATGCGAAGTAAGAAGTAGGCAAACAATTTTGCAGCGCAACAGCAGGAGTCTAAAGTAATTTCTCACTTGGCAACCACAAATCAATATCCATTAGTTGAATGAAACCTTCAAATCCCCTAAGAAAATGAAACTAATTACGTTTTCCGTTTCCGTCCTCAACTTGCCATTTTGTTAATTAAACTTTTGTACTCAACCTCTGCAATTGTTGGTAATCATGTGTGGTAAACACAAATACACCAGCAGAAATGTTCGTACAGATTCACGAAATTTGTTCCCATGAAAGGTTATTCGCGAGAAGAAGTAAGCGCAACTGGAGCGCTGCTTATTAATTTTACTCTCTGCTTAGTAATTTTATAACCGACCTTTTCTAAAAGTGACTATTGAGGCAAAAGAATTCTCGAATTCATGAGGCAAGTAATTTTCTCAGTGTATTTTCTTCCTGCGCGGCAGTTAAGTTCTTCTTCTAACGCAACCGATTCCCAAGCCTCCCGGTGAGTGTATGAAAAGGATTTGTTGGTGCATTTCATAAATATGTACCATATGTAACTATGAATGTGTGTGAGTGCTAGACATTTTAACAGTTTTGCTTTCAATTTAATTTCGATTAAAATTAACTTCTTTTCGTGGCCTTTGTAGTGCGCTGCTGGTTGTGTGGCAACGAAGGACCCAGCGCCAATGCGTCCAGCTTCCAAAAACAAAATTATATACACACCTACTTGTAACTAACCGTAAAAAAAAATAGTTGGTTCTAAAGTAATTGAAGACCGCAAAATGAAGAAAACTGAAGTTGCTCTGAGGGCGGCAGGCGGCCATAGACCAGCTAACGAAATAAGTTGGCAAATAAGTGTTCAAAATTTTTTCCACCATTTACCTTCAAGTTGAAAACTACAAGTCGCTATGTCTCCAATGTCTGTACTGTTGTTGTTGTTGCTGCAGACGGCAAAGTTTTATGGAGCGTACGATGCATATTTAAGGCAACTAACCAAACTAAACTAGCCAAGGAGGAGTGGCGTTTGCTGGCTTGTTTGTTTTGCATTAAAAGTAAAAGTAGTCAGAGTTGTAGGAGTGAATAACTTCAAGGGAGGCGAGGAGTCGGAACTTTTGCTAGAATAAACTGTATTCTTGGTTGTGATATTTGCTATTGGCGCTTTCGAGAAACTTTTAATTTCCATTTTGGTTATTTTTGCTACTTTTTTCTGTTTTATGAAAAGTTTCAAAAAATGTTTGGTGCTTAAAAATGATTAATCAAAAACGCTATTTAAACCGCTTATTGCTAAGCGTAATAGTAGTAAGACATGACTTCAGGGACTAGGAGTAGTCAGAGGCCTAAAGAAATAAGTATTTTTAGTAATTTTTTCGACAATAATTTAATTTGTTCTATAAAGCTAAAATGCGGAAATATTACACAAGATTTTAAATTGCTTCAATCAATTAAACAAAAAAATTAGATACAAGGCATATCTATACAAGGTAGTATCATTAGAAGAGCTAATTAATTCGCCTTGAGCGAATTGGCATTTCTGTCAAAAATTTGTGCCAAGGCGAATTTGCTTTGTTTACATATTTCTTTGTTTCTACATTGTTACTCAAAGTATTTGTAGCAGTTATGAAACACAAAAAATAAAGATTATCCGTACATAATATCATAGTATTATTGCATTGTTGAATGCAAATATGGTGAAATGTGTATTGTGCGCAAAACGATGGTAAGCAAAATGGGTTCTTTTTTCCTTTCCTTTCTTTTTGTCTTATGTGTTTCAATTTATGTTTCAGATCTCGGTATGGTAGACGCTTATGCTGCAGAAGGCGATGTGCTTGTTTTCCTATACTAAAATATGAACAGCAGGCTGAGCCTCTTGTCCAGTGAAGGTTATGGATTTCATTAGTCCCAATACGTTTGAATAAAACGCAAGTCCTTTGGTGTGTAGTGGCTTCAATTGGGGGGTTACATTACAAATGAATCAACGGAATGAAGATGAACAATTTAAATGTCAATTTAAAACACTAATAATGGCTGGTTACTTATTTGCGGTAAATGGACACTGTTTCAAATAGATTGGTGCTTACGATGACGGAATGGATATATTTGGTGGTAAAAATATTGAAATATCTTTTCGCAATGTTATGGCACCAAAGAATATATCCGCATTTGCCAGTAGGACACATTTTCTGCAAAAGACGGTCCCATTCAGTGCCCGATTGTAAGGATAGCATGAAGCGCAAATCAATACATCCAAAATCCAAATAGTTATTAGTTTGAAATAAACTAATTTTTTATATGCGAACAAATCCACTTTTAATTCGTAAATTAGCAAACAGTTTTCCTCTGCATGTAAACTAATTTATATACATATGTGTTCTCCTCATACCCATGTTTCTATTTGGTACATATATATATATGTGTACGTGTAGTTATATTATTATAACGCTAGCTTTGTATAGTACATAACGAATGTAATTTATATAGTTATCATAATATAGTTCATCATAGTCAACATCAATTCTATAAGTTAAGTAAAGAAATTGTAATAAAAAAGACAAAAGTAGTTTGTAAACTGTTCAGAAATAAATTATGTGCTTCTTTTGTATTTTAAGAATACCATTTTATTTTCCTTTGTATATACACAGTCTGTAATAAATTATTAGTTTAACGATATTTTATAACGTAATAAAGAATTTCACAACGGATATAGAAAAAAAATCGATTTAGTTTTTCATCTTTAATTTATTCAAATAACATTTGTCGAGAATTTTTATAGTATCCCTTTATTCACTAGCTTCTCGGCAGCTTTTCAATTTGGAGTTATGAAATCCTCATAGCAGGTGCTGCATATAGGAAGTATGTATTTCCTTGCTTACTTGCATTTACATGCACATCACCCCAACGCAGACCCACAAATGTTGATGATGATTCACATGTGTAATTTCTGTCTGCAAGATATTAATAATATTCAAAATGTACTTTTACACTTATCTCTCCGCAAATTTCTTTTTATCTGCTCTGCTTATTCATTTAATAACAAAATCGAACACTTTGTTATTATGAAAAAAGTTGTTTGCGTTTATTTACTATTCACAATTCAATTCGCCTTGGAAATAATTATTTTGACACTTGTGCCAAAAAAGCAAGAACAAAATACATGTAACTTTTTGTTTTTGTACAACTGCTATTACCTTGTATAGATATGCCTTGATTAGATAGTTTAAAAAATGAGACAAAGCCATCTTTGTTGGATGCCTTCTCACGAGTAGTGATTTGCGGTGACCACGGAAATTTTGTACTGGTTTATCAAAACTGATTTAAACAAAAAAAAATCTAGAAAATGTTGAAAATTGATTTTTTATGTTTACGTTTTTAAGAAATAGAAAGTTTTCGTCATTAACATCGAAGGTCTGAAAACCTCTGAATAACCGTCAAAGAACAAAGGAACAAAAAAAATGTTTAAGAATTGTTTAGTGTGAAATGACATCTATAAGTCAATGCCACCAGCATACATTTTAAGTTGTTTGTTCGAGACTTCACGAAATGTCGATCACTACAACTATCTACCGAAAAAATAATGAATTTATTTTTCTCTAAACTAATATACGTAAAGAAAATAGATGTGCACTCATGGTGGGAGCGCCACACTTTGTTTCCACACAATTATTTCTTTGAGATATCTATATATATAAAAAGAAGTTACATTTCCTTGGTAATCTTATAACTCAAGAGCCGCCAAACCGATTGACACACAAATTTTAGAGTTCTTTTCTATCTTTGAGGAGGTGGTTTGTGTGAAGTTTGATTGAAATCGGTGCAACCGTTCCTGAGTTATGACATTTTATGCTTATGAGCGTTTCTGTTGTACTGTTGTGGTTGTAAGTGTTTATGTTAATATTAATTTGCTGTCGTTGGAATTCAGTTTTTGCAAATATATTTTATTGGTGATGAGAATCGTGAATTAGATCAGCGCTGTGCAATTTCGACGAATACGAGAAGATCAATCGTGAATGAATTGCAAATAATGTTCCATCAACACAATGAATTGGTGAAATTGTTCAAAGTGGCACTCGATCTGATGCCCACCGATGGCCACAAAATTATAATAAAAGCCGATAAAACACCAATTGGGGAGCACGCCAGACGATTCAATGTAACAACGATTGATGAAGTAGCCATTGTTGTGGTTGGTGAACAGTTTCGGTCACGAGATATTGTTTTGTATCGTAGAAATGAGCAATTACAACGTATTTCAGAACTCCATCGCTGTTATGATGCATTGCAATACCCCATTTTGTTTTGGAGAGGTCGTCCCCTATCATATCAACATACCAATGATAAATCCAACAACTGGTACATACACATTTTATTTTTGTTGAAATATGATTTTTAAATAATTTTCATACGCTAATTAATTTTTGCATTGCAGGTCAAAAATCAACGAAAACCGTCAGTGCGATGAATTTTTATTCGTATCGATTGATGATTCGCCCTCAAGAAAACAATTTTATTTTGCGATGCAATCAACTTTCGCATCAATATATCGTCGATATGTACGACAAAATTGAAAGTGAGCTATTCAATTTCATCCGTCATAGTCAAGCCCGATTGAGATTAGAGGAATACATACATTTGCGTGACGCAATAATCAATGATGCTTTTATCGAATTGCAAGTCATTTTGGACGAAAATATAATAAAAAATTGAATGCTCCAGGAGCCCTTGGAAAAACATTTTAAACTTTATTTATTTCAGCATAATTTATTTAGCGTAAAAAATTGAAATGGAAATTAAAGAATCAAAGTTTAATTACAAGTTTTTATCGGCTCTTTCACCTTACCTGTATATAGGTGACCACCACAATCAAATTTTAAAAAGTACAGAAAAGGCTATTGTGACATCTTTAGAAAGTATGTTGAATGAAAAAAAATCAACTAATTAAACTGTTTAAACATTTTACGAGTTCTATAAAGAAAACTTAATATGAAAAATTTCTTGCGATATAAAAAAACATTTTATGTATGGTGGTGCGAAGCCCACTGGGTGATGCTAGTTATTTAAATAAGTTTTGAAATTAAATTTCATTTTCGTTCGAATTGTGTCGATTCACTTTTGTATTACCGGAAAAAGGACTTTAGCCTTACACATTTTCTTATTTTGGATTTTGTCTTCTAAATTCTGGAAATTAATTAATTTAATCTAACCTCTTGGGCTTCTTATACTCAGGTACTCCGTAAAGTAAGCAAACTTATTAAATTCAGAATTTTGCCTATACTACTTTTAGTTTCTTAATCCTAATCATAAATTGCCCATGGCTTGCCCATATCACTTCTCCATAGCACGCGCGTTTTTGTTTTTATTGTTTCTGCATCGCTTGCGCTCACAGCATCGCATCGTCTGCCTGATGTAAAACATATTTATTCGGTAAGATTTTCCAAGGTGACTAATCTTCGTGTACCTTTTGTCCATTTGCCATTCAATTCTACATTGCGGGTACAATTGCCAAGATTCACTATGTTGCAACATTGATTTATTTTGCACTAATAATTCTTTGACATGATGACACTGGCACAGATAGGTGAAGAGAATACGTTTGAGCCATTTAGAATGGCTTCGGACCTGGATAGTTACTCCAACATATTTCAGAGATGCCTGATATGGAAAACAAAATAAATGATTTAGCGCTAAGGTTTTGCAGCATCAGCGTTTGGAGTTTGGCGAAATTTTCGTTCTTCTTAAGTACTTCTGTGTCCTGTCCCGTGCCAGTCCCGCTTGCATATCAAATGCCATGTTACTGCACACCGATGTGCCACGCCAACACCCACTCACACTGGAACATACTTAATACTGTGCAGCAGCTCAACTAGAACCATTTAGGAATATGCAACAACTACTACAATTGCATGGATAATTCCTCGACATCGACTCAATAATAAATGTGGTCCTTTGTCAGGATTATTGTTTCATTTGTAGCTGATCGAAATGGTTATTGTAGCAGCAAAAGATTGCGGGCATTGGCTTGCATCGCGCAGCAGTGATTGCCATTATCCAACTGCTCCCTGTCTCCATTTGCTCTCTGTCGCTGGCCTGGCTGTGCTTTAAGTGCTTTGGTCGTAATAAATCGCACCTGGACGTGGAATTGACGTGTGCACTCAACACCGTCGCGTACAACGTAGTCAAGTGGTATTTACTCCACAACAACAAAAACAATAACGACGAGAATAACGGCACTTAATAACGAAATTAAATAAACGTTGGCTGGACAGGCGCATCAGTGAGTTGCCCCTGTACGGCACGAAGGTACAAGTGGATGTAGGGATTTTGGAATGTTAAAGCGTTTTTCTCATGTTTTTTTTGTTGTTAACGTTGTTACGCTATTCAAAAGCTGAAGCAATGCTTTAAATGGAGGAATTTATTTTACGAGTATAAAATTTTTAACCCAACAGAATCTCCTTCTTTTGATGCAATGATGAATTTAGTTTAATTTCTTTTCTTTTCATTGAAATGTTTTTACCCTTCTTATGGATAAGTTCAAGTAGAGGCAATAGGCCGCTCCCCTCCCAGAACTAATACTTAACGATAAGTAAATACCAAACTGCGATGTGCTGAACATCAGCGCAGATTTTCATGAAGAGGCAATAGGCCGCTCCCCCTCCCGTGAAGTATTACCTAACGGTCGTCCCGCGGGGGGGAAACGGAGCAGGGGTGGGGTTTTTAGTGGGTGAGTCGAAAGACAAGTCTCACACTTTTCGGCTTTCAATGCTTTTTGCCACCTCCAAAAAAAAAAAAAAAAAAAAAAAAAAACCCTTCTTATGGATACTCAAAATTCGGCAGTTTTTTCTTTTTTATTTGTAATTTTTTTTTGTTTTTGTAGTTTTTTGCACTTTGGTGTGTACCTTCCCGCACACATTCACTCCGTCAGCCAGCGACCGAACGACCGACGTGTTTCCGGTTGGCTTTTCAGGAAATATTTGGCACTTGTTCATTGCATTATTTATTTTCCGGTTTTAATGCAATACATGCCACAACAACAACATCAATTGCTGCTGCAATAACAAAGTCTCCCAACAAAATGCAGACATGCCAAAATACAAGTGGCATTTTGTGGCAGCCACACATTCGCATGAATATCCTCGTACATGCATGCACACATATGCAGAATTGCAAGCGCAGCTGGTGAATTACATTGTATGCATATATTTAATATGTAGGTACGTGTGTACATATGTGCATATGTATGTGTGCTTGTATGCACATACCTACATTAGTACATTTTCGGGGTTTGCGTTTTTGTTTGTCTGCCACTGCCAATGTCACGTGAAATGCAGACACAGCAATGCATGGGATTGCTGTTTCTTTTTAACCTCTCAACCTATTGCCACTTTTGTCGAATTTTTGTGGCATGTTGCAGACGAAAACGTGAACACGCCGCATAACTCAAAACAAGTGAAGGAAAAAGTTGTATAAGCAAAGTACAGCAGCAGCAGCAGCAAGCAAGTGAAAGGGAAGAGGGAGCAAGCAAGCAAATAAACTGTAGCTTAAGCGGAAGCGCCTGTTTTTTTCAGCGTCGCCGCCTGGAAGTGGAAAAAGCGCTATTTCCGACTGCTGTCTGCCGGCAGCTGGCTTGCTCACGGCGTACCGGCAAGGAGATGGCATGCAAGTAGCAGCAACAACAACAAACTATAAAACAAAGTATAACTTGTTTGCAGTGAGTTTTATTTCTTGTCTGCCCGTGCTATTGCGCCAAGATGTATGCTATGAAATTTTTAAAGCTTTCAACTGCTTGCCTTTTTCCGCTTATGCTGGCCACAAATAGGTGTTGAAACACCTAGAAAGACACACTCGTATGCATATGTGTTACTCTGTGTGTGTGGGCGCGTAATTTATTATGTTAGAAACTTGGTTGCAGTTGGTGTTGACGTTAGGGGTCAATGTGACTGCTCTGTTCACTCTGTGCGTGTATGGGTGTGTGGCGGTGTGTCGCCCTCTGCTTTCTCGGCGTAATCTGAAAATAATAGTATCGAAAATTGCATTGGGGAATGTAATATTCCGCAAAATGTTTAACTTGCCAGGCTATTTTTCACCAAAACCAACATCCTTTTCGGTAACTTTTTCCCCAAGCGTGTGTGGCAAGTTGCACCTTGCATCTGGCAACTTGTTTCATTTATTCTTTTCTTTATTATTTTTCTGTTTTGTTTGCTCACTTTTGTACTTCCCTGGCGACGTTTCATAATTTGTGCGTCTGCAGCAAGAAATTTATGTGACCAGTCTAACTGCAATTTTCCTTAACTTGCCTTAGTCTCATACAACCACATTCCTCTACCTACTAAGCCTTCGTTATTTACTTACATAAAATAATATTTTTTCTTGTTTCTATTTCTATTTGCAGGTATGTGTCGCTACTAAAACTAAATTACTTACATTTTTGGCCAGAAATTACGGTGAGTCTGCATCCGAGCATAAGACATAAATAAGCACAAATATTTTCATAGCTCTGCACCTATGTACATTTGTGTTGCCTTCATTCAATTCAGTCGTGCAACGTGCACTCAGTCACATCATAAATACCGCAGAAATCACAAAACCGCGTGTAAATCGCGCAAAAGGGTCATTGCGAGTGCGATAAAAATTCTTACTGCACACTTTGCCAGTTCACATATACAAACATAATATGGATGTGCACACATACATATGCATATTAATGTGAGTATGTGTGGGTTTTACGAGTATTTATATTTATAATCGCGTCTATTCAGTTCTTTTGTCCTTCTGGAAGTGTTCCGCGTGCATGCATAAGCACGCAAGTATAAGTAGTGCTTGTGTGTGTTCACACTTTTGTATGCAACTGTGGCGGACGTGTGAGCAACTCGTAAAAACTAATTCAATTGGTTGTCATCGTCTTTCTCATCAGCATTACCGCACCTACAATTCCCACCTCCCTCATTCAAAAGTTATTAACTAAAAGGCATCTCTTCGCGCAGCCAGTTGCCTGCCGTGTGTCATAAACTTCTGCACACTCTTGCTCTAGAAATTTCCAGAGAGCTCTAAGCAACGAATTCAAAATGTTTGCTCATAAAAAGCATATTTCGCTTGCTTTCTTCTCAGCCCAGCTGCATCTAATGTGCGGCTGCGATAGCCACAAACGAGTCCTAGAAAACTGTATCGTTATATTGAATTCCTGTGGGACGACGCTGGAAATACCAAAATATTGGAGGCTATTGAATAATGTATGTATGTGTGTGCGCTTGTAGGTGTGCGTTACCATTAATCTAAATATTTGCCAGTTCGATCATAATTAGGTGCTGCCTGGTGCATTTCAGTCAATGAGTTTGATGAGTATGAGAAAATTTATAACAGGTGTTCTTTTAGAGACTTAGCTTATTTGTGTATGTTAAAAAGTCAATGAGATGGTCAATATTTTGCATTTTCATTCACTTGCCAGTAACCTCGACTGCGTCTCATGAAGACCATCCATTTTCATACCACCTTTTCCAGCATAATTTGTTGTTGTTGCTATTGTACCAGCATAAACATTCCCAATATACAATATGTACGGAGAATGCTGCCGGAGTGACAGTCTTTAGCCGAATGTAAATCCCGGTCCTTCCGGTAATGTAGAACCGACTACCGTGCGAATTGGTCCTGTTTGCCAGGGATTTGACCTACCTCCACAAAAAGTAGTTAGAGTGAGTGGAATCACAAACAGAAAATAGATCCTTTGCAGGTTTCAAAGTATGAGCCAATGATCCGCTACCATGAACTATAGGATCAGGGATGAGTATGACGCAAACTGGTCGTAACTCTTTAAAAGTCAAATTATAATTTGAATTCAATTTTTATGCACATATCGTTTTTAGATCAGATTATATAAATATTATATATCGGGTGCTGTTTTAAGAACTTGGTACTTTTTTGAACTTTTTGAACTTTTTTGAATAAAACACAAACGGTTTGACTTTTTTAACTAATTTTTTTTTTATTATCGAGTTTGAACATATACATTTAAGTATGAAATTCTATTTCTTTTGCATGACCACCGCGTGCACGTTTTACGAAGTCCAATCGTTGAGCCCAAATTTCGACCACTCTTTTGCATAAATCGGCCGAAATTCCAGCAATTTCGCGTTCAATATTGGCTCTGAGCTCACAAATCGTCGCCGGCTTGTTACTGTAGACCAATGACTTCACATAACCCCAAAACGCTTGTTAAATGGACTGTAAAATGGCCGTAATGCTCTTAAAGTAGCAGCAACAGAACGATTATTTTCATAAAAAATTTGCACGATTTGCAATCGTTGCTCAAGTGTGGAGCGTTCCATGATGAAATGTATACTAATGAAGTTTACAAATGACAAGCGAAAAATAAAAAATATTGCGTCGTTCGCCCTCCCTATCGGAAAAAAGTTGAAGCGCACCTATTGAATAACCCTATATGAAGAAGAAAAGGCATTGAAATAGAACACATTCGGCTACAGCGGCCGGCTAATATACAAATTATATTAATTATATATTTAAAAATGTTTTTCAGAGATCAGTTGTGATGTCCAGAAAAGATTTTTTAAATCTCAAATAGGACTAGGGTCATGATTTAGTCAGGAAATATACTGATTGTTTTATTGCACTAAGAAGAACTATTGTACTACTAAGAACCCGATATCAGTACCTACGCAAACTCTACTGAGTTTCTACGTTTGCACTGATTACATTCGTAACTATCGAGAAATCGTAAGGTGTGGTTCCGAACCGAACAGGTACATACAAGTATACAAATATATTCGATCTTAGATCTTTCGGTAATTATATTGATCTTTCTTCGACAAAATAAACGAGTTACGCTGCAGATGCCCATCTTAGTCCCCTTGCTGCTGGTAGCTGATCTAGCCTTTTCAACCAGTAAAAAAGATTTTCTTACATTGTGCATGAATAGCGACGGTCTTTGGGAATAGAAAGGACGAAAGTGAAGCGATTAATGTACATCCATACATACATACATGGTGAAAATTGCAAAAGAAAATGTTTTCTCTTTTCAAAGAATTCCCAGGTCTTTTAGTACAGCTTAGAGCCATTTTACGACGGTGAGTGCCAGTTATACCACATATCCACAAATTCATATACTACATCATAAAAGTACGAGTACATTACTCTATTAAGGACATCTGAGACTGTGAGAAGGTAAAGAGAGCAATTGAACCACACATGCAGACACACGCACGCGCGGCTTCGCACAAAAAGCGCGAATATAAATGTCAAGCGGTTTATTCACCTTACACACCTTGTCTTGAGCAAAACAAGAACAATAAATAACGACAAACAACAGCAATAAAAATGCATTAAAGTAAAAATGTAATAAACAACACAACAAAAGGACATTTATGTTTGTGTGGCATGTGTGTGCGTTATTATTGTAGTTGTTCAGTGCACAAACTAAGGTTGTCATAAAATGGCAATGAAGTAAAATAGGTTTCAAGCGATTTCACGTGGAAAATTTAAAAATAAAACAAAAATCTGAATCAGAATGCTAAACAAAAAACAAAAACAAAAAGACGTGCGACAAACATAAATGCGCAATTGCACCTTTGCTACGTTACGGGACTCTATTGAGAGCAATTTGTCTATGCGCTCGAAGACTCTTTAGAATTTCCTAATTTCCGCAGTGCAACACAACACCGCCGCTGCTGCTGCTAATGGCAGTGAGTAGTAAATAGTGAGCACTCACGCATGCACCTGCACACGCACACAGCTCATGCAGATGATAAAGTTTTTAGCGCTTTCCCAATGTGGCCATAGCATAAGTTATGACCAATAGCCTGCACTCGTTCACCTCCCCCTACCGATTTCTCAAAAATTTTACTAACCTGCAGCCGAGTTGCTTTTGCTTTCTATTAGGTTTGCGCGGCACATCGCAAAAGTTTGCACTAAAAACTCTAAAATGGCAACGGTGAGCAGGTTTTTATTAAGCGAATTTATGTTGCGAATAAACAACAGCAACAGCAGCAGCAGCAGCCAGTCAGTCATCCATCTCCAGTGACTAATTCACTGCCCTCTGTAGCGAGCGAAAGCAAAAGTTTGCAATTTTGTAGTGTTGTTGTTGCATTTGTTGTTGTTGTTGAGCGCGTGCACATGGATATAAAATTTCGTAGCATGCAATACGTGTTTGTGGCACAAATGAATTGTGGCATAAAAATGAAATGCACTTATGACAGCCGAAACAGCTACGCCAACTACTTGGCGTTACAAAAGAGCTGCAACAACAATTGCTGAGCAAAAAACACACTGTCTCAAGGTATTTTTTTTTTACTCTTTACGTTGAAAAGTTTTGCGTGAAGTGAGCAATTTTTGAAAATTCAAGAGACTTGATGGAATTTTCTCGCCATTGTGGGCGAGAGGGCAGACGAAAAGACTTCAAAGCGAGCGAGCGAGTTTGAGAAAAGTAGGTATCGTCATTTCCAACTAACGACGGGCGTATCCGCCTCCTCTGCAATTTAAGCAAATGAAATTGTGAAGGCGCGCAAATGTTGTTCTTGGAACCATAAAAGTAAAAAGTTCAAATTTGAAATTTGGTTGAATGGCTGCAGTTTGTGAAATATCATCAAAGAAATTATGAGTTGTGGTGGGATGAATTAAGCGACGAACAGATCGTCGTTACTGTTGATGAAAATTGTATTTCAAACCAAATAGTCAACCTTTTGGAATGCTAAAGACGGATTCACACATCCTAAACAGCCAAATTTTTTTTCTCCTGCCTCACTGTTTCAATTAGAGTGCAACGAAAATGTGCTCAACACTTTGTTGAAATCAAATTGGGTAGGATTTTCTGTTCGAACGACTCGTTGATAAGGATTATCATTATCTCTTTTGCTAAGCTTTTTATAGCAACTGCATGAAGCTAAATCAAAATCTCTCTCTTTTCCTAACAGTTTCAATGCCTTTGACTTCAGAAGAAAGTAAAAGTAGTGTTCGATAACAAAATTAGCCATTAATCCAAGCATGAGCCCTCCTGGTATGTAGATCCTTCGATCGCCGAAGGTTATTTAAAATAGTCGCACAATTCGCTGTGTTAAATGCGTCCAAGTAATAAGATGAGAGGTGCTTACATGTCGCCCATTCACTTCAAGAGCGGCATAAACCAAAAATGTAAAATGCTGAGAAAACCGCTTTCAATTAACTATGCCTCCAGATTTTCGTCTAATAGGATGCTGTTAATACATATAGCCATGAGTTTTTATTGAAGTAAATAAGCGATGTGTGTATAATGAGACCTTATGGAGGCCCAGCAGGTGCGGCCAAGATCAAACCGTCAACCGGCTCTCAGCGGATTTGAAAGAATCAGCTTATTGGCTGACGTAGCCGGGGTCACGACATCGGTTTGCTTACGAAAAAAACTGAGATTGTGTTCGTGAAATACGAATCAACACCATCCCCGCTCATGTTGCTTCGCTGCCCTCTGAAGAACATCTGATTGGACAAGTGTGTGAATACGTTGACGTTCGCTCTATTTTTTTTTTTTTTCACCATATATCCTGGCAATCTATCATCCTTGTGTGCAAAAGATAAGTAGCGCTAACCCGTTTTCAAAGCTCTTTGTTTTTTTTTTTCTATATTTTCATTCATTCTCTACATCCAGTGATCATTGAAACCGATTCCTTCATTGGTGCCGATTTAATGGGCCGAGGTTTTGGAATTTCTTATTGTCAATTTGTTATACATACATGCAAATACATACATACATGCAACTACGCACATGACACCATGTGAAGCAAGTCAAGTTGTAAATTACGCATTTCGATCAAGAAAAGCAGAAGCGGTAACGGAGAATATCAAAAGCATGAAGTTGTAGCAAATAATAATAAAAAATACATACAAAATGCAAACCCTTGCATGAAAAATACAAAAGGCATTGCAGAAAACATTTCATTTTAAATATACCGCGCAAAAACTAAATACATGCAAACAAATACATATGTAAATGCATATGTATGCTTATAAAAAACACTACGATTTCACAAACATGCACCTATTTGTGAGAGGCATACAAATTGCAGTGTTACCCTTAAAAGCAAGCCTCCATTGTTTATCCGTTCGTGGTTCCTTTGCGGCTCTGTGTGTGTCAGTGCTATTTACCAGAAAGATTAAGCAAAAGCAGAACTTGCGTCCCTTCTCCATTCAATATATCTGCTAAAGTGGGTTTCAAGGCATACATTTCATTTCTGAAGATTTTGCGTTCATGTTTTGAAGAGGCCACAAAGAGAAGGTATTTTTTGTTTTTACAAACTCAGAGGACACGTGGTGACGAGTAGTAGTTATAAAGACTAAAGGTATGTAGAAAAATGCTTACGATACCTCTATGCATATTTACATATAAATTAATACACATATGTACGTGTGTATGTGTGTATGTGACTTTAGTAAAAATATAGCTTTGTCACATCCAAACTGGGAAGTTTTAGTACTTCTCATTCAATTATTTCATAGCTTCATCAAGATCGATATAAAATTCCTGTGAGTTGGTTTATTAGTTTACGCCTTTGACCCTTAATTGGAAGGCTAAGTGCCTGAATTTTTATATTTCTTAGTTTTAAAGTGAAGGCGGAACCAAAAGTCAATTTACTATAATTTAAATGCGACCTAAAATAAGGGAAATCATCCTTGTCTAACTTCTCTGAAACATATAAAAAAAATCGTTTATTTATTGCCATAATATTTAAGTAGAGTATCCCAATACCTATATGTTTTATACAAACTCACACTACAAACGTCAGTATGTTTGCAATGAATTCTTAATAAAAAAGTTTCCCTTCTCTGAAGTCGAATTTGCCCCCCTAGAGTGAGTAAGGCCATCCTGCGAGCTTGCAGCTTTCTGGAAGTATCAGAGCAATTCATATTTATAAAGATGTTAATCGGATCTTCAAAACAGTTTGGCAATCCAATCAACTCAACTTCTCCTAATGCATCCACTTTTTCTCTTACTTAAGTAACCATCATCATTGTTGGCGTGACGGTCCGGGTTGAACCTTAGGCTCCCTCAATAACTTCGACTAAAAATCTCAGACATGCTCCAGTTTTTCAGTGCGGAGATCTTGGCGTCGTCAGTAAATGTGTCAATGCAGGTTTTCCGTAGGCGACCCTTTTTATTAGGCACATACAGCTTACTATTGTAGATCTTTTTGAAATTTCTCTTGGGTCCATCCTCATAACATGTCCATCCCACTTAAGACGCTGAAGCTTAATATAGTCGGGAATTTGGAATTCGTTTAACTCAGCTAGGCATTCGTCGTTGAAATGTAGACCATAGTTAACATCGGTCCACGGACGCGGCGTAGGATTTTTCTCACAAGTTTTTCTTCATCCGTCTTACGCATCTCCCAGGTTTCAGAAGCATAAGTAGCGTAAGGTCGAGTTATTGTTTTGTAGATTTCCAGCTTCGTTCGCTTAGAAAGTAACCACGAATCGAGAGCTTTGTGTAGCGAAAAGAAATCCACGTTCCAAGCCAGAGCCTCGCGATAACTTCCTGTTTGAATGTTTAGATGTTGCGTCTACAGAGATAATAAATCCAAGATATTCGAACGACGCCATCTGCTCAAAAGCGCAACTGCCGATCAGTACGGCAGGTATTTTCAAAAAATATTCTTTTATTATTTTTTTGTTGTAGGTTTTGCCAACAACTGCGAGTAATTCCAAAAGTTACTCCATAATAATTTATACAATCCAAATAATTTTTATGCTTGAAAAATCGTCAAGTGAATTACCGCACGTCGGTGCTCAGAACCGAAAAAGCACATCTGAGAATCGCAGAAACTAAAAAATAAAGTAAAAAAGTATTTTAAGAAAAATGAGTATTGCATGCATCTAGTAAAAGTAAGATGAATTTAAATGAGCGCTGATAAATCTGCGAAACGAGTACTGCTGGTAGTTCCTGCTTGTACCACCCACTTGGCGACACGCACAACAAGATAACCAAATGGCCGTCAAATGTGTTGCTAACCAAAAAAAAACAAAAAACGCAAAATAAAAGAAAAGCAAAATGTCGCCAACGAGCACTTGCAGATTATCAGCTCGCCAACACCATCTCACAAAAATCTGCGCATCGAGGCAGCAATTCTTGGCTTCAGATTTTACTTCTGTTTTCCTTCCATCGCTCGCAATACGAATAGAAAGAAGTTTTTTTTTTTATTTTTTTAGTGAAAAATTTTCGTTGACATCCGCATGCCCCCTCAGTGCAAAATGCACTTCATCAATGCAGTGCTTTGTGTATTTTTTTTTCCTTCTCACTCGTTCAGTGGAAGTGTTGAATTGTATGGACAACATTTTCGAGAATTTGGTTTTCGTTGTAAAACTTAATCTTTGCGGCATGACTTTTGGCACCACCACACATTCGCCCTCCTCCCCACCAATGAACGATTTCAGCATGCTTTGCTATTTCGCGTTTTCAATTTAACTCTGTAATGGTGAAGCAAGCAAAGGGGGCAGAAAGAGTCTGCATTGTTTTGTACTGCTCCGCTAGTATTCCGAAAAGCTTTAGCTATGGCAGTGTTGCCATCTATCTGCCTCCGTCCAACTATCGCTCATTGTGGTTGTGGTGTCTGCAAGTTTCGCTGTCTGTCTGTCTGCCGCTTGTCTCGTTCACTTTTCAAGATTAGTTTTTGATAAAGTGCATTTGAAGTTAATGCAAATGACAGCAAGCCACAGAGACACCAACATCGGCAACACAAATACACGACCACTACGAATTCTTGGTTTGAAAAGAAAAACAAATATACAAAATATCGAAGACATTGAAGGATTTGCCGTGTTTTTGTAACTAACAACAACAACTAGTTTTGTTGTTTTCTAAAATAAGTTGATGCATTTTCAAAGAGATGGGCACAGATTTGCCTTTTGAAAGTTTAAATTAATAGTAAAATGGCGTGAAATTCAGAGGCTATACATTTTTTTAACCTATTTATCCAAAAAAATTAAAACAAACTTTAGGAAAATGTTAAAAATAACCGAAGATATTTAATTAGAAACCAACTTACCAAAATGCCCACCTACTTTTTCAATTGTTTCAGTTTACTTCTTTACATGCAAGCCTACAAATATACCAGTTTTTAGAGGAATTGCCGTCTATGCCTAAATACCTGGATCACTCGACATGGCATCGCTCATTGATGGTACGACACGCAAAAATTCTGGATAGACTGACTTTTTTTATCAACGTAAAAATTTGCCTCGTGAATTTATTTGTTTTGAAATCAAAGATTTAAAAAACGTGAAAATTGAAACGCCTTCTTTTGGCCGAGTTCGACAAAGCGGGTCAGTGGGTTCCTTCTCGTGCTAAGCGGTGTCATTTGGGTGCACCAAGTGAAACCAAGTCCTTTTCACTTCTTCCTCTGCTATCACCAGCTGGTACTATAATAACCATATACGTAATACTTTCAAAGCTAGGGTGTTTATATCAATTCGGACTACAAGACCCAACTAACTGTGCCGCTTGATCTTTATTCGCTGCACCATATCTATGCCGTCTTAAAGCTCATACAGCTCATTGTTCCATCGCCTACGATATTCGTCGTCACCAACGTGCAAAGGTCCAAAAATCTTCCGCAGAATCTAATTCCATGAAGGACGGAATGGACGTGGATTGTTCCATCAGTTGAAGCTCACGCAAGTGGGTGTGGCCAGGACGTACCTCTGTTCGGGAGCGAACTCATGTGAAAAGGCGAAACAGGATATACATACATATATTGTACGTTGGGCTTGGGACCAGCGACGTAAAAACTTCCCCAATAAAAAAGGAAGCAAAGCCTCGGATGAGAGCTGTCTACTCTAAATTTAAAAGCCTACAGCTTTCACAATCCTATAACAGAACTTGCGGTTGTACTAAGTCGGTACAAAATCCAAATAAATGATTAGCACGTACCTTTCTGTTAAGTGTTTGGCCGAGTTCCTCCTCCTATTTGTGGTTTTTTTCTTGATGTTGTTCTACAAATGTAGAATGTTAGAACAGTTTTAGACCAACCTCGAACGGCAAATGGTTTTTTATGAGAAGTTTTTCATGACAGAAATACAAAAACCAATTAAAAATACAAAAAAAGGGGTCAGAGTGCCGAACAATTTTGAATGAAAATTAATATGCTTGCACTTTTGTTTTGTTTTGTATTTAATGCGCAAATATTAAAGAACTCTAATTGCATGGATACCCCAACAACTACCGCTCTTTTTACCAAATATTCTCTTATTATTTTTCTTATTTTTTATTGCAATGCCGCTATCCTCCTTCAGCGAAAGGGTTGCTTCTATCGACTTTGTATGCGGGATGAAAGCGCTTCCCTGAAAGCTGCATGGCAACGGCGGGGCACAAAACAATGGCAATACGAGTACTCGTTGCCAAACGTGCATGTCAATGATATTTTTTCCTGGATCGTTATGGCGAATGCAGATTAATTTTTATTAATTTGTGCTTTTATTTAATACTATTTTTAATGTCTCTCTTTTATGCTTCCATTAATGGGTTCCAAAAATAATTTTACTGTATAAAGCCTTCTTAATTGAGCTTTGCGCGGATTTTGTTTTACCCTAAAAGAGTTGAGCTTCAGAGAGTTTCAGTTAAGCGATTAAAATACTATTGTTTGTATTTATGAATATAGAAAATCCACTAGAAGAGTTATTGGCGCACAAAAGCCTTAGAGTTGAATATTTTTGTATTCATAATTTTCATAAAGGGAGTTTACGCATCCGCTTTCACTTCTCAGAAATACGCATTCATTTCTTTTGGACGTTCCAAGTGAAATAAATCATAGTAAGCTTCTAGCTGTGTTGCAATTCATTGGGATTAATGCGGTAAAGCCATTAAAAAGGGTTAAAAAGTGCCTAAGTAGACCTTAATGGGATATTTTATGCATAAGATGTGGAAATTACGTGTTGCTGCAACATAATGATAACTGCAATAAAAAGGGAAACCTAAAAATGCCCGAGTTTAAAGATTCAACCTTTTTCAGGTAAAAAATAAAGCTTACGTACATACATATATATATATTCTTTATAGGTACCATAGTTTTCTCATACCTCGTTTTTGCATATGGCGTTATTTTTGTGCACTCCAAATGTTTTTGTCGCTCCTAATGGCTTCGCCAATTTATGGCTTCTCTGTTCCCAAAAAATTAAATTTTTAGTAATTTTGTAATGGCATGCCACAAAATTCCTGATTTTGCATGCCGCTACTATAGCAAATCAATAATGGCTCTCTGATTATCGCCATGCAACCGAAATTGCATTTTTTTCACTTAACAATTTAATGAAAATAAGACTGCAAACAATTTATGGCGCGACCGCCAGCCATAAAAAGTGAATATGCAATATGAAAAAAGCCAAATTGATATGATTAGCTTGAATAAGGCTTCTGCTGCCTTCTTTTTTGTGTGTTTGTGTTTTGGTCATTTCACGCTTCTGCCGCTTTGACATCAAATTGGCGCACTGCTGCTGGGTAGCACGTTGCAAGTAGCCAACTCGAGTTGGCCTGGCCTTACCTATGTATGTTGAATCTGTCTCGTACACACACACATACATGTATACTGTGACTCACTTCGGCGGCACATATTGAATTACTGATATATTTTTTTATTGCCTTCACTGTATTGAATTCGTTGGAATCGCAATGGAAAACTATTTTTCGAGCAGCATGGCAATATTGCGGCGCATTGTGTCATATTTCGGTCGATCGAGCGCGTCGTGGATAGGCTGCAGAGGCGTTCATTCTTTTTGAGCGGTGGTTTGAATTTTTTCTTCTTTCGTTTTTCTCCTCAAGAAATATGCCACGCTGCAACACAATTGCCATTGTTTTCACCTGTATAAAACAAAATAAAAAACAACAACAAAATATAAAAGGAGCGCAACTGCCTACTGCGCCTTTGCTACCGCATTTCTTGCTTCGCTCGTTTTCCATTGTTGCGCTTGCGCTCCTGTCTCCTTTCTTTTCTTAGGGTCTTATGCTACATACAAAGTGATTCGCAGCACTCTTCCCCTTCATCTTCACAGTTTACTGTGGTTCTTATAGGTAAGTATACAGTTAACGTCAAAAGAAAGTTTACACCACATGATGATAAATTTTAACTATTTTTTATTTATTTATTTACTTTTTAATTTCAATTATACTTTTGTAAAAACACAGCTCACGATACAAGAAAACCCATATAAAGGAAAGTCTCAAGCTTTGTAGAAAATTTGTAAGACTTCACCAGATTTTCATCAAAATTTCAAACTTTTTGCTCTGTATGAAAAATTTCAAATATGCAATTTTATAGCACATTTGCATTTTGGTTTTTCGGTCGCGCTCTTGTACATTTTCTCCATTCAACGGCTAGTCCACATATTTTTATATAGGAAAAAACACTCAACACCGTCAGCAGAAAAATTGTAAAAAAACAGCACGATTTTTGAGTCTCTTGAAACTTGCATTTTATAATACCAAAATTTTACGATCTATCAAACTGCATACCCGATATTTTTCTAAAAGCTCTTAGTAAAAATTTGAAATTTTAATGAAAATGAGAAAATGTGTTTTATATGGTTTTTGTTGTAGTATGAACCATATTTTTATAACAAAATAAAAAAAATTACAAAATAAATAAATAAATAGTCAAAACTTATCACTATGTGGTGTACACTGACTTTTGACGTTGACTGTATGTATCGGCTTACCTGCTGCCCTGTGGCTGAGGTTCGCTCGCGCATGCGGCACTCGTAATATCAGAAATCTTATCAAATTACGTAATGTGACATAATTAATTTCCATTCAGTAACATACAAATAAACCGGCAATGAGCAGGCCGATCGACTGAGCATTTCTGTTTCTTTTGAATTATCGTAGCTGGGTTAACATTTGTTTCTGTTGAAAGCTGAAAGGCTTAGTTTATATGTTTTTTTTTTGTCATTTGAATTCAGGCAGGAAAAAGTTATCTGCCCAATTCTCGAAATTTTCGTGATTCGTGTCTCTGAAACCACACACGCGTACACACATAGCTAAGCAGAGCTAAACACCAATTGGATTGGACAGATTTCCATATATCATTTCTGTGGGAGTTTCTGAGTTCCGCAACTTTGTTATTCGTTGGTTGCCCACCAAAACACTTTTCGTTGTTCAAAATATGAAAATTTTCTCCGTACCATCTACCCATAAATTACGTTTCTCATGCACATCCACATTTAGGCAGAAACGAGGTAACTGTTTTAGTTGTTGAGTTATTTGTGACACAGTTTCTTAGCGATAATGGCGACTATCATAACAAAACATCTGAAAATTTTTCTAATAAAATTATAATGGCTGGTCGTATGTTTCGGACTTACATAATTGCTGTAGTTACGTGTAATTTATGTATCTCAGCCACATGGATTCGAAGTACATGGATTTCGAAAATAGCTTCACCAGAAAGTTTTTCATTTGATGTTCATGTCCCAATTGTGAGACAGAAACTAACGTGCCAATGTATGTATGTACATATGTATGTGTATTGCATGCTTATCTCTTTGCTGAAAATCTCCAGTTGTTTTTTTAATTCCTGTAATTCAAATTTTAATGGCTTAAAAATGTCTCCTACTGCAATATGTAAATTCGCTGCCTAGCCTAATGGTAAGGCACAGCTGAGATGCGCATGGGTATGTACCTGTGTATGGGCACACATAGACCGTATTTCTGTATAAATCTTATCCTAAAATACGCGTGCTGGCATGCATTTGTTTTTTATACAAACTAAACATAAATATTTTTTGTGGCTGCGCTTCTGCATAATAATAAGAAAAAATTGTGTACAACACTAACTTAATTTTCTCCAAAAGACTCCCTCGATGATTGTTATTTAGGGTTATTTAATAAATGTCATAGGAAAATAGAAAAGAAAAAGTATACAACAGTCTGCCGAGAGCAAATCTAATTTAGCTAATAAGTCATTGATGTTTGCGGTAATAAAACAAATAAGCAAATAAATACCGAATAAACTAAATATTTATTTATATTTAAGGGTTTTATGTACAACAGTCTTAATGAATTATTATAAATAAATTGTGAATACATACATACATGTGCATACATATGTGCATATGTATGTATTTATGTTCTTGTGTGTTTGTACGCGTGTACTCATTTGATTTAATGTTTTTGCGGCCATATCTCTCCGTCCTCTTCTAAGCTTATAAATAAAGTTCAGAAAGCGCAATAAATATATTTTATTGCATTTATCAACCAAATTGAATCGGATTCATTGTACTGTCACGCGCGTGCCCAAAAAGAGCATTTACCGCGTGAACTTCGCACATGCAAGCGTGCTTTATAGCAGCAACAACAGTAACAACCTCGTAAAGCCAACAAACTGCGTTTCAGTGCTGCGTGTCGCCACTTTTGGGCAATTCAGCGCAAAGGTTTAAGAAGTTTTGGTGCGCCCGATTTAAGACAACGATTTTTTTGAACAGATTAGCAGATTTTATATATGTAAATAACTAAATTTTCATAAATTTCATCGAACGGTGAAAAATGGTTTGCCCATTGGGGTACTGTGAGTTTTTGTCATTCAAGAGCTCGCAATTCGGAACAGAAATTCGTTACGTCGAAAAAGGAAATCTGACTTTGCGTTATATGCATTTTCAAATTTGTGTGCTTATTTTCATAGTTTTGATTATTTTACTAAATTTTTTTTAATTTTTGTATATAAATGATTTCTTTTTTCAAATAAAGCCGTGGCTATACTGAAATTTTGTTTGGCAAACGCTGTGCAATTGCACCGATTCCCTCTGGCCGAATCTCATAGCCGACAAAATTTGACTGGCAAACTGACGTAAAATGTGTCGTTGACATACACAAAAATTATTAAAGATCACATCATAAAGCAATGAGGGCAAAGTAAATGTCGTGCAGGAAGAAAAGTAGTCAATAATTTATTACACAATACTGCAAGAAATTTTAAAAGTGACTATTTTTAAATACTTCTGGAGTAACTTCGGGATCTCTGGTGGCGCGCCAACTAACTGTGTGATACGGTCTAGTGCGTATGCGATTTTTTTTTCTGTGGCCTCCTGTCCAAAGTATGCCTTTAGGCATCTTCGATTAACCACTTCTCTGCTTACTATCTTTGGGCTCTGCGCACAATGTTGAATAAATCGCAGGTTTACATTAAGTAAACTGAAAATAATTGGGACTTTTAAATTGCGTTTTATGCAAATTGATCTTCTATATAACTGCTTCAATACGTCAGGGATTGATAGATACATATATTATCAGGTTTGGACAATCTGCTATGCCGAAAAGCAAGCATTGTGGGAACCACTTCGGCTGCCTCGTCAACGGGTCCTCGGCAGTAGAATTATGCCCGCTCATTTCACACGTTTTCGCCCACTCGTCCAACCAGTCGTTGTTCAGACGGCATCGAAGCAACATGTGCGAAGATTGTACCTTCTGCTCAAATATGAACGAGACGCTATCAATAAAACGGTCCGTGGATGACATATGGCAAAAATTATTTTTTTGTTTTATGGTAGGACTGTTATAAGCTTACATGGCAAATTTCAGCGTGATATGTCACATAGTTTGTTTTCTGTGCTACTGTAAACAAGTCAAGCTCGAGTGTGTATTAAAAACATTCCCCCTAAAAGTAATTCATGATGACTGTTGGACTAAAAAACCTTTGACTCTCTCGACCATAACTTTTTCACGTTGTTTCAGAAAATTCAATTGGCTCATCACTGCTTTCTGTAATGTTAAGTATCGGCTTGTTTCGAATCCAATTTACGATTTGTGGTTCAGTGGAGTTATATTCTGAACAAACTTCTGCTAAAAACTCCGGAATCGTTAAAAGGTTTTCATTTTCTTAGGCCGATGGGGGCACAAACATTACTTATTAATATGAAATTCTGTCGCAAGGATAAATTTTTGTTCCTAAGTTTGGCCTTTTTACAATACTTTTCTCTCGAAATTACCAAATGAGACGCAGCTGTTGTGCACTCTTACTTTCTTGGCTGGGCTGAAAAGTTCGAAATTTCCCTTTGAAGTTTTTGACCTACGCAATTATTGTAAAGGTTTTAAAATATTGTGTTTGGGTCTGACTACCGCCAAGTATGCGGAAGTTTGCTAGTAATATATTATTACGCTATACTTCGGGGAATGTTTATGCGAACATATTTATAGGATACCAACTGATTGAAAAGTCTTTCCTAACAGCTATCGTTCCTCAGCGTGTACTTTTATGCCATGGACAAGCTGATCATAAAAGACCATCTGCTGTAACCTGCCACACCACAAAGTAGCTTAACCGAACACAACAAAAATACATACGAGCTTATTATATGCATACATACATACAAATGTATTATTCATATCAGGTCAGTTTTTCCAAAGCAAATAATAACCAGGCAACATTCATTAAGTAGACCAAATTAAAAATTTACTTGCACCTCATAAAACGAACATAAAGCGGCAATGTATAAGTTTATTATCTACTTATACAATTCTGATTTTCTTATTGATTTAATTATAATTTCTAATGTAGCGATGCGATGCACTGCCTATTATTGTCTTGCAACATTGTATCAGATCTCAAAATCAGTTCAATATTATCATCTCATTCAGTTGCGCATTTAGTGGGTAAGGTTGCCCCATATTGAACAGAGAAAAATGCCAATACGCAGTTGTTCAGGAAGGCGTGAAACGGTAAAAGTAGTAATTTTTCTACATTTTTATTTTGAATAATTTCCAAAGCCATAAATGTTAATTGCCCTTAAAGTGGGCGATAGTAGAAAATTGTGAACTGGCGAGTGTGTATATGTGCATATGTATGTGTGGGTGCATGTTCTTATTTACTTTCAAAAGCTCATGTGCAATATTGCCAGAATTACGTACTGGGTTGAGTCAGCAGTAAAGGTAATTAATTGTTGTAAAAATTAAAATTTAAAAATTAGAGAAGCTTAAAATGCTATGTGCTACAATGTTGCACAGACGCTGTCGTACACATACACACACCACCACATATTGCGCCGAGTACTTGTACTCGTACATGTTTTATGTGCATTTGGTGCCACTAGAAATGATTGTAAATTACGCTTAGTGAATTGGAATGAATACTTCATGGCGCTCATAATGCATAAATATATATTTATGTAAATGTTTGTGAAAGTGTGTGTCAAGATTTTATAGCTGGACTGCGGTGGCGGCATATCGCGTTGGCTGCGGTCATGATTTTATGAGACGTGGTGCGTGACTTTCGGCAAATTGTTGCTGCCATTTCGTATCAGTTGTGAACCTTGGAAATGTTATTAAACAAATACTAGAAATATGCAATAAAATCGTTGACTGAGTCTTATTGCGTTTTAAGTTGGTAGCAGGAAGTGAAAAACCAGGGAAAGGCATAACCGTGAAATGTAACAATTCACGAAATTGTTATTCCCTTTTTTTGTTCTTGGTTTCTAAATATATTTTTATTCTTAAATATTTCCAACTGCAAATGACGCGGGCGGCGAGGCGCGAATTTTCTGCCAATATATTGATTTCCGCGAACGACGGAATATTTTACCACTAATTGGGCGCAAAAGCGGCGCACAGTGGAGTAGTTAGTGTGGATGAATTAAAAAAATGAAATGCAAATATTTTAATGTTATTTGGTTCCGAGAAAATTAGGTAAAATTGTGCATCACTGAGCGGGTAAAAAGGTTCTGTGTGTAACGGTATCGTCATAGTGTACCTTATAATATGCGTATGTATTTATTGTTCCGCTGTGTCCAGAGCGCTTTAAGCTCTGCCCTGTGATTTTAAGTAATATTTTTCAAAAAAAGGATGGTTTAAAAATTATATTTTTGTTATTGAGTACTTACCTCCAGACAATTTTAAACGAAACTTTGTTTACAGATATTTTTTTTTTTTTTTTTTTTTTTTTTAATCCATTTTTTGTTTTTTGTGATGGCCTTAAAAGTGTAAGTATTTCAATGAAATGGGTGGGAATATAATTGCTTAGATAGTGGTAAGTGGTAATATTTTTTTTATAAAATAGGCATAATCGTCTATTCTTCTTCGTAATTGGCGCGATAACAGCTTACGCGATTTTGGTCGTGAAGCCAAGTCCTCCACCTGGTCATTTAAACTAAATGATTTTTTATTATTTATTGCATTTATGCCTAAATAAGACGTCTTTGTAATCTTACACATAAAATTCGATAACCTTAAAATTAAGAGTTGTTAGAGAACAGGCTTAGGCATAAGGCTTAGGAGAAAAAAGTGTAGAGTAAGCAGTTAATTTGAACCCAAAACTTGCTTTAGATCTTTTCAATCCGCTAGTAGTAAGAATTTTAAACGATATTGAACGGGATGCTAACGAGGATGATGGAAATTATTTTATTATCATTATTTATTTTAATTTTTTATTGTACTATTGCCTAAACTTTGAACAAAAAACAAGAGAACTTTTTGTCGTATTTGATTGTACATTCTGCCTTTCTAAAAGATAATCACTAAACATTCATTCCTTTGGCTCAGGTGAACTGATCGCTATTTTCAGGGGTCAATACCCCACTGTGCGACGCGCACTTTTCTGTAATTATGAGCTTTACGAAAGCACAAATCTTTAAAAATATTCTGAAACAAAATACTGCATTTGATTGCTTTGGATTGAACTGCACGCACATGCCACTAAATATAATTCATAGGCACTAATACTAAGTGCTGGCGGTTTGGCCACCAAAATAACCGCGCCACGCTGTGTCGAGTTACGTCGCACAGCTCAAATTATAATTATAATGCAAACTGAATGCATACATACATCTATTTGAACAAAACAAAATGCATTATTACTTCATACTTGAACTCGAAGCGCTGCAGCCGGCGCGCTTGGTCTGTAAGTAACTAAATACAAGTAGCGCTTGACGATGCTGCCACGCACTGCATGCAATGACGCGCGCGGCTCCGTACCGCACTGTTTGCATTACCTTGCATGTGCCTATGCGCGCGCGTTCGTGGGTTGCCGCGCGCCGTATCAACCGCCTCGAGTTCATCGCTCCAATTCAATGATAGTTGATCGCCGCCGCCGCCATCGTCCGTCGTTGCCGCTGGGCGCGTGCATAAGTAAATGCACATTCACACGCACACCCGTGCAAGCTGCAGCTGCTGGCCCACTTGGCTGGTAGTATAGCTGCACCGTGCACCGTGTGCCGCACCATCCGCCACACAGATTATTTACTCGCTTGCATTTTGTCTGCGGCGCTGCATTCAGTTCGTTTGCTTTTATCGCTTTGCATAATATTAGCAACAATATTTGCGTAAAAATAAATGAAAAGTACTCAGCACTACCCACCACCGCTACCATTGGGAACTACCGCCGACCGCTGCCCGCTGTGCTGTGCGTTGTGTGGTGCGTCTGTTCGTCTGACATTCTGTCCGCTTGGCCGCTTTCGTATGCCGGTGTGCCGTGAATTTGTGCATTTTCGCAGCGTAACAAATGCAAATTTTTGCATGCGCTTGTGTAAGTCCATATACAGTGCCACAGTGGGATGAATTTTGACTAAATGAATGAAAAAAATATGATTAAAAAACGATCAATTAAATGAAATAATATTTTTCATTTGATTTCGTTTTATAATTTATTTTATTAAAATTTATTTTACTCAGCGGATAGCATATTTCATTACATTTTATTCCAGTTAATTTTATTATACTTTATTTTCTACTTTTTTATTTTTAATTCTTCTTTTTCTTCTCTTACGTTTTTTAATATTTCTTTTTTTGTTAATTTTATATTTTATTGCAACTTAATTATTTGGCTTTAATTTATTTTAATATTTTTTTATAGCTCAACATTTTTTTTCATTTTATTTCAATTGACTTTATTTAATTTCTGTTTTTTTTTTGTTTAAAAATAAAAGTTATTACATTATATTTAAATTGATATTACTTTATTTAAATGTTTTTTGCTTTGAAAATAAAAACTTTTATTTCATTTTATTTAAATTCATTTTATTTTATTTAAACTTGGTTTTTGTTTGTTTGTTAAAAAAAAACAAAAATATCTTATTTTATTGTAATTTTGTAATTTGTTAATAATATCAAAAAATACATTTTTATTGCACTTAATTGTTTTTGTTTTGCTTTTTATACATAAATGATGTAATTTCATGTGTTTTTGTTTTATTTTTTAACAAAGAATATTTTATTTTTGTTTTTGATTAACAATTACATTTTTTAAGCATTTTTCTACCTTTTTAAATAAAAAATATTCATTTAATTTTATTAGAGTTTATTTTATTTTATGTACAGTTTTTGCCTTTCACGTGCCACTGCGCGCCCACTCATGCTCGTTCTGTTGTGCCACTGCACTTTTGCATTGATTGCGGCCACATATCGCAGCTACATTGTTGTTGTCAATAAGAAATATTTCGTACTTTTTTGCTCGCATTTAGGTGTAATTTACTTTTCATGTTATTGCTAATACAACGTGCGTGCGTGTCTGCGTGTGAGCGTATGGGCAAAATGTTCTAAAGCGTAAATTATGGCAGCTGATAAATGTTGGCTGTTGTTTCTCTAATTGTTGTATTTCAGGTTTTACTCTCAGTGTGATATTATGCTGGAAATACATGAACCCATCATAACATACATCCATACAAATATTTTTTATGTATATTTTGTAAATACACAGAAGCTTTAAGTAATTTGACTATTTCATTTGTTTGCGTTTATTTAGAAATTAATTTTCTAATTGATTTAATATTGCGCTGCTGCAGAGATCAATAAAGCAAACTGCATAGAATAAATTAGAATTAATGCCTTACTCTCTCATTAACTAATTACATAAAATGCAAGCGGAATTTCCACTTGTTGTTGCTACCTTTTATCTCTAGAAGCCACAAATCGGAGATCCAAAAGTTGTCAACATTTTTATAGCCAGTTACGGTGATGTTGGCGCTGCTGTAGAATTAGAGCCGCTGCATAGAGCAGCCGCCATCTCTCCACCTTTCGCTGTTACAAACTTCACTAGCAATCGAACGCTGAACTTTCCTCGATTGTAAAAAAATGATTATCAGCAATCCCGTTCACTCGCTGCCAATTGCAAGCGTGTTAATTAAGTTCACAGCAAACGCTCCCACTGCAACTGCGGCACAAATGACAAAAATAAGTAAAAGAAGAAGAAAATTGTCTAATCGCTTGTGTCCAGTGAACTCGCGCCACAATTACATTTTTCTTTTTTTTCCACGTTTACATCAAATGAAAATCCGCCGGATGCGACCAGATGTGCCAATGGCAGCAACAACAAGAGCGCAGCACTGGTGCCACCTCTTGCTTTTCGAGATGCTCAGTTCACTTCTCTCCTGGCCGACATGTACTTTTACTGCACTTTCAAGCAACAAATATTTGCTTTCGTGTTGCCACTGAGTGAGTCAATCATTGCCAGCAATTCAAGCAAATAGCTTTGGGTTAGTAACTCGTTCGAGCAAGTTTTAGTAACTCCTTTATGCGCTTAAGTGCTTATGTGATAATAGTCTGCATTACTGTCAGCTATTGAGTAAAATTGCTTGGCTTTGCTCGCTTTAGCCCCTAATCCGATACGCAAGCAGCATCTGCCAATCACGCAACATGTTTCAGCAAGACTTTTGATGCAACATCATCTTTCGATTCCATTTGATTTTTTTGCTCTAATTTACTTTTTCTGTCTAATTAAAACTTTATTTTGCATGCTATCCGCCTCCAGCTTTGCGGAGTGTCCCATTGCATTACCTCAACCACCACTGCGACCTTTTCATTTGCAAGTGATTTGGACTTCTTGGACAAGCCACAGCGAGTTTTTACTACCACTTAGCATTCACATGTTTTAAGAAAATGGTTCCGCGGTGATGATGCCGTTAGATATGCTACGAGTTGAGGCCGCACTAATATCGTCTTTCAGTTCAGAAATTATACGGTGATGCACATTTTTAGTGGACTTAAATTGATAATCTCGCATACCAACAGGCATATTTTCTCGAAAGCCTAAAATTCCGCATTAAGCGATCTGCGTTTCATAAGCTTAGCAGACTGTGGCGTCTCGCACCCTGCCACTAAACACAAAACTTAAAACCTTCAATACCAGCGTTAAATCGGTTCTCCTATATGGTTCTGAGGCCTGGCTTGTATCTGGCCACATAAGTCGACATCTTCAAACGTTTGTCAACAAATGTGTCAGAACTATGTGCCCCATCTTTTGGCCGAGAAGATTCTCCAATATGGATCTTCTTCTGCTTACTTAAAGCTGTCCAAGTAATTCCGAATTAAAAAGATAAAAATTAAATGGGATTGGACATACTTTTCGTAGAGGAGACGATAATGTTGCTAAAATGGCTGTTCAATTGAATCCTTAAGAAAGTCGACCACGTGGAACTTGAATACGCACAATCTCCCACGAGAATCCTTCAACTACCACCTGGAACAACTGTTTCCACCCTATGTTGACATCTAAATATATATTTTAACAAGGAACAAAAAAAACACAAAAGGGTTTAAATGTGATTTTGGGCAAAATCCTCTTTTGGCTCTCCTGGCTAACCGCATCTATCACTCTAATTTCGTTTCGGTCGTTAACCTTTGGTAGAAACAGTGTCAACAGTTATTCTGGGAAGTTCTATACTTCAACCAACAAAACAAGAAGAAAAACAGAAGTGTATTCCAGCACAAAATTGTCATTTCTTTTGTCTGAATGCATTCGCTTGACAAATGACTTCGATAACAATTTTCGCATTTACTCTGAATACCAAATTCAGTGGATATGAATTTTAACTTAATTTTAGAACAATTCATAAAGTACGAGGATCCATAGATTCAGGGGTTAAGTATGGCAATTCATAACTTCCTTAGGTAATTGTCATGCCAAATAACTGCGATTTCAATATAATACTAACACCGCTTACAGGATCATCAATGCAAATTCAATGATCATCCAAAAGTAATCGTCGTTGTTATCATCACCATTCACCTCATTTTGGTAGTCATTGCTGATTGAATAGAGACGACACAAATATTTTATGTTTTACCCACAAAATATAAAAACGACAGCAAACAGCCAAATAGACAAACAGACAGCAGCAACCAGCAACCAACTGAATGAGCAAACAAATGCGAAATTATGGGCAATCGGACAAGCCAACGGGCGGACGAACGGACGAGCGCCGACTAATCGAACGACGGACAGCGGACAGCGCACGGCGGACTTTGCCGATGAATAGAGACAAGCATCTGAAAAAACACCAGTAAAGCAGCAGCGTAACGGGGTGGAGCGAGTGGTGGCCGCGTACGATGTTGCTCGACGTAGACGGTCAGTGGTATGTTGCATGCATGTAAATGTGTAAATACGTACATTTGTATGCGCTAAGCAGTTGCTTGCGAACGAACGGCCAAGACCGAGTGATTGAAGAAAAATAATAAAATAAAATAAAAATTACGTAAAAAGAAGAAAAAGTGAAAAACGTTGTGAATGGGTTACAAAGCGTAATTCAACTGTTGCTATTCGCGCGCTGCCTACCGTTGTTGTGCTGCTACTATTCTTGTTGCTGGTTGCTGCTCCGTTGCATTTGCAATCATTGTCGTTGATACTCTGCTTGCTGGCTGCTTAGTAGTGTGCGTGGTGCATTGACCGACGTCAGCTGCAGTCATCCACGGCGGCGGCGAAAATGCAAAAATTGGTTACGCGAATTACGTTTGCTGCGAATGCGCTGATAATAACGACGGCGACGGCGACGGTGCCGGTGGCGACAACTAACAACTGCCTGCCTGCCAGCCAGCCAGCCAGCCAGCCAGTCGACGAGTCAGCCAACCAACCATTTGCTGATTACTTGCTGCCGATAATGTTCTTGTTGCTGTTGGTGTTGTTGTCATTGTCGCTGGTCAATAGAAATGTGTTTGCGATAGGTCTGGGCATTTTTAGTTGTGCTGAGCACACCGACGCAGTTTGCATTGTATTTGTTTTTGCTATTCGTTCGTATTCTGAAATTGCATGCTGTTATTGCTCGACAGCTGTTGTGCCATTGTTGTTGCCATTTTTGTTGCCATTTTACTATTCTGCACTCCTCCTCCTCCTCCTTCTCGTCTCCCTCTATTCACTCGGCATTTATTTGGTTGTTGTCTATTTTTCTATTTTTAATTGCTCACTCGTCAGCGTTAAAAGCTGCTTTAAAGTGTTGCTGTTGTTGTTCTCGCAACTCGCTTCTATTTGCATTGCTGATAGTAGCGGCCTGTAGCCATAGCCGGCTTCTTCTTTTGCGTTTCATTTGCCATTTGTGTTCACGCTGGCCCAACACTTTTGCTTATTGTCTCTCTGCTTTGCGGCTGTGTGTTGATTTTTGCGAAATGGTTTTTTATTTGTTTGTATATTCCTTTGCTGTGTGCGCTGCGCTGCCCCCGCAGCCTTCTTAAACAGATATCTCGTATTTTGTTGTTGCTTTCGCGTTAATTGTTGCTATTTTTGTTGCAAATAACTGCTCTTCTGATTACGGCAGCAGCATTTTATGTGTGTTTGTTTTTATTGTGGATATTTTGTTTGTACTTACCTCCAGTGCGGAGTTGTTGCAATGTTATGTTGTTGCCTGCGCAGGAACAAGTTTAATGACCGCCTACAACGCGCTCTCCATATCTACCGCAACAACAATAACACAACACTAAATGTAGTAACTACAACAGCAAACATCATAATTTGTTGTTTGCCTTTTGCTTCTCTGGGGCTGCCGCTGTCAAGTTGCAACAAAGCGTTACAAGCTGTAATTGTATTTTTTTAATTACCAATTCGAAATCAATTTGCAATTTTACAACTAAAAACCAGCGGAAGTGGACCATGGCTAAAGCTTCATCAGAAGGTGTGGGTTTGGGGGGCAAAACGAAATGAATTGATTTTTCTGCAATGACTCACGAATTAATGTACACAAATACTTAATAGTACTCGTACCGATCCAACGGTGGGGGGAGTGATGCTACCTTCTGTCTCCTTGAATATGGCTAAAAATATTTGCACACAATTTTACGGAAAAATATTTTGAGAAGCATTAGCAATAAGTCAATCGTAGCCGAATGGGTATAGCCGCGGTCCAAAACCCATTGCGGGTATACAGAATATGACAGAAAAAGTTTGATTTGAGTACGTCTACATATGCAGTGATTAGCGATAAATCCACAAAACTTAATGTACCCATTCACATATGGCAGATTAGCTGCAAAATTGACAATCAGCAGTCAAGACTGTTTTGAAAGTCAAATACCTGAAAAAGGGTGTATGTACAATTTAAATAAAGGGTGGGCTTCTTAGAGACGCAGAAGCCTAGTTTTTTTTATTTTTATGTTATTTATTTATTTAAATCAAACATACAACATAGGTTATTTTTTCAATGATTGACCTTAAGCTTACATAATTAAATCCTAGATAAAAAAATTAGCGACAAAATTAAAATTATAGTTTGTAGTAAAAAATTCCAAGTTATAGAAGGAGATGAAGGAGTTGTCAATGGAAATAAAAACAAAAATATCCATTTAAGTTATAAATTTGTAGCGTGTGTGGTGATATACACCTGACAGACTGTATTTCAATATCTAAAGCCAGATTGGCCGCGTTGAGGCCGAAATCAAGTTCTATCTTTCTCTCTTTTTCTCTTTTTCTGAATTTAGTAGTGTTGCAACAATGTCCTGTAGATTATTAATCCTCCAAATACGTGAACTATGTTTTTTAGTGGCATAGACATTTAACCAAAGTTTGCTTCATCTCCGAACAAAATTTTCAAAGGAAATTGTGGGTTAATAAAAAGTTTCCTTCGGTGCTGAGTCTAATCGTCTTGAGTTGCCAAGCAGAACCAACATAATGCGCTAATTTTCATGTAAGCTGCTTATTGAAGCTGTAAAACTTAAAAAATTAAAATTTCCGTGATTTCTGTGGAGCCTTTCTGTTTTCTGTTACTTTATGCATCCATAAAAACTTCTATAAATTATTAGCGATCCCCAACTTAATAAAAAAAGTTTCTGTTTCAGCCTGTCAACAAGCTGTCACATATGAATTTTTTTTTTTTAGAAATATCTCATTACTGTCGTAGTAATTAATTGATTTACAGAATTCTGCCGTTTTTTATATTTGTATGGACAGTTCAACTTACTTCACCTCATTATGCTACGCTCTTAATTACTTCATAAATATTTTCGCCATTCTCGCGCGTCTAGTTAAGTCATTTGGTGCAACATTGACGCGGCAATGGCAAAGCTATATGAAAGGCAATTGACTGATTATGAATGCTATTGAGGCGCCCATAGCAGCGATTTGATAGCCCCAGGAAAACAAGTCACGATCAAAGCTGGCAATTAAAAGTGCAAAAGAATGAAAATAATAATAAAAAAAGATCTTAATCTAACCGCCATAGAGCAGCAAATAGCTGCTTTTGGTTGCTCTACAGCAAAAAAAATTCAAATTCAGGTTCATGTCACTGCAGCTGCATTTTTAATAATCATCACCGACTACAGACACACACACATTTGTGCAAATATATTTTATGACAAACAAAGTAGCAATTTCAATTAAGTTGTGTGCACAATTTGTAAGTATCCCGCCGCTGTTGGCAGCCGAGTCTTTGGCCATAAACAGAATTCAATTAATTTTGCATTCGTTGACCGACCAATGGTGTAGCCGTTCACACATGCCCATTCACAGCATGGATATTGTACTTTGTGTGAGTGTATTGGTGGAATATTTAGATTGCCTTATGGCTCCACTTTTGGCTAGGCCATCAACCACCTCTCGATGTGCCAGCTACTTACTTCACAGCACAACAGCAGTTCAATGTTAATTGCCAGCATTAATGTCAACCTTTGCCAAAAACCGCAACATGTTGCCGCCGCTTACGTATGATGAGTGGCAACATT
This sequence comes from Anastrepha ludens, assembly GCF_028408465.1. NCBI lineage: Eukaryota > Metazoa > Arthropoda > Insecta > Diptera > Tephritidae > Anastrepha > Anastrepha ludens. Next base: position 183,393,666 of record NC_071498.1, on the reverse strand, counting down.
TTACAACACTCAAGAACATTTAGCAACAATTTGCGTTTTTATTGCCGCTCACAAAATGGCCAATAAAGTTAGTAGCTTAATTTGAGATATTTATTGATTTATTTAGCATTTGGTATTGATCGAATTAGAGAATGTATGGACCTTGTTTTAATACTTCCTAGCAGCGTTAATTGGAAGCATAGATAGCAGGATTTACTAGATTTCGCGGGGAGCGAGATAGATAATAACTGTCCAAGAACTTGATATCAAAGATGCATTTAATATGAAATAGCTTTTCTCAAATCTCCAAAATTAATTCTCAACAAGCAAACTATAGCGTCCTCACCTTGGAAGGCACTTTTTAATGGAAAATTTTCTTATTTATTAACTTGTACAGCGCTTCCTAAAGGTAATCGGAAATCTAATCCAATAATTTTATCTTAGGTCAGCATTCAAAAACTCATTTTTTAATCATTTTTGCAAACACTAAGCTTTCTCTTTAAAGCTATAATTAAAAATTTGGAGGAAAGAAAAATAATATTTAATTTACGAAATGAAGGAAAAACATTAAAAGAGATATCAAGTTCCATAAAGCGAAACCTTTCTAGAGGATTTTACCAGAGATTTCGTTAAACTTAGGACAGCGATCAGGAAGGCCTGAAAAAGTCCCCCGATAAGTTCGTTATTATTTTAAAAAACGAGAGAAATCCTCTTCGCGAGATTACAGAATAAACACTAGGGGGGAAGTACATTTATGGTAAAAATGAGTTTTGGTCAAATGTAGTAAGCTTTAAATTTAGTAAAGATAGGCTTGTCTGTATGATTGTTCATATATGACAAAGTTCATCGACTTTATTTTAATTCAATGTCATGATTAGCCGTTGGTTCAAATCCATTATTCAACCTTATAGCAATCGAAAAATTGATTTCCATAGAATTTGATCCTCCCGAATACTCTTAATTGCATGCGTTTACCACACAAATATACCAAATGGATAAACATTAGTTTGGAAAAGCTTTATTGCGCAGTCATCTTAACCCGTACGAGTTTTCCTTCTGCGATAAAACCCACTAAAATTTATGTTTCAATATTTCTTTGGAACACTTGAGTTAGAGGGAACTTTTTTTTTAATTAGCTTTCAACACAAATGGTTTGATAAAGGGTCAAAAAGCCTTTTTAGGTTAGGTTAGGTTAGGTAGAGGATTAAAATTAACTAGAAAAAGCCCCTCGTTAAATTCTAATACAGTACCGAGGATCGAAATTATATTGAAGTTGTTTTTTAATTTTATAATTTGATAATTTTAATTTATTTTAACAATTTAAAAACTTTATCTTAATCACCCGTAAAAAAATTAAAAAAAAAACTCGGATCATCTGCACTGAGTTAATTCTTTGTTGAGTGACCAGAGTTAGGCAGCATCGTCGATACAAAAATCTAATTTTTGGTTGTATTAATCATTCACTATTAAACGCTTGTGTCACTACAAATTGCCGTCTTTCAGCAAGCTTAAATTAATGTATAGTAAGTAAGCAAACATTTTTCAATGCAAATACTCATTTTCTGATTTAAATGAGCAAACCTGATTTGCATATTTGGCAAATAGCAACGAATTAACATTTCAGGCAAAGTAAGCGTAGCACTACCACTGAGCAATCATGGCTTCAGTAGCGAGTTAATAGACATATTCGGCGTCTACATACACACATGTAGGTGCAAAAAACCTTTTTACATCACAGGCTGTCTAAGCACTGTCTGCCACAGGCAGTGGCCGCCGTACACCTAGCACCGACAACCCGCGACGAAACTTTAGCATTTTTACCAAATTCGACTTTGCATTTAAATCTTTGAAAGCTTTTTGTAACAATTGTACAATTTTCAAATTTTAGTATAGTAAAGTGAGGCCCTATGCTCCACTTGGAGAGGAGAATAGCATTAAGTAAGTAGAGTGCAAGTTTGAAGTTGATTTTTTATAATTTTTTAGCTGACGAAGTTATGCAATCTCTTCCAAAAAATTGCTCTAAAATGTGTGGTCGAAATGTTGAAGTGCTATCGTTTTGTCGCGGGCTGTATGTAAACACATAGCCACGCATGCGGTGTCAAAGGAACATACATATATATGTACATGCATACATTCAGAAAAAAAAAGAAATTTCATATTTAAATGTCTGTGTATTTTGTCGCCACACAAAGATTTCGGTTTGCAGCCCACACAGTGACGGACGTCTGAAAGAAATCACCGAATAGGTATTTGTTAATATTTCTCATATTTTTACTTAAAGTATTCTGTCGTAAATCCCGCTCTAACGTTTTATACTTCAAATAGGTTTTAATAGTTGATTATAAATCAAATGACTCGCTGCGATTGCCGGCGTGCCAACATTTGTTTGCGGTGTTGAAAAGTTGCTCAAACGTTTTGCTGTCAGTGCACATTTTTCTTGTGTTGTATTGTTTTTCGTGTTTTTTTTTACTTCATTTTATTTTTTATATTGTATAATTCACTACATTTTTCTAGGTCAATACTAGTCATTAGCCTCATGGCTGCCAGCCAAGTTTGCTTTGGTTTGATTGTTTTTTCTTGGCAGGCTTTTAACATTTAAAGCTTCTATCAAGTGGACGTTTAGTTTTGCAGTCGTTAGGCTTTTCTTACCTGACTCAAGTGAATTTGTATAAATTTTTTTGGCTTTACAGTCGCGCTTGCGTGTTAGCTGTCTTCTCAAATGACATTTATTTACACTTTACGTCGCATTAGGCATTGTTTTGGCGGGAATAGTAATGAGGAACAGATGGTCATGAAGAAGGCATGGGCAGGTGCTTATTTATAGATATATACCTTTTTCTTCTTAAGGTATAATGATATAGTTGTTGGATTTGTTAGCTTGCAAATTTTATACAATATCTTTTGGTATTTGTGAACTGTTTTAGAAGACTTAGGGCCCTCAGCACTAAGTCTCTTATAAAAACCATCCAGTCGGTGCGATTTTGAGCCACTTTTTCCTGCATAACTGGGCGTACTTTGCTGGGAATGCGTACCTTGCCAAGAGTACCTGGTTTATCAACGAAAGCCAACGACCACAAATCGTAGTCCAAAGGGTGAAATAAAAGACTTATGATGATCAAATTACAGACCAAATTCTTATAATGGCTTGGCCACCAACAAAGTCATGGAATGAATAGCAATACGTGTAATCAATAACTTGCGAATGATTTACCCGTAGCGCTTTCCATTATCATTCGGGTTAATGTTGGCTGGTTGCATTTTGAAACAACGACATTTCGAACGTCTCGTGAGGATTACTTTCTCTCCAAACATGTCAAATTTGATTATACGGTAGCACCAGTCCCTTGTCTGGCCAGCTCGTCTGCTTCGCAGTTTCCCCTAATGTCGCTATGACGAGGTCGTAAAACAACAATAAGAATGTCGTATATGGGCGAAGTGCTCTGTAACTTTGCCAAACGGGGCGTGAATTTTGGAAATAAACTGCCACCACTTGCGAATTGTGTAATTTGTGGTCAGGGCTTATAATAGTAACATAAAAGTCGCCTAAAGGGGAGAAATATATTTTAAATTTACAAATTCCATTTTGTCATCAAAATATGCTAACCACTGTCATGGTTCTATAAACACTCCAAGTGTCGTATTTTTAAGTAGAGTTATAATAAATGCACGAAACCTTAAAAGAACCTAAAATCATAAATTTTATCGTCACATTTAGTGATTATAATCATGTCCTAAGAGCCTATAAACCTCACTTTAAATGAGTTACGGCGCTGTGCATTGAGGTCAGCTTCTTCCACTGTATGAGTTAAACAGGCATTAAGGAAACAGCCACATTCATACATACATACATACTCGCATAATACACAGGAGTTACCTGCATAGTTCTAAGCATCAATGTACGTGCGTACGAGGGTCGTTTGAAAAGTCCGTGCAAAAATAAAAACTACTTAATTTCTTGGGGAAAACCTTTCTTATTTTTCGATATTATTTCCACTAAGGCTTATAAACTTCGTACAACGCTGTTATAGTTTGTTGATTCCTTCCGAATTTGGATTTGTACAAGTCTGAAAAATAACCATATTTTTCTGCAATCAGCTCCTCATTTAAATAAACTCCTTTTGCTGCCTCCCCATTTTTTCAAATTGGGGAGCAAATAGGAATCCTAGGGATCCGAGGAAGCCGAGTTTGGAGAATAGGGGATGTGAAGCGAGTTGGAACTTTTTTTCCATTAGCCTCTTTGGTACGGATTTATTTGAGAAAATATTTGCATGTGAAACGGATTTAATATTTGGCTGCTGGAGTACATTTTACGTAAGAATTCATTCATTTCTAAAAATTAAAATATTAAAGATATTAGCGATTAGTGCATATTTAATTGTCTTAACTCAAATGACGTGTAGCGTCATCCGTACCTAGGGCAAACAAATGCATGACGTGTATCAGAGTCAAATGAACCCAAGAAGTTCATTTTGCGAGCAGAACTGCTGCGGCGTGCGCTGGTGCGTTGTCTTGATGGAAAAGGAAAACCACTCGACTTCTTCGTTTCTAACGAATGCCAAACACAAAGAAATATACCGATCGGGCTGAAACTTAGTGTGTGGCCTTCCAAGATAAGACTACTAACTAACCATAATATCTATACGCGCTAGTAGTGCCATCTCTCAAACTCTGCACGGACTTTCCCAATGACCCTCGTATGTATGCATGTTCACATATGTCCACACCACCATCTACGCACATAGGATTTTTCTAAGTTTATAGCCACAAACATTCAAATAATAACAAAGATTTCACAAATTGTCTAATAAGCTACTGTCCAACTATCAGTGGTGAAAATCTATTTGCTAGCCACAGCGATCGCTTTGTCCAGGTTACCTAAGTGATCGTGTGAGTTGGGGTTTCCGATTCTTGGTTTTGTTTATCTGCTTAAACTTTTTTCTCTTTTTCGCTTTTAATGTCATCATTTTTCAACTAATATCACGATCAAATTTTTATAGTCATAATATTTTTCCACGGACGTGCTTAATATTTTATCAGTGATTTTCCCCACTTTTTCATTTTTAATAGTTGTCGGCGTCTGCAAAAAATTTCTTTTACAACGAAGTGAATTTAATCTAAGTATATAATCACACGAAATGCTGCTTTATTTGGGTGAATGCTTCAGACCATTTGTTCAGCTGAATCTCTGGTTTCAAGCTTCCGCACCAAGCAACTGCATCTTCAATGGGCAAACAGCAAGCAGTCAGCAATATTGTTCGGCAATTTGTATATATCAATTTTTCTTGAATGCCTTTTGCTTTTTGTTTGCGTATTTCTGCTGGTGGCAACATTTGTCTTGGATATGAGCATCTGAATAGATGATAGTTCAGAAAAGTTCGTCGGCTGGCCACATATGCGATTTATATTTCTTGTGAAAAAAAAATGTTTGTAGCCAGCAACCAACACTCTTTGAGTTCTTACTTGCAACGCAATGTAGCTTTGAAAGTTGGCGATTTATATTTGCAGCAGCTTCTTTGTCTGATTTATTGAATCCATTAGTTTGGCTGACACTTTCAAAAGACGCGTATTTGTACACTCGCTTATGTGCGATTTATTTTCATATCAAAATCAATTCCCTGAGCAAATATGCGTCTGCTGGTTTGCTGCCTTTAGCTTTTCAGGTTTTCCACTTAAACAATAGTTCCTATTATACCAAACTTTATTTTTATTTCAGCTACGCACGCGAATATTTACACACTTGCGATATGTATGTATGCGTGTATATAAGTATATGTATGTATATATTATTATTAATGCATTAATGAGTGAAAATACATACTCACATGCTCAGTTCGCATTTGCATAATAAAGCAATAATTTCCCTTTTCATTAAAAACAACACAACAATAACATATAATTTTGTACTACGAGTATATTTTTATTATATTTTTTTGTTTTCTTTTCAGGTATGTGCGCTTCCATTCCAGACAATATCGTTTTGTACGCCTCTGCCTTTTTCCATTGAATTCCCAGGTGTGCATGTAAGTATGTATGAGCTGCTGGGCTATGGATTTCCTGTCGAAAATGGTGTTAAATCGTCTGTTCGAAAGAAATCTAGCGTGGCACACTAGCAAAGCACACTCGAAAAAATTATGTTGCATGAAATCATGAAATAAATGACGATAAAATCAATGGCGTTGGGGGGAAAAATAATAATTGGAAAAAGGGAAGTCTAGGAACAAATTGTGAAAAACCAAACAGTCTATGATATTAATAGTTTATAGTTAAATGATGAGCTGTGGTCTTAGGGAGAGACATTTAGTTGAGCTTTCAAATCTGTTACTGCTGCTCAATCCCCTTTTTTTGTTTTAGGTTAAACTTCTTAGGCGTTGATGGACGAGCGAGAATGGAGAGTATAATTTCAAGGCCATGCAACGTTTTGGGCATTTTCGTTCCGCGAGAGAGAAAAAGATATAACGTAGGGGAAAAAGGAGAGAGAGAGCTATACCTTGTATATATCTTAGATACACTTTAGGCTATTTTTTCTGAGTTTTTCCTTGTGGTTACTAATTTCTAGTAAGAAATAACACTCCTACTTTTTGGCGCTTGTTGGTACAAACTTGTAGGAAATATATTTTGGGTGCCTACTTTTAGGCGTTATACTACGGTATGGTGCATACTGTTTGGGGCGTCCCAATTTTTTTGGCGTTTTTTGTTTTTGGTGGCTACTTTATCTACACCAGACGTCTCTTCTCCGTGTTTTGTAAATTTTGTCTATTTGTTTTCTCTGCAACTGTTGTGAATTTATTTAGATATATATTCTTTCTCTCTCTCTCTCTCTCTCTCTCTCTCTCATTCTCTCTCGGGTCTCTCCCTCTTTCTCTGTCGGGCTTGAAACACTAAACACACTTTTTTGTGTTTTTTTTTTTGTTTTGAGCTGACGGCGAGTTTTTCACTTGAATCATTACATCTGCTCTAAAAGTGTCTAGTTTAGATTTCATGCCATCTGGACCTTCTCTTTGGGCTCTTTAAAGGCTTACTTGTGGCCATTTAGGCAACAATGGTAAAAAACTTGCTCGAAAGAATACTTCTACGAATGAATACTGAAGTTAACATTGTTGAAAACCATTTCTTTACACATTTATCAGTTTTGAATATTTAATTTTTTTTATATCCTTGTTCACTCCGCTCGGGAGCATAGGACCTCGGCAAGACTCTTCCATGGTACACGGTTCTGGGCTGTTATTTTTGCGCCACCCCATGTGATGTCGGCATCTGCTTAGTTCGCGCCACATCGACCTTCGCCAAGTGATTTTTGGCCGACCGCGACCTCTGCTTCCTTGCGTGTTCCAGTCCAGAGCCATTGTCGTGATGCTATCTGGTGGTTTTCTAAGCGTGTGACCTATCCATCGCCACTTCATAATTCCACTCTTGTATTACCCAGCAAAGCATCAAAAGACGTTAACTGAAATATCGGCTGTTCTTTCTTACCGCAATCAGTTCCGTGTGAAAATCTTTGAAGGCGTCCACTTATCTTTTCGTCCACTTTGTCTTTTACAGTGTCGTTTTTTTCTGGTCAAGGTTTACAGCTAAATAGCAGTTAATGCATACGAAATTAATTATATGGTAAACTCATTTGCTTTTGCCTTTCCGTATGTGTCTCGAATAATCGTTTGTGTGTATATGTATGTCCATATAAATCTCGTACGTGCCGCAAATTTGATCTGTATATGGCTGCATATGTGAACCAAATCTAAATTAGCATAATATTCTCGGCAGCTTTTAATTATGGAGAATAGAAAAACTACATTTATCGCTAAACGCCACCGCATTATTTAGATGTTGTCGGTACATACATACATTCATATGTAAAACGGATTAGCTTGGCGCTCGAGATCAAAAGTTCAAAATAGTAAAACACTTTTGCTACTCATTTTTTTTTCGTTGGTATGTCTTCGTTATTCGACTACTTCCCAATGTTTTTTCTTCACTCCGTTTCCTTAATATTTCATTTTATTTTCCCCCACTCCTTCAATTGAAATGCCGACGCCAACCATCAGCTATAACACACAGACACCGATTTGTGGAAATTATTTGTCTTAACCAACTTAGCTGGAATTTATTTAAACGGTCTCTAAGTGCCATTTGCGATTTGCGAGTTGGGTGGGTAGGTGGGTAGGTGGGATGCTTCTGGCGTTCGCGTTGGCTAACTGTGGTGGATGGAAGGACGGCTTACCTGTATTTGCTGTCGTTTGCTTAATCATTTGTTTGTTTTCATGTTTTGTTTGTATAAACAATGTAGTAATAAGAAACACAACAACTACATATTTCCGGAGTCTAAATGGCAACATTGATTTAAAAGTATACTTAACATTCGTAGGCTAAAGCGTTCATTGGGGCTAGCATTACTGAGAAATATTTCTATTAACTCATTTTTGAATTGCTGTTTTTTCTACTTCTTCAATTACAGCTAGATTTTTCTGTTCGCTTTTTTTCTTTACGTAGATTGATATGTTATTGTTCGGTTACACGATTTACAGCCCTGCGCGCTTTGTGGAGACGCAGTAAATTTATTGCTACAGTACTCTCACGGTAGCGTGAGGTATTTTGATGGCAGTTTGCGCAGCCACCTGCACAGTAGTGGGATATGCTTCACTGGCTTTGGTCGCTGCAACGACCAGTCCCCAGAAGCTCCAATACACCTTCTTCTTAAATGCAGCGCGAGGAAGGTTGAGACATCTCGGCCAATTGCAGCCAGAAGAAAGGCATGTACGCTGAGCCCAACCCAGCTGTATCTTAAGTTTAATGAAGAACTGGGTTTGGATGAGGTACTGTGATGAGTAAAGGGCGCAACAGACCACGATGTCAAAGTGCAGACCTCAAATCAAATCTATATATCTCCCAAACATGAACTTATAAAAATAAAGATAATTCACATTTGAGAAAATCAACGGACTTCCAATTGCCCAAATGAACTAATCTTTAGAAACTGTTGGAGTAACTTAGACCAATTTGTAACTTTTCAAATCGCTTGCAAATAAACTTTTGTGAATATTTAGAAATTTTGCACAAATTAAATTTCATTTTTATGTATCGCAACAAGGTATTCTAAACTTATTTTTGATATGCACTGCTGGATGATTTTGATGTTAGGTTGTGCTCGCTTAATGCAGTGTTCACATTATCGCGATCGCACTGTAAATGCAAAATTAACATTTTTATGGTGTTATACCATTTGTTCATATTTATTTACACTTTACACTTATTCATCTATTTATAGTTTTGAATACCATTTTTACGTGATTTCGTTGTTGTTTTGTTTTTCATTCGTCTGCCCTCGTCCGTAAAAGCGCCATTAAATTCGTCTGGCTGACTTTATTTTCTGTTATACAATGAAACTGAGTATTTGCTATATAAATTTATAATATTATATGTATGGATATCTGAACTTTTGACAAGACAACTTAAATCGACTTGGCGCTTTCCCTGCCAACAACAAATTACTGGGTGCCAATGCAATATTTAAGTTATTAATCGTTCGTAGAAGTTGCTTAAGAATCAGTCTTAATAAAAAATGTGTTAAAATATAGTCTGTTTATGAAATAACAGTAGTATTGAACTAAAAGCCAAAAGTGCTAAAGTGAATTATCTCACTTTGTCAGACGTATTTGTATTGTTTCTGTCGCGCTTTCAATGTTAGATGCATTTCGTGTCACGTACCTTATTGTGTATGCATGTTTGTATATATAGGCGCCACTTTTTGTCTCGATCTAAATGGGTGACAAATTTGTAATACGCGGTATAATTTAATTAAATCAGTTATTCTTTTTCTTTCCGCAATAACTGCTTAAGGGGTAACACCACTCTACACGCGTAAAATAAACACGATTTTTAAAGAATTTTTTTGTATAGAAAGAAAGGGAAAACAATCACTCTGATTTGGGAAGTTATTACTTATATACTAAAATACAAAACAACAAAGTTTGATCGAAAAATTTTACAAAATGGCGGCATTGGAGACATTTTTGTAATGTGGTTTCTCTTGAAGGAGCTCCGCGGCACGCAGCACAGAGGGTGCAAATTTTAATCTGGAACAAGGACATTTTTTTTTCTTAATCTAGATAAGAATAGCTAGAGAAACACGTAGGGGATTTAAAAAATATTTATTTTTGTGGAATTAGCAAGCATTTGAAGGGAAAAACTCTATTTTGGACTAAAAAAAACGGCACTTAAATAATTATAACAATCGTTTAAATTAATCTATCGAAAATCCCCTACGCTCTTCTCTTAAGAAGGTTATTATATACACGTAGTGAAAAACCTGATTAAAAATATTTAAAATTGGTTGAGTTATGCTGCGTGCCAATTTCAGAAAACGTGTTTTGAGAAAAACGCGTTTAAAGTTTGGAAATTTGGAGAAATCGTTAGGTAGCAGTCACTAACGCTTGGTTAAAAGCTTAAAATATTTATGAAATAAACTTCGGTAACGTATACAACTTTTTGTTCTGTATTTTAAAAGGTTCAAAGAATTTTTTAAGCTTATAAAAAAAAAATCAATTTTTTGAAATTTCTAGAGTGGTGTTACCCCTTAAGCGATTTTGGCGAAATTTAACAAAGCACGCCAGGCGTTTCTTACACTAACCGGCGCCAGTTGGATGCCCGAAGTGAAGCCAAGTCCTTCTCCATCTGATTTTTCCAATGCAAAAGAGGCCTACCTCTGCTTTTCCACCAGCCGGTTCTGTATCGAATACTTTCAGAACTGGCATGGACGACATTACCAAAGAAGCACTTGTTGTTAAGAAAGCTTCTCCGTTGGATTTCAGGTTGTTAATTATTATCGGTGCCGGTTCCTAAATCCACAAACGAAGTCTCTTACTGTTTTAAAATCACAACTGTGCACAATGACGTGGGTGCGAAACGCGGGTGCGCCGACTGTTTGTTTGGGGCAGGAGATACTTCGTCCTGTCCTCGTTCACCACCAGTGCCATTCGCTTCTTTATTCAGCTTAGAAAATACAGAACTAGCAACGCGGTTGTCAGGACCAACGATGTCGGCAAACGCCAGCAATTGTGCGCTCTTAAAATAAATTGTGCCTGAGCGTATTATTTTCTAGTATCGGGTTAAAGAAGTCAACCGATAGCGAGCCACCCTGTTATTAGTTAGCATAATAAAATGAGATCCAATTTACAAAATTACATATTTCAAAGAACTGACATATCAAATTTAGTTTACTGAACTATAACTGCAAACCAAGTTGAGGAGCTTAACAACTCTTCGGTTGTCATAAAAAATATTTTTTTGAATTCTTTCTTAGATCATAGATATTTTTTACATTCTTGTCTGACGTCACATTTATCACATTATTTAAGGTTTATGAGCAGCAAAGTAAGAATTTCGTTATAAAAAGTATGAAAATAAGCGCGTCAAAAAGGATACTGGATTTTGGTACACCAGAGGAAGCAACAAAAGGAGTTGAGATCTATCTAGTGTAATAACACGAAGTCTACTACATAATTAGGAGCTACTCCAATGCCGAAGCCCAAAAGGGCAGTTTTATAACTTAAGATTCTATGAGGTACCTTGTCGGTACTTGAAGCCCAGACAAAAAAACTAAAAACAATATTCACTAAATGCGGCGAGATTTGAACAGCAGCATTCCCCGTACATGTATGAGTAATGTTTATGATGCCACAACAAAAACAACCTAGCTGCCAGTTGCCTAACTCCTCTAATGTTATTAGTTATAATATTTTTAAAATAAACAAAAAATTAGGGTTAAAATGATGGGAGTTACATTTTAAGAAATTATTTACTTTTTATCGTGTCTTTGAAGTTTGAATTTGGATTTATATGGTTTTGTTTAGGAACGGAGCTAAACTTATATAAAAGAAATTAATGAGCATAACAAAAACAAAACGCATACTCAAAACTGTTAAAAATGTTCGCTGGCTGTTAAATTAAAAAATGTGTTTTTCAGTAGAAGCCTCAAAAAAAAGAGAAAAAATACTAAGCATCCAAAAGTTTTGCCTAAGTGAATTTTATTTTCCCACTATAACACCTCTAAACTATGGCCGCAGAAATGTATGCAAATATGTATGCAGGTATGTAAAATTGCTTTGTATTTTTGCCTGTCGCCAGCAGTCTGCCTGCCAGAGTGTAGAAGTGAAGTGGACGTGGAATTCGTTGCTGTGCGATTGCGCACCTACTCAAGCCATTTTTGGTGTCTTTACCAAACAAAAAGTAAAAATTATTTTGTTTGTTTTTTAGTGTCACATTTTTCAAAATTAACACGCCGCCTTATTGCTAAGTTCTTGTTGCTACATACAAATTTTATTTACGTGAAAAGCCTTTGGGTTTTATTTGGTAATTTGAATTTGTTTTTGGCGTTCATTTGCCTATCAATACAATCACCTGCAAAGAAAAGGAAAGAAAAATTAAATACAACACATGTGTCTGTTTGTTTATGTGTGTATGTAAATATAGCTTTTACAAGTATGATAAAAATACTAAAAGATTTACTCTCAGACTATGATGACAGAACTAAACAGCCGCAAATGAAATATTTTGAGCTTTTCCACTCCTTTTGGATATTTAAACTATTTTGCTTTATCTCTGGCAAAGCCTGAGCTGTCGATGCAGTAACGGACATAGCCGAAGCTTAGCAAACCGATTGACTTTCTTGATTGATTTTCAGAGCTCTGAATTTTTTCAAAAAGCATTCTTTTCTCAGCTTATTAGCATCGTAGATTTGACTTTTTAGGACAGAAACTAGTGAAGACGATTTGCTACCATTTTTTGTTAACTTCGTAGAATTCGCATTACGAGCTGAGCAAAAAAAAATCAAAAATAATTTAGGTATTTAATAAGTTTTGAGTTGCTTTCTTTTCAAATTGAAGGTCTTGAGAAGCGACACACTCGATGCTTTTGAATATACCCGACTCTTAACAGAATCAATATCGAAATATTGGACTCCCAAAATTGCTCGGAACTGCGCAGCACTTATTTATATTAGCCGCTTTCGACTCGCGAATTCTCTGCTCGCTTAGCGAAGAGTTCATACGGGAAAGCAACAACAAATTAATCGCGCAGAAGCTCCCTAGTTTATAGCTCGTGAGCAACTGATTCAGATCAGTATTTCCACAACTCTTTTCTGGCCAACTGTCGGCGAAGTAGCTCAGAGGTGCCAAATAGTCGTAAGCAACCAGAAATTCGCTAGTCGCAGATTGGGAAAGGTGTCCTAGAATAAATCTTTTGCGCTTCGACACAATCATCATTTCCAATGACAGCAGCGCCACAAATACACACCTTTATTTGTTGCACAAAAGAGCAGTGTTGCACACACACACACACACTCACATTCATATATGGTGCGCATACGTTTACCGATGGCTGGTCACTGGCCCTGTTTTAGCGCGCCCCACTCGTGCAATCGCAAGTCAGTTCATCACTCACTCGCTCGCCACCAGCCGTCATCTCTCGTACGAGTATATGCAGTTTATTTGCGGCCATGTGGGTGGGGGGTGGTGTGGTGTTGCACAAATTTGGCAGCGTTATGTGTCATAGCGAACAACGTGCCACAAACAAACGGACGTCGTCGGAGCTATATACAACCAACCTATCACAACTGAAATCGTGTTGACTGCTCGCTGTGTGCTCTCCTTCCGCTCCTGCTGTCCCGTCCACCTTCCGCTGCATTCTTCTATTTCGCTACTCACTCCTACACTCATTGTAAAAATGATGAGTGTGTGACCAAAGTAGAAAAAGTCAACAAAAAATAGCAAACCCAACCAAGAGAAAAATGAAAATGAAAAACTGCGAAAAACCGCAAAACTTTATGCAACGATGTGCAACGCGTTGGTTGGCTGACAACAACGATCGCTGTCGCGCTGTGTCTGGGCGCGTCAACGCCTGCGTCGACGGCGCGCTTCGTCAGTGCAGTGCAGTTGCAGCGGCTGTTGTCGTTTGGCCGCCATCGCAATCTAATGTCAGATAGTTTTGCGGTCGCTAACCCCCAGTGGAAGGAAAAACATGTAGTATGGTGCCACAAACGCACACAAACACATCGTATAATGAGTGATTCCACTTTTGCATGACAGTTTCTTTATAAGCGCGCATGAAATAAGTATTCATATGTGCGCGTATTTTATTTTAGATTTTCTTTAATTTTTGTTATTCTAATTTTTGCAGTCTTTTTTCGCATTTATGCGAGTATTCTTGCGGCTGTTTGCTTTCGAGCGTTCGTGCGTGTGCGCGTCTTACTGCGTGCATTGAATGCAAATTTCGTATGCACTCACGCACTCACATGCACTGCCATCTTCCAACGCTTAAATAAATGTCTAAACTGCCTTCTGTCTTTGCTGTGCGTCGATTTTTCTTATTTTGCTCCTTCTCTCTATTTTATTAGTTCAATGAATTATGCGGCCTCTATTAAAAAAGAAACCAAATGAGCTTTTTGCAAGTAGAGACAATCGGTGCATATTTTATGAAATATATAAATAAGTAATCAAATAAGTAAATGCATTTTTTTCTATTAATTTATTCACTTTCTGCTTGGACATGCAATTTTAAGTTCTCAAACGAGCTATCCATGTCCTTTCTGGATTGTTATTTAGGTATGGCTGCGGTCGCTGCACAAAGTTTTCCTTTCATCGTCAAATAGAGTTTGAGAAGTAGATAATCGCTGCCTTGTTATTATTTAAATTGCACTAGGCGGTAAAAGAAATGCAACGTAAATCGATTAAAGCCAGGGTGCCAAGTCTGGTGGCAACGACAAAGGGTACATTATCATGCAAAAGTCACTAGCTTTAGGCCTATTGCGACGTCTTCACAGTTGACTGAGGAATTCCCAATTTCTTCTCAGACATTTTTTTATTACTTCTAATGAAATTACACACTTTTTCGATGCTTTCTGCAGATAGTCCACATTTGCTCGCTTGCACCCTATTGAAATCGCTTTTACTACTGGTCGATTGGTTCACGGGATAAACAGTCTTACTTAAAAAAAAATACAGTTTTTTGGTGTAGGGAGTGTATGAATGTAACATACTACAGATACACGGGAGGTATACATACTTATATATACATTTTGCCGTCATATAGCAGTTTAACTTAAACTTCCACTAGAGTTGTGCCATTGCTTTTATGAAAGTTCAGCTGTAATTTAAACAAAAATGAAGAAACTTCACATTCTAATTTAATGAAAGCTAATATTTAGCTCTGCGCAGCCGGGGATACATGCGTCCTTACTTGCTTGTGTTCTTTTTTTTACGTTCTTAATTTTTCTCTAACTTCTTGATTTACTGCTGACGCTCGAACAGCAACCGTAGCTGCTTGCAGTCAGTCAGCCAAGCAATTCAAATCACATCGTCACGAGTTGTATGTTCTTCTCAGTCGAGATGATTGTATGACTTGTCGTTGGAATGATAATCCCAACGTAGATTGTAGAGGAAAGTAAAATTTATTCACTTATTTTTAGATCAGCAAAAGTAGCAGCGTTGCTCATTACTTGGTCGCATTTTTCTGTATGAGAAACGGATTCATTTTTTATTTTGTATTCATGCTGACAGAGAGGCAATTTTTCTCTAATTTTGAGTTAATTACCGTTTGCTAACTACATTCAAAATTGTCATTTATGCAGGGTCATTCAGGTTCGAATATGATTTTTACCTTTCCCTTACAAAGCCGATATTCTCAATTAGACGGTCTAGTCGAACGGGCGATTTAAAGTCTTGTAGCGAGTCAGATTACTAACATTTTTCGATAAATTTTTTTATAACGAAAATTTTTAAAAAGTAACAGAAAAATGTTGCAATGTAGCAAAATTGCAAACCTTAAATGTAGGACTTTCGTGGTTGATTGCAAATATTTTTATGCGGTTCTCGAGCGCCAAAGGAGGCGTCATCAAACTGTCACAGCTTTCAAATAAAGGTAGTGCTAAAAAATAATTTTAAACTTGAAAGACAAGACCCTGATTTAATTTTTCCTAATGTATGTAAGTGTTGTCTTAAACTTAAGTCAAATATTTGGAAGAACTTGAAGACTTCTCAAATTTTAATATTTTTTCTCACGCAAAAAATACCTAAGCAGTGTTGAATAATTTCCTACTCTCGAAATTCATCATCAGTTTTCAAGTTTTCAGTAGATACTCGCGGCTTTTGGATTTTAATTATAGTAACAGCAATTATTGAGCTTTTGACCAATCGAACTTCTCCTTAACCACCCCCACTTGTCCCACCTTCGTTATTATCGCCCCGCATGATACGCAACGCTATTTTTAATCACAATTAACATTTACAAACACTGGTTTGCAATTCGATTGATTGCCTTTGGTACACACACTGACTTCACGTATTCATAGCTGCGCTCTGACGCCACCCAAACCCGCGTCTCTCCCACTCCATGACAGAGCTCAATTATCTTATCAGTGTGCAATAAAGGCAGTTAGAGCTCACTAAAGTGCCTTCTCTACGCGATTGCAAACAACTATTTATAACTATGCGCGTATGTTTAGTGATATTTAATGATCTAATTTCATTTCAATTGTTTTTTTTTTATTTGAATTATTAATTGTTTCGTTTGTTATCGGTTGACAACCCTTTAAAAGTTCGCCTGTGCCACAGTTTGTACAATTTTTTTTTGAGGTTCTGTAAAAGTAAAAAAATTACGAATACGTTTTGCAATGAGTGGCAAGATGCCGGTTGATGTGATAAGGATATTCTCGCTTCGGCAATGCAAAGTTTATAGGAATAATTAATATTCGAGTAAGACCACCAAATGTTTATAACTGGCACACACACACATGAATGCACACAGAATTTGTATGCTACTTCGAAGAAAACATCTTAAGACGGTAAACTAAGTACTTTATACATTTGCGCAAAAAAATAGTGAAAGAGTCCTATGAAAATCAAAAAAAATTTAATTATTTAAGCGTAGTGTAGAGTTAACCACAAAGAATGAAAATCAAATTTATTATTTGATGCGTAGAAAAGTTGCATGCCATTTTATATTTGTAAGCAATAATTTTTTTATGGCTGCACATTTTCTGGTAAGTGTGAAAATCCTCTACACCTATGTATATACACACATATATTTTGTAACTTTGATTTTAGTTTGGATCTTTAGCTTTAATTTAATAATTCTTAATTTGAAAGCGTCATTATTTTTGAGAATTTTTAATTTATAGCTCACTAAATTTGCCATAGAGGCCAATGACCTGCCCGTATTAATATACCTTTACTTAACTTAAGCGCATACATTAAATGCAAGGCCTAGAAGTAGGCAACGAATTTGTAATGAGCACTGCTCCTTCATGCCAACACAAGCACTTAGTTTTTCACGCCAGTCGCCTCGTTCTCATGCTTTGCATAATAAATAAATTACCATAAATCCATACATTAGCAACACTTGTTGTTTTTGCTATTGTTTGTGCTTCACATTTTTCTGTGGCAAGCTGCAATTAACACGCCCACATTTTAAGTTTTAAGTTTTAAAGCGCCAGAGTTTACTTATGGCCACTTTGAGTGGCAATTCAAACTGCCAATTGGTTTTTGCTTAGGTGCAACAGGTTTATCGTATTTAAATGTGTAAAGTGACGATGTCTACAAATCTACAAATAAAACTGGGCCTGCACACTAAACCATGTAAAACATTGACAACAACAACAACAACAACAAATGCGATTTGTAAAAATTTGCACTGTTGCCACACGGTTTTGCCGTCATATCGACAGCAATTGCCTTACCTGCCAGCTGTTGCGACGTCGGCCGCACCTCTTGGCTGCCGGCGTCGCTGTTGAACTCAATTTGCATTGACTACACACGGCTAACTAAGCTCCGCTTTGTGCGACTCTGCGCTGTTCGGCGCGTTCATTGACTTTTCGGCATAGATAACTCTGTTTGCATTGCCGATTCGTTCAGTCACTCGCTCGTTCGTTCCAAGCTGGCCATACCCAATTGCGGTCGTTTGTTTTGCGGCAATCGTCGGGCATATCAGCTGCGTCGCGCTGACCGGCGGCAGCAAATAGTTGCAGTAGTTTTTATTGCCTATTTATTTGTTAATTGTTTCTTCTATTTTTACTATTGCTGCTTCGGCAACTTTTTGCTGGGTGGCAACCGTCCAATGCATTTAACACTTCACCTCCGCTTTACAATCCATTGCACAGGCGCACATTTCCTCCAGCTGCGCAAACGAGCACTTTACATACCAGTCACTGCCATCTAAGTCGATTGCGTGTTCACCGCAGTTTTGGATTTTGGTCTTGAGTGTTTAAATATGAAGTGGCATGCCACTAATGCCACATTTGTGATGGCTTTTAAAATATTAACACCGCAGCTGTCATCACCACCACCGATGTGTGTTAGTGCCAGCGCCAGGGGCCTGTATTGTTGCTATCGTCATCTTCACCATCCACAGTTTTTGATTCAGCATCGTCATCGGTAATAAATCATAAAAAAAAAAAAAAAAAATATACCCTACTAAGTATACGGATACTAGCAACGGTGCATTTTAATATAACTTATTGAAATTCTGTGGCAGCATTTCGTATTTGGACGTTTTTTTAGCACAATTTAAGCGATTGTTCAACAGTTGTAGTTGCATTTGACATTTGCACTTTTCGCGCCACAAGCTGCAACTGCCTTACGACGTTGCAACATGCATTATATGTTTGTACATATGTACGTGTATGAATATGTATTTGTGTGAGTTTACCACCTCGTCTGTAATAATTTGGCATTTGTTTGGATATGCGCCGTTGTTTCGAATTCATTGGCGTTAGGCCATTTGTTGCAGGCAGACATTTAAGATGCCTTTATAAATAATTATTTCTTTGCTTGTAGTCGGAATTGAAAATACCTATAAAATTCTTATCATATGGTTAAATATTTACCTATACTTGTATTGAGGAACTCGTCTGATAGAATAGTACGAAACCTATTAGAGTTTTCATTATCAGCTCTATACATTGTATCTGCTGTGAATAATAATACAGTTATGAAAACCCCAATCGTTTACACTGTTTTTCAACAACAAAAAAATATCAATGAGCGTTAAGCGGCGTTGGCATTGTAAAGTATTTAAGTATATTCATTTGTAGACGAACATGTTGCCAATGCAATGTTTAGATACATTTGTTGTGTGCTATTTAGACTTTGTAGAAATGGAGTGTTTGAAAGCATAACAACACAAACAAACTTTGTAAAGGCTAGTACTAACTTCGCAGCCGTGAATTTCGCCAGCAAGATTTATTGTCAAATGAGAAGAAACTTCACGTTTTTTATGAAATATTTCACAAAATAACAAGCAAATTCAATTACATCTCTGAATTTTTCAATTCGAAACTTTCACATGTAAATATCAGTAAAAACTGCATTCCAACTGGTCAGAGTGTCTAAAGATCAAAAGACGATTACTTTTAAGGAGTTTCAGAGGACATAATATTCAAGAATTGCTCAAAATTTAGCAACCTAATTGAAATTTTTATTTGCATTTGAGTAGTTTTATGACATATCGCTCGCGGCCAACCACAAATGTCCATAGCAATTTGTTGCAATAACTCAATTACAACAGCTACATATCATCTTATCAATAGATTTTTATCGCATGGCAGGTTTGCCAGAGCCGTACGCACGCAGACACACACATGCCTGCATGTTTAGATATAATACACTACAAGGGTGACCCTGTTGGAAATGACGTGGTGCCGAACTGGTTTACTTCAAGTAAATTCTAAACTATCACCAGTTTGCGTTCCTTCTATTTTTCATATAAGCAACTGGTCAATTTTACATGGAGATATTTTACAAAGCATCAATTGGAAGCGTCTGTTCGAAAGTTGGAAGTGGTACATACAGATACAATGTAGCCAATTTTGAACTAGATTTTCCATAGTTCCGAATCAAGGCTTTCTTCGAAGAATTCACTCCATCAGACTGAACTGGAAGTTTGTGTCATTAGTCCAAGTTTTTCCTGCAGAGAAGGTGCATATGCATGTATGTGTTTGGTTATAATGTATGTGAAAATGCTCATTGCAGTGGGTAGATGGAGTGCGCGCCGCCAACTATGTAGTCAGTCAGTCAGTCTTTCAGCCACCCACTTCCTCGAGGCGCAGCAAGTAATTTTCAGTTCCAAATACAATAATGAATAGCAATAGATGCACACATGCACACACACATAAGCACTTTCATATATGGCAGGTTTTAAATTTGTATGCGATATTTTTGCCTATTTTTCCTTTATTATTATTTATGCTGTTAAATAAATGTTTGTCTGCCGCCATGGCAATTTGCGCGAAATAACAATCAGCAATCAAGCCAATAAATTTTCTGTTGTTGCTAGTGTACTTGTGTATGTATGTACATACATATATTGTTCTGAGCGCTTGCACTTATTGCAACATAATTACAATTCCGCATACGCCACCGCAGCCCGCCAACGCCAATTGAGTGCGACGATGGGAACGCACAACGCTGCAGGGCCAGAGGACTGCCAGTCATGAGTTCGGCTGGTGAATTATTGCAGTTGAATTATTTTTAGTTGGCCCCACATTGTACTCACTGTACATATGTACGTATGTGTATATGTATGTAGGCATTTCGCATTTGTAAATAACACTCGCTTGCGTGTGTGTGTGTGCGGCTGTATCTCTGTGTCCGCTGGAACAAATAGTCATCATAATTACTGCATATTTGATATGTTCACATGTTTGCCTACATTTGAGGCTGCGACAAACAGCTGCTGCACTTAACAAGCTCGCAGGCACACACAAACACCTACTTATGCTTATAAGACAAAGTGGGCGCGGAGCGATCAGTGACTACGAACTGTTGCCACCAAGTGTTGTAGTGTCAAGTTGCGTTGTTCTTGTTGTTGTTGAGTTTGTATTATACTTTGCAAGTGCCTGCCTGCCTGCCTGCCTACCTAGTGCATTAGGCTTATTAGTCTTATTTGTTTGTATGTCTGTGTTTGTTGCTTTTTAGGCCAATAAACTGTTGGCGCATTTCGGTTGCTGCTTTTGCACTATGCCATTCCAACTTATCGCATGGCACTCATTCCTCAGTTAGCTATCAATTAGCAAATAAATTCAATTAAGTGCAAGAACAATACCAGTCTGTTAGATGGAAATGCCTTGCGATTTGAAGCATTGCCGTTATCTGCCTAATGTTACTGATTTCGGCAACCACTAATTTCTTTCATTTTGTATGTATGTGTGTGCATATTTCAAATATTCTTAATTTTTATCTGGCATATTTATTTTTGACTTTTATCTTACTGAATGCGTTCACACAATTCTTACGTCGGAATTGAAAAAAAGTCAGTTAAACTCTGCTTCTTAGTTTAGTTAGTACACTTCTACTTTTCATACATACATACTACTTACATACTACTTACCTATACATACATACTATGTACTTACGTATACGCTTTTGCCCACATATCGATGGGTAAGTCGGGGGCCGATAACAGTGATTAAAACATGAAGGTACCTAATATTCGAGATCTGCTCGTTCGTTTGCGGTTTTATTTATTTGAACTTGTGAACTTGTGCTACCTTTTACTAAATTCATCAAACCTTATGCCTCGGCAGACTCTCGGAATGAGTCGATCTTGATTGCAATTTCACATATCATAAGTCATTTGAGTGATGCAGAAATTCTCAAACTTTGTATAAAATTTGTAAAAATACGGCAAATTTTCATTAAAATTTCAAACTTTTTCATCAGAACATTTAGAAAAATCGTGTTGATTTTTGAGAATTTTTCTGCTGACCCCACACCGGATGTTTTTCTCCCTATAGAAAAAGTAGAATAGCTCCCGAAAAAAATACACTAAATTTTAGTACTTTATTAGTTTTCGTAAAATACAAAATTTAATCGTCTTAGTTCTATGCAGTTCTGCTTTGCTTCCCGCAGACTGATAAGTACAGGCCAATACGTAAAAATCACATCCACATGCATTCCTTCATTGCAGTAAATCTTTAAAGTGAGTGACTGAGCGCTTCGATGGACCAACTTTGCAGCTTTGTAGCCAGCCGCATTAAGCAATTAGATGAGTTTTTATTTTCGGCACCGACTGCAGAATCGTCAAAGCAAGCAGCCAAAATTTCGTTCTGTGCTTGACATGCATCCGTGAAAAGAATTTTTTTCAGTCAAGAGAAATGGAATAAAACAATGAACCCTCGTTAAAGTGCCGACATATTGCAAGCGAAGGGGCCACATTTTTATAAACTTACAATTTTTGCTCCTTCAGCTTTTTTTGTATTCGTTGGCTGTTTGCTTCACTGGACACTGTTGCGCTAGCCTTTGGGTGAAAGCCAATGACCATTATGCCGTTATAAAACACGCGAAAGCACCAACAAAATTAAATAAAATAACATTCCTCTTTGTGTCGCTAATGCGTCCTGTTGTTCGGATGCAATACTTTGATTTGACCTTTTGACAACGGCCATTAGTTGAGGATCTTTTTTGACTGTAGATTGCTCATAAGAGTCTATTTTTCGCTATTCAGCGAATCCTTTTTGAATTTCCAAAAAATTAGATTACTTTACTCTGAAAGTGGGCGGGCTCAGTAGCTGGCGATTGGAATAGGTGCAGCTGGGGTGCCAATAGAGCATAGGCTTACAGTTATACATAGACATGTATATGTATGTATGTCTGTTATAGCAGAAAATATGTAAATCAGCGTGCATTCCTCTACATTTCTTGCAACTTGCTAAGTAATCCAGGCAAACGCTGAAATCGTTAAGCAGCACACACATACATACATACACATTATTTAAATGGATCCCTTTTTTTCTATACAATTGAATTCCGAAATCCTCCAACAAATCATTTACATTAGTTTCCTTCGATATTTTGTCATTCAGTTTTTGAATCTCAATATTTCAGCCTCCAACTGCTGCTCGGTTTCATTCCGCACAAACAATTTACGTATACGTGCAGCAGAACGTGCGAACTTTTACCTTATTTACCACTCGTGGCTGCTTCCCCTAAAGTCCTCGAGTGCTCTCCTTCGTTCGGTGTCCTTTCCCTCTCACTGCTGCCTTGTTAGAAGTCGTCTATGCGAACGTGTCTTCTATGTCGTATCAGCATTTAGTTTCTCTTTAACATTTACCGTGTTTTTTATTTTTTTGGAATATATTTTCAACATTGATTTAATGACGTTGACATTATTGGCGGCTGCTACTGCTGGGGAATTGCGCTGCGCAGAGGTGCATAGTTGAGTTCGTCCCGATGTTAGTCGGCAAGTCGCAAAGCTGAAGTAAACTGGCTTCAGTCCAGCTCCTCTTATTTGCGCTTCCTCTCTGTCGAAACTTCTCTTCTCGTTCCACTCTCTCCTTTGAACTTTTCCCCATTATAGACCCAACATAATTTCCTTTAGCTTGACTGCTTCCGTTGCATCCTTTGCCAAGTGAAAGCGGCCAAGTAGCAACAACAACAACAAAAAGAAAACTTGCGTCTGCTGGCCTCCTATTTTCTATGTGGAGTCGTGCAAGCTGAAGTCTTTCAGGTTCTGAATATTTTCCCTCTCGCTTTTGTCTATTTGGATTTTTACTTACTTTCTGGCAGAATAACTGCTTTTATGGTTTATTTATTGATTTAACTTTCCATATATTCACTTTTATCTCCAGTGCAACTCCAGTCTCGCCGTGTGGCTGCTTCAACTTATTGCTCTGCTTATTATTATGATGCTCGGTATTGTGTGGCACTTACTCATTGTTGATGCATTATTTTTTGCGTTTTTGCGTTTTAGTGAGTTTTCCAATCACTTGTTTGTTTTTATATGCTGAATTTTCTAGAGTTTTTCATAATCCCTTTTTGTGCACTTTTTTCCTCCGGTTCGCGTCTGCAAAGTTCTTTATCTGCTTAAATGCATATCCACAGATACCTTTGATATAATTTATGCGACTGCTGTCTATATGCGGGGCAGTGTCCCGCCCCGCCTGGCCATGAACGCCTTGTCCACTGCTGGCCAATAATGAGTTAAAATAAATAATGTTCTCGGGCTTCCAAACTCATTTTTGGTTTGGTGAATGATGCTATTCCAACACGATGACTGACTAGCTGGGTGTGCGCCGCGTTGAAGTACAAAAGGCGTTGATTAAGAAAGTTCATTGCCGCCATATATCCTTATTTTGGTTTTTGCTCCATATACATACGCATGTTTTTGTTTTTGATGGCGCATTCAACATTTCCAATTTTTCCGATCTTATTGCCAAGTTGATTGGATTTTTGTCTGCATCTTGCTGGCTCATATATGTATGTATGTGCGTACTGCTGCTCCTAAATGATTAAATAAAACCTTTCCGGACCCCCTGCGCCCAACAGCACTGCTGTTCAATGAAATCGAGTGCATTCACTGCCTCGACATTCGATATTTTCCTTTCAACTATTTAGGAGGAAATTAATTTTCTTCTCGTTCACCTGTGTTCTTAAGGCTTCCTTTT
Source organism: Anastrepha ludens (assembly GCF_028408465.1). Lineage (NCBI taxonomy): Eukaryota > Metazoa > Arthropoda > Insecta > Diptera > Tephritidae > Anastrepha > Anastrepha ludens. Next base: position 183,369,263 of record NC_071498.1, on the reverse strand, counting down.
GTGGAAGCATTTTCTTGATTTTAGTTTGCTTGTTTTCCCACTCTCATTTAGTAACGCCTTTTTCTTGTTTCTTTTTCCTCAACTTTGGTGCAGAAATGAGTGTCTGTCTGCCAAACATACACACACACTCACACACTTTTATGCAGCGTAGTAGTTATAAAAGTACTTGAAAGTTGAAGTTGATGTTGAACTTCGATGGTATTTTCAGCATAAAATATCCTTAAAGCGCGGTGAGACGCCCATTGCTTTGGACTGGTGAAGTGCTTTAAAGAGTTCGATTTGAAAACTTCAATAGTTTTCTTGATTCTATATGTATGTGTGTGTGTGTATTTTGTACCTTTAGCAGTAAGTAAGTTTAGTAAGTGTCCACTGAAAGCTAGTGTTTTGTTCGTGACAAACATACGATTGGTCTCAGGCTCAATACGCACTCTAATCGCAAGTTCACTTCTGCTATGAAAAAGCTTCTCAGAAAACCGCCATCTGGCACTCGCAGACGGCATACAATTATAGGTTCTTCCATTTGTATGGCAATTTGAAGACGCAAATCACAATCACTAATCGCAGCGGAAGCTCGACTAAACATCTTCTGAAAAACTTACACACAAATTATATACATATAAATAAACACCCAGTCCAAACTCTGCGGAAGTTCAGCTGATGTTCCTCAACGCAGTGTAATGGGTCCCATTCTATGTATGATTTACACGCATGACTTACCAGCATTCGAAAATGCAATTGTTGGCACATTTGCAGACGATACAGCGATTTCTCGCACACACAATTTGCCTTACTCAAACTCCAAAAAGGCTTTAATAAGATAACCCAGTGGCTTCAAGATTGGCGAATTAAGCCAAACGAGACAAAGTCAGCCCAAATTACGTTCTCCCTCAAACCAGGAGCCTGCCCTACTGTTAAACTCAATAACGTGGATATTCCACAGTGTAATGAAACTAAATACTTGAGCATGTACCTCGACAGCACGCGCACGTGGAAAACTCATGTTTTAAAAAAACGAAAAACGCTGTGAATGAAGCTCAGAAACCTACACTGGTTACCTAACTTAAAATCCCAAGCTCCACTTGAAAGTAAGCTCTTTTTTTATTCAGCTGTTGTGACACCAATCTGGACCTATGAAATACAAATGTGGGGATCCGCGACAGCCTCAAATGCAGAAATTCTCCAAAGATTCCGTTCGAAGACTCTTAGAATGATTGTGAGCGTCACAAACAATCAAATTCACCGAGATCTTGAAATCCCTATTGTTTCTTCTGGAATTAAAAATCATGCTCTTGCTCTCCAGCAAAAAATTCCTGATCACCCAAAGCCTCTTATTGCTGGGTATTCTGGGGTGCACTCCTTGAACTATATTTATTTTGAAATTAATGAATTTTTAATTGAAATTGAAATTTCTCATTGTGAAAAACAGATGGCAATAAAAAATTATGTAAAATTTACTATTTACTTGCCTATTCTTAGTGGAGAGCCCTTAAAGCGCTACTAAATTTAGTGCACCAGCAAAGTTCAAGTGCAGCAACACTGCAGCCGATATATCGTCGCTCAGCATCTAGCACGCTTTCAGGCGCTCCTTTTGTATGCGGCCAGATCCGACGCCCACAAAGCACCAAATATTCATGCAATTTAATTATGCTGTGGCTCACCACTCACGGCCAACAATTGCAACACCACATGCCACACAACACACCCACACACTCAGCTGCTCGCGTACATATTTGCTTTGTTCTATGTGCATATGTCCAATAAGTAGGAGCTGGTGTCCTTCGGCTGCACCTACAAACGGTTAACCAATATTTACAACACGAACTGAGCGCCATGTGTGTGGGGCGTGTTGCACGTTTGTATATGGATGCATGTATCACGTTGCATGCGTTATTTAAGTAATTTTATTACATTCCAGCGCCACACACATGCGAACACAGGCTCACGAATTCAGCCAACTCGGTGCTTTAACCGTAAAACTTACCCAAAGGACATGGCATTATAAGACAATACCCATACACAAGCGACATCGCCAGGTACGGCTAATGTCATCAGGCCGAGCCAACGTTGCGGTTGTTGTTGTTTAGATGCACGAGGACATATATCTGTCTGCGCTTGTATTGTTGTATGTCTTGTCGTCTGTTGCACGAAATTGAATTTAATTATAATAGCTTTGAGTGCCGTTGATGCAATAAAACTGGAAAATACATCCACACACACCTTCGCACACTCACCATCGTCTGCGCATATACTGTTTCGCCGCAGGCTTTAATGGATTTTTCTGCAGAGTCTGTGGGTTGCTTGGTGAAAAACTATGTTTTTTTAAATTTTATATTACGCCAAAGTAGTGCCTTAACTTGATGTAAGCCAAGCGGTGTCGCGTTGGCTAGTCCAAATAAAATATGTAGATATATGTGCGCGGTATTAACAACGAACTTTCGCCGTAGATTGAATCCATTTTATGGAATTTGATATCGTCCAAATGTCTTCCGCGGATCCAAGAGGTCCAATTCATAGTATTGGCCTCAATTCAATTAATTAAAGATATAACTAAGAAATTTCCTTGGCACGTCAACATATTTGACGGACCTTAACACCTCCAGGAAGAACTCTCTCTTAGGAGGGACAAGGGCGACAATAACTCCATGGGCAGAATTTCTACGCCAACATTTTGCCATCACTTCAATTGGGACTCATTGTCAAAACAAAAAATGTCATGAAAACGAGGAATTGCCGTTAGTTGGTAGATAACCAGTGCTGATTCTCTCGCAAGAATGGTCGAGCAATTTTATACAATAAATAATATCTCCTTATTTGTCAGACAGTCACTTGGTTGCATTAGTTGACAATAAAATTATAGTCTTCTGAAAGATAATAAAAATGAATTGGTTAATTGGACGAAAATCAAAGCTCTCCAAATACAGTGCACTCGCGATAACTCGAACTAATTAAAACAGGCGCTGTTCGATTTATCGAATTTGTTCGACTTATCAATTGAGTGTGCTATGTTAAAAAAACAGTCATCGATATCGATTTTTCGATCGATTGTTGAAAATGGAAGCCAGTAGAAAATTTCTGTAGTATAGTTTCGTTATACGAATTACATTTTGGTCCATTGGCTGGATCAATGGTGTCACATTCGGCGGCATAAACATAGTTAAAATTAAACCATCCTCGGACTTTAATTCGATTTCGTTGGGATGTGATGGGGCATTATCAATTAGAAGAAGAGCCTTCTCAGGTAGTCTCCATCTTTCAAATTTTTTCTTACCTAAATATTAAAGTCATTTAACTTGGTTAAAAACATTGTTTTAATGAATCTGGATTTTACCTGCGGCACGAACGAATTATGAAACCAGTCTTTGAAAATCGCCGAAGTCATCCAGGCTGATTTGGAATTTTTGTACTCCACCGGACAGTTAAAATTTTTGAAAACACGAGGATTTCTTGCTTTGTCAATAACGAGAAGTTTAAGCTTATGGTTGCCGGTAGCGTTAGTGCAAGCCATAAATTGCCTTATCTTTCTTTTTTATAAGACTTATGGTGGACTTGGCTACCCCATATTCCTTCGCTAGAGAAGTAACACTACGTCCACGTTTAATTTTGTTAAGGACTTCAGCCCTCTCTTTTAATGTTAAACACTTCAACCTTTTACGATCCATTACTCACGTACACTGATATACTACAAATGACAAATTTAAAGCAATTTGGTCAATGCAAGATGTTGTTCCCAGAAAACTAACGGGATATTAACGCCGAAATATTCATATGGACAATACACTAGTATACATATAATTTATATACATATACTATTACATATGTATCTATGTACAAAATGTACATGTTTGAAAAGAATGTGTGTACAAATAAATTTGTTTTTTTGTTCGAGTTATAGCACTTTTTTATTGTTCGAGTTACAAAGAAGTCAATAGGGGAAAAAATGTGTTCGAGTTAGCACGTCGTTCGACTTAGCGGCTATTCGAGTTACCGCGAGTGCACTGTATATCAAAATAATAGCCACGTATAAACAATAAGGATATTCATCACGAACTTAAGATCTCTACGATCGATTAAAAAACTACCTCAGGCTGCAAGGACACATAAATGAGGTAGATAGCAAGAACGTCAGGCCTAATCCGACGACTCCATCGAATTAAACCATATTATGTGGCATGAATGATGGCTGTAAACTTAAGTTATAGGTCACCAAAATTGGAGTGCTCGTTAGTTTATTTGTAATTAGTTACAGTGTCAAACATTGATATGAATTTTATATTGCATATATTTTGTAATAAAATTTAAAAAAATTGTATTATTCATAAACTCATTTAATTTTTCTTGTTTCACATTTTGCTTTTGATGAAGATAAAAACGCCAGCTCAAATCCATACTAATATCATTCTGCTATATTTATTACTTTCCACTGCGAACATAGTTGGGTGCCCGCGTGCCCCTCAACACTTTCGAGCAGCATCTTTATATTTAATGGTCATTGCCTTTACGCTGAATCAGTGAAAATATCGATAAAAACATTACATAAAAAAGTTCGAGGAGCTATGGAAAAAAGAAAACTTAAATGTGAAAGTAACAGTACTGCAAAAAGTGAAATGATTGCATTGTCCTTTCACCAGCACACTTACAGTGATTAATATCCGTCCCAATCTGGTTGGGTGTGTGCGTGTATGAGACGCCGTGATGTGCATCCTTAAGTAAAATGCGCACGCCACAACTTGTCGCCGTCATTTTTTACACGTACTCACGCACACATTCGCATGCAATTACATTTATAATACCAAGTGGTTAACACAGCTTCCACAACCCTCGCACAATCACGTTTTGAAAGAGCAGCGATAACACAGAAAGTATGTACCTCAAACAACAATAACAACCAAAACAACAACCTTTGCGCTAAAAGCAATAATTCGTCGAAATACGCGCCAAATTCAACTCGAGAGTGTCTTCACTTTGCGTGTGAATTTCTCGCCAACGCCAAAGAGAAGAAGCACAAAAATTGCTTGCCTGTTAAAAATCCTGCGAGCCTGTTACTCAGCATCACCAAAGAGAGCGCAGAGTTTTTTAACCTCAGCGTCTGGCTCACGCATTAGCTGGTGGGACAGTTGAGTCTTTGCCCCTCCGCAATTTAATAAGAGCCACTCTCCAAAGTGAAAATGATATGTAAATCGGGAAGTGCGAGAGCTTCTCGAAACTGTTTTTGATAAATGGCCACTGACATTGCCACAAGCTGCTTAGTGAAAGCGACGACAGGAGCGAAAGCGTTGAAGGCAAATGTCCTCTTTAAAGCACACAACTTTGTTGGAAATTCCCGTGCTGTGCCATAGTACAGCGTGAATGCATATGTTTTTGCTGGAAAGTTGTCTGTCTGTCTGTCGTTGTGTGATTAATTGCACTTGAATGTTCTGTGGCATTTGAGTCCCCAAGTTAGGTTTTAGTCACCCACAGTGGAGCGTTAAAGGCACTTGCCTATGTGTATGTGTATATGTGTGTATGTGTGTGTGTGAGAGAACGCGCTAATTATTAACGTTAATGTTGTTGCTTTCACTAATGCCTCGAGCAGGCGAACAATGTGCTGAAAGCTTAAGGTGCAGCGACAGTCAACCAACCAACCAACCAACCAGCCAGCCAGCCAGCCAACGGTGTCAGTTCCTGTCCAATCAAGCAGCCAACCGTGGGGTCAACCATTCAGCGAGCCATTCTTCGTCAAACAAAGCGCCTCGTCGCTTAATGAATTTTGTAAGCGTGCTTAAATTGTTGTTAAACATGAGTGAGCTGATTGTGCTTTACTTTGTCGTCAATGAGTTTTGCTGGCATTGTCACGCGCTGATTTGCAGCAAACTTTTCTGTGCCGTTTTCATAGTTTTATTTAGATGATTTTTTGTTGTTTATTTATTTTTTGTTTGTTTGTCTTGATTTTGGTTCTCTGAACTGCTAGCAGTTTTCACTTTCTCTTACTAATACCCAGTCGCCAAGCCACTCGGCGCTTTCTTCGCTGTTCTGCAGCGTGCTGGCAGCCCACAGGTGATCCGATGGCGTTGTTGTTGTGCTGGTTAACTGTTTATAATGTGACAATTTGTAGACACGCGATTTTAGATGAAGTCATTTAGATAGAAATGCTCGCTTTGGCGCGCAGGTAACAGGCGGATTACGTATTTACATACAAACCTACGCCATTAAGTGGCAAATTGAATTAGGTGGCAATAACAACAATGGCTTATGTCGGTGGAATTTTGATAATGAAATGAATAAACAAATAGATAGAAAGAGAGAAATTAGTCAAAGGTATACACAGAAATAGGTATAAATAATTCGAGGTCGCGCTTTTGGAAAGGATGCGACTGTCCGAACTGCCGGAGGGTTGTGTGAAATTGCAAGTAAGAACAGAATGTAAAATTAAAGTATTTTTAATATAATTATTACTCCACTCTTGACAAAGCCAAAGGAACTTCTTTTGACATCATAAAACTTGTAAGGCTGCAATTTGCTTCTTTAAAATAGCAACGAGGTGACTGTTTTAATTGGAAACTGATATTAATGAACTTAAATATTCTTTTTCAATTTGCTTGAGCCACTTCCAAGGTCAAAATTTTGACAATGTGAAAGTGAGAGGCTTCTTCCGACGAAAATCGTTGCCATACTGCGTTGTACGTGGACAAAAATCACGACTATGCGGCGGATGATCATTACTTTCGGCTGTCATGGAAAGGTGTGAACTTTGATTATTCTTAGCTGGTGTGTATTGCTTTTTAATTTAGAGCCTGTTCGCTATGGGCGTCTTTTGAAGAACCGCGTCTAAATTTTTGAAGCACTTTCTTGTACAAACCGCCGAACGGTCGATTTTATTATGGAGCTCGAAGATGAATGATGAATTAGGAACTAGCAGATTCTGTAATTTTGAAAGTTGCGCGCTTTCTCAATTGTAAACAGCTTCTCATCAGTGAACTGCATTATGCCCTGGCAAGCACCTGCGATTAGTCATATGAATTTACAACTTATTTGCAAGTTTAAATTTTTCTTATCCTCCGTAAGAATTGAGTTCTTTGCAACTTGTAAGACCTGATATAAAGTTCCACTTTTGCCGTCTAGCGTAAAGTTTTCTTGAATTCCGCCAAACGCGATTTTTGTTGACCTTGGTTGCAGTTCTTTAGTTAGTTAAGGTGCTTTTTTCGCGTCCTTTGACACTACATTAACATCCTCGCTCACTGAGCCGCTGAATAGCTTTCGAGGCTGTACGAACAGAAATGTTGAGCTATTAAAAATTTCACATTGCCATTTTTCTTGTCGTTCATTTGTTAAACAGTACTCATTTTATTACAATAGGATTAGACATGGGCTGCAGCAGCTGAGTATATTTTCTCGATTTAAGATCAACGATATCTGTGCATTTTCCTCTCGGTAACAAATCTTTGGCCGCCGTAAGTGAACGGGTTGGTGCGTGACTACCATTCGGAATACAGTGCGAACGTAGGTTGGAATCTCTGTGAAATACCAAAATGAAAAAAAGTTGTTTCTAATAGCGGTCGCCCCTCGTCAGGCAATGCACAGTGGTCCGGCGGCCGGACAAAATTCAATTTTTCAACATTTTTGAAATAAAAATTTGATAATGCAGATGTTTTCTTAAATATTCAAGGCAGATTTCCTGAAAATATTACTTAATTTAAAAAATTGTTCATTGTAGTTTTTTGACTTTAAACATGAAATTGTATGCAAATCGTACTTCATACAAGAGTTTCATTTTCATGTCTGCAAATAAATATTACCGTTTGATTGTTAACCAAATATTGAAAAAAAAAAAAAAGATAATTGAATATATTAACGGAAACAGTAATAATTCTCTTAAGTTGTGGTACAAAATCCAATTTTTTTTTTTTTGAAATTTCAAAATTTTTCGAAAATTTTTTTTTTAAAGATCATTTTTTCGAGTGGTCCACACCGGTCCACTTGAAATCAACCTGAGTCATGTAGCCACATATTTCAGCTATGATCTCAAACTGAAACCTGTTGCGCAAAGTTGCGCAAATTAAAAATAATGTAGCTTTTGTGCATTTACCCACAGGCAAAACGTTACATATGGCTTATGCAATTTTGTGTAAAAGACAGAAAAAGACATCACAGACCCCATCAGCATTAAGAGACAACTAAAAAAAAAAAATTTTATTAAAAAAACAAAATTTTTTTTTTATATTATTAGGGGAAAATGGAGAGTTGTGAGACATTGTTACCTTTCGGCATTATTCATTTGTTTACATTCGATTTTAAGTGTCAACAAGTGTTCTCGATGCGATCTCACTTTTCAGCTAGCATTGGTCATATTTACACGCATTCGACGTGTCTCTCCAGTTACTGTGTTTTGGAATTTCTCGGTAAGTTTTTTTCATCATTTGTTTTGCGATACATTCGATCAGTTGTTGAAGCAAATTGCAAATGTTAATATCTACAAATTATTAATTGTCCTATTTTTGATTGCCCTTTGAATTTACACATTCACATGGGCATGAACGTTCAATGTGTTTATGACTACGCGGCCATTTATAAAAAAAAAACGATTTGGGGAGTTGTGAGACACCGTTTTTTCGACGTTTTAACGCATCTGTCATAAGTACCTCGCAATATTCATGCATTGTCATATATACAAATATATCATGAAATTTTTCTGCAAATGCCGAAAAAGTTAAGCAGAAACAACTTCATTCATTGCAATGTATGCGATCGAGCTGTGCACCTAAAGTTTTTTTTTTTTTTTTTTTTTTTTTTTTTTTATTGAAACGTTATACAATTTGTATACATTTCATGGTATTACGCCTAGCATAAGCTAACAAGTAACATTATTCTATCCTTAACATTGAAATTTAAAAACAATTATAAATATTTTACAAACAATTATACAGCGTTGGCGACTAAATCTCGTGGCTTAGTTCTTCGAAGTCTTCTTGTGCAGACTGTTTTGGTAAGCTCTGCGGCCTCCGGGTTTATGTGCTCTTTCAGCCTGGTTTCATGATTACTTGCAAGAATTTGGATTATATCAGCGACTTTTTTCACCGACAGATCCTTGTGCAGGTCGTGATTTCGCACATACCAAGGTGCGTTGACCATGTCTCTGAGAATCTTATTCTGCAGGCGTTGTACAGCTTCAATGTTTGATTTAGTGGTACATCCCCATAATTGAATGCCGTATGTCCATACCGGCTTAACTACTTGGTTGTATATTAATAATTTATTCTGTATTGACAATGTAGACTTTCTGCCAATTAACCATTTCATTTTTTTAATTTTTAAGTTGATTTCAGTTGCTTTAATTTTGACATGTTCTTTCCATTTGAGCTTTGCATCCAAAGTCATACCCAAGTATTTTGCTGTATTACTATATGGAACAGTAGCAGATGATATTTTCACTGGGTTATAGGCTATTTTCTTGTTTGTAAAGTCTACGTGAACAGACTTGCTTTCATTTAGTTTGATTCTCCAGTTTTCAGTCCATGCGACAACTTCGTCTATCGATGCCTGTAACTTTCTAGTTGATTCATTTGCGTTATTTCCATAGGCTAAGATACACGTGTCATCAGCAAAAGTGGCTATCTAACTTGTATTTGAAACAGGTAGATCTGCAGTATAGAGCAAATACAGTACTGGCCCAAGAATGCTGCCTTGTGGTACACCAGCTTCAATTTTTTTAATGTTTGAGTATGCTTGTCTTTGTTTCACTCTAAAATATCTGTCTGTGAGATATGATTCCAATAGCAAAGTATATTGATATGGGAGCATCGCTCTGAGCTTACGGATTAGACCTTCGTGCCACACTTTATCAAACGCCTGTGCGATATCAAGGAATATTGCTGAACACACTTGATTGTTTTCTATGGCCTCTTCTATGATGTATCTGATCTATCGTTGAATGTTTTTCTCGAAATCCAAATTGGTGAGATGGTATTAATTGTTTATTAGAAATTATATCCTTTAATCGTTTGGAAAATAGTTTTTCAAATAGCTTTCCGATGGCTGGGAGTAATGCTATTGGGCGGTAAGATGTGACTTCGTTGGGATTTTTCCCTGGCTTTGGGATCATTTTAATTTCAGAAATTTTCCAATGCATTGGTATGTATTTAAATTCAATGCATGCATTCATTATTAAAGTGAGTTTGATTAGCGCTTTGTAAGATAAGTTCTTTAGCACTTCGGCTGTGATTAAGTCAAATCCTGGACTTTTCTTTTGTTTTAGTTTGGAGATTTCATTTGCTACCTCATCAGTGGTAAAACTTGTAATTTCAACAGATTCGTGCACAGTATGGGGAAACAAAGTGTAATTTATCGTTTCAAATGGCTTAAAAATTTTTTGGAGGTGTTGTGCAAATAACTCAGCTTTTTCCGAATCGGTTTTTGCCCAAGGTTGGTTGCTATTTGGCTGTTTAATTGGGGGATTATGTTGAATTGGTCTTTTCATATGTGCCGTAGTCCGCCATAGAGAGTAATCAGAGGTTTTATCTGCAGATAGGTTTTGTAGCTTTATATTTAAAGTTCTGTTTTTATTTTCTTGAATAGCATATTTCACTGTTTTGGTGAGGTTGTTTAATTGTGTTTTAAGTGATGGAGACCTAATCGACTGCCACTTTTTTCTGATTTTTCTTTTTTCCTTTATGAGTTCAATTATATTCGAAGGATATCTTTGGCGATTAATTTTTTGGACTCTTACAGGTGTACTTAACCAAGCAGCTTTTTGTATCTGTGCTGACAGCTTTATTGTTTCCTTCTCAATTTCGTCAACATTATCGATTTCATTTGTCGTGTTTACATATGTGTCTAGTTTAGTCTTGAAGTATTGCCAATCTGTATATTTATTTGAAAGGAGCAGGTTACTTTCATTGATTTTTGGTTCACCATCAAGAATCATGAATATAGGTGAATGATCTGAATTAAGATCTAAACCATCCTCCAGCGTTATGATGTTGTATGGTAGTTGGTTGACTACGAAAAAATCAATCAAATCTGGAGTCTTATTAATGTCTGTTGGCCAGTATGTTGGATTGCCAGTTGAGAATATTTCACAACCACATTGTTGTGCCGCTTTCCACAGTTCGCGACCTTTAGTTGTCGTTAGGCGAGATCCCCAGTTAATGTGCTTTGCATTGAAATCGCCTCCCATAACGAATCTTCCTTTATGTTTATTTAAAAGTTGTGTGTATTCTGTAGACTTTATGTTATGTCTCGGCGGACTATATACTGCTGTTACCGACAGTTGGTAATTGCAAAACTTGATTCCAACTGTTGTCGCTTGAAACTCAGTGGAGCTGATCTTTTCTTCTTCGAAATGTTCAATCGAATTCTTAATAATAATTGCGCTACCTCCTCTTGCGTTGTTTAGAGGATGATTTGAGCAATACATTATAAATCCGTTGAATGTAGAGTACATTTGGGTGGTCAAATGAGTTTCAGATACTAAACAAATATCAATTCTTTTTTGATTAAGTACAAGCTCAAGTTCATTTTTGTGCTTTAAGATTCCATTCGCGGTCCATGCCATTATCTTTAAACTTTTTCTTATTGTGTTTTTAGACATTTATAATTTGCTCAAGTTTTTCAACGCGATTCAGTAGATCCTGGTTTAAGGTTAACTGCTTTTCAATTTTAAGTAAGTGCACCTAAGTGTGCCAATTTACGAACTGGTTATTATACATGTTCTCACTGCGAATCATCAGATTGATGGCATTGCATTTTTTTATACACTTTTTTTATAACAATTGTCTTTTATTTTTTATTTTTCATCTTAATAAAGAACTAACAACTAAAACAAGTCATTTTTATTGATTTAAACCATGGTGTCTCACAACTCCCCACATTTTTGTATTTTGTATTGTATTATATTTTATGTTATTATATACAATTTTTATTTTAAGGAAAATTGTAGTTTTGTTAAATAGGCCATACCAATAGCTTCCAGTATTCATTGACTAAAGATTCCATCGTTGACATATGCAGAATATTAAGATTTTGAGTAATACGGGTCCAAAAATAAAACCCGTCTCACAACTCCCCATTCTCCCCTACAATATTAATATGACATACTAGCAAACCCGGCCCCCTTCGCTGGGCACACTAAAATAGAATAGATATGGTTTAGAACAGAAAATATATGATTTTCATATTATTTATTTCTTTATTCTTTATTCAAGCGCTTTGGCATAAACAATAATTTTTGTTTTTCTATTTGTTTTTGAGTAAGTATAAAATATAAATTGAAAATCAGGAAAAAAGAAGATTGTTTTTAAATTTCAAATCAACGCATATGAATAAACAATCGTCTTTTTTCCTGATCATCCATGAATTTTTCGTTTGAATTTATATGTTTTATTAAGCATTGGAGCTTTTTTAACCATTATCCATTTATATTTTTCAAAAAAAAAAAAACGAAAAAAAATTTTTTTTCCACGAACACATAATTTCATTCGGATTTCACATTAAATTCTCAAATTTCGTAAGAAATTATTCACTGTTCCAAAATCCACTCCAAAAAAATTCACAAACAATTTTTACATGTTGCACTTACGTTTTTTCCTTATGGCATCCAAATCAGAAAATATTGACACATTGTAACTTACACTGTCAATTTGACAGTTCAGTTCCGCCCCAAGCGTTAAAAAAGTAAGCGACATTATGGCTGGTTCAAAAGAACGCTGTACCCGTTGCCACTGCTCCGAATTACAACCAAACTTTACGAAACCCATTTTCAATACTTACTTAACAATGTGTGTAGGTTTGGTTTAATTCGGTGCAAAGACACGGCGGGTCCACGTTTTGGCATATATTTCCAGACCCTAGTCATCAATAGGTATAAAAATTACCCCGTATTAAAGCACTTATCAACAGCTTTCATTTGATACCCATATTGTACAAACACATTCTAGGGTCCACGTTTTGGTCTCTATCTCGAGACCCTAGTCACGGAGCGGCATGAAAAATACTCTGTACTAAAGCTTTCACCAACAGCTTCAATTTGATAACCATATTGTACATACACATCCGAAGATTACCCGGGTCCACGTTTTGACCTATATCTCGAGCCCTATCCACCAATAGGTATCCAAACTATACGGAAACCATCTTCAATACCTTCTTAACAATGTGTGTAAGTTTGGTTTAATTCGGTGCAGACACGGCCGGTTAGCGAACACACACAAAAAGTTGACTTTATTTTATATATAAGATTTTTTTCAGTTTGTGTCCGAAAAATCCAAATATCTTACGGAACCCTATTTTTTTCCAAAATAAAATGTAATCCATGTTACTCTTGGATAATGTAGTTTTCTAATGGTGAAAGAATTTTTAAAATCGGTCCAGTAGTTTTTGAGCCTATTCGTTACAAACAAACAAACAAAGTTTTCCTCTTTATAATATTAGTATAGATGTATATATAACACTATATACAATAAAATTATATTTAATAATATAACATTTTTATCTGTCACTGGAGGAACGGGCATAAGCCGATTAGAATATTAACGAACATCTGAGAATTGCTTGTAATAATAAAATCAAAATGACGTATAGTTTTGAAAACAAAGGAGTTATTTATTTTTTTGCGTTCTTCAGAAAAAAAAAAAGTTTTGAGTCAAAGAAGTTAAAATTACAAGATACAAGAGGATTCTGAATCATAAAAAAAAGTTAAAAATGAAAAACAAAAAAATGATTAAATATCAAAAAAAAAAATTTAAAAAATTAAATTTAAATTAAAAATAAAAAAAAATAAAAAAATTAAAAAAAAAAAATTAAAAATATCTAAAAACAAAAAAAAAATGAGGAGAGAATAACCTTACCGTAAACCTCCAAGTGGTACTCCCTGGGGTCGTGAAAAATGTAAAAATGAACTCACCATCTAATTACGGAAGTAAAAATGTATTTATAGTATTCAATGAATTTAAAATTTGCTAAAACTAAGGTCAGATTCGTCATCACTGATCCTTAAAACCCCTAAATATATATTTTCAGCTTTATTAAATGAGTTTTTGAATTTTGTCCGCCAACGCCTTCTGGTCGGACCACTGTGCAATGGCAAACCTCCGAGTGCATTTCTGCCATGAAAAAGCTCCTCATAAAAAATATCTGCCGTTTGGAGTCGGCTTAAAACTGTAGGCCTCTCCATTTGTTGAACAACATCAAGACGCACGCCACAAATAAGAGGAGGTGCTCGGCCAGTCACCCAAAAAGGGTGTACGCGCCAATTATATATATAAATATAACAAATCTTCGATGGGTAGCTCTCAAAGTCTCTGAATCCTATTCCATCGCAGTCTGTATCTGCCACTGCCACTCACTTGCACCCCCACTTTGCGCTTGGCTGTTACTTTTTCACACGCATGTTCTTGGGATTCAGTAACAACTTTAACCTCTTCATTTACACACGTCCCATGACGAGCAGCTTAAACATACTTTTCAGCACCCGCTCGCCTCCGCGTAAGCAAGTAAACTTAGAACAAAAGTACGAAAAAGTTTACTAACTTATGTTTGGCCGCATTGCATGGGGTCGTCGTTCCTTGCTAAATGACTGGAATTATTGTAAGCAACAATCGTAACGGTTGTTGGTCGCAGTGCCGTTACTTGTTGTTATCACTTTCGCACAATCTCGTGAGGCGCATCTTGCAGATGTTCGTTCATACAATGGAAGTAAACCACAGATGCCACATTCCACATTTCGTTGCAAATGTTCAAAAGTTTTAATCTGCTGTTTCGTATTATTTAGTTCAAAGTTGTTTTTGTTGCTCGTTTTAATGTTTCTATTGATGTTTGTTGTTTCTTGTAGGATTGCAAATTTTATTAAAATTGAATGTTGTTTTGTTAGCAAATTTCGTTTGATGAAATTTGTCTTTATAAAGGTCAGTGCTCTGGAAAAATACGCAATTAAAAAATCAGAGCTGCCTTGACTAAATTAGATGTTAAACGAGTAGAAATTTAAGAAAAACTGTATACAAAAAAAAGTAACTTTAAAGATTTTCGATTCATGCGTTTGTATGAATGTTTGTAACTTTTTGTTGTATAATGTTGTTTTTCTTCATTTTTTCCTTTCTACAATTCCATTTAGTGCTACAACAGCTTCTCCAATATCTTTGAACCAAAATTCCTTTTCATTGCATACTTTAAGGCGTCTCTTGCTCTCATCAGCAACACCTCTGTGACTCGTTATCACTGAATAATGCAAGCGAACTCATTAGCCAAACCAAACTGATCATTACAAATAGTTATTAAAAGTGTCATTATCCTTCGACGGCAATACACCGCCGCCTCTCACTATTTTCACTGTGGAAGAGGAGTCACTGCACGCCATCAATTGGCCATACACGCACATACACTTCAGAATACTAATAAATAGCTAGCGCATTGCATATACTTAGCATATTTAATTACCTGCTGAACCCGAAACGGACGACGACAAGAAAGTGAAATGGAACGATTTTGCATAGCGGCGTCTCTACGTCACACCTACTTAGAGCGCGCCTTTATTGGCACTTTTCCACCACATTTGCGTACGTGCATGTACTAGTCTAGCATGTGTATGTATAAGTGAGCGTGCATCTACACATACATATTTGCATACGCGCAGGTGTTTCACCTTCATTTTGGCACAACAAAAACCATATGTGAAGTCGGTTGGAGCCTCGCTGCGGGCTGTGCACGCCTTTATTTGTATAGAAGGCAGAAGCACAAACTTTAGCATTATTTTTTGGTGGGTGCTTCGTGCATAAGGATGCGGTGTTACGAACTAGCGATTAGTGGCTTAAGTAATGTCATTTTTGGCGTTTTCGCTAGACAACGCTCTTATGCAAATAACCACGCATACGCACATAATTTCATATAAACATTTACTACATTCACACATATGCAGTGCTGTATTATTAGCCTTTAGTCGAGAAACTCTTCGTCGTCATTGTGCTGGCACTTTCTTTATTGACTCCTTAAAGTGCAGGTAAAAGCAGACTATGTAAATGTAAATGTGAAGCGTGAAAGCAGCAGCTGTGGGAGGGAGCGCACCTTGTAAGCATTCAGCTTGTCAAAATGGAGTGTTAGTTAGAGTTTCTTAACACTTGAGCTTTGTTTTCTTCCCACTCTGTTGGCTGACTTTCGCTTGCCTTTCAATTTCGTTTATTCCAATCCAGTAATTTTTGTTTTCTTATGAAAAGTGTCGGAGTTGGACTCGGAATGAGCGGAGGAAAATAGTTGGCAATGCGCTGTTTTTGTGTTTTGCTGTGCTGTGGCTTTTGGTGCGTCTGTCGCATGTAATGCGTGACATTATCATTATGTCTGCTCATGTTTAAGGACTTTTGAAATTTTAATGCCAGCTTAGAAATGACACTTAACTGCGCTTGTTTATTTGTGCCAGTTGTGCAATTATATGCTTCAAGTATGTTTTATCTTTTAAGTTCGCTTTTGGCTGACTGGCTTAAAACTGGTTGGCTGTGATTTTAATAGTTAGTTTTTATGTGTATTTTCAAACCGGCCCCGAATGACAGATAGACTTAATATGAATCCTTTTCGACCCACAAAAGTATTCGGCGATTTTCCGAAAGTCAACCGTAGGCTGGCAACCTGGGTCCATGTGAATGGTGGTTCTTGTTGTTGTAGCGGCTAACTAGGGCCTGCCAGTATGCTGTTGACACCGATCGTTACCGTCTAGCTCATCTAACGGTAAGCCGATAAGGAGAAGGTTATAAGAGCCTCCCCTGAATGTCGCTTATTGTCTTATCTGTGCACTGTCCTATCCAGTAGTCGCATCCGATCCAGCGTCAGTGTATTCGAAGAGATGTTTCCTGACTTGACTTGGAGGTGGCTCAGGCTCTAGCAAATGCCTGCAGGAGTGATTCCTTCGGTTACACACAAAATTTTCTTTATTTGCGTCAAGTGCTGTCGCCTAACGATTTGAGGACCTTGTTGCGGTTTTTGACCTCAGTAGCAATCGCGATTGTATGCGCCAAAAATGTTGGGGATGCCATTATTGAACAACTGGCAGCATAGGTTACCAGTGAAACTCGCTCTGGTGGTTGGAGGAGCTTCGAGGTATAGAAGTTGCAAAGCAAGTGTGAAAGCATCTCACCCTGCGGCACACCTCGCTTTATCCTCCTCACGAAAGGTGACAGACGATTGCCCACAACACAGATAATTTGCGGGCCACGTGTTCAGTCCCGGCGAGAGGGTCGACTGTTGGATATTATCTAGTAGCGTGGAGTGACTGACTGTAGAGACAGTCTTCGGCTAATAACACATTCCTCTCGCAGAGGTGGTCTTGGTTAAGCCCGCGGTTGATCTGCGCACTCTACGGAAGCCGTGTTGATGTGTACCTGGGGTCAGATGTTTCGTGTAGAGTAGGAGTAGAAGCGCTTCTAGAGTCTTCACTACTGGAGAAAGGAGAGTTATCAGACGATATGACTCTGATTGGTTGGCGGGAGTCAAAGGCTTCAATAGTGAGGCCACTCTCCCTGCATTGCACTTATCTGGTTGACTATTGCTTCATACTGCATGAAAACTCTATTCAATCACATCCCTAAATATTTCCAACACTTTTCTTTATGATTTTTATTTTCAAGTTCGGCTAAAATACTATTCGGTGCACTTAATTTTCAATGAGAAATTTTGACTGCAAAAAGTTTAATTTGAAAATGTCTCAGCCATTCCACTCCGCAAATGCTGCACGTCAGAAAATTTGGCCACCAGGTTCATTGACTTCGTCGCCGTCAAGTTGACATCTGTTTAAATTTGAAATCAACCAACAATAACTGTTTTTGCCGCTGCCTTCTTAACTTTTATCGCATTTGCTAATTTGTGTGCAAAGCTAATTAAAACAGTTGGCACAATACAAACAACCTAATAAAGTAAATAACATAATTTTCTGTCCGTTAGTTGCTGCCAAAGCATTTTACACTTTTGTACGTTTTTGTTTGTATTTATTTAATATACTTTTTTTAATTTTCTTTAAGAAACTTGTAATTTATGGATGAGTGACTGTTTCGAGTAACTCTTCGCCTGCTACTTTTGTTGTTGTGAATACACATTTTATCAGTGCGTGCAACATTTGTCGTTGCATTCAGCGTTTGCCATTTACACACACACTCGCAATTAGGTTCATTGATCTGCTACTCAGCTACTCAGCCTACAGAGCTCCTACAGCTCATATTAGCTTAGCAATTTGCTCATAGTGTGTGCATCGCTGACTGATAAGCCCCCCGATCAGTGGTGCAAATATGCATTTGTATATTTATTTAAGTGCATTGGGTGATTGCTGGAAGCACATCGACCATAAGAAAGAATCAAAAAATTAAGTGTAGCGCTAGAACAATAAGTGCACGGCCCCTAATTATAGAAACTTGTGATAACCCCTTATCAGTCAAGTACTTAAGTGTGCTTAGTGGTGGATGTCGAATGGTCGTCGTCGTCGTCGTCGGCATAAAATAGGAGTGACTTGTAGAGCCTTTCGATAAGAGTTGGAGACAGTCAGCTTTAGGTTTTACTTAAGTTAGATTACACGCAAAAGGGAACAAGGTAATAAAATATAAGATTTTTAGGCATTTCAAATAATAAGAGCTGTCACGCACATTTCGTACGTTTCGATTATGTTGGGACAAAAATATATTGGAGGATGGAAATAAAGGTAAATAGTTTTCAAAATGTATGTCGTTGTAAAAATATTAATATAAAAGAAAGCCAAAAAGTTAGTTTAAGTTCGTCAGCTTAAGTAGAGTGAGAGGGTGTAGGATAGAGAAGAGAAAAAGAGGGTTACCTAAGCTCAAGGATGAGCTCACTTCTAGCTTTATTTATTTAAGCTGTATAGCTCGTGTGGCCTGTGGGTATGTCGAACTACTTGTCTTGAAATTTATTGAGCCTTGTGGCTGGTTCAGATGTTCCTGTCATGAAAGCAAATATTATATTTCGTTGTGTCAAGAGAGGTTTCTGTCGGGTGTGAAATATGTTATGAATTAATTACATATTGAAACGAAGGAAGGTTTTAGTAGAATTCATGGTCGTCGTAGACGGCCCAGATCGGGACCCACATTCAGTTTTCAGGACAACTTGATTAAGTCTGGTCCTTTCTTACCGAAAATATAAATATGGATTTGCATTGACTCAATTATATTTAAATTCCATTAATTTTTGGTATTTAATTTGATGTAATAAAAAAACACCTCCGATAAAAATTTGCGCCATGGAAAATTTGTTCTTTGAGCAGCTGACATTTGCACCGGACTTGCCGCAGGGCAAAAGTGCATTCCGGCAAGGCATACGGCACGTATGTGCAGCTCTAAAAGCTTTGATTAAGCTGCCAGTGGAATTCTTTGCCGCAACGAACGTAACAGACCCATTGTGACGAGCCTATTAAACAGACAGCATAAGAATATCCGAATTTTTTGAAATATATTTACAAAAGGTATACTCCTCCCCTCGTCACAGCTGAATGCTGACGCGTGACACCAATCGGTTGGAAGCGCACTTCAACATGAAATCATGGGAAAATTGTGTCTAATTGCGGGCAAATCTCAAAAGGCAACCAAACCTCTAAATACAGTTCTGCAATGTAAGAACCTTCCTATGAAACTGTGAATCTCTCCATTTGCAGGACAACATCAAAAACGGATTAGAGGAAAGGCTGGCCCAAGTACCTAACAAGAAAAAATATGCAATTTAAAGTGCCAACTTCGAGCCACTGAATTGTTCGTTGTTGCTCACAAGCTGAAATTTGTATTTGATTATTAGACTCAGTGGAGTTTTAGACGAAATCCAAACTACTGAATATCATCAAACCATAGGTGAAAATGTAAGAACCAAATAATCAGTACTCCACTTCAACCGGAATTATATTCAAGGAAAAGAATTAAAAATGCTTTTAGAAAACGCATTCATTTCTTTCACCCAAAATTAGCTTGCGTCTTAGTCCCCCCTCGTACTGTTTGTAGCAAAGAGGGATTAACTTAAGTGGAAGAAATTATCCGAAATGCCATACAATCACATTGTTTGCTTGTCGTAGCAATTGCCATTACCATTTCCATTGTCACTAGAATGCAATGCGGAAAAAATGAAAGTATAAACAAAAAGAATTGCAGAACTTAAAATTTCTCATACACGTACGTGCATAAACGCCGTACATACGTCTGTCCACGTCGACTCCTACAACTCTATCAAATGTCTGCGTTGCAACCGTGGCTGGCTGTAGTAAGTAATCCAGCCGAGCTGAAATGTCTTCCAGTTGGTTGTGCACATCCAGTGCAAATGTCCTGGGGATTAGGTTCAAATCAAAGTAATGTAGTGTGCCATCGTAAGAGCAAATCCAATGCAATTCACAAATGGCGAACAGCACATCAATTGCGTTTAGCTGGAGCCATTGCAGGGATATCATCATACATATGTACTTATATGTATGTAAGTGACGGAGAAAGTTTGCGAGCGAGCGATGTGTAAGAACTGCGATCCGTTGAGGAGCTTGCGGATTGCTGGTAGCTGTTAAAGGCGCCGAGCTATGTGTGTTGCATTTTTAACCAGTGATTAACTTTTACAACGCTCAAGTCCCTTTCACTGCAAATGATTTTCAAATGCATGGTTATTTAATTTTAATTGAGTGGAAAACAAAAACCAAAATTGTGCAAAAAATAAATACATTTTTTTTCATAAAAAATTATGATATGAAGCCAAATTTAAAGTGAATTCAGTTAAAATTATTTAATTGTTATAGCCTTTAAAGCGTCCAGGTCCTTACAGGCTTCATGGAACGAAATAATATAACTGCGCATCTTGCAAGCATTCCCTGGAACGACCAGTTAAAGAATTTGAGAGTAAATTATATATTTACTTTTGAAGCCCAAAGAAGCATTAAAACCACATTTAATTCTGTTCATATTTAATAAGAAAAATGTAAGGCCATCGAAGGTTCCTCTGTGGAGTGTTAAATAAAAAAGCGTTCTTATTTTCAACAGCTGATTTCTCAGAAATAAATGAATACAGTGGACTCTCTCCTAACTGATACCTCTCTTAAGCGAGCCCTTCCCATAAGCGGACACTTTTTTCAGAACATCTCACAAATCCTTAAGACTTTTCTCATAAGTTGACATCTCCCTTCCGAGGGAGCTTAATGTTTCTGAGAGTCTTATACGTCGAATTGTCCATGAAGATATCTAGTATAAATCCTATATTATGCGCAGGAGACAGTTTATGTCGAAGCAAAAACAAGAACAGCGAGTTATCCGATCAAAACGCCTTCAGTAGGTATAAAATAATTGAAAAAATGAATATACAAAAACTTACTTATTTCACTTGCTTTAACAGGAAAACTAACAAAACAACAAAAAAGCGGTATGGCAAAAGTCTACATACATACATCCATCTAATTTGGTTCACTAAAGCAAAGCAAACATTGATAAAGTAGCTGTAAAGTGCCGTTATTCGAAAATTTCCGTTAATAAATCGTCGTTGCTATTACATTATGTGATTGTTTGTTTCGTGGTTTGTCGCTGGTCTTGTCGAGTGGATAAAATAAGGAGGCCGAAAAAAGAAATATCTTCTAATATAAGAAAACTGGTGGTTAAGCACAGAAAAGAAAATAAATCTTACGGCGAATTTACAAAAATAGCAAATTTAGTTCGAGCACCGATACAAATGATTGTTAAAAACTACGAAGAGACTAATTTGTATGAAAATAAAAAGCGAACCAGCCGCCCAAAGAAGCTGTTCCGAACAGATGTAAGATCCTATTTAAGAGAAGTCGACAAAAATCCGAGACTTAGTGCTCCGAAATTAGTCTAACATATCGTCGGACCATCCGGAAAAAGGGTTCATCCAAAAACTATTTTTTTTTTTTTTTTTTTTTTTTTTTGTTTTTTTTTTTCATTATAAATTACGATCTGTTAATATTAACAATAAGTAATTGGTGTTAGGGTTTGGAATTAAAATGTCCCTTCCCTTTGAAAGAGAACATTATTGTCTTTGGTGGTATTTAGTTACAATTTTACTAAACTATTAAAAGATGTTTTAATAATAGCGGATAGGCAATGCCTCTGATTTCAGAAAAAATCGAATCAATATATTTGGAAGTGGTGGCCGGGATAAAAGTGGAAGAGAAGAAATGCGGATATGGAAATAAAAAATTTGATACTTTCTGTCAACTGCGGAGGAAATGTAATGGTTTGGGGAGCGACATCTGACGTTGGAAAGATGACCTTTGTTGAAGGTACTATGGACCAATATATCGGTAGAATGCTTGGGTCTTAGGCAAAGTTGAGTCTTCCAGCAAGACAATAACCCGAAACATGCTGCACTTAGTGTGAAAGAATGGCTCCAGAAGATTTTAGAGATAGAAATTCGTCAAAGTATGGTAACTAAAGCAAAATTGTAAAAAAGAGTTGCTGGAGGCATGAACCAAATAAAACTCGAAGAGCTTATCTAACTAGTTGGTTAAATGCCACGTCGCCTTCAAGCAGCGATTAATAAAGGTGGTCGACCTACTAAATACTAAAAGTATTGTATTCAAAAAAGCTAGTTTTATGTAGTTTATTCTGTTGTATGTCATCTGTGCTTTTGTGTTTTTTACTATAATTTAATTTTAGTAATCGGCTTCCAAGTTTCACGAACCCCATAGAAAATGTGTTATTAGTATTGGGAACAGAAGCAAAAAAAATAGTTTTTCAGTATACGTGTCAGATTCATAAAATGATATTCTCATAAACTTTTTACCTAACCTGCAACCTGTCCTCCTAATCAATTTCTGAGCTATCAATGGACTAAGTTGTGATTTAGCGCTTAAACGGTCAGTCATTGAGAAAGTGACCCTGAAAGTGTTTAACAGAGAGTCATGGATGTGATAAAAATTATGTAGTTGTATTTAGAAATCGTTTAGCGTTAATTTTCAATACAAAACAACTTAAATTTTAACAGCATACCCGGGCTTTACAATTTAAATATCTAACCTTCAATTTTTTTTTTGAAATGTTGCACACAGATATGCATACATACATATGCACATATATCAACTATATTTGCTGACCACATATCTTGAGTCGATGAATTTGTTAAAGGACATGCAAAATATCGCCGAGTTCAATAAACTGCTTTACTAGATTGCTTTCCAAATATTTACGTATCATTGAACCATTAAAAACGGCAACCAATTTACCCACACCTTCACACAAGCAAACAAAATACACCTACACACCGACCTACCTACTAACAGACACATTATTATTTTAAACTCTGCACATTTTTCCGAATTCTTTGCCTTACTTCCCACACATCCTGGCCGTATTTTAAGCGTTCGGGCATATCCTCTGATGCATATAAATTTGTAAATTTAACACTGGTTGAGCTCATGTCTATGTCTGTTGACATTTGTCGCAGAGCAAAAAAACTTACTTCTGCCAAAAACGGAATAAAATGGGAAGGGTAGTATAAAATTCAAAATAAGCATTAAAATCAGCAAAAAAGCAGCTCACTTCAACGGACCCTCTCATCAGTTATTAGTCTGTACGAGTATAACGTCTATTGCTCTCAAACGTGCGCTTGTGTGGATGTGTGAATGCGTGTATGTGCCCTTTGTGTGCCTTTTGTCGGTAAAATGCATTTTGCAAATTTAGTTGGTTATTGACGTGGAAGTATAGAGGAAAAAATGTTCTTGGCGAATTTTCAAATACTTACATACATACATACATATAAATATATTTATTTATATTGGCAACATTTTTGCATTTGAGTATTTTTTGCAGTCGCTTGCTATTTTGCTATTTTTTTGTTTTGTTTTTTGTTTCGCATCATTAAAAAGTGAAAAAATATGTTTGCAAAAGCTCATATTACGCCTGTCGAAAGCGGTTGGTGGGTCAGCGCGTGGAGTTTGGCCAAATCGTCGCTAAGTGCACTTTGTATTCCTTTTTAGTTTTTTGTGTTTAAAGTTCCAAAAATGTTCATTACCCATGCCACTGAGCTTTTTGGCAATTGTGGCCCTATTTTTTAGGTAATGGAGACATTTTCAAGCAAAGAGGCGTCGAGAGTGAGGATTTGATGCAAGTATTTATAGTTAGTAAATCCTCGTTTTTTACATTTCAGATTTGAATGCTGGTTGATTGCTTTCGTAATTGACTTTGAATCACTTAATTTTAATTAATTTTTAATTTTTGTACATTTCATAAAAATATATTTCCCGTAATGCCCGATAAGCACCGCTGATTTGGCGCAGAAAAACCTCTCTAGGTCCTCAGTCAGTCATCCAAACACTAATAAAGCGTATTTCAGCGTTTATTAAACTGCTCTATAAAATTTGTTAACAACTCGCTTTCATCACGCAATAAAAATCTATTGCAGTAATTCCAATTCAAAAAATGAAACCAAAGAATTCTAAAAGGTTTACAAATTGAATTTGTTCCCCCGTAATATTTCCCTATTTCCAAATGAATGCGTTTTGCCAAATAAAACTCGCATAAATGCCACTCCTTTACTGCATACTCAGGCGAAGACACCTTCATACCATGCGCATGTATGTGTGTGTATGCAATAATAATGCATATAAAATCAAATACTCGATGACATCCTGTGGCTATCAATGCGCCATGTTTTTTTATGACCGCTGCGCGTTTGGCATTCGTTGGCTGCTGCCAAAGCTTAAGCATGCAATTTAAATGCATTTCAAGCAATAAGTACTGTGCGATTTCGTGCTGGAAGGGGACAAATGTGAATGGATAGGGCCCGTTGAAAAAATAATCGTAAAAGAGTCTAGGTACTCGACGTTCAGTGCAAGCTTTGGAGGTTTAAGAGTTTTTCGGCAGTTATGCTTAGTTGCTGCCTTTGGAAAGTTTTTAAGCAGCCGTCTATTTTTTGGCATTCTGCGAAAAACCCACGCTTCCGCGAAATCCACTTGTAAGCTGCCACATTGTTAGTTGCATCCACTAAGTACTTTTCAACAATTTTTAGACTTTCAAACATTAAAAAGAAGGAAACTTACCAGCTTCCCATGTTGGGCACAAAAAATCCCAGTGCAAAGCAAGAATCTCTGTGCACGTTCTAATCTATTTTATCCACTTTTCTTTGCTTTCGTGTTCACTATTTTTTTACTCGTTTTGCTGCTCAGCAAAGATCTACAATCTTTATTTTGCAATTGTGTCTCGCATTTAAATTAAGTGCAAATGACATGAGATTTGTGCAGCGGCGGCTGCAGCTCCTTAAGCTGCCGCCAACAACGCGACAAGCGTGTACTTACAAGCACATAAGTACCGGGCATAAGTGGTGGCAGAGTGAATGCTGTTTAGCTGCCTGAAAGTATGCTTCTAGGTATGTACAACATGCTTGAAATCAGCTCCGTTGCCTGCGTGCAATTCCCCATGCTCTCGCAAGTCTTGCTCCGTGTCTTGTTTACCGCGCGTTTGCATTTGTCGCAGTGGCCCCCGGGCCAGCATAGCCTTTTGAAGTGGCAAAACATTGTGGAGCTCCGTTTCTCGCTTTCTCCACTGTCCGCCAGCGCAAACTCCAGCCCGCTACTTTGGCATCAGTCTCAGCCTCAGCTTTAGCGGTGCTCATATTCGCTGTCTCTTCAGAACTCATTGCATTCTATTGCGGTGTAGCACTTTGTGGATTTATTGAAATGTTTGTTTGCTCTGCATTGTTTGGCGCAACACACACCGTTCCCTGCATTCCTTCTTGACTGCGTGTTGGCTCAGCTGCAGCTGTTCTTTTCTTACTCCTATCAGTCTCTTATATTGCATTATTTCCGTCACTGCTTTGTGTTATCCTTAAAATATTATTACTCCATTTCATTTCTTTTAAAAAACTACTTACCAAGCTTAAGTCGAAGCTTTTTACATGCAACAAACATTGACAGGGAGTGGAAACATGCCAAATTGACTACCCGCTCCTGTGCGGACTCAAACCTCTCGCGTTTATTCTCGCTAACTCCTGTGTCCTGTTTCAAAGCAAATCTCGTTCATTCAGCTCCTCTTATTGTTTTTGGCTGCTTGTTGCTGCAATTCCATTTCATTATTGTGTGTCATTACCACTGTCATTTTCATTCATTCAAGTTGGCTTGGTTATCTGGCTGGTTCCTCCGACGACTCACCTGCTGCCACCAGCTGGCGCTCGGCCCCGGCGCTCGTACACTTCTTGCCTCCCTTGGCCCTGCGTTTATATTTACTGAAGTTGTGCTCTTGTGAAATGTTGTAGTCACTTGCAAGCTGATGCTTCATTTTTCATTGTCTTCAACTCAACTGAAATATAGCTGGAAGAACCAATTGCTGGTAGTTGTAATGACAGCAACAATTGCTTATTTGTTGCTGCTGCGACTCCTTAATAGCCAGCCATTGTTATTGTTCAATGTACACTGGTTTGCTGACAATATCGCGTCGTTGCTGCAATTTGTCTGCAATGCCATGTTTTTTACAATTCGAGTGTGTTTTTGGAAAATTAATCCACCTGTTCGTGTCCTTCGTTTTGTCATCTACTCGAGCAGTTGATGCGCTTAAGATATTTTGAGGTGTGGGATGCCTTTGACGAGAATAGCACTTTAAATTGTGCTTTATTACAATTAAAATGCTGACTCATTTTGCAGATTCTATAGAAGAATCGTTTAAGTTTTAAAGTTCAATGATTTTAAACTGAATATTTGTGACTTGGAACATATTTTAGTGCGTTTGTAATAGTTCTGAACTACCTTACTATCAGTTTGCTTTTCAGCTGAAGTGAAGTTGTTACTTTTAGTTTATGTAATAAATTGATTAAAATGTCAACTTTTGTAAAATATAAACTAGAATAAAAAAATACACAAAATATTCCTTGAACATCACCAACTGGTGGCAGCACCATACCATGTAAGTCCATACAGCAGTGTAATACCAGTTAATGGGCTGGCTTATATATATATAATTGGCGCTCACACCCTTATTTATTGAGATTGATTTACTTTTACAAAATTTTGATAAGAAAAAAAAGGGTCTTAAAGCTTAGTCGAATATACATATATATATGAAATATATATATATATATTAGCCTAGCCGTAACCACCTGACTTGGCACCGACTTCAATCTATTCATGGTGCTTTCCTTTCAACACCAAATGCAGTTTCAGGAATATATTGGAACGGCAATCCATTCCCGAAAATGCATTTGAAGACGAAAGCGGAGCGGCATGAAGTCTTGCAGCCATCGAAGCGGCCCTATGTGCCGACTACGAGCGATATAATATGCATTGTGATAGTTTTCTTAAATTGTTTATTTATTTTCAATTGAGAATGTGATCTACATGTATAATGTATCAAGGAATAAAACAAACAAAAAAATATGGCGGCTATGAGCACCCCCAACCCGTTCCCACGACAGTCGGTTCTACGTTACCGGAACGACCCGGATTTGTATCCGCATAAGGACTTTCACCCAGCAGCATTTTATGGGATATTTTTATGTTGCTACAACAACAACAAAGTTCCTGTAGAAGACAAAAATAGCTATAACTAGGGAAAATGCTGCTATAAAACATATTTATTATTGTTATTTTTTGTGGTTATTGTTGTTTTTGTTGTGAAAAAAATTGCTCTTGGATAGTGGGCGCATACACAGTTTCCGCATATTAAGTGTTTCCCATAGTTTTTTTTTCAATTTCAAACTGTCTACACTCAGTGGATCTTACAGACTTTCACCGAATAGCAGATGGTATTTGAGGGAGGCGTCGAAGATTGAAGACTGAGTGGTAGCCACAAACCCACTCGAGCCAGGAATGTTGTAAGTTCATAGTGAACTGTTCTTGCTTAATTGAGTGTAATTGTTAATAACAAATACCTGTACATATAAGTACACGCATAAGTATTTTCTTATTAATTAACATTCATTATTAATTGGCATTCTTCCTACTGGGTACTCAGATCCATCAGAGACGCGCTTTCACCAAATTAATTCGCCAACACGGCTGAGCCAATATGCGCCTGCAGACGCCCACACTACGCGCAAATCACAGCCTGCAGTCGTTAAAATTTGCAGGCTGCTGCGCCTCGAGCACGAAACAATCTCAAATACACATACCAGCGCACAAATTTAAATTCTAAATACACGACTATCACTCCTTCAACAAAATGCAAAATTTATGTCTTCCTAATGAAATGAATTTCCGCCAACCCCCTCTCCCGCCCATCATTTTCCACGCTAACATTAATTGAAATAAAGTTCGCCATATTTTCTTGCTTTATTGTAACTTGAAGCAATTTATCATGCAACGAGTATATTGTGTGTATGCATAACGGCATTGTTGCTGTGCTGGCAGCTGATTAGCATTTTTTGCTACATTGAAATTTCGCCATAAATCCTTTCAGGCAGACAGTGTGCAACAAAAGCGTGCCTCGTCTCGGAAACAAAAGTGATGTAGGAGCGTGCCGTGCTGGCGTGTCTCTGTCACTATGAAGTAGCGCAAATACTCGAATATGTTCATGTATGTGTGCATATTTGCATGGCGCCTCTGCAAGTTTTTTCGCCTCCTCTTGTCTCTCGGCGTGCATTTTGCTTGATTACTTAGCTATTTGCTTATCCGCCTAGCACTTCTCTCTGTTCCCTATCCCTCGCGCTCTTTGTTCAGCAGCTCGCCAGAGACACCTACGCATTCAGCCACTCAACTGTCTCCTTATTTTGACTGCAATTTGAATACGCCCATGAAAGGTGGCAATAAAAATCTCGAAGTTTATATTCATGCCCCTGATGCATGGAGCAATTTGCATGCATGCCACTCCTCTAGCCGCTCCTCACCCGCATTGCATTTCCACTTTTCTCTCTGCTAGTGCAATTTTCACTTAACTCAGTCGTCGTCGCCATTATCGTCGTGATCGTTATTTCCCAGTTGGATGTGAGTCACAGGTATGTGTTAGTGTGCGTGTCTAGTACTGGCATTAAATCACTCAAAACCGCCCACTCATCTAAAATATCCATGGGCTTGTGTGTGCCTGTGTGAGTGCGCGCCTATCAATGCCTTGAGTACTTGCATGTTATATTGACGGCTTTTTCTCTGGGAATGGACTCAGCGTGGCTCCCATAAGAATGTGACAATTTTCTGCATGGCAGCCGATTGGATGTTTTTTTCGTGTTTTTGGTTTTGGCCAAATTGACGCCGCAATAAATTTTAACGTTGAATAATTGCTGCTTTCCTTGCGGTGGTTTTCTGCCCTGTATGAAAAATAAAATATTAACCACTTTAGCAATCGATTGTTGTGCGTAGGCTTGGTCGCCGTTATGCCAACATTTTAAAAATCAATTAAAACTCTCCACCAGTCATTGACATCTGTAAGCATCATCTCTTCTTTCGCCGCCACTTACGTGCATATGTATGTGTGTAAACTAACTAGTGCGCATACATTCATTCATTAAAACTCCACTCATCCAGATAGCTTTGATTGCTTTTGCATTGCGTCGCCGGCGCTCTTGCTCTTGCACGAGGCTTTGATTATGTTTTGTTGTTTTAATTAAGAGCATACTCGTACATATACACACATCTGCATTTAATCGCTCTCTTCCTTCCTTTTAATCATTTTAATCAAGCGCTTACAGGACATTAAGTGTAATTAAATAATTTTTGCTTTGACGTTTCGAAGGAAATAAATTAAAAATAATGAAAAAAGGAGAGCTTTTCCGGACCAAGGCTATAATTTTAAATCGAACTTGTAGAAACACATAGCAACTTAGATTCAAACTTGCACCCAAACGTAGCAAGGACAGCAAAGATAAGCAATTTGAATGTATATTCTTCTGAAAAGTTTCCACTATCTCTCATGTTTTTTTACATATTTTTCTTGAAAATAAATCTAATTCAACTTTTAAATTGCGTTGTTTTTTGGTCTGATGGCGCGCTGTAAGCGAATGCCTGTCAAATGCTCACTTGTTTTTTTATTGAAACAAGTTGGAAAAAAAATCGAACATTGCAAAGCGAGCGTGACTTTATTGGAAAAGTGCAAAAATGCAGTTGATCTTCATTGCATAGCGTTTTTATTTCGAATCTGCTATTTTACTCATTATTATTATTATTTTTCTTTGTTTTTTGTTTAAGAGCAACTTTTTCAGCTGTGCCAACCAAAAAGAAAAACTTTCCATTTCACCTCTCTGCTCGTCCGTCAACAAACACTTCGATTACAATCGACAAACTTTTGCCTTCTTTCGGTGCTTGCTGCGTCAAATTTCCCTTCAGTGCTGTAAGGTATTTTTTGTTGTTCTAGAAACAGGTAAATTTATATGATTTCATTATAGTGAAGTTGTTTCGTGAGCGGTACGTGATGATTTGTTAATTTCACCCAAACCAAATTTAGCGCTTAACGCAGAGTATCGCTGTTGCCTTCTACTGCAAAGAATGCAACCTGGTTGCATCCTTGCGGAGTACGATAATAAGCGTGCAAATGTAGTATGACGACATGTGAGTACGAGTGTTAGTTTGACCTGCAAACAAACCAATCAATCGTTTGTCGTAAATTTAGCAAATTTATTGCCCATTTCGCTTGATGCGTTCATATGAGCGGCCAGTCTCCAAATTCCATTTTCCAGCAACATTTCATTTCGGCAAATGAATTGGTTTTTGTCTAGACGCGCACGCTACGCATTTGAATGCTTATTTGCAGAAATTGGTTAGGGAAAATATTTCTGGGTACACAGTGTACTTATGAGTTTATATCTGCATGCCCACGCGCATGCCACACCTCATTAATTTCGTATTTTCGCACTCAATTTTTGCCAAAACATACTATAGGATATAGCATATATAATCCTTTTTTTTTTTTGTTGTTGCGCGTATTTGAAAACTGCTTTGTTATTAAACATAGACCATATTTTTGTACGTTACTATTCCTGATCGTCGAATTGACGAACTGTTTTTAAAACCATGATTTTTTTACAAACTGTGATTTTGTTTTGGTTTTGCTAAAATATTGTTTACTTTTATTTACTCCAAAACCGTGAATACTGACTTAAAAACGCAAAAATTATTAATGAATTTTGTTGCTACTTTTGCTTGTATTTCATAACTTCCGTGGTTTTCGTAATAACTTCTGGAATTGTGACAGAAATTTTTCGTATCTGGAAAAACCTGAAATTTTTTTAGATACCATTATTTGTTATTTTTATATAAATCCAATAGCTCCGCTAGCTTCGGAATGTAATATAATGATTACAGTTGGATAACTGAAATACTCGTTGAGGTACCCGCAGGTGTTTGCAGGCCTATTTTGTGTCGGATATATGGAACGAAGAAGTATTTGGCCTCACGTGGGGCTTCACATTGTCTCAGGGCCAAAATCACTTAGGCGTTACTAGCGTAAATAAAGAACGAAAATAAATAAATATAAAATTTCAGGCGATCATTTTAGTGCAGCAAATTAAATCGCAGTTTAAGTTGTCTGCTCGCGTTTTGCATATGTATTGCAATTATGCGCTCACAACTCGACTGGCTATACCCCTCCTCTGGTACATTTGTGCTTAAATACACTTAAGGTTATTATGTGTGCTTAAGTGTATTTGTTTTTATTTCTACTGGTAATGCCTTGAACGTTAGTTGAACACCAGCGTCATAAATAAATCTCTGCATTTCCGGTTCACATAAATATTATCACACTACACCCACTACCTTCACCAACTCCCCCCTCCTTGCACACCGCACCCTTCACAAACGCCCAATGTTTGACTTATGGTACTAACCGTATCGTGCCATAGCTTATATCCGTATCCACTTCCTCCTTCACAACCTTTTGAGAATTCGCTGGTATCAACTGCTCATTCGCGTTTGCCAAGAAGTAAAACAATAGTCATAAACACATTAAATTAAATTGCATTTCAATTTTCTGCCGCTGCCACCAGCAACTCACACCCCTTCGCTTTTCTTCTCAACCCTGCAGTGTTTTTATTTCAACCGCTCATTCCGCTTGTCCTCCTTCTCCTGCTGCCTTTTCTAATTCACAAACTCATATATTACACGTACAGTGCCTTTAAATAGCATTCGAACCACTTTCGCGCTTCTCTAAACAAAAACTGTCGAAATATAGATTTATGTGTGCGATTGCTGTTGTTTGCAATTCTTTTCGCTTAACTACTATTTAGTTATTGTTTGATATATTTCTAATGTGTAGACAAAAGTGCCTTAGCATACACGCATAGACGCATGCATACATACATACACATCTAACTACACAATGTAATCCATTAAAAACTTTCCTTTTGGTGGCGTTTGCTCTGCCATAAATTGTATTTCCTCCTTGCTTACTGTCTGTAAGGATATTTTATAGGTTCTTGCCTGCAGACAGGACCTCCTTTGCCGCCAACCTTTCCCAGCGTTGCAGCTAACCTTTCATGTACTCAAATATTTTTTTGCAACAACAGCGCGGCACTTTATTAAAAAGCAATAATGTGTGTGCTGAAAAATAAAAAATAAGAACTGAGAAACCAATAAAGTATATCGCAGCGCGTGGTAAGGAATGGGAACAAAAAATGCAGTTTTCCAAACCGTCCAAGGTCTCTCCCTACGAACCGCTTGCCCCTAAAGAATTTTACTATACAGCTTCATAAAAGGGAACCCCTTCTGTATGTTTTGGAAGAAACTAATGCGTTTGAGTCTCTCGCAAGTTTTTAGTGTCTGCCGGTATTACTCTTCAGCTGCAGCACTTTCGACAATTTTTCAATTGTTCACGTATCCTATTATGTTTTTCGCTTCCCGGCGCATCAGTTCACTTTTCGGCAAATATTTATTTTATTGTTTCGTTTTGCTGGTTGCTCCTTATCTCTTTACTATCCTTTTGTACTTCAAGTATAGAAATCACTTAATCTACTGTAACTTCCTTGCATCAACCCCGACAGTATCAATGCCAGCAGGCAACAACAACAAATGGAGGATAGATAAAACCCTCGAACAATAGCGCAAACACTGTTACAAAAATGCTTTGCAGAACAAATGTCAACAGTCCCGCCTTCATTATCCACAACTGCTTGGCTTATTCCACAAGTATTTACATTGCGCTACATATTGTATTCTCAATACCTCCATACACACACACACATACACGTACCATATTTCCAAGTAGGCACAATCAGTTTATCTTTGCTGCCATTGTACTTTTCTCTAGCCAAATCTCAAAATTAGTGCAAACGTTCATTAATCGAATTTATTGTTTTACTTTCATTCGAGTGTTATTTTTGCGTATCTTTCCCCTCAATCAAAATAGTGGTTATTTCGCCTATACATATTCATTCAGTCGCCATTGCTTTGTGCAAATACGGCATACTTCTCGATTGTTTACGTTTAAGTTGATATTAATTTGTTGCCTCTTTCCATGCGGCGCACTTTCTACATCGACAGTCATCTCAACAGCCTCGTCATTCATTTAGATCTGCTCTTAGTCAAGTCTACTTGCGGCAAATTGACACTGCGTCTGTAAAGGGTGGATCAAATACTAGCAACCTTGAATATCAAATAAAGCAAACGAAACTCAGTGTATTTATATATTTATTCCTTCCGCTTCATAGTGAAGCATAGGGCCACTCTCGATCATTTACGTAAAAGTAATTAATTCGTGAGGCTAAAGAAGGCTAACCGTGACAAATCGGAGATTCGAACGAGCAATTGGCATCTTCAAATCGCTGATTACCTTTGAGGCTGACAAAAGCCTAACTGCAGTGTTCCCACCACAGTCGGTTGTACTTATACATTACATTACCTGAACGCACCTTAATTACATCCATCCTGACATTCCAGCATCATTTACGTGTATACTGTTACAACAACATGAATTGTTAGATGGAATATGTGAGACGGTCCGCTATCCTACCAAAGGTCGAATTCCGTGGCGTCTTCATAGCGTCTTCATCAAACCTTATAAATCCTAATAAATTGTTTATATGCATAAAATAAATTGCCGAAATTGCAACCAGCACGTCGAAATTAAAAGTTCAGTGATTTTGCAGTGAGAAATTTAGGTCACCGACCTCTAATAAATAGTCTAGTACATCTATCCCATGAATTATCCGCCTATTACCAACACGCATTCGTGCTTACATTTGTCCTTGAATAATTGCAACGCGTGCTCATCATAAAATTGTTAATATCAAAATACAACTCTACTCTATCACACACACACACACACTTACCTGATAATAGAGTAATGAACGCTCCTAATCTACGTGTAATCGCCTTTGATGGTCACCTGGGAGTATTTCTATTACTTTCCGAATTACACTTTTTCGTTTTTTTTTATATTTGTGGAGCCACGCGCGTAAGTCAATAAACGCATTAGTCTGCCCTACAAATACCTTGCAGCCGCTCCTTGCACATATGGCTTTGATGTACAAATAACTATTTTCGTGCATGCATGCAATAGAATATTTAGATTTGAAGACAAATACGACCTGAAGCGTATGTTTTTTTCGGCTGGCGGGATTTGCAAGAAAATTGAGCTTTTTTATGTTTCTCTCCTTTTGTCTGTTGGCAACTTTGTTTTCGTCTATTACTTTATTAACCACAAAAAACACACACTCTGCCTTATTCTTATTGATTATCAATTTGGGAATATGTTATGTCAACATCGACCGTAACAATGCCCGCACGCATACACATGCACATGCATACATACATACATACAGCGAGAAATAAGGATTTCACAGCACGTTCATTCACTTTGTCTGCAGTTTTAGCTCGTTCAAGACTTTAGGGAAATCCGATGTTATTGGCATTACTCGCGCACACTACTCGTAGCTTCGGGTAGGAGTGAAGGAAGGATCCTCACATGCTTACATACATACATACATTCATATGGTGTTGTACTCGTATGTTCCTTCACACAGCTACTTATGCGAATTCAATTTAGCATAACTTAACGGTGCTTAATATATTTTCCAGGTATCCTTTGCGGGCACCTCTATTCAGGTTAAAAAGTGTTCACCAGAAGAGTGGCAGTGGATGGTTACGCTGGAGCATCAGCGAACTTAGTAGCTCTCATTTTGTGGCAAGCGATTGGCGCACTTGGTTTCGGCACGTTTCGCTTTTATGGTTCATTTGTCTGCTGTGTGGTTTTCATACAGGTGGTTGCGCCAAGTTTTGTGGCTTAGTAAAATTGGATTATAAGTGAAATTGGGACGCTGTTGGCCCTTTTTAATTTGTACGTCTTGCCTTTTAATATGTGGGTAAGACGAAAAGCAAATGGATGAGTTGAATTTTCATTTGCTGAGAAGCCTTTGTTCAGCCGAAAAACAATAACTCTCGTTAAAATTATTAAAAAAACTAAGATTGGAAGCCGTGATTTTTCTCACAAAAAATATTATTGATACATCTCTTCAACGATTTCTTGAACTTTTTCATATTTTTCCGGAATTATAACTTTTATTAAATTACCCTCTTTTCTCTTTTCTTGCAGATCGAGGACGAAGGCAATCATGGCAACGACGAAACCCGTCTGTTTATTTTATCGTCTTTGGCTCAGTCGCAAATGAGTCGTGTCGCTTGCATTTTATGTGAAGAACCGATGTTGGTTTTCGATCGCTATCCGCTCGTTGACGGTTCATTTTTCCTGAGCCCAAAACAACATTCAGCCGGTTGCATTGAGGTAAGTGAACTGGAGCTGGTCGCAATTTTTATAAAATGTTTTCATAGCTTAGCTTAGCTTTCGATACCTTTGTTAACCGAAAAATAGGATAATATAAAACCTTTTTCCTTCAAAGGACTATAAAAAGTACAGAAAATACTTGAGACGATGAAATAAATTAACAGAAAACTGTAATTGCAACAATTAGAAACAATTTTTTAGGAGACGAAAAAAACGTCTGATTTGATTATATTAAAAAAAAATTGCTTAAAAACAATCTTTGGCCTTTATAGAGTTTTTATTTCAATAGCAGTGCAGATTCTTCCCCTTCGATGTCGATGAGCGCATTAGCAAGCTTCTTTTCCTTTTGCATTATTTTCTTTCTGCACCAAGTAATCTTATCGTTCGCATGTGCAACTCTGCGCCTTACAACTTCTTCGTGCAATTAATCTTCATACCGTCAAATGACTGACTTCAGATCAAAGCCAACTCAACTCGCTTCAACTAAACGCCCACATGCGACAAATTCGACTTTTCATGTGCTGGCAAATGATGTGGAAAACAATATGAACAGAGGGAACCAATACCTTCAAGTGCGCCACAATGGTTGCACTATTCTTCAGAGACGTTTACATTCCTTAAAGGAGGAAAGCAAAGAAATAAAAAAGAAAATGCTCGATCACTTTAAAATTTCTAGCGTCATTTGACGTTTAATTCGGGCACTTTGTATGAGGCACAAATGCGTTAGTGTAGTGGTAGATAGGCCCGCAGTTGACGTGGAAATCGAACATTTTACTAAGCAGTGATTGAGCCAAGAGAACAGAACCATTGACATGGGAAATTTATGGGCGCCCCGAGACGCCCACATTAGTGAACGGATAGTTATGTCCATATGTACTCATATGAGTCTCTACAAAACTTCATATTTTTTAAACTTTTATGTTTTAAATTTATGCATCAAGACTTACTATGAGCGTCAGAAACTAGTACACGCCTCGCTTTTTTGAGATAATAAAATATAAGCCACGTGGAAACAATCACTAACTTCCATCTATATTTTTTTCTAATAGTGATTTAAAAAAAGTGTCGATCATATGCATATATGAATTGTGAACACATGTGAAGTGCAGAGCAAGATAAAGGTCGAAATTGTGAAAAACATATTCATCCAAAAATGTGTTAGAAAAAAAACTATGAATACATAAAAAAATATCTGTTTGTACCTCTGCAGAGATGCAGAATGTAATTGTGAAAACTAGTTAAAATTTCGAGTCGATCGATCAAGATTTGTAAATGGGTCCTTCCGGCTTGAAAAATGTGGTTTCATGAGAAGCCCAAGAATTTAACCCAAGTGTCTTTGGTTTTGTTTAAAAAAATCTTACAAAGAAGAGAAGCAGAAAAAGCCTACAAATTAATGTAGGTGTTGACTTTCTTTTGACGTTTCATTGGCACGCCGTACCAAGCGTTGACCCTACAACATAGATTTAGTAAATGTATTATTTAAATATTCCTTTACGCATTTTTTATTCTTCTGGCTTACAAGTCGTAGCATATTTCTTTCCGGCTTTCATTTTGTTAGCTGTTAGTTAGTTTTGTTGTCATCAAGTACGCCTACTGCCAAATTGTCTACATATTCGCCTCAGTTTTATGCTTTTATTGTTACTAATAGCATTGAAAGTACTTTAAATTACCGTTGCATTAAACTGTATAATAAAATATTTTCGGCACACCTATCTCACAAATCACCAGCATAAGTCCACGGAAAAAAGGGCATGTGCTTGCAACTGTTTGTGTACTATATACACCGTGTGTGTCTGTGTGTGTGTGCTGCCACTTTGTAGTCTGTTTAAGTCGCAATAATTACTAAAATGCACGCCAGTAAGCGGAGAAGAGTAGAGGCTGCAGCGCATGTTGCTGTTTTTGTGTTGCATGTGACGTTGTTTGTTTGGCTGCGCGGAAGGAGCACAGTTGCATGCAACTACCCACACACACACACATGCACTGGTATATAGACACATACATATATGCTCCTAAAGTACGCATGGCGAGCGATACAGTAAGGCAGTCTGCATTTCATCGCGATATTTAGCCAACTTTCTTCACGCCTACTCATAAACCTAAATTCTATGCTGTAGCTTGGTTTGCGCAACGCAGCACTTCACTTACCTTCACATTCAGACATCCATACATACATACATACATACATACATAAGAATATTAGTGTATATCTCTCCACACTCCAGTCTGCGCTTTCCTAAAGCCTTTTGTCTACCTCATTATATTTTGGCAACGGATTTATAACTCGGTGTTGTCAGCTGTGCTAGAGTTGAAGTTGGCTGCCACAAACTGCCGCTAAACGCCCGCCAACAATGATGGGCCTTAACTTTAATGCTGCTACCTCTTCCAATCGCAGTCATTCCCATTAAAACTTCCAGTCCATATATTTGTATGATGTTTGTGTTGCCTGACAATGCCTGGTCGCTTTGTAGCCGCTAAATTTTGCCAGTTTGCTGTGGGCGTAGATGTCTCTGCGCTGCACCATTTGGCCATAAGGAAGTTTATGCCTTGCATTATTTCAAATTAATATGTCTGCCTGTAGGAGTCACTGTTAATGTAGGTGTATGAGTCTGCACCGGGCTTTCGAGGTTCAGCTGCAGATTGCTGTCTCTTGGGTTATATGACGACGCCCAGTGCCAGGAAATGTCAGAAGTTGTAGAAAGTTTCGTTTGAGCGGCTTTGTACTGTTTCAATTCCTTCCGCTGCCTGGCTGGTCGCTGTCTTGAACTTCTCGTGCGTTGCGTTCCTCACTTGCATATTTTTTTCACATTTCTCTTTTGTTGCACATTTGAACATTTTGCTGCCTTATGGTTTTTCCTGACACCGTTTATATTTAAAAAAGTTCAATCTTTACTATTATTGCGTGCAGAAACTTTACAGTTATACATTTTATAGGAATAAATTTCAGTGATTGGATTTTAAGAGATTAAAAAACTGCAAATAACCGTAAAATAAAAACATTGTTTTCCTTCGCTGCCCCCTACATTTGTTCTATGGCAAAAAAAAATATTTAGCTGCTTTTATTATTTTTATTTTTTGTAATATTTACCCTTGCCGCCAACGTTTTGAAAATTGCTATCGAATACCTTTAGAATAAATACACTCTGCTGTTAATTTGGTATAATTTTTTTACAAATCAATATCCCGAAAATGATATTACTTCGAGTGAGCCTGAAATGTCCCAAAATTTTAAAGATTTAAAAAGTGAAAAACAAAAATACTGATTTGTTGTTGCTGTAACAGCATAAAGATTCCCCGTGCATATACGAGGAATGCTGCCGAAGTGACAGTCCTTGGCCGGGTCGTTCCGGTTACGTAAAACCGACTGTTTTTTTTTTATTTTTTTCAGAAAAATATTGATCTATTTCGATCGATCTGTAAAAATTATGTACCAAAATTTACGGAAAAGTGTATTTTCAAATAGGAATTTAATGGCAATTTTCACAGGATGGGTAAATATTATTCTTCATTATTTTATTTATTATTATAAATATATATTCTTATATTAAATAAAAAATAAATAAATAAAAAATATGTATCTCATATCTTAGGCTATATAACATTTTTAGAGTAAGTAAAAATTCCTTTTTTGCGGGTCATCCTAATGTAAGTTCATATTTACATTCATACATACGCTTGTTTGTGAAATTTCCATCTTTTATATTGCTTCCACTAACGTTTTCATA
This sequence comes from Anastrepha ludens, assembly GCF_028408465.1. Taxonomy (NCBI): domain Eukaryota; kingdom Metazoa; phylum Arthropoda; class Insecta; order Diptera; family Tephritidae; genus Anastrepha; species Anastrepha ludens. The sequence continues at coordinate 183,329,995 of NC_071498.1, read as the reverse complement.
TGTGCCCAAATTTTGAAAGTGGTGTAAGGCACTAAGTAAAGCACACATTGTTTATTATTCATTTGGCATTACGTTAGTTTAATCTAATCATTTTCACTATAAGTTGCTTATTATTTAAACAGTTTATTGTTAATTATGGAAATGATCTAAGTAAAAAAAATAGCTAATAGCAATCAGCCAACTCTGATAGCCAACCCCGTTCCCACGACAGTCGGTTTTATGTTACCGGAACGACCCGGGTTTATAATCGGCCAAGAACTGTCACTCCAGCAGTATTCCCCGTATGTGTACGCTGCTATAGCAACAACAACAACAACGATGGCAACCCCTTGCCATTTTTTGAATTTTTTTAAATTATACTTTAAGATGTTCTACAAAACACAGAATATTTCATTTGGGTCTTTCACCTAACCAAAATTATTTCCATTATATGTATTCAACGATCAGACTAGTGTCAGCATTAAAGCTTAAAGATATAAAATGCTCTCTACCCTATATTCCCCCTGTCTTCCAAAATTGAATGCTTTCAAATGAATTTCCTTTGTATGTGGGTTATAAAAACAAAATATAAAAATATAAAAATATTTTTTAATTTTCTCATACGCAAGCACTTAATAACCACGTAGCAAGAAATAGAACCCTTGTTTGCATTAACTACTCCGTAGCAACAATATCAACGAAAACATAATCTGAACTTAAACAGATGAGTACTCGATCAGGTAGCGCAAAACGCGGGATCAACTGTTTTTCTCCGCTTCAAGCTACGTTTCGTTACTGCTAGTATCCCACAGCAACAGTCAAAAAAAGTGTTCAGTGCTCTCTGTATTTGGAATAGTAGCAAAGACCTTGGAGCGCTACTTACGAAATTCCTCATGTGTAATCCAGCTATCACTACGGCTCTCGCTTCAGTTGCTCTGCTACTACGAGTACTCCCATAGCTGGTATTTGAGCACTGTTCGTTTTTGTTTTGTTTGATGCACTTTTTATGAGTTTTTGCGGTGCTACACAGAAAATATACATAACTGACCAATTATGTAGTGTAGGTTGTAAGTATGGTTTCTTCCTTTATGTTAAAAAAATCGTGTATGACAGATTAATCTCTTGATATCTGGCTATTTTTTAAACGATTTATTATTTCAATACGTCCATAATTTGGAATATGGCGCTATATCACAATCTGCGTGAAAGCATCAATTCTATGTATAAATTCAAGTTAACAGAGGAATATTTCTGGTTCAGAGTTCTATGTGAATATTTTTTTATTTAAATATTGAGCAAACAGCAACATGAATACATAAATACATCAAGTGACTGATATTTACTTCAAACAATGCTTCTCTTTTAAAACACGAAGGTTCAAACAGACAACAGAAATAAAATTTGTACTGTTATGGCTTCCCTCGCCGATGATTCAATAGTTTTGAACCTTTTTCCATGTTCAGGCATTTCGAGTGATAATGCAACATCAACAAAGAATATAAGCTCTTGAAAACACAGACTAGCGATACGCTGGAGAATGCTAGAGAAATTCTTTTTAAAAACAATGAGGTAATTAGGGCAGCTGTTACCTGCTCCAAAACACCACCTGGTACACAAAGTATTTTCTAATAGCGGTCGCATCTAGGCTCGCAATGACAAACCTGCAAGTGTATTTCCTTAGAGTTCCTTCAAACATCCAATAAAGAATTTAAGCACCAATATATAAAATATAGAAAAATTAATTTAGAAAGTCTAAAATTCGTATTAACCCTTTTTCCTCGAACATTTAGGAGATCATAAAACGTTCTTGATAAAGTTTTCGTTTGTTAATAATACATTTTTCTAATTAATTTCCAGGTGAAGTATGAAGGAAGGCCACTATATTTGACTTGCGTTTGTATGGCTTGTTTGGATGGTACCTCAACGAATCGTGTCATTAACTGCAGGTGAGTCAAATCAAATCAAGCTTATCAAGCCAAAAAAAATAGATAGTTTGCTTGAAACTGAACTTTTTATATCCAGTGTGAATATGGCACACTTTTAGGAGGATGCCTTACCTACAAATAAGGCACATAGAAAAATTCTGTTTTTTAATCGATTGATAATTTCGTAACGTTAATGGTAGAAAATGATTTCACGCATATGCCGACCCAGGGAAGTATACTATTGTTGCACTTTTTCGAAATTTTGTAAAGGCAACAAAGAAAGGAAAAAACACCAAGTATACTTGAGTCAGATGTTGCCTTTTCATGAATTTCAAAGTTCATCCAAAAGTTAGCGTACTTCAAAACACAGGACCACTGATTATAAGTGATCCTAAATTTTGAGTTATGCGGCATTGGGACACTTTTAAAGTCCTTTCTTTAAGATAAAATATAACAACAATAATAATAATATTCTTAAAAAACAAGAGCGTGATCTCACACTCATATTCACACAACTCATAAGCCGGCTGAGAGGTGCTAACGACGAAAATAATTGCGCAACTTGCCTTTGAGAACTGAGTACCTCCAGCCCAATGATTTATGTAAAGGTCGCGTAGAGGCAAACTATTCTGTTTTATATTTTTAGGAACTTTCAATCTAAATTATTCGTATTTTCTATTTTATTCTTCAGGTTCTGTGGCGAAATTTGGGATGGCTCGAATCTAGTCCTTGGCACCATGTATTCATATGACATTTTTGCCGCAATGCCATGCTGTGCTGAGCGTCTAAAGGTGAGCAAAGAAAAGATAGCTTCGAGAAAAATATTTTATTTTCACACATTTTTCTCCTCTAGAATATTTTTATTGCGCTCAAGTATTCGTATATGATTTTCTCAACTGTTTTTTGTCTAATAATGATCCCGTCTCTTGTTTTTCTCTGCTTGCAGTGCAATAATTGCTTCAAATTGCTTTTGCATCCGCAGCAGCGTCTCAATTTCTACAGCGACTATTCGCACTGCGTCACCTGTCCATATTGCGCCACGCAGGATACTCACTTCGTCAAGCCGTTGAGCTTCTGCTACACCAAAAGCAATGTGATACGCCACCAGGCGATCGCATAACATGAGGCCCCGTTGGAGTCCACGGAAATGCTGGCGGCAGCGACAACAGCCACTCAAACAACAACAGCAGCCAACACTGCCAGCATTGCGGCTCCAACGGCAAACAATAGAAACAGCAGCAGCAGCAGCAGCAACATCAGTAGCAACACCAACATGCAATCGAAGAAAATTGTGCTCTATAACCCATCAATTGATTACTCAGCACCGCTGCAACAACAAATCAATCCTGAAATCATTGGTGCGCATCCTCATGCACAACAATACCAACAGCAATACAGCGGTGGCAGCGGACTCGGTGCCGGTAGTTCGGCCAACAACATACACAACACAAATCAGGTAAGACAGCCACTACAGCCACAGCAACAGCAACAACAGCCGCAACAACCACAGGCACAGCAACAGTCACGTTTGTCGGCATTTACGCCAGTGGCTGCTGCACGTCTGTCCTTAGCTGGTTTGGCAGCTGCCGCCGCTACGCCCGCAACCACTCAGTCGAGTGCATCGATTTCGTCATCACAGCAGCAGCAGCAGCAGCAACAGCTTCTACTGCAGCAACAAATGCTGGCAACACTACCGCTAAAATTAAGTGAGCAATGTAATTTAAGTAATTTGCATTTGAATAGTTTTGTTAATGAAATGGGCGAGATTAAGTCAGGTCTCGAACAGCAACAACAACAACATAATAGCAATCAGGTGGTAGGGCTTTTAGGACGCAATGGTGATTCTAACGGTTTACTAGCAAACAGTAGTGTCGGTAGCAGTATTAGTAATTTATTAATTAGCAATAATTTAGCAACGGCCGCAGCAACAGCACCAGCAGCAGCAGCTGTAGCATCCGCAAGTGGAGCAGGAGACGCAGCAATAGCCCTATTGCCAACCGCAAACAAATTGAATGGGCTGTGGAGCCAATCGCACGCAACAGTTGCCCCATACAACATCACTGGGGTCAATGCTGGCTCCAGTATACTATTCGGTAACCAAACGAGCACCTCCGATGCCATTTCATCACTCTGGGGTTGCTCCCCCTCGTCCGGCTCCAGTGGTTCTTCCTCCACTAGCGGCTGTTCGAGCGGCTCCGGCTCTCAGCCTTCATTGAGCCCCACCTCCACTGCATCCACACGTCCGGACTATCGTAGCAACAGCAAGGAGCCATTGTGGTCGGCATCGCAAACATCGCCCAACAGCAGCAACACTCTCAGGGATACTTATTACACCACAAAGGCAGGTGTAGCCATAACCGCAGCAAACGCTTCGGGCGGAGGGTCTGGCAATAATGGCCCCAACAATCTAGGCGATAGCGGCCAGCAGTCGACGTCGCCCAGCGCAGCCTCCACTTGCTCCTCGGCATCGTCCACCTGTTCGTCGGGCTTGGGATCGAGCGCCGGCATAGAGGTTGGCGTGTGGCCCAACTGCAAGCTACAAAGTTATTTTGCAGCCGATAATTGCGGTGCCGCCCAGTCCGATGAAGCTGCGCAGTTCGCCAAGATAAGCAACATTTGGGAAATACCGAACCCGACGGCAGCCGCCACAACACGCGCCACCACCGACCTATTCACTGATCTCTGGTGCAACAATACCGAACGAAGCAGTGTCGCAGCAGGAGCACGCGTCACCAGCAACACAAATGCCGATTTCGACCTGGCTCAGCCCATCGACTTCACCGACTCCAACAACATTTGGCGCACAAACATGCCGGCCACAACATCGCTTGCAAGCGGCAATGGAGCGCCCACTAGCCGTGCTTCCACCAAGCAACTGCCGACAACGGCAGTGGCGGCTGGCAATAACAACAAAGGATTGCGTGCAAATATAGGAACCGACTTGGATAACGGCGGCATGGGAATGAGTGCGGCGGAGGCGGATAGCAACACGGCGTGCATGCAATTGTTTTCGGAGCAATTCCTCAATTATATAAACATAATTAACTATGCGGATTAACTCATTATGAAATGAAATGATAAAAATTTAGCGAAATTTTTTAAGTACATAATAAACAAAGGCGACAGACATGTAAAGTAAAGTGGTTCAGCAAGCAGCGGACGGCAAAAATAATGGCGAAAAGTGAAAACTAACCAAACAAACTGATTTGAACAAAATTAGAAAACAGATTTATTTGTAGTAGCAATAATGTGAAACGATGAGTCGACGTCGAGTTTTATTGTGTTAATTTTTTTTTTTTTTTTGATACGTGAGAAGGGAGAATTTGAAATAAAATGCAGAAGTAATGAATTGCAACTGCAAAACATTTAATAATACTGTTATTTAGTTACAAATAATCATACTAATAAATATGTATTAGTAAGAAGTAGTAGTGTTTGACGTTTAATGAAAACGAAAAAATTAGTCCATTTATTTTAGTTTATTTCTAGATGTAATTTTATTTTGCACACTGTGAAGTAAAAGCCTTGAGTGGAACGTTTTGCGTTTAGCTTATTGCCGAAGCCGTGGATATGGAAATTTGCTTAGAAAAATATTTATGTACACAGAGCAATAGAATTCGCGAAATTGTAAAAACTGCGCTACCAACTTTTTTCATTGACCATCTAAAGTAATGATTTTTCTTTGGTGCAAAGGACTTCACTGTGCATAAAGTACCAGCCTAAATAAATTTGTCACACGACTTGAAGCTGCTAAACGCGAAATGTTTCCGGGCAAATAAATATAGCATAAAGTAATTTCTTTCTTGTTTGAGTTATTTTTTTAGTTAAATTCAAAAATCTGCAATTATCATCACTGAAATCAATGCGTGTACAAATGTTTATGTTAAAGGAATTTGTTGAATTTTGTTTGAGTTTTATTTAAATGGATTTAAAACACATCTTACTGTAAATTATGATTTATTAATTTATGTGTAATTATTGTATTTTAATTAAAAATTTTTTTTTCCTTTTGGTTTTGCCACATTTACGAAATATTTCTACTTATTAAACTGTTAAGAATGGAAAATGCATAGAATTAAAAAAAATTACCAAATATTTTTGTTAACATAAAGAAAACTACGTAAAACAAATGATTACTACAAAAACATCACAATTTTTGTGTTTTAATTGATTATTTGTAGAGATTTTACGTCGTATAAATTAATTAATTAGTATTACTTTGAAGTTTTACTTATTTTAAAAATTAAATTAAATATTGCTGTGTTTTTCAATAAACATAAACCTACTTTTGCAAGATGAATGAGAGAATGTTGCATCAAGCAACAAGTAAATGTATATTTAGAAGAGGGCAATTATTGAAAAATGAGTGTTAAGAGAAAATCCCCAATTCCCTAATTATTAGATTTTAGTGCAAGAAGATATTTAGTTATGCGTTGCTTGTAATTTTTTAGCGTAACATCTTTACCTCAAATTGGTAATTATAATCTAGACACCCGCCAAAAGGACGTGCAGACACATTCGTGCATATTCTGTGCGCACCGTACAGCTACGCAATTTCCCCTCCGAAAATGAAGCGCATTGAGGCGCCTTAATTCATGCTAACCCAGAAGTGTGAACGTGCAAGCGGTGCTAGTTTGGCCACTCCCTGCGCGAGCATACCTTGCCCTTAGTCCATTCAAGTGTTGATGCTATTTGTTTTTGAACTTTATTTAATTTTTTTTTTTTCTATTTTTGTTTGGAAACATTTTTGTTGCAAATATGCCAGCTCTGTAAATATTTATTATAATCCTTCTGTTTTTGTAAAAAATAAATTGAAATGCGTGAATGCATCACTACATTCACTTAACACAGCGCAGCGTGATCATATTAGTTGTAAGAAACGAACCCCTCCCCGCCACTCTCACCCAGCCCTTGTTGTTGATAAGCTTAGCTAAGTATTTTCCAAATCTTAAATTGTAGATTTTAGTATTTAAAGTTAAACAAGAACAAAAACAAAAATTATAATTTTAGGTCCAAAACAAAAAATCGAAATCTGTGTATATCCCAACTAAGTTTGGAAAATTGAAATATGTAAGGAACGCCCATGTGATCTCTTTCAAAATTTGCTTGTAAGCATAGTTTTAGGCAGTGAGGTAGTGACGAAAATGTGAGTTGTGTCATTGACACCGGCAAAAGTTGCCATCTTCCCTTCGCTTATACTTTATATATGTTTTTCTTTCCTTTTATTTGGAGCAAGCTTCCGTTTTTGTGTGCGCTGAAAAGTAGGCTACTGCTGTGACTCCCTTCAACTGTGCTTGGTAATTGTGATATTGCTCAGCTTGAAGGAGCGTTGCTGGTGGACCACTTTAGCACAACCACTTTTCCAATGTTGTGATAATATAGTAATTCTTTGGGTTTGAAGCTTGCCTCCCGAAGCACGCAAAGAGCGGCCCTATGATTCCTTTTTGACTTTGATTTGCAAGATTATTTTGTGTTTTTGAACTTTTTCTTAGTGTAGCACTATGATGATGTACATATATATGTATGCATATGCATTTTAGGTTAAGGAAACTTTCAATTTAGCGAATAGTTAACCAAAATTTAACTACGTTTGATTTTTCTTCCCTCTTGACGAATTCAAAAAATCAATCTATCCAAAACAATATATCCCAACAATTGCTTCTTATTCCAACTACTGCTTCTCCATTCCCATTTAGTAGTTATAAATATTTAAAGGCAATGTTCTTTTTTTAAGTTTAGTTTTCCCCGGCATATTGACAAAAATTAGGCGATTATTATTATTTTTTATTTTGTTTACCACAACTGTGAAAAAATGTGAAAATCAGTTCGAAACGAACAATTTGAAGTCCAAAAAAAAAAACAAATAAGTTTAGAAACTTATAAAAACCTTTAAACTTTAAACTTTGTTATATCGTAACAGCTGGCAAATCTGCAACAAATGCTTTCCATTATCTGTTATTTACTTATCGTCCTAAGTTTTTTAACGCTTTAAAATTTTTCATAACTATGTTAGTACTAAAATCTGGTAGTAATCTTTGATTTGTCTATTTCTTGTAAATTAACAACTTTAATGAACTGGAAACGTCCCAAAATTATGAATAAGTTTCGTATTTCATGCTGATAACACTTGCATCCAATATATTCTCCTTTTTACAAAAAAAAAAAAAAATTAAAAATCTTTTTTGCAACCGCCCTTTGCGAGTTGTGAGTTGCGAGCTGTACGTGTGCGTTACGCAGTTGCGAATTAGGATTTGTGCCGCATGCTTCCAGTTTCCAAGCAAACGACTGCAAGTGAGTTGGAAGCCCGGTGCATGATATCGCTGTCCAATTGTTAACTCTACTGTAGTTTTAAAATTTTGCTCCTCTCTAAGGTTAAGATTACAACACACACCCACACACATTGACAAACGCAAATAGAATTAATTAAACTAAGCATTTTATACGAAATTAAGGAAAAACACAAAGTAATAAGTAAATGAAAAACTTATACACAGACACGCGTACATGAATAAGTCAGCCCATTATTCAGTTGAATTATTATAATTTTCTCTTTTTATTTTTTTGTATTTTGAAAACTATAAATATTTGCTTTCTGCCTTTTGTTATTTTCAAATAATAATTTTCCATTTTTTGTCGCTGTGTTGTAAGTAGAAATAAAAGAAAAATTTGCAGTAATTTAGTGCAAATTTATAAGTAATGTAATTGTAAATGTGAACCAACTGAAGGAGTTGCGGGACAAAGGTCAAGCGGAAGTATTTTTTGTTTGTTGTCCGAAGTTGGGCGTAGAGAAGTGTGAAGCAGTGGTAAACACAATAGCGATAGCAGCAGACGAGCGGTTTAAAGCTTGTAGCTGAAACATATACTTATACATTAATGTACACCCTTACCCACCACTACCACCAATCGCGTAACAGTTAAATGAATTCAAATAAGCAAGTAATTGCAGCGTCTGAAGTGAGGCAACAACTTCATAGAGATGTTGGCGTGAGTTAACTAAATAAATATATCTAAAATACACACACTCACACACACCTATATACACACATAAGTACGATAATCGTTAATAGAGCTTTTGACTAAATGAATTTTGTTTAACAACTATTTGTCTTCTCGGGCAACTACCGAGAATTCATATATGCAATAAATAAATAAACTAAATTAAACGTCTAGCGAAAATAGGAAACCGGATACAATAGTTAAACATAACAATAGTAAAAGTGCGTAACTGATGTAAAGTAATGAAATAAATAACAGATATCTGCAATTAATATAATAATTTTACCTCCCTAGGAAATGTTGACGAATAACATTTATCGATTATTCGCTAACAAACAAAAAGGAAACAAACAAAAAAATAAATAAAATTAAAACGAAAACTCTTTGGTGAATGTTGGCATTTAATGAGTCGTCGATATTCAGAATATGAAAGTAGGCAACTGCAATTTTACACATACATACATACATGCATGCAAATGAAGTGAAATAATCATGAAGAGTAAAATCCAAATCAAACACACACACATACACATGCAATTATACTTTTAATAGTTTTTTGTTTAGGCACATACAGGCACTAAATAGAACCACTCAAACACTTGGCACCAGCTGAGGGATTCTGTAAATCGTTACCCTAAAGACTCACCTCCGAATTTGATTGATTTGTTTCTTTTTAATTCCTTTGGCAACTTGTGGAAATGAAAATTAAATAAAGTGAACTGCAAATCTCGCTGCAGGTGCGCCATTAAAAATACAAGAGCGTATTTTATGCTTAATAAATTTTAAATAAAGTTTGCGTTTATCGCGCAAGCAATCGAACAGCGCAAATTATTTTGAAATGTTTACTCCCAACTGCTTGCGCTTTGTGAATTCGAATTATAATTTCAAAATTGTTTAAATGAACTATAATTTGTTGGCAAACTTTCAGTGTCTGAATTAAACGATGAATTACTTGAAACTGTGTATACTTTTGTGCCGTGCCAACGTTCAGGCTAGCAAGCGTGCAAAAAGATAGAAAGTTCAAAGCAAATACATTCGGTGTTTGATATTTATTGACCTAGTTTTTTTGGTCACAAACATTGAAAAAATGAATTTATAAAGGTTTTATTTGCAAAGTATCTGCAATTTAATTCAAAATATTCTCTCTAAAATCAAAATATTGCAAAAAAAACAAATTTGGCGCATTTTGAAAATTTATATATCGCTCAAGGCCTCGTCTTTTTAAGTTTGACCAACATTGTGCAAAGCATTTAGTTCTTTATTACTATTTAAGTTTTCTTATAGTTTGGTTATGTTTATTTCTAGTTTAATTATACCCTCTATTACTTAAATTTTTATAGTGCGAGCTTTTTGCACGTTTTTACGCACCACAGCCTTTTCAAAAAATTAACTAGAATTTTACTTTCGGAAGTACGTCGAGTTGCGTTAGAATTAAGGCGAAACGCTGGTGTTGTTTACAGCGGAAAACATTGCCCATAGGTGCATGTAAGTGGAATTTAAACGAGTTTTCAAAACAGTCATAACTGGAATATCGAATAGGTCATATACATACAAGGCTTAAAAGCTGGTTGGCACGCCTCTTTTTTACAAAGAACTATAATTGAAACAAATAAATTGGCTCTGGTCCCATAACTTATGCAAGTGAACCTCTTACTTCTTTCTGTCTCGGTTCCTTTTCGGTGATACGATAGGAAATATTCATGTACGACTGATAAACATTTCGAAACATAATTTCTTGCCTGTATTCGATGTTCAAAAAATTTCGTTCCAGTATTTCAAAAAATGGTCGACACATCGAAGTGTTCCGATTTTGTTTGTCAATTGTTTGCGGTTTTGGGACTAGCAGAAGAACATGCCAGTAGTAATAATGACTAATGAAACTCAGACGGTTTATGCCACGAGGTATTCAAATTGTTAGTGTAGGCCACCGCAGCTAAAAGCAAATTTTTCAAATTTATGTATTTTTTATAGTTCATTCAAAATTCAATTCAAAAAATACCAAAATTATAACTTAGAAATCTGAAAATGTCTTAGTCACTTCTTTAGGTTTATGCAAATTATTACAGTAGAGCACCGTAACCAAAATCAAGTTCTCAAAATTTATATTTTTTTTAAATTCTGTTTAGAAAACATACCAAAATGATAAATGCCTTCTTTAAATCCACATATGAATTCACAATTGATTTTCTGCCACAGAACATATTTCCTTAATACTTTACTGTAATGTGTCCATAGTCTTATATTCAAAAAATATCATTTTCATTTTTTACGTTTTTTTTCTTAATTTTTTTTCCATATTTTAAATTGTATAAGTTTTCCAATCGCTTTAATTCCACTGCAACTTACGCTACTCTCTCAGATCATCTGATGACAAAATGTACAAACTTTGGAAAGGCTCAGGGCGTACTTGATTATGAAAAAAATCCATTATAGTTGGAATCAAAAATTTAAGTTTATTATTATAAATTTCATTTGTCTTTGTAAAATTTTAGTATTTAGAAGTACTTATGATCGAAAAATAACTTTGTTAAAAACTGAAAAACTAATATTTTTGTTATTATTCACTTTTTTTAATTAACTTTAATATTGCAAGCGTCGAACTAATGGAAAATAATTAGCATACTGATTATCTTAAAAACTTGATTGCTAAAGTTTAGTTCAAATAATTCAAACAATACAGCTTATCCAGTGATAAACCAATAGACACATATATCTACATACATACATATATGTACATACTACATACATACATATATGTACATACTACATACAATTACATGATCATATAATATAAGCATACAAAATACTTACAAATACCTGGGAAATGCCGTTTCGGTAAACGCATGTTTGCACACATTTGCCGCTCTGAGAGAGTGCGATGCGTTTCTCAACGAAACCACTGCGCAACATGTTAACTGCAAGCAAAAGTTGCTTAAACACCTATGCTCCGCAACATGCTGCCAGCCTACTGCCGATGGCATTTTCCCACTGTAATTACGATTCATCACCTTGTAGACTCCGCCAACGACAACATTAACCAACATTCACATATTTACATACACTCATATAATACATACTACTTTTCATATGCAAATAAAAAATGTTTAAAAATGAAAGGAATAACTGAATTTAATTAAAAATTATGAATTATGTGTAATATTGTAATTGCATTGTACCTATGGTACATCGGACGATGTAACACATTTATTAATTCTACATTTTATTTCATTTTTTCCTGCCCCCTTACCCTTACCTCTATGAAACAAGCTACAAATACCACATCCATACAAACATGTTTAAATGTTAGGTGAAAGCCCAGTGTGTGTGAAAGTACACATCCACATAGAGCATACATATATGTATACTTGCGAATGTGTGTGTTTATATGTGCGAACCCCTTTCCCCTCATCGTATTTCATACTCTAGCAAGCATTTATGCATTTAGTTGCACTTTAAATTAATTCAATGAAAATAAGTAAACACTAAAAAAATAAGAAAAAAATAAATATTCGAATTAAGTAAAGTTTTTTGATGAAAAGTTTTGCAAGTTATTTCGCAAGCTGCTTAGAAATCGTAGGTTTAGTTCATTTTTTATTTTTTTTTACCAAAATTTCGGTTTGAGACATATTGAAAAGCACAGAAGCAAAAATGAGAAACCAATACCTTTTATATTTACATATATATACATGAGAACATACATATAACTTTTAATGTAATTTAGATAAATATTTTAGTTGATTTTGCCTATTAATTAACAATTTAAAATATTACTTTTAATAGATTTTTCAACAACAATAGAAAAAACGAATAAGAAAACCACAAAAACTTGAAGCAGAAAAAGCACATATGTATGTATGTATGTAAAAATTTACATTCATACATTTTTTTTATATTCAGTTACATTAATTATATTATCGATTAATATTGAAATTTTTGTTGACTATTCAAAATATTTAATAAATAATTTTTTAATGCAAAATATCATTTATTGTTTTCTTTCATTTATTTACAAATATTCTTTGTCTTTTATTGATTCACTTCAGTTGGAATTTTGATTGGTTTGTATTTGAGTTCGTCTATCTTCAAAGTTTATTCGTTTATAAATCTCTTTGTTTGTGTTTAGTATATACATATGTGCATATGTATGCGTATATCTGATGACTATTTATTTGATCTGTATCCGTTTTCGCTTCCCTGCGGAGGTTCTCATAGCTGGTACTTTCAGAGGACTGCTTACAGAAAGAAATCACATAAAGTCGAATTAATCAATAAAAATTTACGTTTTTTCTATAATTCCGCAGAGTGAAAATAGAATAAAAATACATAGCAAGGAAAGTTAAATTAAACTGCTTAATACAAAAAATTAAGAAGTAAAATTTAAATGGAAGAAATAAAAATTTTAATTAATATAAAATACTTTTTTTGAGAAGTTTAAATTGCCTGACATTTATTAATAATGGAAAATACATTAAAAGATCCGAGTACAGTTTTTACGTATAGCTAAAGTACATCAAACTGGTTAAGATAGGATAGTTAGATGGTTGCCGCAAGGCCAAGGGGGCTCACTCGGACGTGAATTCTAATTCCCTCCTGTGGTCCATGGTACTTTAAGAAAGACTTCAAGCCCTTAACACTACTTAAATAGACTTGCCACATTGCGGAACTAACGTCAATCTCAAGAACTATATTTCTACTTAGGCTCCAAACCAAACCTCGGAAGTGAACAAAACCGTTTGCCCTGACCATTTTTCCTCCTATAAGTTCAGTAACTTTTATTACTTTTACGAGTTGATCACAATTTTTAAGTTTTTGACTTTAATGTAAACGAATTAGAGCCGCATTGTTGCTTTAGTTCAGTAAGTGATGATTTTCAAGTTCGTTCATAGCGCCCGATTTTCTTTCGCTCTTTCCAAAAACTAAAAACAAATAAAATATAAAAATAAAAGTATAATAAAAATTGATGAACAAATAAAATAGACCATTTTTGATATACCTCAATAGATCATTGTGTTAGTAGAAGAAAAATTAAAAATATTATTAATCTATTAGTGAATAAAAACCGATAATATCTACTCTATTCATAGCTTAAACTTATAGAAAGAAAAAAGAAGAATTTTTTCTGCAACTGAATATTGTCCTCAGTTTCATCAGATATGAAAATAGGCTTCAACAAGTAAATTTGTATGTATTTAGGATATAGAGTGAAAAAACAAAAAACCAAAAGCAAAACACAAAAACAAGAACCCATAGCATTTGAGGCAAAGTTTAGCCATGCGAATGAAGGGGAATACCGGGCGTAGGAACATATTAATCGCAGAAATATGTAGCATAACCGTTAGTTATACTCACTCTCCTCACGAACCACTTCAACATACATACGATGCAGAGATGCGTACGAACATAGAAACTCAATTAGTTTTTTCCTATGAAACTCTTAAGATGTAATCAACTGAACTCTCACTCGGTTAGTTTTTGAATTGTCAGAGAATTCGAAACAGGTGAATATAGTAAATTTATTTATGTATATGTACGAGTATATGTATTTGTATAAGCCCTTAACTAGTTTCACACTCGATCCTCTCTAGTTGTAAGATTCTTATTTTTAGTGAAAGTAGTATTTGTTTTATTATTTCCTATAGACTTTTGTTTGTTTCGCATACATTGTGACCTGTCCCCCTTTTGCATAAGTTTAGTTAAATTTTTAAATACTTTTTATTTTTATGAAAATTTTTGCTCAAAAACATTGATGCAATTGTGTTGGCTGCGTGGAAGGAAAATGAAATGTTAAGCTAAATTTATTTTATACATATGATGGCATACACATGTGCACGATCACTCACGTGCGTGCATGCAATAACGAAATAAAGGCTCTGCGTCACAATACTTTACTTGAAAAATCCGCTGATTCTAAATCACAAGACTGGATTTAATCTTATACTGACAGTCTACTGGAATGCAGCATTTCCACATTTATATTTGTTACGTGGATACAGTCAGTCCAAAAAGTTTTGGGACAGTAATATTTTTACAACATTCACAATGTTTTTCCTGCTTGACTCTGTTCGTTAATGTTATAAGAAAACAAAGTTCTTCTTTTATGATTTGAAACAATAGTTAATATAATTGCGCAATTTGCTGCTAGTAACAGACAGTCGGAGGAAATCCGTACACGACGTCTTCTGTGGTTGCAAAAAGTTATGCCAGCAATACGAATGTGAAATTCGACATTACATTTTATAATAAGCAATAACAGGTCAAAGCGTCTATGGACACTCGCTTTTAGTTCATAAATTTATTTGAAATGAAAACACTAATAACTTTTCAACTTCACTTTTGTGTCCAGTAACTTCAAACTTGCGCTAGAACTAAATGAGTTAAAAAACTGCATACCGAAAAAAGATAAATACTCTGAGTTAAAAGTTCGATATTTTGTTGTAATTATTTTATTTTATGTTACAAGGGTCGTTTGAAAAGTCCGTGCAAAGTCACAGAGATGGCACTACTGGCGCGTATCGAGGTTATGTTTAGTTAGTAACATCGCTTGGAAGAACACACCGCGATCGGTATATTTGTGTCTTTGCGCTTGGCATTCGTTTGAATTGAGGGCGTCAAGTGATTTTCCCTTTCTATCTCGACCACGCGCCAGCTCACGCCTCAGCAGTTGTCGTCGCAAAATCAATGAAAATAGGGTTCCAATTCGCTTCACATCCTCCTATTCTCCACATGTGTCTCTCTCTCGGACTACTATTTGTTCCCGAATTTGAAGTAATGGCTGCCGGAAAAAGATTTTGTTCAAACGAGATGATTCCTGCAACGAATGGCTATTTTTCAGACTCGGACAAATCCTATTACGAGTATTCGGAAGGGATCGTCAAATTATAACAGCGCTGGACGAAGTGTATAAGCCTAAAGGGAGACTATGTCGCACAATAAAAAAGGTTTACCCAAGAAATTAAGAAGTTTTTATTTTTGCACGGATTTTTCGAACGACCTTCGTATGAAGTTTGGAATTTTAAAATATGTTGCTTTTGTTGTAGTATGAACTATACTTCGACATAAAATTAAGAAAAAAATGTGAATGAAAAGCAATGGGAATATTAAGAAAGAAAAAGAAGCTCACTACGCTTCTTTGACTCACTGTATATATACAGGTGCGTTTATGCATTCTTCACCGGTGATCCACAGTGCTGCGTTATCTTTATGAAGTAAGCGAAAGCACATGATTTACGTCACCTCGCAACACTTCACACTCTCTCGAACAGATTTGATGTTTTGTTGCATCATTGCGAGAACCAGTTGTTGTGACAGCTTTGGGCATTTCTCGCGAAAAGTTCGTTTACTTAAAGCTCAGCATCACGGCCCAAGCACGATTTTGAGCGATGCCTTCCACGCCACACAGCAACACTTTTTATCTCTTTATTCTCTATTATTAACAATCGCATGTAGTTCAATATTGCAAAGCTGCGCAAAATGAATTGGCACACGCATATGTTCTTATGTAGACGTACAATGTGTGTATGAGCGCAGAAGCTTCTAAAGCCTTTCTCCTTTTGAAACTTTGCCGAAAGTACAAACCTTAAATAAAAATTTGCTAATAGAATTCTTAGACCTTATTCGATTACTCACTACCTGATTTTGAATTGTTTATGCGTTAAAATTTAGTTGGATTTATTTGCAATTACCTGTGTGTAATATTATGTAGCAAACATAGTAGTCTTAGAGATGCCAGATCGTTTTTATTAACACTTTAGTTTAATTGTATTTCAATGTCGACTTCGAAGTGCATTTTTTGTGTGTTTGTGTTTTAAAATAAGACAGAGATGACACTTTGCAATTCGTTAAAAGTACATATAAACGAGAAACAAAAAACAAGAAACCAAAACCAAAAAAAACAAAAACAAAATAACACAATTATTAACGAGTACCTCCTACCTCTTAAAATGCTTTTATTATACATAAATACCTAATTACAATACATACACACACTAATAGTGTAATACTCACTACTACATAAACAAATATGTTTTAAAAAATCATTAAGATTAGTACTTTTTTTATTCATATGTTAATTAGCGTAAAAAGTGAACATTTATGAGAAAAACTATTCATTGTTAGTTTAGTAATAAAAGTATAAATGTCATCGTATTGAGATTATTAGTTGTAGTAGGAATCGTTTAGCGTTTAGTAATGGCTTTTAAATATAATACCTACCTACATACATACATATTTATTGATAACTGTACATACGTGTTTATGTATATGTATATGTGTGTTTTATTTGTAGTTTAATGTGTTTTAAAATGTTTTGGTGCCGTTACGTTGAGTAGATTTTTGTAAACAATGTTGAGATACTTTTTTTTATCTTCAATTGGGCTGCACTTTGAAACAAATGAAAAGTTAAGAAAAGAAAAACAAAACAAAACAAAAATATGCATAAGAAACTATGTAAATGTTTAGTTCATAGTTTGTACGTAAGTTCAATAAAAAGTGAGAGAAATGAAAGGTCTTTTTGTAAATTTTAAGTGCATAAAATAAATGTTAAGCTACTGTAAGTTAAATAACAAATAGTTATACCGTGGCAACGCCTGAAAACGTGACCGGTCAACAGGTTTTGCAAGAAACGAATTTTTGGAAAAAGATAAATAATTATGAATTGAGTTGTGCGAATTTTGCGTCTCAACTGGATTCTGAAAATACAGAGCTACGAGTATTTGAAGCAAACTGTTGTGGTTATTGTGAAAATAAAAACAACAACGCTGCTGTATGTGGATGTAAGCTCACTGCAAAACCCTTTCCTAAATAACTAACCTATGAAAGTTTTGCCCACAACTACTAAAAAAAATTGAAGCTTCTGTACCATCAGCAAATACGTTTTTGGCATAAGTTGTACAATTAATTTTAAGCAAAGCAAAAAAGAAATAATGTTTTAAAAGTTTGAAGAAAGCATATAAAATATTCGGTTTTGTTGCAAGACTCACAAGAGAGTTGATGAAATTGGACAGCTTTCATGTCAGTAGCTTTGTAAGTAGCTTTCACCTAAGCTTGAAAGCGCGAACGTTGAAAATCGTGAAAATCACCAACGATTCGCGTGCCCCTACTTTATTTATTGTACGTATGTAATCGTGTACCATGAAAAGCTTGCGTCTTATCGATAATTTGTAGCATTTAGTAGCTTGCACATAGAAAAAAGTGTGGATTAAGCAATATAACGTTTAATTTTAGAAGTTAAAAATAAGTAGAGGCGACCAGCTCTGCCCGCTGCCCTCACTGTCCATTTATTAGCCCATCTATTAGAAGCTTCTGTAGCAGAAGCAAGTACTTATACCTATGTATGTACATGAGCTGCGACTGGTATAGCTGTAAAAGTGGATAAACTATCTTTGTGTCGAACAATCGTTAGTCCTTCAGAGTGAAGAGGGCGAGTATGTGTTTGCCAATTTATAATCAAGTGCTGTATCCAAAAGCATATTTTCACAGCTTACTGTTACTTGGTTTTATATTTGAATGTAGGCAGGTGAAATTTTAGAACTTTTCAAAAAAAAAAAACAAAAAAAAATACATTTGGAAAGCAGATGAGCACTTGGCTGGACGAGAGCATGCGAGTATTTTTTGAGAAAACTTTTATAAGTTTGCACAAATTCGCAAGTAAAGGCACTAATGACTGGTTGTAGGATGTTAACGAAAATGTGATGTTTTTGGACTGCGTTGAGAGTTTTCAAAAAGACTGGTTTACAAGAATGCACAGGCTAAGATGAAACAAATGTTTTCAATTTTTTTTTCGAGTGGAATAGCTTCGTAAGGCCACAAGGCCAAAACAAAAATCAAATCAAGAAATGACTCAACTCAAGCACAAACTCCCAAAAAATATTAGAATTAAAACATAAAAAAATTTGAACTCCCAAATTTTAAATACAGCAAAATAGAAAGTTAAGTGAACAATTTTACTAATTTTTTAACATTGTTCGAGGTTGTTTGATAGTGAGAGAGAAATATAAGACAGTTAATACTTTTGATGAGAATCCGTAAAATGAAGACTAACAGCAGAGCAAAAAACTGAAATGCGAAACTCGATGCTACCTCAGCACTAAGTTTGTAAAGACCGCAATTACCTCATTACGCAGTTAATAATCTCCAGTAACGAAATGCATTTTCAATGAATGTAAGAAGTTGTACAATAAACTGCCAGATGTGTGTCAAAATTAGTAGCGAAAAAAGTCAAGAGGTGTCTGCAAATTGCCATCTTTTGCATAAATACATATGTATGTATATATATAATAAGAGAGAAGTGAATAAAATTTCTTGAAAAACCAGCTTAGATGCACCACTTCGCAGCTAATATGAAATGTCAAAAAAAACAAAAAAAAATTTTGGCAAAAAATTTGCGACTCTAACTCATCGTCATCTGCATTGTAAACCAGCTCAGTCATCCAACAACAGTCATTCCATACGTACACAAACTGTCATTGAAACGTTTAATGTTTATTTGGAAAAATATTGGTTGAACCTCGCACACAATTTCCAAAATTTTAGTCATTTGCAGTAAACTTCGAACTTTCCTAGAAATATTTGTATGTACAATTATGTTTGACATTTTTCGTCTCAGACTATTTTCTCTTTCATCCCCGCTGAGAATTCCATATTCCCGATGCTTTCACTAAACGCTTCATGATTTTGAACGAACAGCGCTCGCATGCGGTTGACATCTCTAACGCACCGACCCGAGTGCTGCACGCAGGTTTCGACAAATAAACGAAATCTGCTTGCCAATCGTTACTTTGCTATTTCTCGTTTTTAAACAATATAAACTTATTAAATACAAAATAAAAAAAAAGATGTTTTTGCTTATATTTTCTGTTTTGCGGGCCACTGCACATTTCTCTCTTCTCTTCTCTTTAAAATCATGAGAGTGTGCAGCATCGCTCAGAATCGGAAACACAAACACACACCTGTTTATGCATAAGCCTTTACTTTATTAGGCGCCGCCACTTCTCTGCTAGCTATCTCTAGGCTCTGCTCACTTGCCGAAAAGTTGCATGTGAAAGCACCAACAAAGTTATCGAGCAAGATTCGTCTCTAGCGAGAGTGGTTATGCCTCATAAGACCGGTATAGGC
The DNA here is from genome assembly GCF_028408465.1 of Anastrepha ludens. Taxonomy (NCBI): domain Eukaryota; kingdom Metazoa; phylum Arthropoda; class Insecta; order Diptera; family Tephritidae; genus Anastrepha; species Anastrepha ludens. The sequence goes on along the minus strand of NC_071498.1, from coordinate 183,309,983 downwards.
TCATTATTTTCACAAACAAATGTAATTTTAGGCAGCTCTGTTTCATCTGCAGTATACAAACAGACAAGCAGTGTAGCGCGTAAAGGCACAAAACAAAGATTTCTATTTCTTAAAACCACCTTTTTTAACAGAATTGGATGATTACTTTTGAATAAGATTGAACTGGAAATTTTTATGAGTACAAGTATAAGGCTTTCCTTCATAATTCGTAAGCAAATCCTGCCTTTGAATACTGCTCTTCTCTGAGCCGAAATTATTCAGCAGCATTTTAGTTAAAATTGTTGGCGAATTCGAGTACTTATTTTAAAGTATTCCTAACTTCAAATGTAAACTTTGGGTAATATTTACATAAAGCCGAAGGGCCAGGCAACCAGTTCTTGTAAAAAGTATTTATGGAAGCTTTCCGATTTCTAAATATTCCCTCCAGGAAGTGCTTAACGATATTCCTATTTTAGTATTTCTAGCAAACTATTTGCTCTGCACGTCATACTGACAGTGCTCACAAGTGTTCGAAAGCATCGGAAAAGTTCTTTAGCAAAGAAATTGAAGCCATTTTGGTCCTCAAGTCATTTATTCATCTGCACATCATTACAACTTTATTAGGCCCACGATTGGGTAGACCTAAGAAACATCAATCCACGTATACATTTAATGAAGCATACACTCATACATACTCATAGCGAAAAACAAACATATAATATATACTATATTTTTCTCATTTCTGCTGTGCAAAAGTCATTGTAAGAATTGAACACCAAAAGCATTCTCAAGAAAACCGACTCATCGTCATTCAAAAAGTTTGAGTTTTCGAGAGTTTAGAGTAGATTAGAATGAATAGCATTTAGATAACCGTGTGTTATAATTATATTTTAGTATCTAGGGATCAGCTATCGTGCTAAGAACATGCATGCAACATGCAACGGTTGCACGTGGCATGTACATAAAATCGCGCTTTAAGGCGTTTAATCTAAGTGAAAAACTGCAAATATTTCTTCTTTTGGAATATCTACATATGCATTTAATGGTAAGCAGCAAATAAAAGTGTCTAGTAATAAAGATGAAAATCTACTTATTAAGTAAATAAACAGCTATGTATAAAGGAAAGCACATTTGAAAATATGAAATATTAAGAGTAAATAATACGAGTACTTTAAGTTTAAACTAAGATGCGTTTATTCTGACTGGTGACTAAGCTTTGTTCAGTGAAACCAAGCTATTGAAGTTATTAACATGCAATTTTTCATGTATGATACCGTTAGTTTTTTTTTCTAAGAACCCATGCTTTAGGCTTGGGGTTCTATGTATTTCCGCTTCAACTCTAAAAATAATACAAAAGTAAATATTTGAATAAATTTTAAGACAGCCACAAAAGAATTGGAAATTGTGATTAATAAAAAGATTTTTTTTTTCAAAAGAATTGGCAATGTGAACGCATATTTTATTTCCATACACACGCACCTACGGGCGTATGTATGTATGTCAATCATCCAAGAGTGAATAGAAAGCAATCATTTTTTCGCAAACTTACACATTGCATTTAAGAGCTAACATAATTTTAATATACGTAAGTAGAAACTAGCACACAGACATACATACATGTATATGTAATTTACGTTTGTATGTATTTTACCAATAACGTGTCTGTCTATTGAATTACCCACGCATCCACGCCGTGTAATTGGCTTTTATTGCATATACGACATACTTATATTTATGTACACATTAATATACATACATACATACGATTATTTTGCCCCAAAAATTCTTACTACTTTATTGGAATTTAAGTATTTAGCATAACAACAACACAAATGAGTATGAGAAAACGAAAAACGTGAGTAAGTAAACGTTTAGAAAAGAGCTCCCGAAATGTGATACTAAATTGTTTAAATACCCTTTATATGCATACATACATATTTATAAAAAATAATTATACCGCAGCTTAAGAAAATCGCAATTTTGAATAAGCAAAGAAAAATCAAAGATATTTTTTTAGAAACTCATTGGCTATTAGCATTTCCCCCATTGGCGAAGGGCATATACGAGTACTAGTTTTTAGCAAGAGAAATTAGTTTTATACAAACCAAAATTGGCTTAGAAGCAATCGGACAAAAACACCAAAAACATACACATATACGTACGTATAAAAGTGAAATTGATTAAAATTTAATTTTCAAAAATATACATTGGAACTCGAAACTGTGAGATTGGATTTAAAATTTTGTTTACTTACACAACTACAAACTTACATGCACATACATGTGTATATGTATATGTATAAGTGTAATAAGTTCCTTAGTTTTAAGATGTCAAAATTGTGAAAATGAATTGGCTTAAAAAGGGAAGAATCTGTGAGCATTACAAAATTGTGGTATTTTCTAAATTGTACACATATACACAGGCATGCATACTTACTAACATACATACATACTTACATACAATATACGAATGCGTATAGAAGAAAATCGTATTGAAAAATTGGCTTAAGGTAGTTGATTAAGAAATTGAAAACATCATAAGTTTAATTAAAAACTAAAAACACAAAAAATTTTTTAAAAACTTCATTTAGAAATTAAAAATAAAGAAAAAAGTATTTACTAAAATAGATTTAATTTAAAATTTAGCACACAAAATAAATTGGCTTAAGTGAAATGGTGTAAGAAATTAAAATAGTATTGCATTTTATTGGCTAACTAACTAACAATAGTGGCAATAAACAAGAATTGGCGTTGCACAACAATCGCAAAACGTTGCTTGATCATCTTCCACCCGAACGGCTGCTCGCGGTAGCACTCGTCGTACCAGCATTCGTGCCGTTCGAGCAGAGAATATTAAAGAGATCATCCTTAACATTCTCTGGTTTGAGCGACAGTGTCTGTACACTAACAGACTGCTGTGAGCAGCTGCACTTCTGGTGGGAATCATAATGTAATTGTTGAGCACTTTTCCTATAAATAATTTTATGGCTAAAATATGTGTATGTATGTGTTGACATGAACTACTCACAACTGTGACATTTTCGTAGCTTTAAGTCGGTGTCTATATTCTTAAAATATTGTTTTTGTGTTTGTATGTGTATTTTTGCTTGTAAGTATAAAATTTAATTCGATTTTCCATACTACAACAAAAATGGCCAAATGGTTTACTTTACTAAAGTATGGCGCTTAACTGGCTTATGGCAACTTATTTGATGCACCCGAAATCCCACCACAGACGAAAGCGTTCAGGTTTTTGATAAAATTTGCAAAACTTTATATTTTTGGATTATTTTAGCGAGCGCAATTATTGTTGTAGCGTGCAAATGAGATAAAGTTGAAATTCTAAATTATCCAAATATTGCAGAGCTATTTTGTCCAAGGAGCCTATTTGTAAAAACCTGCAGCGTTGCGCGCGAGAAGCGCATAAAATCGGCTAACAAAAGAGTAAGCAAAATACCAAAAAAAACGAAAAAAGTATAATTTGGGAAAAATTGTTAATTGCAAAAAAGTAATCGAAAAGCAAAAACAAATTATTATTTGGCAAAAATTGTTTGTGGCTGCTTTTAAGAGAACTCTAATTTTTTGAGGTGGCAATAATTACTTAGCTCATAAGCTACATATGTACATACTTATATACATATAAAACAAATAACAACATTTTAACTTTTAAGTCCGTTATTATGCTAGCACTCACCGCATATGCGTAAGTGTACATATACTTTAGCGCTTAGATGCAGCAAAAGAGCGAAGCGAAGTGAGACATAAATATTCATAAGCGTATCCACATACTATATACATACATACATACATACATAATGTAATATCTCAATGTAGTGATTTATTTGCATGCATTTGTATGTGGAGTCTCATCGACTCTCTTTTGATATATTTAATATTAATAAAATTTCCAAAATCATTAAACAAAATAGAAAGAAGCTGCCATTGCTGCTTTTAGTCTTAGGAATTAAATCGCATCAGACAAAAATACATAAATACATATATAAGTACCCTTAAAATCCTCAAACATATTGAAAATATTGTGACGTCGAATTTCATCAAAATCGTTGGACTGCAGACGACATACGAGCATGTGTGTGTGCGTGTAAAAATAATGAACGAAGCAGAATTCAATGTAGAATTCAGCAGTCGAAGCAAAATAGCAAAGTAGAGAAGAATTCATGCGAAAATAATAAGACAGTGAAGTTATTTGCAATAATTACAAAAATGATCAAATACCTCAACTTTTTTTAGTGAAATTCTTACAAGAAACCCAAAACAACTATTGAAAATCACACAAAAACCAAAAAATGTGTATAAACTAAGAAATGCTCAGTTGCAAATCCAACAATTGAAGGAACTATGCATTTAGAATTTATTAAATCGATGGAATGTAAAAGCGTAAGAACAACAAGCAAAAATAACAATAAATAATCTATGAAAAGAATGCCCATCCAAAAAGAAAATTATTTACATACAAGCACACACAAAATATTGTAAAATATAACAATAAATGCAGCAACAACAAGTCATGAAAATTAAAAAAAAAATTCTCAGAAGGAAATTTTTAACCAAACGTTGTTTTTCACGAAGAAGTTTTTGAAGTCTTTTGTAACCGTTTTGGCGTAGAGTTTCATAAGTAAGCGTTATTATTGAACTAAACGGAATTGTAATTTGAGTAATTGTAACGCTATTGATTTTTTATACACAACTCAAAAATAACGTTTTAGAGAAGACCCTGCAGGAAATTCATGGCAGTCTCAGTCTGAGAGAAAAGTTTTGAACTGCACACACTGCGACGGCCCGAGAGCGTGATAGTTATAGTTTAGTAGCACAGTGTAAATACACATAAGTGAATATCGACTATGCTAACCAAACTTTTTGGGCGTCAAAAGCAGACAGATGCCTCGCAAACGGAGCACGTTTTGCGTCAATCTTGAGATAGTCTAATTGAGGCGAATGCAGGGAGTAAGTTGATTACACATACACACTCATGCACATAGCATTTAGAAAAATAAATAAAAATGCCTGAGTATTATTTAGACAAAAGCAAAAAGAATTGAGATTAGTAATGGTGGCACTTCCATTGTTTGCAATTTAAGTACGCATAATAAAACTAAGAAAATATCAAAATATCAAAATATGTGAAATGCAGATTTCGGAAGAAAATAATGAACAAATGAATGTAGAAAATAATAACCTCAGCTTGAAAGCCTAACAGCGCATCTCATCCCATAAAGCAGCCCAACAGTTTTTTAGTGCAAAACTGATGTTGTTCGTTTTATGCGATATCAGGATTTTGAAATGGAATGAAAATTTTTTAAATTAATATAATTAGTTTAGGCGCAAATGACAACAAAAAAATCTGCAGTTTTTGCGAACACGCAACGACGTTATCAGTGAAAATGATTTTGCTTGCATTAGTCCATAAAATTAAAAATACAAAAAAATGTAAATTGAGTTTTTTATTTTTATTTTAAAATTTGAAAGACCTTAAAGTATTTTTGCTTGTTTTCAAATTGGTATTCGGCATTTTCGTTATCGCTTTCATCGACATAAAAAGTTTTCAATTTTTTTCGATGGTTGGACATACCCAGTTGTCAGGTGTATAGATTTAGGTTTTTCAATGTCAATGTCTTTCAGCGGAACGTAGCCTACGAAATCAAGAGATAAATCCAAAGAAATGTAATTTTTTGTTATTTTGAAGCCAGCAGACTTTATAAGCGACTCGGTTTTTCGGGACATGCAAAACCATTAGTTTTAGTCATTAGAAGCACTTTAATTTTCTTGCAACTGGAATAGCAATTTTTGCATAAATTGTAAGAATCTGATTTTATTTGTATTGAGCTGTCCCAAAAATCTATATCTTTCGGTCTTGCAAACTTAATAGTTACAGGTGTCCACCACAACCTCTCATACACATCGAAAATTGAATTCAACGTATTTTTTTATAGAATTTACTGTTTATAAATGTTTTTGTCCATTCGATGTTTCATCTAAACTTTGCTATGCCGCTCAGCGGCCGATAAGGCACATGCAGATTTTCCAGTATGGGTTTTCACACTAATCTTATAATACTGGGATATTTTTTGCAATTTTCTGAGACGTGCAATTATCCAAACTGTAAAATACTAATGTAAAATCTACACATCTAACTATTATGAGTCTGTTCAGTAATACATCCCGTATTCTAAAATACATCCCATTCAAAAATTCCGCCTTCGAGCTGCAAATTCTACACATTTTGAAAATTCCGCGTTCTAAAATTCTACGTGACCAAACAAACAATAAATTGTATGCAATTATCAGGTTTTAGTGTTTGAAAGGTGTACATATTTTACTTGAGTGACGATTTTTATTTCGCGTCGCTTTTGCATGTTTTCGAGCGCTAAATCATTCTCAGTGATAAAATAACGAATGTAAGATACTTTGAATTCAGAATTCGGTAATAGTTCCAAGCTATTACAAACAAAACTCTGCTGTGGCCAACTGGATTTTTCATACATAAGACTTGGGGTGAAAAGCTCCGAGCCCGAGGCTGAAAAGTTGTTCGAAATTAGCTTTATTCCTCAGCGCCGCTCGAACATTTCAGTATCACTTCTGTAGAACAATTTATCTTTTACCTCAAAGTAGGCCTTTGTTTCAGCGATAACCTCTTCACCTGCTCACCAGTAAGCATGTTTAAGACTACAAATCCAGCGAATACAGTGGATGTGGAGCAATTCGAAGGTGAATTCATTTAGTTTCGATTGTTCTGATTGACTTGAGACACTGTGCGTTGTCTTGCTTTTTGGACAACAGTGAGCAACAGAGCTTTCGCGTAGTCGAATGCTCATGCAATACAAAGCCAAAACGTTCTTTGATATCTTTCCGATGTCAGCTAACTCACACAACTTCACTTTTCAATCATTCAAAACGATTTGTGGATTTTTTTGATGTTTTCTGGTGTTACCGCCTCACTTGGACGTCCACTGGGTTGTGCATCATTGGTGTCTCTACGACCACGTTTGAGGTCCACAAACTATCGTTTTATTGTTGTTTCCCATCAAGAAGCAGTGTAAAATTAAAACACGAAATCTTTTCGTATCCATTATTTTGAAATAACAAAAGTAGCGTCACTCTTAGCGTAATAACTCACGAACTAATGACTTTAACAGATGTCTTTCAAAGGTAGGTACTAACCAAAAAAGAGGTGAGTGCAAGAGCACATGGGCCTAACACATTGGCACTAGATGTGTTAGGCCCGGACTAGTCTGTCCATATGCTACATATGCATAAGTAAGTAATACATACACACACATATATAAAAAGGCTGTGTGGTCACATTTTGTTATAACTAAAAAACGATCGAACATCGATTTTACTGCAGAACCGAACATTTTCAAAATCCCAAGTTATAAACACCCAATGACTTTAAAGATCCAATATTTTTATTGATAAAAGCGTAGTTAAATTTCCATCACATGCATTTCAGCTCATAAAATATAAGCATACTTTCAGGAGGCATAGTCTGCAAGCAATTTATTTCCATAACTGTGTGAGCCATATGTGGTAATAAGCAGGACGCTCCTTTTTTGTATATTAGAATTTTTTTTTCATTTTAAAATCCATTTGAGCATAAAATTGAAACACAGCAAAATAAGCCAAGACTTTTGGGCTTTTACTCACACATGCATGCATACATACACAACTACAAATACTTCCTAAAAGACAAAGCAAATGTTTGATCTATAATAACTAACAATACAACTTAGAGCATATTCAGGGTGCACCTCATTATATATAATCTAAATAATTAATTAATTAAAAATCTACCTACTTTAAAGATACACACACTTATAACTATTTATTATTACAATTTATTGCAAAATAATAACAATTTTATTACTCTAATCGTAATTATGTGCGACCAATGGCCGACGGACACACGGAGTTCTATTATCAGGTAGATATGTTACAATATGTTAAAACTATGAAATGTATAACTAAGGCGATTTACAAAGCATAAACTAAACAATTTGTAAACTAGATGAGAATATCCACATATTTAAAGTGAGTAAAGAAAATTAATTGTCAAATTAGCCCAATCCTTCTTATAACAAAATACAAAACGTTTAACATAGAAAAAGTGAAGAGTGGAAGCGCTGACCCAAATCTGCGTAAGTCTAGAGACTTGTTTGGGATACGAGCGCCAGCCACCGCCGGTGCTTTGTTGCTTGTGCGCCAAGCTGCGGTGAGTCGTTGAGTTGTGCTATTTAAGGTAAATTGCACTCAGGTAAAGCACAATCCACGCCCACTGGAGCAAAAATGGCAGGCAACAGCAGCGCCGAAGCGCAGCGGTTGAGTTTGGGTGGCGTCGTGTGCCGTATCCTGTAGTTTCGAAGACTTGTCCACAACTTGAAGAGTTGTTTGATGTTTTTTAAACTGGAAATGATATACATACATACATTTATATAAAATATATAAAACAATATGAAGATTTGGTCTGTTTGAGTTGGAATGTAAATTGTTTGCTCGTTACTTTAGTTGAAATCCATAGAAAATTATGTTCTGTTTTGTTTCATCCGGTTGTTGGCTCCTTTGGAAAATTAATTAAATGATTAATGAGAGTTAAATGAGAAAGCAATCGATCGATGAACACAAATTTTATTTAGACTCATTTCCAATGATGAAACTTTAATTCCTTAAATTAGTGAAATTTAATTTGGACCTGAACGATCTGATCTAACGATCGCATTAATATATTTATACCTACAAACTTACAAATAACAAACAAGCAAATATGAACTAAGACGAATTGCACGTCAATTGAATTCGGTTGAACGGCTGAACGGTGCGAGTAGCGGGTTAACAGTGCCACCAATGCGGCGTAGCGTACGCAAGTGAGTTGAAAGATGGCGAACTTCTCAACTGAGTTTGCACGATTGTATTTTTAAAGTTGGTTGAAGCTGGTGCGCAGAGAGGTGTGCGGCCTGCTGACTGACCATAGGAGCGTAAAATTGAAGAGCGAGGTGTTTTCTTGTTTATCTTAGCAGGCGTTTGGTGGGAGTTTAACCCGTTCGCGGCCAGTTAAATTTATAATAATGAAGAAAATAAATTATCAAAAATCATATTTTAAAGATTTGGTTTTCCGAAACATGTAGTCCTGTTTTCTTTTGTAACGTTTGGAAAGGTATCTAAAGTGACGACTTGTTTTCTTGTTGTTTACGAAAAGCGAAAGTTCATATTTATAAAAAATAATATTGGAAGCGCAAGCGATTTTCAAAAATTATAACACATGAGAACCATTTAACGAAAATAATAAGGAATGAATTATTATGATGAAGAAAAGACGACAAAAATGCTACAATGATACAAAAAAGACAAACCTCAGTAACCCTCAAGTCCCTCACATGCAAGTTACAAAAACAACACGTATAGAGTGAACCACAAAACAAAAAAATCTTTCTCCTCCCCCCTTTCGAGAGTACAAATTGTTTTTTATGGTAAATGAAAATAAGAATTTTTTAAAGAAGGCGATCAATGTATCGGAGCTAGCACAAGTGTTTGGAAAGGATGATTAAATTGAGAAAATAAATATAATTTAAAATAGCATGAAGGCATAAACATTGAGAAAAAGAAAGTAAATCGTAAAATAAAAAAACCTAAAGTCAAACAGAAATGGAATAATAACTTTAATTTAAAAAATATGAAAGCAGTAGCAAAGGCTAGCGAGGCGAGGCAGTACAGTTGGACAACCCTAATAGCAAAATCATAGGACAAATGAAGACAGGCACATCCAAGCAAATAAGAAGTATTAGACGAACCAAACAGCAACAAAGTTGTTGACGTCCCTCAGCAACTTTGCACATAACAGTAAACAAGTACATACAAATATATTAAAATTATTGCCAGTCTTATTTTTGAAAAATGTGAGTTTGACATTCATTTACATTTATTTTCCACCTACGAACTTAAATACAATTATTTCTCTGAGTGTGCGATGTGAGTGATTTGAAAATTAAAAAAAACAATTCTGAAAAGTCTGATTTCCAGGCTTAAGCGCGAAAACGTCTGAATTTAACGCGAAAGTTCTTGTCACAATTTGACTCAATTTGATTTTTGAATGATGCAGCAAATTCGTGGGCTCATCACTTGCCAATACGGAAAAGACAAATCACTTAGCATCAGCAATCACCGCAAAAGTCAATCTCACTAAATCAAAAGTCAATACATATTTGCTAATTTGGAGACCCTTACCCAATCGCTTCAAACAAATTCCTACCAAATGTAATTCAAATATTCAAAACACATAAAATTATCGCAATTATTTGGCTTTTTAAATCTTTGTGTGATTATAAAAGTCAAACAGAAACAAAAGCAGAATAGAAACCTATACAGAACTTCTTTTGCAGCAAAAAACAAAAACAAAAATAAAAACAAAAAATATATATAGACATATATTAATACATATATGGTAGATGCATTTGCTTCATAGAAACAAGGATACAATAAAAATTAGAGAAATACAAATAAATCCGAAACTCAGTAAAAATATACAAAGCGAATAAGCAGGCACGTACGACAGAAAATAAAATATTTAAACGAAGCAAAAATGAAAGTGCATAAATAAATTATTTAAGGCAAACATTTTCTACAAGCGATACTTTGCAACCGCAAAAACAAAAAAAAAAGCAAATACACAGAAAATATTAAAATGCTTTCATCTTCTTTAAAACACTCTCGTAAAAACATAAAATAAAAAATGAAAGAATAAACAAATAATAATAATTATAACAAAACATTAAAGGTAAATAATAAATATAAATTTCTCATTCAATTTTAAATATTATTATTATATTGGATATATTATATAATCTATGTATACTATTGTAATCATGCATTGTATTAACCATAAACGTTATTTGAAATACATACATACATACATAAATATCACATCACCATTGTCTTAAATATTTAAGAAAATATTTCATCATAGAAAGTCTAGAAGAGGTAAGCGAAGATAATAAGTAATGTTTTTTCATGTGAAATAAAATTGAAATATGCAATTTTTTACGAAAATCTCTATGGAAACCGAAGTATTGTATTTCAAATAAAGTGCGACTCGAGTCGTTTTTGAAAAAAAATTTGAAAATATTTCATTTCACAATTGTTGGCGTGCACTGCTATACAATAGAATGCATTCCATTTTCATGCCAAGGAAGAGCTCAAAAGGTGAGTTTATTTAAGAAATCAAAAAATTATGCGAGTTCCGACCAGTTCGAAATATTTCATACTAATTTTCTTTTTATCTTAGTGAATTTTCGAAAAATAGACACTCCGTGCATACTAAAGGGTAAACGTGGCTTTAGTTAACATACAGAGCTTAAGTTTTGGCGTCCGGCACCCCAATTCTGCAATTTAAAGCAAGACTCACTGCTCGTTTTCACATTTAATACGAGTTCACATTACAAGTCCCAAAAACAACATCATTTATATTAGGCAAGAAGAGAGTAGACAAATGAGCCCTTGATTTTGAAAGTGGTATAGGTCAAAAATTTGAAAAATCTAGTTTATCAGCTATTTTCATCTCAAATCCTAATGCCATGAAAATTAACTCGATAAAATGTGTTTATTTTTTGGTTGGTAAACAAAATACGGTTACTGTTTTTTTGATAGTGCTATAAGTCAGTCTACTCACAAAGTTTGACAAAATAATTGGTAATTTTGTCACGTCTTCAGATAACGGTTCAGGTATGATCAAGTAATTCTTTTAATGTAAAAAGTACTATTTATAGTTAATTGTAGACATTATACGGCGAAGAAGTATAAGTAATGCTCCCAAGAAATGGAAAGGAATAATACTAATATCGTCTTCAGATGAATCAGTTCATACTTTAGAAGTGAATTCGGAACCCTTACAAATGGAAAAAAAGCAACATGAAATCAAGAAAGATGATACGAAATCAACGTAATTATGCACAAAATATAAGAAAAATGAAGAGAAATAGTGGAGAGGAATATGAAACAAAAGAGTATAAGCATGTGAGTGGTAAACTTTTCGAAAATAAAGATTGCCTCTGTTCCAAAAAATGTATAAATGGAATCGGATATGAAGACAGGTAAGCTATTTTCGATTCTTTTTGGAAATTAGCTATTTTCGAAAAACAGAATTTGTTTCTGTATGCTTTGGCTCGAAAACAGTCAATAAAACAAAGACGACCCAGAAATTACGAAGGATATATGAGAAAATGTAGTGTTAAGTTTCATCTAAATGTACGGGATTCAGAATACTTTCAACTTACAGGAAAATATTGAATACGGAGTTCAATTTAAATTTTCATACTCCTCCTAAGGACACGTGTCAAAAGTGTGATTCGCTAAAACTAAAAATTGAAGCATCCAGTAATGAAGACGAGAAAATGCATCTTATGTAAATTCATGATTCACGTCTTAACAATGCCGAACAGGCTAGAAAAAGTGTAACAGATGACATACAAAAAGAAAAAGATAACCCGAGTGAACATTACGGATTCACATTTGATCCACAGAAAGCACTTTCTTTTCCAAAACTTTCTGTTTCGGTAGCTTATTATAAGCGCAACATGTATGTATACAATCATGGGATGAAACAATCGCCTCAAGAGGGTCACATGAAGTTGCGTCCTGCATTTTAAAGCATATTCGGGACATTACCACTAAAAAGCATATCATAGCTTGCAATGATGCCTGCTCAGGACAAAATCGTAACATTAACATAGCTTTAATTTGGTTCAGTCATCTGATAATAATGTTGAAACAGTTGATCATAAATGATCGCGATTTTGATTTGATAGAAACTAAAATTAAAAAATCGAATTATTTATACATACCTGAGCCTTATTATAATTTAATAGAAGCATGTAAAAAGAAAAAACCGTTTTTGGTGGTACAAATGGCTCAAAAAGATTTCATTTCGACAAAACAACTAAAGGAATCAACGAATGATATAAAGAGAAACACCAATGGAGAAGCTGTGTCTTGGCTAAAAATGCAGTGGATCAGATTTCTAAAAAAATGCTCCATATAAGATGTTTTATAAAACTTCCTTGGATGACAATTCCGAATTCAAAGTATTAAACTTCTCAGTTAAAAAAGGAATATACGAAAATATTGATTTGCTTCGATTATACACAACCATTAGAACAATAACAGAAGAAAAACGTAAAGATACGATGGATTTACTACCCTATATCCCACCAATTTTTCACAAACACTTTATTTCCCCAAATACTAATAAATAATTTACTTAGTTACAATGAAATGAGTTTGAATAAAATGTTAATTACTAATAAAAATGTTTATATAATGTATAAGTTATTTCAGCCTTTCAAAACGACATTTCCTTTTACAAATGGTTATAAATTTCACAACCATAATAAATACTTGTTTGTTGGCACTGCTTTACAATCGAAAAATCATATTCCAAAATTTAATCCCTTAAAATGCAAAACTTTAAATATCTCGAAACTAGGAAAATATGACTTTTATCACTTTCAAAATCAAGGGCTCAAATATAACTGTTGCAAAATTATAAAAGTTTAGTACGGTTATTCAGAAATGTAGATATTTGAAGACGTTTTGCCATCCCATATCAAAATGCTGGGTATTACCCCACTTTAAGAAATGGAAAAAGCTAAAATTTTAGCTCATGCTTTCGAAAACAAGCCATTTCGGGAAATAGGCCGTATAATTCAGGGCCCGGCGCTCGAAGTGTAACCAACTTCAGACTTGAGCTGTCTGTTGGTTGGTTAAATGATAGTCCAGAGTATTATTTGCAAGCGCGCGGAAGTAATATATTTTGCCGAGAGTAAACGCGAAAAAAGACCATCAGTAATGGATTTCAAAGGTGCGATTGCATCATATTTGGTTGGAAAATCACAACCAGCGATTGTTCGTTAGCATTCAAGTAAATAAAGTTTTTGCGCCATTACTCGTTACAATGGAACTGGTAGCATCGCGAAATCTCATGGGGGTGGTCATCAATAGACTGCAACGTTGTTGCTGTTGTTGTAGCGGCATAAACATTCCCCATGCAATTACGGGGAATGATGCTGAAGTGACAGTCCTCGGCCATGTAAAATTTGCTTTTTGAATCGGCTTTAAAAAAAAACTAATCAATATTTTTTCAACCTTTTTTTTATTTTGAAGATTGAACATTGTCATTTGTGAATAAAAAGTAATATCGTTCAAATGCCTGCTACGACAGCCATTCGATCAACCCAATTTTTAAGCACATTTTCGATTCTTGGGCTCTAATTTCATAAATGGCAACTTCGATTTCGTGTTTTAATGCATCCATCGTGTTTGGATGGTTCGCATAGCATTTGTCCTTAACGGCTCCCCACAAAAAATAGTCCAACGGGCTTAAATCACAGCTCCGAGGCGGCCAATTGATATCGGAATTTCGGCTGATTAGTCGGTTTTCAAAAACGGTAGCCAAAAGTTCGAGTGTAACTTTGGCAGTGTGACAAGTTGCACCGTCCTGTTGAAACCAAATGTCGTCCATGTCATCCTCTTCAATTTTTGGAAACAACTCGTTGAGCATGTCACGGTAACGCTCGCCATTTACTATAACCGCGGCTCCTCGCTCATTTTCGAAAAAAATGGCCCGATGATGCCGCCAGAACAAAAACCGCACCAAACAGTGACTCGTTGTGGATGCATTTGCTTCTCTACAGTAACGAGTGGATTTCCTGAGCCCCACATCCGACAATATTTCCGAATTTGTTCAAGCGTATAGCGTCCCTTTCGTAAATGTCAAACCTTTAAGTAAATTATGAACACATTTGAGATGTCATTTGTGTTACCATTCTCAAAAAAATAGGTGGTTCAAGAAGCAAACGCTATATGGCCCACCCTGTAAATCTGCGTTGTTCCGCTTACCGACTGTCGTGAGAACGACATGAGAAGTGAAGAAGCGACTTGAGCGAAAATCCCCGACGAAGTGCTAATGAAACGGCGAAAGAACTGAAAATGTCTGACGGTAGCCCTTCAAAATCCAAAAGCCGCATGATCTCACACCAAAGCAGCAACAAGTCAGACTTGAGAGAGCGAAGGAGTTGCTTTGCTTGGCCGAAAGCGGTCAATTTCCGAACATTGTGTTTTCTGACGAGAAAATTTTTCAAATTGAGCAATTCGTAAACTTCTAAAACGATAGAGTTTATTTGACCGACCGTTCAGACGAGAATTTCAGTCAGGAGGCAGCACCCGCCACAAGTATTGATTTGGGCTGCGGTAACCGCAGATGAGCGCTCTTCAATCGTTTTCTTCGAGCCTGGCGCCAAGGTAAATGCTAAGGCAAAAGATGGTCAAATCCAGCAAAAGTAAATAGATTCTTAATTTTGTATTATTTTCACATATTTTTGACTTCGAATTGGTTTTCATCGAGGGCAAAAAGGTGCCGAAGCAGCACGGGACATTTGCGACGTATATTAAGAAGGTGTCATAGGCGAGTCTACAGCACGGAAATGGTTTGCAAAGTTCAAAACTGGCGACTTTAACGTCGATGACAAGTCCCGCAGCGGAAGAATTCAGAAGAATTCGATGACGACCGCCTCAAATCATTTTTTAAGGAGAACGGTCGCCAAACCAGTCGTGAATTGGCGGAAAAAAATAACTGTGATTATAAAACGATTCTCAATGGAATTTACCGAAACTCGTGACTAACTCTGGTGGCGTACAGATAGAAACTAACATTCAATGACGACCCAGGCTCGTAATGTTTATGTTTGGCCCGACGATCTATTCACGAGCCTGGTTCGTCATATTCGAGTTTGGACGAAAATTTTCATCCCAAGTTAGACTCGTTAAAGCACGGCAAGGGGTAAATCAAAGAAGCGAGTGGGTGGCTCCAGGATACACACTAAAGCCGATAGTCAAGCCGGATTTTCATCCAAAGAAGATTATGAAATGTGTTTCGTGGGAGTGGGAAAGCATGGAAAAGTAGGAAATGCTCGAAAAGAATGCCACTGTCAACAGGAAGCTCTACACTGACCAGCTACAGCGCGTGAATGAAGCTATTTCACTGAAAAGACCTTATCGACATGGACAAACCATACTCCTTCACAACAACGCCGGGCCCCATGTTGCACAAGTCGTCAAAACCGCACTCCAAGAACTCGAATGGGAGTTCCTTTAGCATCCACGTATTTTCCAGGCCTTTCACCGACCGATTGCCATCTTTTCCGCTTCCCTGTCAAATCTGAAGGACGTTACCTTCGATAACAAAGAGGTCCTTCAAAACTAGCTCAATAACTTTTTTGACACCAGACCAGGCGATATTTGGCGGAAAGGCATGAACAAATTGGTCGAGAGGTGGAAAGAGGTTGTAAACAGCAGCAGCGAATATAATTGATTAACTTATTGATATAATGTTTGTACTGTTTTTTATTTGAATAAAAGTCTTTGGTGCAAACGCTACGAGCTTATTCCCCAATCCAATACATATCTACTTACTTGAACTCTGATGAAGTAATACCAACGCTAATTTACGCTTCTATGACGATTCACTTTTCTCTTCGTCCTTTTTATTCCTGCGGTGAACAATAATAAACGTTTAATCCGCATGTCACAATAAAAACTCGCTTGCGGCGTAATTAAATGAGATTTGACCACAACGCAGTTCGAACAAATACAAGGGCGCCAACAGCACACAATGACTAGAATCACACCGGAGACTGTTCCTATCTGCTTCAAGGAGTATATAAACGGAGATTATTTTTCAATACAACTAAATTTCCAATAGGAAATGAATGTTCAACGGGTTAGACGACAAACAGCAACCAACAAAACAAAGATGATGAAGACAAGGCACGTAGCATTGAACAGGAAATCAGTTGGAGTGAGAGGAAATTGCGTTTTATATAATTGAAGAAAAATTGTGAGGATTTTGGCTTTGTTATGAAAGAAAAACAAAGGGTGCAGGGGATATGGGCGAATTATAAGAGCGTAGATATACTTAGAAGAAAGGCTAAGCAAGGGCAATTGCAGCCTGACAGCTGAAATGTTAGAAAGAATTTCGTACAAACGGTTACATACATATGTATGTGTGCTCTATCTACATTAGGCTGGGTCGAACAAAAGTTGCAAAAGTCCACCTGTTTATTTATAATCTGTGTGAAAACCGCCGATGTTATCCGATTTTTAAACACAATACGAGGTGTGCTAAGAGAGTATCGCGAATTTTGTGTTTTTTCAAAAATTATTTATTTATTCATTATATCTATTTTGTCTCCTTCAAAGTAATCCCCTTGAGATATTGTGCACTTGTGCCAACGTTTTTTCTAATCTTCGAAGCACTTCCTAAAATAATTTTTTTTTATCTTGTTCAGCTCCTCCTATGATTTCGTCTTTATCTCGTCAATCGTAGCGTAGCGTCGTCCTTTCATGGGCCTCTTCAGTTTCGAGAACAAGAAAAAGTCATAGGGGGCCAGATCTGGGTAATACGGTGGCTGTGGCATCATTAGTGTGTTGTTTTTGGCCAAAAAGTCGCGCACAAGCAACGATGTGTGAGCAGGGGCGTTATCGTGATGCAAGAGCCAATTTTTCTTCTTCCACAAATCAGGGCATTTCTGGCGGATTGCTTGGGGCAAATTGCGCATAACTT
Organism: Anastrepha ludens; assembly: GCF_028408465.1. Lineage (NCBI taxonomy): Eukaryota > Metazoa > Arthropoda > Insecta > Diptera > Tephritidae > Anastrepha > Anastrepha ludens. The sequence continues at coordinate 183,292,382 of NC_071498.1, read as the reverse complement.
TCGGTTAATATTCCTTATTGACCGTTTTACCCTGTGGCAAGAACTCATGATGCACAACGCCCCTGCAATCGAAGATAACGGTAAGCAAAACTTTCACATTCGATCGGACTTGGTGCGCTTTTATCGGTCTTGGTTCGTGCGGCAGCATCCATTGAGATGATTGAGCTTCGGTTTCCACGTCATAATCATAAACCTACGATTCGTCACCAGCTATGATCCTCTTGGACAAATTTGGGTCGTCGTGTACAGAGTCCATGTGATCATGCGATGCTGCTTTTGGTCGAAATTGAGCAGTTTTGGTACGAATTTTGCGGCGACCCTTCTCGTGCCCAAATCATTGAAAAAAATCGAATGGCACGAGCCAATCGATATGTCTGGATCCTCAGCAACTTCTCTAATGGTCTTTCGACTTCACTTCATTAATTTTTTCGTTTGTTATTCAAGTGATCGGGCTTCCGGTACGCCGGCACGCTTTTCGTCGTTCACATCTTCTCGGCCTTCTGAGAACATTTCGTACCACCAATAAACGTTGCTTTTGTCCAAAGCTTAGCTCAGCTTCTCCGTATGAGAGTCAACATACGGAATGCATCCGCGCACTTAATTTCGTTTTTCATAGAAAATTTGATGCAGGTTCTTTAATCCATCTTTTTGAATAGGTAAAAATCGAAGACGAGCCGAAACACTGGATATTCAAAATGGCCGAGTGAGAGACATGAGTACCAACCTATCGCCTCAAAAAAATCGAGATTCGAATATACGTAACCTGCGAAAATTCACAATTCGCGATGCTTTTTGAACACACCTCGTATATCAATATTCCAGTTTTGAGGAGTTCTATTTGCTGAGTTGATTGATTTCACAAGCAAAATGAAAAATATGCACAAGGGGAGAAGTGAATGATTTAATGGAAGCAACTTTATTGTTCACCCTGCACAATGTCAGGAGCCCCTATCCTATGATTCAGTGAAAAAGCACACATGTCATACATACAATTTCTTCCAAAAAATGTAGCACCAAAAAAAAATTTATTGGGGGACTAATGGACTTTTTCGTTTAGAATTTCCTTTAGAATACTTTATTCGCCGAAACAAAGTAGAAGAAACATTTGACCCGCCCTAATACAAGCATATCTATGTTTACACTCCTAGAAAAACCATATGTGCGACCTCCAGCCACTCATTGCTCCGCTATTTGCCATTTTTAAGCATTCCGACCACGCCAGCCACGCGTTGCCATAGTCGCAGCCGCAGCTGCAACACCCTGTCAACTTTCACTGAGAAAACAATTGGGAAAGTGTCTGTGAATTTCTTTTGCACAGCTAGCACTTTTTGCGGCACTTACACACACATGCACCTACAAGGAACGTTATCCTTTCGTGCGTGCGTTTCGCTACCGCAACGTTTAACAGCCGCTAGCATTTCCTGCTTGAAAGTCCTTTTAGTCTGTGTTCCACGTGCTCGCGGGGCAGAAAACACCGACACATAGCTGCACGTGTGTGTGCAACAAGGAATCTTGTTATCCAGCCATTGGAGACTTGTAAAAGCATAGCTTAAGAATTCGCAAGAAGTGCATTATTTGCAATTGAGTTTTCTTGTTCGGTTCGACTTTTCCGCCCGCTTGCCTTTTGCAAATCGCCCTTTGAGTGCAGCTGGGTGGGGTTGCATGAGCTATACGGTTGTCTACGTCTCTTTTAAAATTATTCAAAAATGGATTTGTCAGGATTTTAAGTGATTTCTGATACTATTGATTTTAGGAATGACTAAATTTGGGGTATAGAAGAAAAGCTATTTTCACGGTAAATATGAATCTTTAAACAATTGGACGAAGCAGTTCATCAGTTGTGCATCTGCGAAGACAATCGAGCGAATGGCCTCATAAAGTATGCTAAAACGGCAGTAGGGGCCAACAATCTCAGAAAGAGAGAGTAGTGTAATTTTATTGCCCGGAAGGGTAGTGGAAGCAAGGACACTTTTCTATTAACTGTAGACGGAATAATGGTAATAAGCATAGATATGTCTTTACTTGTTTCGCATTTATTAGTCATAAGTCTTCTTCGGTAAATTGATGATCCAAGCATTCAAGCGTAGCCATTAATCTACTATATTTTCAATACTATTTCTCCTATGCGCTTATGTATGCGTGTGCTTACGTACGAATGCGAATATTTACTCATTACTAAAATTCTACTTCAACTGAACACAATTTGCACCCCCTAATTCAAGCAGGGCATCACACACATACATACATGTCTGGTCTCTGCAAATTTACCCCTTTTACTTTCATCCTCAATAAAGTGACCATTTGTCGCAATTTAAAATGCTCAAGTACCAGCTTAGTTAATCATAGAAATCGTCAACCGGAATGAAAAAGAACAAATAACCGCAAAGAAACGCAGATACTAAATTGAACAAAAACACGAATAAAACCAACTAAAACAATCAGATAACACCAATACGCGCAAAGTCCCCTTCACAGCCTCGAATTTCTAACCTTTCCAGTAGTGCTTAACTCCCACATCAAAATCAATCCCTTAAGGGTATTTATCAAAATCCATCATCAAACAGCAAAACAAAAGTTGCCAACTACATATCAACTTTCGCCTGTCCAATAAACGTCCAGTGCATTTTTACGTACAATTCGCACCATTAACCCTTTTACCCGCATTGCAAATGCACGACAGCCACTCGCAAATGGTCCAGACGAAGAGAAACAGTAAAGCGTAAAGTTGCTTGGGGAATTCATTCTGCACAGCTTTGATTATTCTACTTCATTTTTCGCTTAAATATTAACCGGATACTGTTACGCTCTGCTACAAATCGAGCTGTACAATTGCGGGCATTTGAAGCATTTACTTGTGTAAAAATCCATCAAAACCTCTTTGACTTCACTGCGAATTGTAGACGTTTTGATATTTGTTGCACGCTAAGTGGCCAATACGCGCACCATTGGCCGATATTCCGAACACGATTTTGGCAACGAGTGCTCAAATTTATAACCAAAGGCTGTTTGTAAGGCAACTTGCGATTGACCGATGGTAGGGGCTTAAATCAATTTGCTCTAAAAAACGTTCAAAGCGTGAAGTGTATAATGCAGCGTTCTTACTTTCCGAACCACGTCACAAGCAATAACCGTCTAAGTGGACTGAAGAATGAATTTAGTTCAATAAACTTCCGTCTTTTACCAGATTAGGTTAGCTGAGGTTGAAGCGGTTGCCCGCTATGGGGCACACTCAGGCTCATGGCCCATTGCGATGTCGTGTAGGGAACTTGTCCTTGTCCTTGGCCGCTCCTAAAACCAGTGTGTACTTTTCAAAAATTCTAGAAGATACCTGGTTTCCACAGTACTGAGAAGGTGCGTGATCATCTCTTCCTTTTTCTCATCTGGATAGCTTCTGCAGAAGTCATGTGTTTCCATGCCTATTCTCCGGGATTGTCTGTCTATTAGGCAGTGGCCCGTTATGACGGAAGTCAGTGTGCTAACACAATTGTTATTTTGGCTTAGCAGAGATTCTGCGCGTTTAGCATTGAAAGTGGGTCAAAATTATCGGGTGATTCTGCATGTGGTTTCATTACGTCATCTTTCATTCGCTGCCCTTACAATTTCCTCAAAGTTAAGTTTGTTAGCTTACATATTTGTAAGGGTATGTCTATGTCACTGGCTGTGTACTCATCGGCCAAAATCGCGTAAGCGGTTATCGCGCCAATTAAGAAGAAAGAGACTAGCAATGTTATTTTTTCAAATATAAAATTATTATTTATGTATGACCACTGATAGGTTAAACTCCCACTTATCCATAAGAGTCCGCGACATACTCAATAAATGTAATAGTAACCACCTAATCCAACTCACCTAACACACCTCTTCCTTTGGACCCAACCTGTCTAAACATCACGTTTAACGAGCCTACCATTAGATGAGTTAAGTGATGATGATTGGTAGCTACACCACACTGGCACGGCCTAGTGAACTTCTATAAACGCGTGGCTGAAGAACAAAAAACCCGTTAATCCAATCAAGTGCGGCTGAGCTGTGCAACTAAGGGGCAAGGTAAGCAAACCATGGTAAGAGAGTGAATGCCCAATATTGCAAAGAGCATTTTCTTCTGAACATCGTATCATAACCGAGTGTATCATGTGACAGATTGAAGTCCGCCAATGAATTTGTTGGACTAGTGAAGTTTTAGGTCTAGTAAATTATCTTGTAAATCAAGTCAGCCAGATATTCACAATACATCTCATCTTGGAAAAATCTCTGTTAAAATAGACTGACACACAACACATACAAAGCCGCATTCGATAGCACAAAAGGGTGTTGTCTATGAGCCCAGATTTTTGTATTTGTTCTGCCAGCAAAACTAATAAAGATGTGTGAATTGGCATTGAGCAATACCAGCAGCTCTTTCGGAATTGGGAAGGACGTTCGTCCTTTAATACCAAACAAGGCTTCAGGCAGGATGTCTCCCAAGCGTGTTTTGTTTTTATGAGAACCAGCCGTAAGACCGATAATAATATCTGACTTGACATCTAATGGAGAATCTAACTTGTTAACAAGTGCTGCTTTCGAACAGTGAGCTTTACAATACCTTAAACATATATACTTAATCCTGCCATAAGTTCTGTTACAAGTTAAGACCGCTATAGATACGCAATTATAATATTATATAATGCCTTTTATAATGAAGTTAGTTTTATTAAGTCATGCAAGTATTAAAAAAAAATTAATTTTCATTTGAAATGGTCTTCTTCTCCTCTTCTTCTTAATTGGCTCTATAACCGCTTACGCGATTTTGGCCGAGTTTAACAAAGCGCGCCAGTCGTTTCTTTCTCGTGCTAACCGGCGCCAGTTGGACACACCAAGTGAAGCCAAGTCCTTCTCCACCTGATCTTTCCAACGCAGAGGAGGCCGCCCTCTTCCTCTGCTACCACCAGCTGGTACCGCATCGAATACTTTCAAAGCCGGAGCGTTTGTATCCATTCGGACGACATGACCCAGCCAACGTAGCCGCTGGATCTTTATTCGCTGCGCTATGTCTATGTCGTCGTAAAGCTCATACAGCTCATCGTTCCATCGTCTGCGATATTCGCCATTGCCAACGTGCAAAGGTCCAAAAATCTTACGCAGAATCTTTCTCTCGAACACTCCAAGCGTCGCTTCATCGGATGTTGTCATCGTCCAAGCTTCTGCGCCATACGTTAGGACGGGCATGATGAGAGTCTTGTAGAGTGTTAGTTTTGTTCGTCGAGAGAGGACTTTACTACTCAATTGCCTACTTAGTCCAAAGTAGCACTTGTTGGCAAGAGAGATTCTACGTTGGATTTCAAGGCTGACATTGTTATCGGTGTTAATGCTGGTTCCTAAATAGACGAAGTCTTTTACAACCTCAAAATTATAACTGTCAACAGTGACGTGGGTGCCGATACGCGAGTGCGCCGACTGTTTGTTTGAAGACAGGAGGTACTTCGTTTTGTCCTCGTTCACCACCAGACCCATTCGCTTTGCCTCTTTATCCAGTTTGGAGAAGGCAGAACTAACAGCGCGGTTGTTAAGGCCGATGATGTCAATATCATCGGCATACGCCAGCAATTGTACGCTCTTATAAAAAATTGTGCCTGAGCGATTAAGTTCTGCGGTTCGCACGATGCTCTCCAACATCAGGTTAAAGAAGTCACACGACAGGGAGTCACCCTGTCTGAAACCTCGTTTGGTATCAAACGGCTCGGAGAGGTCCTTTCCAATTCTGACGGCGCTGTTGGTGTTGAGCAACGTCATCTTACATAGCCGTATTAGTTTTGCGGGGATACCAAATTCAGACATCGCGGCATACAGGTAACTCCTTTCCGTACTGTCGAATGCAGCTTTGAAGTCGACGAAAAGATGGTGTGTGTCGATTCTCCTTTCATGGGTCTTTTCCAAGATTTGGCGTATTGAGAATATTTGGTCGATGGTAGACTTTCCAGGTCTGAAGCCACACTGATAAGGTCCAATCAGTTGGTTGACGGTGGGCTTCAGCCTTTCACACAATACGCTCGCTAGAACCTTATAGGCGATATTTAGAAGACTAATCCCGCGGTAATTGGCACAAATTGCAGGATCGCCCTTCTTATGGATTGGGCAGAGCACACTTAAATTCCAATCGGCAGGCATGCTTTCATCCGACCATATTTTGCATAGGAGCTGATGCATGCACCTTACCAGCTCCTCGCCGCCATGTTTGAATAGCTCAGCCGGCAGTCCGTCGGCGCCCGCGGCTTGGTTGTTCTTTAGCCGCGTTATCGCTATTCTCACCTCGTCATGATCGGGTAGCGGAACGACAATTCCGTCGTCAACGATTGGGGTATCGGGATCTTCACTTTCTCGGTGACATGCGCAGCTGTCACTGTTTAATAGGTTCGAGAAGTGTTCCCTCCATAATTTAAGATTGCTCTGTACGTCGGTCACCAGTTCACCGTCTTTGTTCTTACAGGAAAACGCCCCGGTCTTAAAACCTTCTGTAAGCCGCCGAACTTTCTGGTCGAATTTTCGGGCGTTGTTCCTGTTGGCCAGCATCTCAAGCTCTTCGCACTCACGTATTTCGGCCTCTCGTTTCTTCTGTCGGATAATACGTCTCTCTTCCTTTTTCAGCTCTCTGTAGCGATCCCACATGGCTCGCGTTGCGCCCGATCGCAGCGTGGCTCTATAGGCGGCATCCTTTCTTTCTGCGGCAGCATGACATTCCTCGTCGTACCAATTGTTTTTTCGGGCTCGCCGGAATCCGATTTCTTCTTCGGCGGCGGTACGTAGAGAACGAGAAATGTTGCTCCATTGTTCGTGGATGCCAGTTTGTTGGGCAGTACTCTCTGAGAGCAGGAGTGAGAGTCGAGTGGCGAATCTTCTGGCTGTCTGTTGTGATTGCAGCTTTTCGATGTCGAACATTCTTTGCGTAGGTAGATGCACGTTTTTTGCTGCACAGAGGCGCGTGCGCAGTTTGGCTGCAACAAGGTAGTGATCCGAGTCAATGTTGGGTCCTCGGATCGTACGTACATCTAATACACTAGAAGCGTGTCTTCCATCTATCACAACATGATCGATCTGGTTTCGCGTTTTTCGATCAGGGGACAGCCAGGTAGCTTGGTGTATCTTTTTATGCTGGAAGCTGGTGCTGCAGGCTACCATGTTTCGGGCCCCGGCGAAGTCGATCAGCCTCTGTCCGTTACCGGATGTTTCGTTGTGTAGGCTGAATTTTCCGACTGTGGGACCAAAAATTCCCTCCTTGCCCACCCTGGCGTTGAAGTCGCCAAGCACGATTTTTATGTCGTGGCGGGGGCAGCGCTCATAGGAACGTTCCAGGCGCTCATAGAAAGAATCTTTGGTCGCATCGTCCTTCTCTTCCGTCGGGGCGTGGGCGCAAATTAGCGATATGTTAAAAAAAACGGGCTTTGATGCGGATTGTTGCGAGACGCTCGTCCACCGGAGTGAACGACAGTACTTGGCGACGAAGTCTGTCTCCCACAACAAATCCGACACCGAATTTGCGCTCCTTTACATGGCAGCTGTAGTAGACGTCGCAAGGTCCTATGGTTTTCTTTCCTTGCCCCGTCCATCGCATCTCTTGGATGGCAGTGATGTCAGCCTTTACTCTCACGAGGACATCAACCAGCCGGGCAGAGGCACCCTCCCCATTAAGGGACCGGACATTCCAGGTGCATGCCCTCAAATCATATTCCTTAGTTCGTTTGCAGGGGTCGTCATCAGTATAGGGAGGTCTCATCCGAGGCTTTTTTAAAGTTTTCATTGGGGGCGATTTTTAAGTGGCGGGTCCCAAACCCAACGCACAACCAGCTATCCTGGAATGTTTCGCCTTCTCACTTTAGCTCACTCCCGAACGGGTGTTCGGAAGCTACCCAGAGGATACGTGGGCTAATCCCGGCCGTTGTGAGCTGCTTGAACCATATGTAGAAGAATCGTCCTGGCCACTCCCAAGTGAATGGCGATCAGTAACTTTCCCCACTTGCGTGGACTTCTACACATGGAACCATCCTCCACCTTTGAAATGGTCACCATTTGCTTTTACGCAAGCCTTCAGTTGGAGAACATTCAGCGATTGCAGCACACACGGTTTCCATGGATATTGACGTCGTTGCTGGAACCAAATATTGTTTGAGACTGTCCAAATTTCGGTGACGTATTCGACAGGCCATGTTCTCCAATTTTGACCACAAACTGTAGACCAATAGATTCAGATCTGGTCTTTTAGGCGACCAATAATCTACGGCAATGAACCCAGGAATATTGTTTATTCACTACTGGGTTGTGGCTTATAGGCTAGAGCGGAATCTTGCTGGAAGATCCAACGCTCTCCATTGCAGAGAATACTGCTCAACTGCTTCACCACGTCTTCTAAGACATCCCCCTGGTACACTTTTGCCCCACCTTAATCCTTTTTTCGCAGAAATGAACAGATGTAGCACCTTTACAAGACACTCCCCACCAAACGGAGGCTGCATGGGGGCCACGCTGAACACTTCCAACAACATATTTTGCCTCTCTAGAAGTTGTAGCATAGATTGTTTCGTTTTGCTTAATAGAAACTTCTTCAACAATGACAATATTTTGATCTGTGCAAAGAATACTTTTGTGACCGTTGACTGCGTGCCACCGAAGAAGCTGTCTGCATTTGTCGAGCCTAATTTTCTTCAAGCTCGTCATCAAAAGATGACCAGACGAGCGACGGATGAGTTTCAAGTGGGGATCATTTCTAATTAGTCTTGACATGGATCTGGTTGATACATTCATTTCCCAGGACATGATTTTCTGCTTTCTAAGGGGATTTCTGCGAATTCTTTTATTGTGCTACCAATGGAGTGGGCCACAGTCTTATTCCTACTCCGAACTATTCGATATTCCTACATAGTTTCGAAGTCGGAGCTACCGCATAGTAGCCATACACAAACCCTCTCGGCTGCGGTAGACTGACTTAGATATGGTGCAGCGAATAAAAACCGATCGACTGTTCTACGAAAGTGTTCAATGTGATCCTTGTTGATGGTAGCAGAAGGAGAGGGAAGACCTCATTTGCCTTGGAAAAAGAAGTAGAGATGAGGAGGACATGTTTCAGTAAAGAAGAAGTAGTAGTTAAAGTAAGAGTTATATCGCATCGTCGTGTAGTCAAGGTTTTCAGTTTATGTTTAGAATAGCTGGAGATCATTCAAAAGCACAATCATCTAGTAAAATAATAAAAGCAAACGCCGCCACTCTAAATTTGACTATTCCCTACACTACTTCACTAGAAGTGTCTCTTTATGAGATTTCACGGATATGCACGTCTGTATGTACATACGTCGAGAAAGAAAAGCAAAAACAAGAAGGCAATATGAATTTATTATGGGGCATTGTACCTAACACATACAGACCATACATAACCCACTCATACATACATATATACGTTGCGCGTATATCTACATACCTATGCGGGTATTGCACTAATCTTAGGAATTCAAACAATTAAGATAAAATCACGACTAGAGATGGGAAAAAGTTTGCCAACCAAGAAAAAGGTGAGCACATAAATACGTTCGTACATATGTATGTACATATTTATGCCCGAGATAAAAGCGAAAATGTCATACGATAAGTTTTATGAAACTTTGAAAAGTATTTATGTAGTCAACGGTCAGCTGGGAAAAATGTCATTCTCGTAAAATGCACACTCGCACACTTGCCACAATGCCATACAAACACACATACATATATACATAGGTGGATACATATGCGCATCATAATTCAAAGTTTTGCACTGGAGAGCAATAGACACACACGACTTTTGAGCGCCGGCCAGTGAAAGTTGTCGTAATTACCAAAGTTTGCTGAGAAATCTTAATAAAATAGCCGCGGGCCTTTGACGCCAGGGCAGTGACCGAACGACCGCCCGAGCGACTCCCAGACTGACCATAAGCAGGGACTTGATACGCATCTACATACATAAAAACGGTAATAAATAAATATTTGTGGGTAGATGTGCTGCCTTTGGTGCTTGGATAAATAAATAAACCCAATAGTAAGAAAATACGCATAAATATAGTCGTTAAATTAAACATGACAATATTCCACTACAAACACGATAAATCAAAGGGTATTACATACTCATAAGCCTTAAGCATGTGTGCGTCTTTCTAATAGCCACGCCAACTTACACACTTACGGTGTACTTATGTGCATGTATGTGCGAGAATGTGCGAGTATGCAACGTCACATAATCAGTCGCTCTACCTCCGCACCCACCGCATTCTGCAAAGCCATTCTCTGTTAGCGTGTCTGGGATTCTTAAGTGTCGCAGAACCCTTTCGCTTAAGAATTCGAAACTCGCTGCCAGGACATCTTAGTCGGACCTGGCTGGCTATGCTCGTGAATGTGCGATAGTTGGCGCATTTTCGATGATTTATATCTAATTTAAACGTCTTTTTCCAGCTTAAATCTTAACTTCAATTGCCTGCCTCTCCGCCACCTGCCTGAGCTTGGTCCACCGCTGAAGGCGAATGCAAATCATGTCTACATTTCCCAAACTTGTCTGCATTCCCCCATGAACAGTCTTAAGGTCAGCAGATGTGCAGACGGGTGGTTGAGAGATGCAAGGCTCGAGGGACGCACATTTGCGCCGGAAAGTGCTAATATGCAAATCCATTTATTGCATGTAAATGCCTCTGATAGCCACTGGTGGTCGGATGAGAGTGAAGCCAGCAGCGAGAGTCCTAACTTTCTTGTTGTTGTTGTAGATGTTGAGCGAGCACATAAATCTTGTATTAAATGGTACATAAGTCAATATGCTAAATCCACATACACGCATACAAACACTTCGCATCGACACCAGCTTTCTAAATGTTCCATTCAACATTTAGATTTTGTGGCCCCACCAAAGACTTGTGGAAGGGTTACTTAAGAATGTCTTTTGTGGATGTTGCGTGCTTGCGTCTGCAGTATGTCCAGTCCATATGCGGGATAGTGAGATTTCAATCAATTGCTTGTGGTGTTTCTACCATTGCGTGTGCGAGTTGTTGCACTTTCTAAAAGGCAGCAGTTACTTATGCCCTCGAGAATCGAAAAAAGAGTTGGGAGAAGGTATGAGTGTGAGGCGAAAGATTTATGCTGACATGGATTTGGTTATCAGCAGTAATTGGCCAAAAAAAGGTAATATACATTTTTTCATAGCGATTGCACTTGCATTTCTTACTGGTAAGAGTTCATCATAGCCAAATAATTAGAAAAAGCTCAAAAATTATTTTAGAAAATAATTAATAGAATTGTATCAAAAGGTCATCTCTAAAGCATTCGTGTGCTTTATCTACCTCTTACATCAAACACAAAGCGAGATTTTTAAGAGGTGTGCGATTGTATTTCTAGCTCCATGGTTAGATTACATGGCTGCTCATGAGAAGTCCAACCTGGACGAGAAATCAAATTCGCCAGTTGGGATACCAATGTAAGAGTCGCTTTGGTTGCTGGGTGAGTTGGTTGAGCGAGATGCGAATGAAATAAAAACAAAAATCTAATGTGAGGTGAGTTTAATAAACAGATCGGTAAAACTGAAACTGGGATTGTATTGCTGAGGCCAAACTTTTGGGAATTGTATTGGTAATAAAAAACAAAAAACCCCCGGATACTGTTCATGTTTCTTCATGGCATTACGAACAATGTCCAGGGATGTAATTGCAACATCGCTCCTTACAAACTTCCAGTAATTTATTAAAAGCATCGGTGTATCATTATGAAGTCATTTTTAGAATAGAAAAACACTGATGTTCAAATATCGACGTTTTTAAGAGCGATGGTGTATAGCTAACAATAACTGATAGGTCAAGGGTAATGGTGCTCACACTCACCGACGGAAACGTGCGTTTCGTGTCAGCTGGCACAATGAACTTAATGAGAGCCCCTGTAAATAAAAAATCAGCACCGTTCCGTTCCGAAGTATCGCAGATCCTTAATGTGGGTAAATGAAAAACTTTGGATTGTTCCGTAGAATCGTGTCAGCTGATTGCTCTCTCACCACACAGTGTTGCCAAACAGTACATTTCGAAATCATTTACAAAATAAACTTAGAAAAATGTTAATTCTTATTAAAATAACTTAAAAGCAATGTTGAATAACGTTAATTATAGAGAAATGAACTATTGGTTGGTTTTTGATTTGGTTTATTAAACAATGAAAAATTGTGCTGATAACGCGGATTTGTGTAAACTGTGTATGCAAAAATATCAATGGCAACATTGTGTCTATACCACGAAACACAAACACGCACAAACCGATGTGTTGTGTAAATATGTAACCCAAGAAAATCAGTTGTTTTCTACGGCACAAGTGTTGCTCACTTTTGTGTAACCTACGGGCAACAGAAAGGGACTACGATAACGTCGGTGAGTGCTGGCACCATAAGAATACGTGCGTAAACAAACGACTATCCTCTCACCTATTACGTCTGTTTGGCGGATTTTACTTATAGACGGGCTTTTAAGAGCCATTGAATAAAAATAGTGGAACCTAAAAGAATCTAAATTTTTAAATACTAAATTTATATGTTTTCATTTAAAATAACATCTAAGCCGGCCTTTTGAAAGACCCTTTATATTTTAAATTGATCCGATCTTAATAGTTTTCCAAAATAACTGATACTATACAAGGTGGCGCAAAATGAATTACCCTTTCGGAAGATTTATAATTTTTGGAGTTAGCGTCGTACTTTAATCATATTAGGCACTTGCGAACTAGACACCTGATCTAGTCATCTGAACGATATGAAGTATCTATTCCAAACACCATACCTTTTTTGTGTGAAAGTAGTTTTTATTGATTTCAAAAACAAAATTGTTCAAAAATGATTACTATTTTTACATATATTCACTTTAGCTCGATATGACCACCTTTTGCCTCGACTATAGCCTTCAAACGGTCAAAAAATCGCTTTCTTCAGCGCATTCATACTGGCTTATTTTTTAGTCCTCACCTTGCTCTCCAAAATGGGCCAGATGGAATAGTCCATCGGATTTGCGTCTGGCAAATTCGAAAGCCATTGTGTGGACGAAATTAAGTGCTGAACATGATTTTTTAACCATTCTTGGTGTGCCGAGTCCTGTTGGAACGTCCATGGTCTACGACCGAAATGTTTGCATGTCCACGGCTCTAAAGCAGCTTCTAAAACATTTTGCCGATAATAAGTCGCATTCACTTTGACACCAGGCTCGATAAAAACAATTCGAGAACGTCCATCAGCGGTCACTGCGGCCCAAACCATTACTTGCGATGGGAAATTGATTCGAGTGGCCATACGTAGGCTCAAATTCTCGTATGAGCGTTCGGTCAAATAAACACGATCGTTTTGAGTGTTTATGAACTGCTCAATTCGGAATTTTTTTTTAATCGGAAAACACAATGTTAGGAAATTCGCCAAGTTCGTGCAAGCGCAACAACTCCTTTGCTCTTTCGCACCGAACTTTTTTTTGCTGGGGTGAAAGATCGTGTGCTTTTCTGCTGTCTTGCGATATTTTCAGTTCTTTTGCCATTTTTCTTGCACTTCGACGTGGATTTCGTTCACTTTCCGAACCATTTCTGGCATTGTTGCGGTTTTTTTTGGTCCACCTCCATAGCGTTTTGCAATGCTACCAGTATCATTGTAACGTTTTATAGTGCGATACACAAACATTTTATTCACTTTGAGGTGACTCAGCTCACGAACAATGGCTGGTTGTGATTTTCCAGCCAAATATAATGCAATCACACTATTACGTTTGAATTCCATCACAGAAAAAAAATTAACAAAACTGAAACGCAAATGGTTTTGATGGCTTATAAACAATATGTATATTGAACTGTCAATAGAACAATTTTGACGTTGATGTCATGAGCTCTTTTACAGATACAACCAGTGTGAAGTTGGTTCTCGCTGTTTTTTTGATGAAAATACAACTTTATTTTGAAAAAATGGTTACAAGTGAATCATTGAAAGTATTTCCCAACGCTGACTACTACTCTTTCCCTCGTATACTGTCGCAGTAAAACTGTTTATCTTTTGAGGCTATCCCTGGGCCAAGCAATTTTTTGATGTCTTCATATGAATGGAACTGCTGGTCAGCTAGACCATGTGCCATCGATCGGAAGAGGTGATAATCGGACGGCGCAATATCTAGAGAATATGGCTGGTGGATTAGGATTTCCCATGTCAGTGTTTCCAGGTAGGTTTTAACGGATTTCTCAACGTGATGCCGAGTGTTGTCATGCTGTATAATGACTTTTTCATCCCTCTCCGCGTATTGCGACCGCTTCTCGCGCAGTGCTCGGCTCAATCGCATCAATTGAAGTCGATACTAATCTCCAGTGATGGTTTCGCCCACCAAATACATAGCATAACCTTCGCAGCCTGAATATTCGGGCGAGGCGACGACGTAGAAGCATGACCGGACAGTTCCCATGACTTTCTTTTCTTTGGATTGCTGTATCGAATCCATTTTTCATCACCCGTCACGATGCGATAAAGAAAACCCTTCCTTTTTTGCCGCTGGAGCATTTGTTCACAGGTGAAAAAACGACGTTCAACATCCCTTGGTTTTAACTCATAAGGAACCCAAGACCCCTATTTCTGAATCATTCCCAAAGCATGCAATCGCTTGGAAATGGATTGGCGGGTAACTCCTAATATTGAAGCAAGCTCTTCTTGCGTTTGACATGGATCCTCATTGAGCAATGCGCCCAATTCAGCGCCTTCGAAGGTTTTTGGTCTTCCTTCACGCGGACGGTCGTCATCATTAAAATCACCGTCTTTGAAACGGCGGAACCAATCTCGGCACGGTGTTTCACTTAAAGCAGCATCCCCATAACCTTTTGTAGCTCTCGATGCGCTTCAGCCGCCGTTTTTTCCGAATGAAAGAGGAAAATCAAAACTTCCCGCAAATGACGATTATTCGGCACAAAATCAGACATTTTCACAAAACCAAAAGTATATGATACCAAAACAAAATCACTAATGTGTCGAAGCAGTTTGTTTACCATATGTCTAAGCTTGGTTTATGACGTTTAGGTTATGTTAGAATCGACTAGCACACTGCTGGCGGCATCTGTTGACAAACAGCGGGAACTTAGTTACGCACCTAATATGTATGTATGTACACATAAATTTAAAGTTACTAATGGGATAATTCAATGTCAAATAAACGTATCGAAAGAAGATATTTCATATATTGATTTCACTTTGTTCAATACACTTTGCCCAGATCTAAACATTTTACATTTCATTAACATATTTGAATTTTTTCAAGAAGAAGGGAACCATAACATAACATAATACGAGTATATGGGGTTATATGCGAAATGTTGGCTTTACTTATATTAAGGGGGAACACCACTGTGATATTTCAAAAAAATCGATTTTTTTTGCATAATTTTAAAGTAGATGAATTAAAAAATATTTAAAAAACAGTCAACTTAAAATCTTGAAAATTTACGAAGTTATACCCAATGCAATAAGTGCAGGTAGTAAGTTACAACGGCCAATGAAAACTTTAAACTTTTTCTCAAAACGACTTTTCTGAACTCGGTGGCCTCGATTATGAATCGATTTAATTTTCTTTTTTTTTATACATGTATTGGCTACAGTCGTACATAGCCGTTTTTAAAAATTTCAAAAATTAATATTTTTTCAAGCCTTTCGAAAACAAAAAAAAAGGATAAAAACACAATTCATTTTTCAAACCTGCACCATTTTCTCAAAAAAACCGCCACGTACGACGATAGCCATTGATGTGTAGATTAAGATTTTTTTTGGTTTTTTGCACCAGGGTGCATCAGTTTTTCATGACGTCATTGCATTAATATTAATAACAATTGTAATTTTGAATATTTTTTAATAAAAATTTGTGTCAGTATAGTGGAATATATGTTAAATAAATTATAATCTGTCCGATCCTCAAATAATCATCCCTACTTATAAATAAAAATGCAGGAAAATCACTTAATTTTCACGCGTTCACAGTGGTGTTCCCCCTTAATGGTAGATGCATTAGTAATTCAAAAACTGGTGCAGTGAAAATGCTTCATTTGTAAGTTATTTTGTTAAAATTGTAATTTTTTTTGTGCTTCATATCTCGCTTAAGATCTCATTGGAAAATATGATATTTCTACTCAATAAAGAGCATTTTAGAAATTCTTGGTAACAAATTGTCCATTTACTTTGGAGCCGTGGTTAAAAAATCTTCATCTTCAAATTTTACAAAGCTCGAACTAAAATTCGAGGTATTAAAAAAGCCATTCTTATAAGCTAACAATCAAAGACGTTATTATTTACGCATTCATAAAACAACACTAAAAAAACGACGCCCCCGGGTGGGCTCGAACCACCAACCTTTCGGTTAACAGCCGAACGCGCTAGCCAATTGCGCCACGGAGGCGTTCAAAATTTATGTTCGCATATTTATATTTGTGTGCGTTATGTGAGCAAGGAAAACAAGCACAACAACAAGAAAGCAAAAAGTTAAATTTTATTATTAATTTATTTATGCGGATTTTGCTATTTTCTTTAGTTACGAATATTAAGCAAATCGCCGATAATACTAGTGGGTCCTGAATATATGCATATAAAATGTGTATAAGAATCTGGTATCGCTTTTCAAAATATAAAAAGTCACAATTTATCCGCCACCATTTATTTCGTCGTCACTGCGCGTGCAATGCAAATACAACACTAACTCTTGGGCCAATTCTCCACAGAGCCTTTGTTTGCTTTTTGAACAACTCGTTCGGTGAATTATCTCGTGACCTCTGGTGGTTTTACGAATATTTTTAGCAGTGATAATTTTTGCCTCGGTCACAAGTCGAAATGATTTTGGCGGATATTCTCGAGAAACTGTTCCGTGGCTTCTAAGTAGTATTCCTTATTCACCGCTTGTTCCTCTGAGAGCAGCCTGAAATTTGTAAACGAGCTATTCTGACGCACTAGTATGACATGGTTCTGTTTTATTATAAAAGAACTTAATGAGAATTTTATAAAATAATATTTTTTTATATGGGTAAGTCAAGATAAGCACGATCTGCAGGGGTTTTCAGAATTTCCTGTACTTTGGTCAAATTATTGTGTAAGGGAATAAGTTTCCGCCCTCGTAAAAGAGGTGTCGCTGCTGATACTATTTTTGTCTTCCCTCTAGTAATATACTGGTGATTTGAAGGTGTATATGTGAGGTCTCGATCGCAGTAGTTGACATTCGTTTCAAGCTTAAATATCTTTTTTTTATTTGATGCCATAAATATATTCGTTCGTCCCGAAAAAAGAGCTTTTGCGGGAAGTCATGCTTCATTATTACCTTTTAAATAAAAGTGCAGCTGAAAGGTGTCGTATATTGGTCAATATTTACGGTAATCACGCTCCATCAAATACAACTTGTAAAGAGTGGTTTTGACGCGTTCAAAGTGGCAATTTCGACATGAGTGATAAAGATCGCGAAGGGGCAACCAACAAATTCGTAGGTAGTCAACTACAACAATTATTGGATGATATGTCTAAAGAGTTGGATGTTGACAGATCAACCGTCGGTAAACGTTTGCACGCGATGGGAATGGTGCAGAAAGCAGGTAACTGGGTATCACATCAATTGAAGGAGAGGAATATCGAGTGGCGTTTGGTGGCGTGTGAGATGCTTCTAGAACGGCAGAAAAGATTTTCTGCATCGCATCGTCACTGGCGAAGAAAAATGGATCTATTATGATAATGCTAAGCGTCGAAAATCAAAGGTTATGTTGTGCATCTGGTGGGATCAGAAGGGTGTCATCTATTATGATCTCCTTAAATCATCTGAAACCTTCACTGGCGATCGTTACCGACTGCAGCTAATGCGATTGAATCGAGCTCTCAAAGAAAAGCGAGCGGAATGGGACGGTAGACATGGCAAACTGATTTTGCTGCATGACAACGCCAGGCCACACGTTGCTAATTCGGTCAAGAAATATTTAGAGGGACTGAATTGGGAAATCTTGCCCCACCCGCCGTATTCCCCAGACATTGCAGCTTCGGATTTCCATCTGTTCCGAACAATGCAGTCAGCTCTTATTGGAGAGTAGTTCACTTCATACGAGAGCATCGCAAACTGGCTCAATGAATGGCTCAAGTCAAAAGAACTCGAGTTTTTCGTCAGAGGAATCCGTATGCTGTCGGAAAGATGGAGTAAAGTTGTAGCTTCCAATGGCAGATACTTCACACAATATCATGTTTTTTTTTTTTAATTGTTTAACTAATTCGTAACTTTGGCTAAGAAGAGACGAAAACTTATTCTCATACCAATGTAAAGCTAGGTAATAGCTTTAAAAATTGTTTTAAAATTGTGTGTACTACCCTGCATTGAACTCTTCACTAACCATTTTTTACACATTCAAATTTTTGAAACCGTTTCATTATATTTTTTGTATTTCATTATATTTTACAGTGTATATAAGGAATGGACACGAAGAAAACTAGGTTGTGTTTACTGATCACTTACGCAAAACTAACTGTAAATAGAAAATAAGTATGCATATTCACAGTTTTTGTTGTGATTATAAATTTTGCGTATTCACTTTTTGTAACTTCTCCGTATTCCTCAAAATATATTCGGTTAAGGTGAGCTTGCGTAGAAAATTGGGCGCAAAAAGCAAGGAAATGGTCATCTGTCACTCAATGCCATAGCAAAAACTCTAAATTGACCGAAAAGTACCGTGATTTATGAGCTAAAAAAATGTAATGAAATCTTGTCGGTTGAACGAAGGCCTGAAGCAAAAGCCAAAGAAAGGAACCATTATTTCGAGAAAAGCTATCCTTTCACTTCGAGATGCTGCAATACAGGCCCGTATGTAGGAAGGATACGCCCAAGAAGTGTGCAAAAATGAAGGTTGACGATCAATGAGAAATCCGGCTCGCTCCTTTATTAATAAATTGTGCCTTCAACCCATTAAAATTTGATTTTTTAAGAGTCAATTCAAAGTTCTGAATGTGCGGTTTTTTCTACTTGACTAAGCGCGAGCTTGGGAAAATGTATATCCAACTAATTTTTTCCACCCGGTGGAAAGGTGGCCTCAAAAATATTTAATTGCACTATAATATCTCAAAATGTTGTTGAAATCGGGTGAGCAAAAATATTAATGTTTGAAAAAGTGGTAAGTGAAAGCTTCAATATGGTGTAGAACCCAATTCTCAGAACTTTCAGTAGATTCTCTGGTTTCTAGAAGTCTATCGCCCAACCTGTATACATACATACATTTGTACATATTTGCTCCCACATATTACATTCGGATGCAATGTGTAACAGCAGATCAAATGAATTTACTTCGGACAACCCCGCAGAATGGTAAGAACCATTTCAAAAATAGCGAATGTAACATCAATCGGATGCTTTTATTAAATACACACACACATATATACATACATTGTACATGTGTGCAAACCTAATCGTCCTTATTGTTATTGATGGCATTCTGTCAAACTTACCGATAATAAATGGCTAATGTCGGGTGAATTTTATTTAAACTCTTCACGTGCATTTCTGTGCATTTTAAGGTCAATTGTTCACACATACATATGCAGTTAGAGACAAGTAAATATGAACTTATTTGTATGCACTCACAAACGTATTTATCATAATTTGTATTAGCATTTCGTTAGGGTGACCGCACGCCAAACATGGCGATAATTTTTTCCACACTCCTTTTTTCCAAAATAAAAAAAAATCTAAAAATACATAAATAAAACACGAATCATAAAAGCATTTGTGGGCACGTACGCACTGAAGAATGGCGGCAAATGGTAAAGGGCAAGCGGCCCTCTGTGTCCAATTTGCGAATTTGTATTGCCGCTGGCGAGTGGGTGACAGTGCTTTCACTTTGTTCGCAATCCTTTGTAAACTAATTTCAGTTACATTTTTCACAAGTGAGTGTGAGGGGTGTGGCCGGCAGATTGACAGCATATTGACAGCTGTAACAAGTTATCATAATTCAATACATGTCCTGTGACTCCATGGTTGCGAGCTGGGTTTGGGGTGATGGGGGCAATTTGTCAGAAAATCCTTTCACTCATGAATTATTCCTTTTGTGTGCGAGGAAAACCGGCATTGAAGGGTTAATGGTCTTCAATTGCGTTCAACTTGGCAAACTGGATTAGCGACCGGAAGAAAGTAACCTTTTAGTTCTTTGTTGCTGTTATTGTTGTACATATTTGCATTCTTCTTACTTTTTTTCTTTGCGGCTGCCTTTTTGGTGCGTTCGTGCTTTGCTATTATTCGATTGGCCACAGGTTCGATGCTCACTGTATGAAATTGCAAGGTAATGGCCAACCACCAGGTGCATTTCTGCCAAGCAAAGACTTCTCGGAGTCAGGATAAAACTGCTGGTAACTCAATTCAAAAAACAACGTTCAGACGCATGCTATAATCAATTAATGCACATACAAATACACCTATGAATACACATAAATACAGTTATTATTTCCTTTCTTCCTTATTAAGCATACCTTGTTAAACAAAAAACTCATATCAACCATCTTTGTTGTAAAAAAAGGGCGCAATTTAGATTTGGACATTAGTTTTTATTACGGTATCTGCTGCTCTCTGCCAATTCATTTTAAACTGCTGCTAATTTAAAATTTCTTTTTTATTTTTAGCATTATTTTCCTACGATTACCCAATATTTTCCAATGAGTCACATTTGTCGACAGTTTGGTGGGCTGCGGTCCTTGTGAACAACATTTACCCTGTGATATTCAACCAGTTCCAGCCAAATTGGCTTTGATGACATGATTCAAGATTGGACCAGAACAGAACAGAGCATTTGTGTTGTTTTATGAATGCCAGCAAACATTATTGCAAGTGCTTTTTCATATAAATTTCTTGACTTTTATGCATTTCATACCACACTGCCAGATGGCTTGCAAAACCAAAAATTTTTTAGGGTTAAAGGCACCTGTGAATTATCCTCTCTTCGTTGCAGCATAAAACTCAGCGCCCTGAACCTGCTTGAAGTCTGCTTTGACGTATATTTCAGCGTACAAAACCACACAGTCATATTTATGAATATCTTGACTGTATAATTTTCGCGCACGTGCTTTAGCACCCGACATACGGGCCTGTTTTGCAGCATCTCGAAGTGAAATATTAGCTTTTTTCGAAAAAATGATACCTTTCTTTGGCTTTTGTTTCAGGCCGACAAGATTTCATTACATTGTTTTAGCTCATAAGTCACCGTACTTTTCGGACAATTTAAAGTTGGTGCTATGGCATTGAGCGACATATGACCACTTCCTTGCATTTTGCGCCCAATTTTCTCCGCAAGCTCACCCTTAACCGAATACAATCTGTAGAATACGTAGAAGTTACAAAAAGTGAATACGCAAAATTTATAATCACAACAAAAACTGTGAATATGCATACTTATTTTCTATTTACAGTTAGTTTTACGCAAGTCACGAGTCACAATGGACTAGTTTTTTTCGTGTCAATTTTTTACGTGTATGTTCACTATAAGGAGATCCATTAAAGGCGATCGAGCTTTGAAACAAAATAAAAACAAAACGGGATGATTGGTATTGGCAAGATTAAAATTATGTGTGGCATTTTAATTTCAGACAAATGACTGCAAATGGGCATGGTGCACCACTTTTAAATTACATCTTTGATTAAATGGCACTCAATTTTATGAAGAGCGTCAATTCTCTCAGCCTTGAAATCCAACGTAGAATCTCTCTTGCCAACAAGGGCTACTTTGGACTAAGTAGGCAATTGATTAGTAAAGTCTCTACAAGACTCTCATCATGCCCGTCCTAACGTATGGCGCAGAAGCGTGGACCATGACAACATCCGATGAGGCGACGCTTGGAGTGTTTGAGAGAAAGATTCTGCGCAAGTTTTTTGGACATTTGCACGTTGGCAACGTCGAATATCGCGGGCGATGGAACGATGAGCTGTATGAGCTTTACGACGACATAGACAGAGCGCAGCGAATAAAGATCCATCGGATACGTTGGCTGGGTCATGTCGTTCGAATGGATACAAACGCTCCGTCTCTGAAAGTATTCGATGCGGTACCAGCTGGTGGTAGCAGAGGAAGAGGAACGTCTCCTCTGCGTTGGAAAGATCAGGTGGAGAAGGAATTGGCTTCACTTGGTGTGAAGCACGAGAAAGAAACGACTGGCGCGCTTTGTTAAACTCGGCCAAAATTGCGTAAGCGGTTATAGCGCCAATTAAGAAGAAGAAGAATTCCGTTGGCGCTCAGGGCGGTTGTTGTTGATGTTGTAGCAGTATAAACATTCCCTAAACAAATACGAGGAATGCTGCTGGTGACAGACCTTGACCGGGTATAAATCCGGGCCGTTCCGGTTACGTAGAACCGACTGCCGTGGGAACTCGTGTTGGCGCTCAGGGCGGTTGTTGTTGTAGCAACTTACAAAACTCTGTCTGTGCGATGCAGTCACCTGTTGTCTTCAACTAACTCATCTAACCGTAGACCCCGAAAGCCAGCTTTTTCGACAGGTTGGGTCCAGAGCGAGAAGGGTTTTAGGTGAGTAGGTTTGATAGGGCATGTAAAAAGGTGGTTAGCGTCGTGCGGTGTGCCTTTACATACATGCTGGATATATACTGGGTATATCGGGGTCGATTCTGGATAGGTAGAAATTTCACCTGCTACAATATCCAGAGCGCAAAGGGGCCAAGTTAAGCGGGTCTCGATTGGTAGCTCAAGTTTTTCGTCTGCAATAGGTGACGGTTGAACTCCGATAACGGCGTTCTGGGGTCGAGAGTTTAGGAAGGTGGTAAGGGTCTCCTGATGAATATCGTTTAGTGTTCGTCTGTATACTGACCATCGTCAGTGTAGTTAAAGAGATGTCTCCTAACATGCCTGAGAGGTGGCGCGGGCTCAAGCAAATCCCAGGAGGGGTGACACCTCCGTATATCATTCGAGGTTTGTTTGCATTGAGCAACGGTTTCACGAAGCTCCATAGAAAATAGTCGGGTTGCATTAGGTCACGAGATCTAGTGGTCAGTGAGTACCTCGAGCGTCTCCTCTAAAAAAAATTCAATGCTCCCGGCATTCAACGCGTGGATAAATGTCGGGACTAAGTAAGTATTCCCTCCAACTTCAACAGTCGTGGCATTACCAAGATTGTTGTTATATACTGTCAAAGTTCGAGGGCGCCTTTTGTATTGAATTGGCCACCAACTGGAGTGCTCCCTATGCTTTGTCATGGGTAACATGAAATGAATTATTAGAAGGTCTGATCAGCCTGAGTCAATTGGGCATCGTCTCAGCGCAGTGCTTTCGCCGAAGCTAACATACTTACATATCACAAATGTCACTAATATCTCCGAATGTGTATGCTTCCATCCCTCATAAATTTTAACAACTACACAACCACCACAAATCACTATCGCCGCTGCAGTGGTTTTCATTGAAAGCTAAGTCGCTTACGGCCATATATTTTCAAAAGCTCCCGAGTACAAGATAAGTAAAACTCGTTTTTATTCTTAACTGCTTATTTATTTATCATTTTTCCGTTGTTCAAGCATACAACGTCATTATGTAGTGTGAAAAATTCTAAGTTATCAAGAAGCCTTTCACGTTCAGCCTTACTGACAATAGGCAATTAATTAATTATGCTTTTAACTGCTGTTGTGATTGTGCTCGTGTGCGAATATAACACAATTAGACAAATAAAACGTATTAAATAAATTATTTTAATGGCACATATGTACATATGTATGTATGTGTAACTGCAACTCATGGTGAATAAAAATAATCCAAATACTTTACTAAAGATCTGTAGTGCTCTACAAAATTTTATTTGCAGTTCAAAAATATGTTTCAGAATATCGAATGTTGAACGGAGTTTTGAAAAGTATAGAAAAACAAGTTGAAAACAATAGTTATAGTTAAAGTTAATTTCCAATTTTTAATACAGTATTTAAGACTATTATAAAGAACACAAAAATGCTAAATGAATACTAATTTCAATTCATACACAAATAATTTCATTACTTTTTCAGTTGCTACAGTAGTTTATAGATATAGCGACAAGTCCAGCTTTCAAGCTTTTCTTTCTTTCTTTTTCATGTGCTTCTTCTGGTCACCTCCGCTTGTACGCCATCACAAAATAGAATATTTTGTATAGTCTTCACATGAATAATTTGCCTCGGAAGTGGGTAATTTACCGTGTTGTTGTTGTTCTGGTCTTTTTATTTCAAATATAGGTACAATGAATTGAATAAATGATCACTTGACTGGTAGGTGAATTGAATTGTGGAAGCAATTTACAATTGCTTGTCGAATAAGAATTCGCCCAAAGGGCCTTGGCTTGCCATCATCTTTGTAAGAGTGCTCAACTTGCCGGCCAAGTCACGTTGTCCGGTGATTTGTTCATCCAAGAATTCACCAGTTAGCCAGTCGACCAAGTGGTACCAGTTTGGTGACTTCTCGCAAGTTTTAATGACATTGCGAATGCTCTTGGTGACTTTGGTTTCTAATTCAAGCGCCTGGCGGAGAGCATCAGCACCACTATCGACTCTAACGTCAACATCCTGGAAGAATCAGAAAAACAAAAACGGTATATGATGTAAAAACGAGTACGCACAAAGTTTTAAAGATATTTTGGCACAAAAAATGTGTTAAATTTACTTTTAATAGTGTGCGTATGTCTGTGTACTTACAATAAGATGAATCAAGTCGGTGACAGCATCCGTCAACTGGCCGCGCATGGACAGATACTCAATGAGTTTTGAACCATGCTCGCGTTCCTCGCGCGCCGACTTGAAGAAGTGCTCAGCAAAACCGGGGCGATTGATGACGTCGCGTGAGAAGTGTGCAGCCATGGCCAAATAGATGTTGGAAGCATTGATTTCCATCTGGATTTGCTTTCGCATCTCCTCCAAACACTGGCCGTTTTTGTCATTGAGACCCACCCATTCAACTGGCATACGTGGTTGCTCCAAGCGGCCTACAAAAACACATACATACACAGATACATGTAAATATAATTGTTACAGTAAAAACAAAATATATATTAATTATTTTAAAAAACTAGATGATAAGTGCGGACCAATGTCAATCTGTGCAGTTTGATTTCATTTATGTTTTACTACACGTGCATTGTCGTATGTTTTAAATATTTAAATATACATACTATGTACATACATTCAATATATTTGCGTTTATAGTATGCAAATATGATTTAAGCAGGCTCATATGTACATACATATGTATTATATAATCTTATCACTAAACAGAATGCAAAGTGGCGGCATAATCAACTTTTCAATGTAACCGGCTCCTTCTGCCTCTACGGCCGACCACATAAGCTTACAAAATCGATTACTAGTTGCGGAATTTCAGATGAATTCTGCGCATAATGCACAGCAATCAGCGGCCACTTAAAAGACAGGCTTGTAAATATAAAAATTATTATAAACATGTGCATGACAATAACAAAAACCACGACTTTGCTCGACATATTGATTCACACGTTCCCACAATGGCTTGGCCAGCAGCGCTAATTCTAGAAAACATATGTATGAACAAGTAGAAAGGTTTAAGGGGCAAGGGGATGTACAAAGCAATGTTTTGCTGTTTACTAGCCGCTAGTGCCGTGTGCAAAAATCTCTCTGTGCTACGAGTAGGTAAGAATGTTTAGTACTCAAACAGAAAGTACTCAGAGCGTAATTATGTATGTTTGGTTGAGTAAAATTGTTGTTACTTATCAAGGCATTGTATTTATTAGCTGGTATGTTTGTCGAGTTGCTCGGTAGTTCTACCTGAAGGCAGTTGGTGGTAGACTTTACAGTTATGAAAATTAAGTTATTTTTACTGAGAATAAATAGGAAATGAAAGTAAAATTATGTTCGGATGCATGCAAAAACAATCTAAATAGAATTATTGAGCGCGTGTAAAAGAGTAATTTCTCTTAAGAGGAAACTTGTAGGTAAATAAGGAAATGGAAGTGTTCAAAGTACATATGTACATATACGCATGCATTTGCGTGTACAAAATATATGTATGTATGTAGATAAGAGTACTTACAATTTTACGACGTACTAGGCACTGGATTTGAGAAAATATAAAATTTTTTCTGATGCCAAAATTATACGCTCATAGAAGCTAATCAAAATATTTCATTTTCATATTCATATGCTCATATGCCCGTATGTATGTATTTGGTGAAATTATAAATAATATTTTTGAGCGAGTAGTTTGGAATATATGATGAGTCGAGCAACTCTACTTATGATGTACATAGGATGGTCAACTAGAGTTGTATTCGTTCCATAAATAAACTAAACCAGGCATAAAGATCCAGAAGAATAATACACATCGAAATGGCGGCACAAAGTCAGGTTTGATAGTAATAAGAGAAGAGTCATATTTATGAACACAACCGGTTTAGCCATGTTAGACAAATTTATGTAAACATATGAATGTATATTGCTTTGTTTTACCATTTTTCAAGTTCTTAGGCTGTAATTGAAAAGTCAAGTAAACAAATAAATAAAAAAAGGAGCGAATTGCTAGTATTATTCTTTCCTATAATTCCATGGAGGGGTAAAGAGTCACATTACAAGTATGCTTAGCAAGCATAGCAGTTATTTTTTTCGCAACAAAACAAAGAATGTTTTAATTTGATGCAACGAAGTTTTATATTCACTTGTTTAAATATAAATGCCGTATCGATTATTTGTTTTTTGGCAACGTCAATTTCGTTTGTATTGTCATTGTTTGTAAACAAAATGTGTCTCTAAAAGCCATTTAGCCATTTATACGCCGCGACAAAACAAAGAAGATATCAAAATAATTTTGCGCTTGGAAAAAACCCAACAAATCACCCCTGCAGCTGTTTATTTTTACTTCTCTCAAAACTCTCGTAGCACTTAAATACATGTCGCACTCTCTTCGTTTTCTGAGCGGATATGCTCCCTAAATGCGCAGCAACACAACTTTTTGTTTCCTTTCTTTTGTTTAATTTTACAGCAAAAGTTAAAACTTTTGCATAGCCCCTACAAATGAATGTCAGCACGTATGTATGTATGTGTGTACTTACATGTCATTTGCGCGTTGACCACAGCGGCCAATATCAAAACTGCGGCAAATAATTTCATCATCTTGATTTTGTCTTCTTGCTTGTTAAAATTCACAGCAAAACAGCTATTCCCGGTTTTCAAATTAATGTAATGGCGAGTTTAAGGACTTCTGTTCACTCTCCGTGTCTCTTCGCTAAATGCACAAAAGAAAATGAATAAATTTCATTAACACACGGCAGTTAAATATCTTTCAAATGATATGATTTTTATATAAACTTTTGCATGGAATTTCACTCTGTGTGCCGATTATTTCGGTTAGTTACACAAATTTTGAAAAGCAAGTATTCGATTTACTACACAAATAATAATAAAGTGAGCGAAAACAGCACGAACGTTTTATGTTTTTGATTGAATTTTGAGGTTGACAATTTCTTCAAACGACTTCTCGATCTGATCTGATTTGCAACCGTCTATGTGCCTTTATACACACTGGTATAGAAAGCAATTGTTGCCTTTGATGAGTTAATGCGTTATTATATCGCCTAGAGTTCTAGCTCGTACAATAAAATAATCATAAGTTGATTGAATTATGATTTTAACTTGAAAAGAAAATCTTCTTTAGCGCTGCACTAAAATTCTACTCGTTGATAGTTGATACTGAATGCGAATATGAACTGACGGCTGGCGAGACGGACCTAACACTTTTAAAGTCCCCTCACTAATCTCTCGCTACTAGCACACACGGCTCTTCGCATTTTGTTTGTAGCCACTCACTTTGTATTGTTTCTTATCTTTAATTTTGTCCAATATGTCGGACACAAGTTTTATTTGGTTTTGCAGTCTTGTTTATTTGTAACGTTGCTGGTATTGATTTTCTCTTTATAGCTATACGAGTTCATTGTTATACACACGACTCCAATGCACTGTGCTATAAACATATTTCTTTATAAGTGATTTTTGTAAAATCATGCTCAGGGGAGAAATCGAAAAACGAAAAACATTACTCTGTAGAGAGCAATCAAATTATGCAATCCAATATGGCGACCGTAATGGTGGCTGCCGTTGAACTGAGTCAGCTGGTTTTGTTTTCCTTTGTTGGATGCACTACACATGGTTTCTCTATCATATACATATCTGCAGAGAGTTCCGTCAGAGTTGCCATACGCATGATTCATAAACAGATTGTTGCTAGCTGCATATCGGTATTTTTAATCTCTCGAGACTATGTCCGCTGTCCTATGTCAATGTGAGTGACAGTAGATCAAATAATCACGACGGTGTGACAGTAAAATTACGTATAATAGGTATTGGCGCCATACATTTCCAAAGAGACGGGATCAAATTTGAAAGGAATTTTCGTATTGAAGTGGACGACTAGGTAAACTGGAGTACACCTACATTTGAAAGTCAACTCCGGGAGCGTACCCTACACTGGTACACAGATGGCTCGAAGACACCAGAAGGCACCAAGCGTTCTGTGTCGATGGGTAGTTTTCAAAGCATCTTCCAAGCGGAGGTGTATGTTATCTGTCTACGTGCAGAGATTAACTTTGACATCAACTTCTGGTATGAGCGAATTGCCATGCTGAGCGACAGTCAAGGCTTTGTCATCGTTTGATATTATGTCCTCACTGGTCCTTGAGTGCATCGAGCTACGCCAGGCGAAATCCTTACTAAGCGGCACAGCCAAACGAGGTTTAAAAATCTCATAACTCCCCCCAAGGATAAACTGAGAATGTTCACGGGCATTCTCACGGGCCACTGTAGACTGTGTAGTCATCTGCACATGGTCGGGATATGGTCAACAACTTCTTGTCGTTTCTGTGACCTTCTCCTTGAATGAAGCACTATTTCGCGGAGAAGATTGCGACATCTTGGCCATTTGCAGCTGGAAGAAGGACACATACGCTCAATCCAACACAGCTCTATCTTAAGTATAATAAGGGAACTGGGTCCGAAAAAGTTCACAGTAGTAGAGGGCATAAAATACCATGAGGTAGAAGGGCAAATCTCCAGTAAATCTAAGGGAAGGAATGCAATAAAGTGTAAAATAGTTATCATCAATAAAAGTTGATTTTGTGTTTGTCGAGTTCATATCTTAAGAATTTTAAAGTTAAACTCGCTTCTCATTTCTTACATATTATCAAATCTTAACCGAAGAAGTTTTGAATACGTTTCGAAGCATACGCAAGTCTAGATTATGGCCTTCAATATGGTTAAGTTCAAATATTATATTATTAAGGCGCAAATGTATTATTGCGCTATAATCTTAGTGTATTATATATTAAACTAGCTTTAACCAGCGTCCCCGCTCGCGTAGGAGTAGTTTGAGGGATTTAGGATATGTACATATATGAAAGAATTACAAAGAATAATTTCATAGAAAATATTTTTTTATTAATAACAGACATTCACCTTTCTAGTATAGATATTCATAAATTAAATGTACATATTTTTATTTCATACATATTTTATTAAAAATATGGTAACTTAGATCATGGATAATATAGCTGTTTGACGGTCAGCGCTATAGGATTCGAGGATTCTTAATTTATAATTAAAATAATTTTGAACATTTTCTTCTGATTACACCCTTCACCACTTATAGTATAACTCTCATGTGACATTATGTTTTCTAGATCCCCGGTGAGATCATCGTTACAATGCTTCATGATATAACCTATGCATGGGACTAACATATGTGAGTACAAGTAATATCTTCACTATTATAATCCCAAGTTTAATTTATATGGACAAGGAAATAGTTGTGACTTTTGCAAAATTGAATACATTGTATGCAGGGAACTCCAAATTTATCAGTTTGAAGACAATACTAACTGACATTAAGTTGTTAAAGATAAGTCAATCAAAGATGAAAGCTGAAGAATTGCTTAAGACACAAATATGAGAGACTTTCAGGTAAAACTCATGATGGGCGACGACAACCCTAAAATCTCGAAATCTCTATACACATAAACACGCGTGATTCACAACTTATTGACGTTTATATGTATGTTTGCACACGCATGTATAGAAAACAACTCTGCGAAGAGCGCACTAAGTGGCCGCCATGTTGCCCGAGCCATGTTATCTGCTGAGCGTAAAGTCGACGAGTGCAATGAGTATATGAGGCATTATCGATCGAATAGAAACAAGCAGACACAGGCATTATAAACGACAGTTGGAAAATTTCGTTTCATTGAAACACATCTGTAGCGTTAATATATATACGCAGAACAAAGTAAAAACTAAGAGAGCATATAATCGAAATTAAGTGAAACTAAACACTGCACTAAATTATACTGAACAAGTTGACATCTTTTCTAAGCCATTGTCAATTATTAGGTAAGTCGACGGGAGTTAATCAACAATAATTGTGTGGTGACCAGAAGTGGAACTTTTTAAATTTCCCTTACACTTTAAAAGAGACATTATTTCTGAAACAAAACTCAACCGCGGTAGTTGTCGCTCTAGAGATACTTGAACAAATTTGCGAAGAGGTACAAAACAAAGCAAAACATGGAAAAAATACTTGAAACGCAATAAATTGATTGGATGCAAACAAAAATATGTTTTTCCAATTTTGTCAAATTTGAAGTGTCTAAATAAATTATAATTAGTTAATAACGAGGAGAATATTTGTATAACTAAACAAATTTGTGATTTCCTTTGCAGGGTAAAATACTCAAAAACGAAAGAAATGAAGTCCTTTATTGCGGTCGCTCTGTTTGCGGGCATAATTGCTTTGGCAAAGGCTGATGATTACGGTTGCCACAAAAATGTAACTTTTGGCTGCAGCAACAGTATTGCAAGTAAGTAATGCATCAATTGCATTCTCTCGCATATTTGCTCGCACTCTCACTGCCAGCCAATAAGCAGACTGTTTTTGTAAATTTACTTCCTGTATGTGTTTTTTTTAATTTTTCTCTTATTAAAAAACTTAGATCCGGTAGTGTGCCATTCCCGTTATGGTGGTATTGATAACATTGAATCCAGCATCCAATCGTACATTAACTTGAATCTGCACAAGTCCTACCAATACCTACTGATGTCCACCTTCTACAATTCCTACCAAAAGGATCGTCCTGGCTTCCAGAAGCTCTACAAAGAAATGTCGGACCGCTCCTTTGACGATGCCATTGAGCTGATTAAGCATGTCACGCGCCGTGGCGGTCAAGTTGACTTCCGTGCCATTAGCCAACACCCCAACTCGATTGCACAGAGCAACCTGAAATTGGAAGAGGATGAATTGCACTCATTGGGCATCGCTTTGGACGTTGAGAAGACTTTGACCGAAGGTGCCAACCATGTGCACTTCGAATCCACTCACGGACGGCCACACGATCCTCAAACCGCTCACTTTGTGGAGGAGAAATTCCTCGAGAGACAGGTTGACTCCGTCCGCAAGGTTTCTGGCTACGTTAACGACTTGTCAAAGATCATGAACCAACGCGATCCCTCTTTGGGCATCTACCTTTTCGACCAGTACTTGGAGAAGCAGTAAACAGTAATGCAGCAGTAAAAATCACGCAGGGGCTCACATATTTGGAGTTGAAGTTGTGAAGTTCGTGCGAGAAACCTGCCCACATATATCCTTCGTTAAGACACTATACGTATTTCTGTCATAGCATACAAACAAAAAAAAAAACAGCAATGTAAATAAATTTAAAGAAAAATATAAATTCCAATTGAGCGCATTTGCATAGTTTTTGGCAGTGAATTCCAACAGACCTCTGCTTATGGCACAAAGGCGCTTCTTCAAAAATCTTCAAACATTTAGTATTAAAAACAAGTGCTATAATAAATTTTGTATTCTTCATTCTTATTACATAAACACATGAAATTGACATTTTTTCTAATGAATAACTATTAAACAATTGAATGTTATATTTAACAAAACGTAGGCCATGTTTATTTATTTCCTGCTACTGAATTGTGATACTTGGTACAAGAAAGAGTGTAAAAGCATACCAAACATACAAACAAATGAATAAACATGCGAGCTACTAAAAAACTGAATTACTTATGCTATCATTTGGTCTCTACTTTCTCTCTCTCTCTCTCTCTATTTCTGTGAGTGTTCTCTTAACACGACTTATATGAGCGCAATGTTATTGAACCATTCTTTTTCATCTTCAGTGTTGGTAAAAAAAAATCCATCGGAAGTGTTTTTTACATAGTCCGGGAGCCAGGGGTCGATTTTGGACTGCGTTTTTATACCGTTAAATTCTTGACTATACTTGTGATTTAGCTTTCATGAATAACGAAAGTGAACGTCAGCTGGCGCACCCGCGGTGGTTGTGATTGTGGGAGGGTACGAAACGTGTCGAAAAAAAATTTCTACCTACCTACATTTATACCGGCTGAAATTTTTTTTGTGTATTGTTGACATTTAGTAGAATAAAAAACAAATAGTCAGCTGCGCCGTAGAGGGGGAAAACACGTCAGCTGAACAGGTGAACTTGTAAAAAAAAACTAAAAAGTAAAACTACTTTATGCCGATTGAAATTTTTTAACATAACTTTGGACACATATGAAATTATAATAATGATGGTCAGCTGCGTTTATAGCGGTGGGAAGATCGTCAGCCGAAGCAAGAATGTATCATTGCGTTCAGCTGACGTATTTTCTCCCTTTTACCGCGCAGCTGACTATTTTTTTTATTCTACTAAATGTCAACAATACACAAAAAAAAATTTGAGCCCGTATTAAATGAGTTGTTAAAAAGCCCATAATTTCGAGCACTTTTTTCAGATCAGTATCAACTAAAGATTTCACAAACTTCTAATTACGAAAATCCACCAATGGCCTGCGACCCCACAATAATAGCGCAATTTTGCAATCTTGTTACTTGCTTTATTCTATTGCTGACGCTCAGCTGATAATCTGGTACAATATTACCGATTTTTTTTTGCATAGAGCGTAATGTTTAAAAGAATTACAAAAATATATAGCAATTTTGATCTACATACATAAATAATATATTTACTAAAGAAGATATTTCGATTTTTTTACATTTTCTTTGGAGTTGTTGGGGTAAACTCTCTACTTTGGCTAAAATAATCTATTTCTTTTACAAATAACCTTTAACAAAGTTGGCTTACTTTTCATCCATCATCTCCATTGCGGAGCAAACATTTTTCTATTTCATTTGTTTTGCTAGTGATGAGCCGCAGATTGTCAACATCACCAAATATCACCGGAATTTTCGCTTAGAACATGACGCTGCATTGTAAGAAGTAACACTGCTATACTTATTGAAGCACAAACACAGCCTTGCTTCCTTGAACAATACTGCTGCTGCAGAGATTACCTATTTGAAATTATTCGTTCCTTCACAACTACGAATTTTTGTTATCAAGATTAATCAAATTTAGTGCAAATGATAAACGCAAGAAAAGCTGGCACAACTAGTTCCCCAGTAAACTAGCCCTGTCTACCCCACCCCCAATCTATCGTCACAGGAGCTGTCCTACGCAGCATGTCTGCTCCAAATACTTCTCTTTAGGGCTGGTATCGAACCCAACCCTGGACCGCACTAATCAAACCTCAACGGTTAGGGGCCCATTGGTGCAGCAAAACCCCTCTCTGACCCACAACCCTCCTGCTACTATCCCAGCAGCTCTTGGTCTCCCGCACAGTCTGTTCCGTGTGTCAGGCAAGGGTTCCTCGGAACCTGTCATCAGTCAAGTGCAATTCTTGCAATGGCTGGTGCCACTTTCGGAGGTGCTCTGGCCTGCGCACCATCCGTGAGGGGACACGCGACTTCGTGCCCCCTGCTGCAGAGTTTTGCACCCGCAAGCGCCCACTGTGGCGCGGCCGCCCGTCATGAGCAAGATAGTTGAGATAGTCGACTTCATGAGTCGTGATGGAATTAAGATAGTTGAGGTCCGAGAGACAAAACTGTACGGTAGCTCCTCACTGATTACCAGGGATGGCTACAACGTGCACAGAAAGGATCGCGAGCGAGACAACGGTGGTGGCCTAGCGTTCATAGTCCACCATACAGTGCAGTATTGTCCCATCGATGAAGGAATCGACCGCAGGGACAACACCTTAGAATGTCAAGGTATAGCTGTCCGGTCAGGCGATGACGAGCTAGAAATGTTTAATATACATATATATATGTTTATATACAGACATATATATATCCCCTGTCACCTGCTGCTTGGCAGGTTATCACGCTGATATCGGGGCGCTCATCAGAGGAGACAACCGATTTGTTGTAGGTGACTTCAATGCCTACCAAATCATTGTAGGGTGAATCAATTGGCAGAGCAGGTAGACGACTCGACGTCCAGCACAGTAAACGACAACGCCCCCACTAGGGTAGTGGGCAATTGCAGCAGCTCGCCTGACATCACAATTGCCAGCGCCAGTCTGATAAAACGCATAACCTGGCGACCTATCGCTTGCATCAGACCACTTGCCATTTATCATCTCGATCGAGAAACCTGCGAACTTTGTTTCCGCGGTCATACATGGGTAAGAGCAATAGGAAGAGCACTTGAAGTCCTGCAACTTCACCTCTGGTGTGAGTAAGCTCTGGTCCACCGTAAGGCTCACTTTTATCACTTTTAACGGTTGCATTTCGTCGGACCCGAAGATATCCGCGAACTATATTAGCCGGCAATAGATGCCCTGCATCCTCCATCCAAGCGCAGTGCCACCAGATGGCTGCACAAACTGACATACAACAGTGACATACAACTTGCTTTATCCAGTGATGAGGTTCAGAGGGCCAACAAACATATGAAATCTTTTAAAGTCATTGGCTCTGACGGACTAAATATGTTGATGCTGAAAAATCTGGGTCCATTGTGAGTAGAAGGTCTTCAAATTGTCCATGGCCTCTCATCATTCCTGATAAGTAGAAAGCAGGGAGAGTGGTCCCACTACTGGGAAACCCGCCAACCAAGGGGAGTTCTATCTTCCGATAACTCTCCTTTCTCCAGTAGTGAAGACTCTAGAAGCGCTTTTACTCCTACTCTACACGAAACATCTAACCCCAGCCTCACACCAGCATGGCTTCCGAAGAGTGCACGGTACCACCACAGCACTCACCGTCATAAACGCCCAGATAAAATGCGTGCTCAACCAAAACCGCCCCTGCGAGAGGACTGTCCTAGTAGCGTTGGATCTAAAAAAAAACTTTCGTTACAGTCCGCCACGCTCCGCTACTAGATGACATTTTACAGTCGACACTCTTGTCAGGGCTGAAGAGGTGGACCGCGAACTACCTGAGTGGTGCCATTTCAAGACCAAATCTCAAAACAGAGAAAAATAAAGCGAGGAGTTCCGCAGGGGGGGTGTCCTTTCACCCTTGCTTTTTAACTTCTATGTCTCGAAACTCCCCCAGCCATCAGAGGGAGTCTCCCTGGTCCTCTACGTTGACGACTGCACGAGAATGGCGTCGGGAAATGACATTGATGGTAAACGACTACTCGCTTCTTCACTGCGAGGAACCTACAACTTTCCCCCATGAAGTCCACGGCGACCCTCTTCTCCGCCTGAGCAAAAAAGGTCAAACTGCAACTTAAGGTAAAAGTCGACGCCAAAAAGCCATATTGGGAGCTACCTTCGACGATTTGCTCTCTTTCTCAGCGCATACAAGCGCTACTGCCACTAAAGTCCAAAATTGCAACAAGGTACTCAAATCGCTTGCCGACAGCACTTGGGGCAAAGACAAAGCAACATTTATCGACATTTAAGGCAATAGGCCGGCCGATTTTAAACTATCTGGTTGCATTGAAGCAGGTCTTCAGTGTTGGTCAAATTTCATGAAAATTCAGAATTCTACATTTGCATATTTGATTTTTCTTATGCACAATTTTACATAAATATACTTACACACACATATGATCCAAGCATTTAGTTTTGAGGCCGCATGTTACCCGAAAGAACTGCTCACATTACATCAAAAACCTCAGCCTCTGAGACACCAGCTGTTGCACACACAATTTAGTAGTTTTATAGTTTTCGAAGTCGAAATTTTAATTGCCGCCTAATATTAAAATGCATAAATAAAGACAGAGTCACTATAGACTTTAATTGTTGCAGACACATACAAGCATTTTCGCATACAAAGGGCGGATTTGTTACAAAAAAAAGGATGTAAATTAAAATGAAAGAAATGCAAAGAACAACAGAAGGCAATAACGGTTTCGTAGGCAGACGCACTTACATGAAAACACGTCGAATCAAGGGTTACTTTATACAGTAGACGCTCACAAATTAGAACTCTTAGTAATTAGAATTTCCAGAAATTAGAATCAACTTTTTGAATACATTACACGCTCTGAAATTAGAATCGAAAATTCTAATTTCAGAGCGTATTTTGTTTTTTTGTTGCAAAATAGATATAAAAAGGGGAATCCCCAATTTATTCATGTTACGCTCGGTAGTCGTTGGATTTTCGTCGCTATCTGTACAGTTTTTGTTTGAAATTCGATTCGCGTGCACGTGTTTCGGCATTGTTTGCTTAAAAGTAAAAGTCGTTCGTTGAAATGCCAAATAAACGTAAGAAAAATACTTTGTCTTTGGAAACCAAAGTGCAGATCTTGGAAAAGCTTGACCAAGGTATTCAAGGGAAGCGGTTAGCCCTAGAATTTGATGTGGCGCCATCTGCAATCACCTATATCAAATCTATGAAATCATCAATTTTAAGCGCTGTTTCTAATACCTATCATAAGGCTAACAAAAAATCATTGCATATCGCTGAATATCCAAAAATGGAAGCAAGTCTTTATGAGTGGTTTTTAAATAAACGCGAAAAAAAGTGTACATTAACTGGGCCAATACTAAAGGAGAAAGCCACACAAATATTCAAAGTGGAATATCCCGATAAAGATGAAAGTACATTTAGCGCAAGTGATGGATGGTTTAGCAAATTTATAAAACGACACGGAATACGTTTTTTAAAAATTTGTGGCGAGATTCTTTCTAGTGATGTTGCTTCAGTCACCCCGTTTATTCACAGATTTCGTGCAAAAGTCGATGAGATGGGGCTAAAGGAGTCACAAATATATAATGTAGATGAAACCGGATTATTTTACCGTTGTTTACCTGACAAAACATACTTCTCTCTTTTCGAGAAAACCGCCCCCGGGTATAAAATCCAGAAGGAACGAATTTCAGTGTTACTTGGTGTAAATGCTGATGGATCACATAAATTAATGCCATTAGTAATTGGAAAAGCAAAAAAACCAAGAAGTTTCCAAGGATTCAATAATCCACTCCATTACAACTTTTCAAAAAATGCTTGGATGACATCTCAGATTTTTCATGATTGGTTTCACAAGATATTTATTCATGAGGTAAGAAAAAACTTTGTTTTTAGGTTCAGTAATTCCAAAATATTTTCAATTCACAGGTGATTCGTTTCTCTCAGGAAAATAATTTGCCTCCGAAGGCAATTTTGCTAATTGACAACTGCTCTGCTCATGCACCAATTGAGAAACTTCAAAGCGACGATGGAAATATAATTGCATTTTTCGTTCGACCAAATGTGACAGCAACTTTACAACCAATGGATCAGAATCCTATTAAGTTAACCAAGCTAAACTAGAGAAGTATGCTTCTTTCTCAATTAATTGCTGAAGGAGGTGACCTCAAGGTTCGCTTGAAATCCTTTTCAATTCGAAATGCAATCATGCTATTAAAGCAAGATGTTCCAGAAAGAGTAATAAAAAAGTCCTGGTCAAAGTTGAACAACTGGGACTCTGATCAGTATGAAAGTGATGACGATGATGTGCCACTAGCACTGCTACTGCAAAAAGATCAAGACTGCAATGGAGCTCTCAAGCACTTTTAACAGAAATAGAGCCAACTAATACAATTAGCATACCAGAAATTGAAATATGGAACAATGATGTGCTTGATGACGACCCTGCACATGATCTCAATAGCGATGATGAGTCTTCAGGTAGCAGCGAATTTGATGACCGGGAGGTCTTACCAGTTGTCTCTGCTTCTACAGCCATTGAAAGCGTCAATAATTTAATAAAATGGTGTACTTATAGTGAATCGTTTTCCGCAAAGCACACAAGCAATCTGCTAGCTCTTCGCAATGAGATTGTTATTGCAGAAACAAATAAAAGGAAGAAGCAAACAGCAATAACAGACTACATGCCTGCAAATTAGTTACGAAGTTTTTGATTAATTTTTGGCTGTTTTAATGTATATTTATCGATCTCTTATGTATTTTTGATTAAAAAAAATATATTTACTGTAATTGGAGTTTTTGTTTTTTGGACCTTTTTTTGACTTAGCGCATATATACATATATGTATATTGGATTGTTACCTTATGTTTTCTCGTTTTTATGAATAAAATTTAGTAAGACAAAATTTCATTGTAGTTTTTCAATGCAAATTGACTTAAATTTTAAGGTTTTATTGAAATAAAAAAACGTCCAGGAATTAGAATTTTTCAGAAATTAGAATCACCCTAAAAACAAAGTGATTCTAATTTGTGAGCGTCTACTGTAGCAAACTGATGGGATATGTAGATACACTTCAATAGGGAAGTGCGTATCAGTGCACACACGAATACATATTCACATACACACACATGCACGCCCTCTGCCCTTTGCCATGTCGAGCGTAATTTAGCAAACTAACAATAATTTCTGCTTATTAATCGCCCCAAAAATTACCCGAATATCGTCGAAACTTTGCTGCACAACAAAGGTAGGTAAGAAGGCAACACCAATTATAAGGTAATGACTGCCACAATGACACACATGTGACCGCTAAATATACCCCGCAGTAAGAATTGGCAGAGACTTACGAAAGGAGTAGTGCTTTTTCGCGTCACTCGGCAAGTTGGTGGAAAGGTATGCAAAGGGTGGCTATTGTAGAAATATGACCGGCGAACTCTTCATTAGCAAAATGTATTGGAACTCTTAAGGATATTCTGGATAAATTAATTTTACCTATCACTATTTACACTGATTTGGTATATAGGAAGCTTGACTCTGTTTCTCTCTACGGAATACGTACAATTATTTATTTATTTATCTATTAATCAACAAACAGGAACCCTACAGACTATAAGATAGAAAGATACAAACAAAGGCCTTATGACAATAGTCTTATGGTAACACTTTAAAAGTGGGTTTAAGGAAGGGGAATAAGCATTAAATAGAGGGGGCGCCCTCCAAAAGCAGCATTCATCAAATCAACAGTTTTAGCAACTCCCACAAAAAACAATTCATTCATTACAACGGAAAATGCGTGAGGCATCATTAAAATGAGTTTATTGAGTAGATATGGGCAACCTATTGAGCCCGCGCAAATATCAAAGGTAAAACACATCGACAACAGAACACGCCTAGACTCTCAGGACATGCGATTTATTAGTAAGCAACGAGAGCAAGAGGACGGAATGGGATCAACGAATTCCATCGAGCGCAAAGCAAATCACACAAAAGCTCCCTGAACAGACTCCAGTTCTCTAGCCCATTAATATAGATTGAACGAGTATACAGGAAATTTATTTACTTTAGAACTGTTCCTTAAGTATATGCAAAGAGTTTTATTAATGCACTGAGAAAATTGGCTGCCACATTATATGTCCAAAATCGTTATAAAAAAAGAAGTTGTCTGGATTAGAGATTTAAAGAACTTGTTTTAGCATATTAGAATAGATAAAATATCG
Source organism: Anastrepha ludens (assembly GCF_028408465.1). Lineage (NCBI taxonomy): Eukaryota > Metazoa > Arthropoda > Insecta > Diptera > Tephritidae > Anastrepha > Anastrepha ludens. The sequence continues at coordinate 183,252,693 of NC_071498.1, read as the reverse complement.
TACAGTCAGACAGCTGGGGAGAAGATGCAAAATTGCTTTTAACAAACCACAACCAGGCAAGGTGAATATCTACATACAAAAAGCCTAGAGTACTAGCAGGATATATAAGGAATTACACTGGTTATTGTTGTAGTAGCATTAGACTGGTCTAAAGGTCTGGCCTATTTAAAGAAATAGGACTTAGAATCAAGCATGGGGATAATGATGGCTAGAAGTGACTTGGTAATTTTAAATAAAAACAGATTTGAGACAGAAAATAAAATTTGCTCAATGTGTAATTCCGGCGAGCTTGAAAACATAGCAAATTTCCTGGCGCGCTGCCTGATATTGCCTTGAAATTTACCCTAAATGATTCACAACTAATTGCGGTTCTCAATGGGAAAAATGATCATTGGGATAAACTTTTGCTTTGTTATTAAATATGCATTAGATGCGGAGATTACTTAATAAAAGAGTGTAACTGGTTTCAAAAATCGAAAAAGTAAATAAAAACGAAAAATGAATCGGTAGATGGCTCATGCCATTGTCGTTAAATTATTGTAAACACTTTTTTTCTCAATACTAGAATAAGTAATTATCAAATTTTGTATATTTTACAAATAAAAAAGCGGCTTAAAAGTATAGGTATCAGAAAACGAAGAGCTACGTGTTTTTTGAGGAATAAAAGTCAACATTACGAACGATTTAGAAACAAGATAATTTCAGCAAAATAATTAATAACCTTCTGATAAAATATTTTTCATCGTTTTAATTAAAATTAGTCGTTCTTACTTTCTCGTTTGAGTTAACCAAAATGGCTGTCATTTTTATTTATTTATTTTTTTATAATTGGCGCGTACACCTTTTTTGGGTGTTTGGCCGAGATCCTCCTCCTATTTGTGGTGTGCGTCTCTCTGTTTCACCGAGATTCGAACCGGCGTTCTCTCTGTGAATTCCGAATGGTAATCACGCACCAACCCATTCGGCTATGGCGGCCGCAATTCTTGTCGTTTAGTTTGCGATAATCGAATTGTTAACCAAAACAGCTGAAATTGTCTTACGGATTTTTGTTATGAAACGGGTTACCGAATAATTAAATCGTTCAAATTGTGGTAAGGAAAGATAACGCGAAAATCGTTGAAACATATTAGTTAATCGCACTACTGGTTACATTGCAGCTGGTAGTTGAACGCATTTGACGTACCTTCCTTAAACTTGACTAGTTTTTGATCTGGTCTGTAAACAGTCGATTTACAGCAGGGAAAGTGTAAGACAGTCGGAGAACAACACAATTCCCAGTCCGATGGGTTCATAAGCTTTAAGTGCTTTAAGCAGCATTGCTCCAATAATGAGCGCATTATGCCTAGTGGAAATGTGTCTGACTGGGCCACCTTAATGAACCGAAACTATTCGTGCGAGACAGGCGAACTTTCGAAAATAATTGCAATAAAAATTTCCTCCGAAGTTGCATATTTGTATGTATGTATGTGTATAGGGAGTAGAAGGGACATAAGGATGTGTGTGGCATGGGGAGTTTGCGAGCCATGAGACATGTTTAAATCAGGCCAATTAATATTAAGTGGATTATAGTAATTTAATGAGCGACCAGTGCAATCTGTGTTGGCCCATTCAAAAAGCTTTGACAATTAAATGATGTGAATCGGCCGACCTGCCGCTGCACCCAATTTGTGATACATTTAAAAGCAGATTTTTATTGCATCCGTATGTGCGTATGACGAACCAAATTGCCCACATTACGAGCAGTTGGCATATGGAGCTCCTTGGTCTATCATTCATACTCTGCTTGTAATTACAGCAACACACGCAGTTAATACTCGGATTTGTATGCGACGCCACTTATGTATGTATGCACGTACATACGTAGGACTAAGGAGATGTGAGTGAGTGCAGGGCTTAAGGTCATTTTGTTGCTGTCCCAAAATTGACGTGAATATCACGTGTTTGTGGCACATTTGTTGGCCTTATTAAAGCGTGAAATATTATTTAGTAGCATTTTGTATAATTTCGGCTATTCACGCTGTGGCAAATTGTGATTGCATATGTGAATTTACGTATGTATGTATGTACCTGTATAGGAAATAGCCTATCTGCAAGTGTAGCACATTTCCATAATGACCATTACTAATTGATATATGAATCTTATTTGCAGTTAATTTTTATGTGGAACCTTTCAAAATTAATCGCACTTTTAAATGCGAAATGTGGAACTCTTGGGTCTCCATCCCGTATTAAAGGGAAACTCATATCCAAAAAATTGTTCGCAACGTCACGTCGGCAACATCTCTGAATGGACAACAAGATAACGGATAAAATGAAAACAAAATCGGATATCTCCCTTTGTACATAAACAGCGCATAAACCCCACATCACAACACCGCTAAATATCTGGGTATGACCTTAGATACTAAACTCAAGAGGAACGAAGATTTTAAAAAGAAAAAAGAAGCATTGGAAATGAAATACCGAAACAATATATGGCTTATGGGCGATCTACTTTATCCACATACAACAAAGTACTGCCATATAACCAGATGCTCAAACCAATATGGACGTATGGAGTCCAACTATGGAGTTACTCAAGCACCACTTGCAAATACAAAGGTTTCAACACAAAGTATTGAGATGAGCTGTTAACGAGCGTTGTTACTTACGCAGTAGCGATCTCGAACGAGATATTGGTACTGAGCCAGTTGCCATGGTAATTCAAAAATATGCCATATCGCACATGTAGAGGCTCTCTCCCCATGTTAATAGCGATGTCCAATCCACTCTCTGCGATTGGAATAAGTGGAAAGAAAGAATGAAGCGTAAGTTTAGCTTAACTTACGTTCTGGATACTGTAGCAGGTTAAACTCCTACTTATCCAGAATTGAGACCGACATACCAAACATATGTCCGGCATGTCAAGGCAGCCCGCACAACACTAACCACCTTTTCACATGCCCTTTAAAACCTACTCATCTCACACCTTTCTCTCTCTGGACCCAACCTGTCGAAACAGCAGGCTTTCGAGGCCTACCTTTAGATGAGCCAGACGAAGACGACCGGTGATACACCCTACACTGACGGGGCTTCAATAGTGTTAAAACAAACAAAAAAAACAACAACTGAAGCGTAAAAAGCCGCAGTAGCCAACTACTCTGCAAGGAGTGTTCAGAGCATCGTAACTCATTTGTATAACGCAAAACCCTAAACAAATTGTTTGTTAGTTACATATATTAATTAGTTACAATGAAAATTAAAAATAAAAAAAAATCATCATCATCGAAGCATCGCAGTTCGGGGTGAACCATTGCTTCCCTTACAATTCGCCTCCAAATCATTCGGCCTTCAGCTTTTCTTTTTCTCGGCCGACCTCTTCTTCTGTCGCCTTGTGGAGTTGTTTCGAAGATCTTTTTTACAGTTCATCGTCAGGGCCACACATATTTTTGAGAATCATTCTTTCGAAACAAATCAATTGACTGACTTCATTTGATTTCAGCACCCAGACTTCGCAACCGTATGTGAGTGTAGGCTTTATAATGGTTCAATATATTCGAAGTTTCAGGTTTGTGAAAAGTATGCAGTTTTGACATCAGTTTCGTATGCGCGAAGCAAGATTTATTTGCAGCTTATATAAATTTAGTGTATTGTATGTCAATTGATGTGTCTTTGAGCGCACTCAGCACAACTCCAAGGTACTTAGGTTAGGTTAGGTTGACCTGGCTGGGTGATAGCCATCACATAGATCTATTGGTCCTTAGTGGTACCAGATGGAGCTAGACCCTTACGTTTCCTTGTAGTAGGCTTCTTGTAATAAGCCTGCGTCTTTTGCGAATCTAAGTAAGCTCTGAAGCTCTAACCCCGAGAGACATTCTAATCTCTCATATTGTAGAGCTCCTAAGCATTTCATTCGGGTTCTAGCTAATGCAGGTCAAGAACATAGAAGGTGTTCAAGAGTTTCCTTCTCTTCTAGTTCATGGCAAATTATATATATTAGCGCGTACACATTTTTGGGTGTTTGTCCAAGCTCCTCCTCATATTTGTGGCGTGCGTGTTGATGTTGTTCCACAAATGAAGGGACCCACAGTTTCAAGCCGACTCCGAACAGCAGATATTTTTATGAGAAGTTTTTTCATGGCAGAAATACACTCGGAGGTTTGCCATTGCCTGTTGAGGGGCGACCGCTATTAAAAAAAACGTTTTCTTAATTTTGGTATTTCACCGAGATTCGAACCTTAGTTCTCTCTGTGAATTCCCATTCGGCCACGGCGGCCGCCGGCCTATCAGTATACCTACGCCCTGCTTTCCTTGTATGTAAACAGCGCTTTTGGCAATTTCATCTAAAATTTCGTTTCCTGCAATGCCCTTATGTCCGGGTACTCAATTGACGAAATACCACACTACTGGAAATGGGGTAAAATCATGTCTAGCTACTACAAGAATTTTTTTTTTATTTTACAATGAAGGTACTAAAGAAACAATTAGCACACAGAATCCCTGTAAAAAGAATCTTGCCGCTCACAAAATTGTGGGTATTTTTGTTCGTTATAATCGTCCAACAGAGACTGGAATAGAAAAGTTGATAGAATTGATATAATGGCCTCTTACTCAAAAGTAGACCCATATAGAAACTTAAAAAAAGGAACTCGAACTTGAAAAACCTTGTATATGGTTATAAGTCGGTCATTAATCGGTCAATTATTTGTTATTGTGATCCTGCAAGCCGAGCAATAGAAGATTTCAAAGAAACAGAGCTTTTTCTAGATTAAAAAAAAATTGTTTTCATGGGGCACCCAATATATAACTCTTCTACTTAGTTGCATTTTCCATGGAAGTGTTACGAGTATTTCCTTGACTGCGCACTGGTCGCAATTTTGTAATGTGAAAAGATTATCAGTTTGTTGCTTTGCTTTCAAGTTCATTTGTTGCTGCGTGCGAAGTGCAACAATCTCCGCTATGAGTAAATTACTCACTGCTCGTTGTGAAATTTTACAAAAAAGCACGTACACACACAACATACGTACATATGTATATATATAAATATTTTATATTAAAATATGAAATTCAATAAATGACGTGGCTATTTGCCGTGTATATTTTTTTATTTCGAGACAGGGGTTGGATCACAGTCGCAGGCACCCAGACGTTTATGCATCTCGGGAAAGTATCTCCCTCTTATCAAGCAAGCAGTTCAGATTAGCCATTGATGCGCTCCGCTGACCAACCGGATTCCAAAGGTATCTACAGCTCTATCAGGCGAAGCTTCGCTTTGAGAGCACAGAGAAGCCCCATTTAATAACAATGTAAGAACAAATCTGTGGGTGGTTTTTTTTTTTTCAAAAGAAGCAAAAAAAAGGATGCCAAAAATCTACAACTGAGAATTTTATTATTATTTTTTAAATTTTAAAATTTTTTTACAATTTTTTTTTTTTTAATTTAAACAATTTTGTTTTCTAATCTTTTTTAATCTGAACTTAGTTCAAACATTTTTTGTAATAAAATCTATCACTAGAAAATTAACAAAAAAAACTACAAAACTCTACGTGCGAGCCTAGATGTCTTTGCCCAACGAAAGCAGGGCAGTTGAGATAATTCCACCTCATCTTCCAAATAGCTTCTGCAGAAAGCACTCGAAGCAATCCCAAGCAATCCGCATAGACACCTAACGGACAATAGCCGGTAAGGATACCCACAAATGTCGAGAGTTGCGGTTTGGTTAGCCTTGGAAGTTCGCTCGAGCCCCCCTCGGCCAGCAGGAACTCGCGACCTTGCCCGTTTGCGCACTAGCCCAGCGCGCGCTGAGTTGAATCGGCACCCATCTTTCCAGGAGTAGACCACAGGTTCCCAAGAGAACTCCAATCCCCTCGTTTTGCGATGAAACCGTCCCCAGGGTCCCTTGCCTAGCCAGCTCATCAGCCCAGCAGTTTCCCTCTATGCCACTGTGAGCGAAAACTCAGATGACAGGAACCCGACTAATTTCGAACGCTCAAACAACGAGCCCAAGGCCCAAGAAAAGCGGCAATTTCTGTCGGAGTAGAATTTTATTTAACAACAACTAAAATATTATTAATAGAATTCTAAACGTACGTTATGGATGCTTTAGAAGTGGCAGATCTACCTTAGGAGCTATCCAAGATGTAATAGCTAGCGTAGAACATGCCCAGGCAGGTAAGCGATACTCCAAACGCTTAGTATTACTAGCCACACTGGATATTAGAAATGCTTTCAACAGTTTAAGTTGGGACGACGTAATTGAAGCCTTAAAGGTAAAATTCAAGATCCCGAATAATCTATTGAAGACTATTCGTAGCTATCTCAGCAATCGCGTGCTCTTATACGAAACGCGAGAAGGGTGTAAGACTAAACAAATAACAGCAGGTGCGGCCCAAGGATCAATACTCAAACCTGAACTCTGGCATATAAGCTACGATGAAATCTTTGGAATACAGATGCCTGAGGATGTGCATTTAGTGGGATCCGCCGATGACATTGCACCTGTAATAATCGCCCGAAACACCGACGAAGCCAAAAGGAAGTTAAATCAGGTGATGATCCAAGTCCAGGCATGGCTAGAAGACCATGGATTAAAGCTGGCCACAAAGAAAACAGAGATAATCCTTCTAACGAACAGACGTATCCCATTAGAAGTAGACGTACAAGTACTTGATGCCACTTTATCGACAAAAAGAGTGGTCAAGTACCAAGGAGTGCAATTAGACACAAGGCTAACCTACTGGGCGCATATAAACCACGCTGCTACAAGAGCTGCCAAGGTAAGCGACATGTTAAGTAAGCTCATGGCAAACCTTGGAGGCCCAACGCAGAACAAGCGAAAACTTTTAATGGACACGACGAACTCGATTCTCTTATACGGATGCGAAATATGGGCAGATTCGCTAAGGGTGCAATGCCGGCGGAAAATTCTGCAATCTGTGCAACGCACCTGTGCTCTCAGAGTGGCTTGGTCATACAGAACAGTATCTGAAGCAGCGGTGTTAGTTATCAGCGGAACCATCCCTATAGATATTCTAGCACAAGAGCGCAAACGGAAATGGGAGGCAAAAAACACAGGAATCCCAGTCCCACGCTTCTCCGATATTAGAGTTCAAACGCTCACACAGGCAAGATGGAACTCTGAACGGTATCGTAGATGGACTCGCTGTCCCGATCTAAAAAAGTGGGTAGAAAGAAAGCACGGTGAGGTTAACTATTATCTCACACAGTTTTTGTCCGGACATGGGTCCTTTCGCAAGTATTTGTGGCGAATGGGAAAAGTGAGCCAACCAAACTGCATATATGGAGATACTGAGTATGATGATGCGGACCACACCTTCTTTAAATGCGAGGGGTGGAACGTAGAGAGAACAGGTCTGCAACGAGCTTCTGGTGTATTTACGCCCGAAGAAATTATCGAGAAAATGATGACAGGCGAAGAAAAATGGAATGCCGTCCCAAATTTTGTGGAGGATATTATCCGAAAAAAGAAGCGCAAAATGGAAAGCTATGCTGAAGAGCATTGAGCATAGGTTTCTCAAAACAGGCGACCCTGGACGCAGGGTGAGTAAGTAAGTGTCCTTCTTAGGACGCCGTCTTGACCCTCTACCTCGAAGCAATGCGGAAGCAGTCCCGGGGTGGAGGGAAAAATCCAAGAGAAGAGGAGGGATATTTTTAGTGGAATCCACACACGTAGTAGCGACGGTTACTATATGGTGCGAAGGCATTTCTAGCCCAACCTCACCGCCAAAAAAAAAACGTATGTATAGTAGTCTGAAAATCATGCTTGGCAACAATATAAAGCATTCCCTAACCCTTTTTAGGGTGTAGTATTGATTAGTGGGGTTTAACATTCCGATAACGTAGGACCGACTGTAAAAATGAATGAAAGCTTCAGTCAAATGTAGATTACTGTTATCAGGCGGCAGCTGGTAGGGTGGGTGGTAGAAGTTCAAATGTGTCGACCCCGAAAAGCATATCCCATCTTAAATTACATATTTACATACATTTGCTGTCTAATTATTGGTTTCTGTTCGCATTTTTAAGCTGATAAGAAGTTCTGATCTTCATATTAGATTTTCAAATGAAATTTATGATTTGCAAAGGCTACTAATACTTTGTCTAAGGTGACTTGCCTGTCCCATTCGAGAAAATATCAAACGTTTTACTCTATTATTCACATACATATATACGTACAAACGCATGTGCTCATGCGAGGAGGTATGTATGAAAAAAGTTTTAAGAGTCTGAAACACATATATAAAAACGTCACTTATCAGTCTGCGTATTATTTTTCTACGCTATTGACGTCCATAATAAATATGGCGGCTTAAAATAACAAATACTTGACAAGCTACCCAACCCCTTGCTCTAGTGAACGATTTGGAGTAAGAGCTGCCGTGTGCAATGGACTTTTGCAGAAATGAATGACGTGGCCACGCTGGTGTGTTTGATGAAATACGACTATAGCGACGGAATATTCGTAGAGGCGTTTGGCCATGCTTTTCAAAAGTCACGGTTTTTTCGATGATAATCATCTTCTTATACAAATGCACACATACATGCACACTTGCTTATAAATTTGGAAGTTTGCTTGCTTATTTGTAGTTTAACGATTCCTACACCGAGGTTCGATTGTCTTAACTATTTAAAAATAAATCTTGTTAAAAAATAGGCCAGCTACAAAGCGCAGTGGGTCATAATTTATGATATTTATTATATGAATTATATTAATTTATTAATAACTTCGTCAACTTCATTGTTGATGAAAGGAAATAAGAGATGTGGAAAGGGAAAATAAGATTAAAATTAAAAAAGCGATAAAATTAAAAATAAAAAAATTAAAGTGGTTTACCCCCATGATTCAATAATAAAAGCTCGTGTACAGTTTATGCAATCAAGAAGTAAAGAAAAAAAGCAGAATACCTTTCTGAAAAGTTAGTAAAAACTTGGAAAAGGAATATTTATAGAATAATTTTACAATATGTTACTTATAAATGGTACTGAACCCTTTGCGTTGGTATGTCTACTCACTGCCACCATAGCAAGGAAACATACTAATTTTATGCTGTATTTGTTTATAGAATTAATAGATCTCGTTTATCCTTCATAATCTTACAATTTAACCAGTTTCACAAGTCGTTCTTAAGATGAGCCAATTCTTTTTCCAGGTGAAGCAAACGACAATCAGTATATGATCGAAATCAAAATTCATTTAAATAAAGGCACACTTTTTAATTAAAAAGGTATTTGCTATGTTTGAGTAGAAGAGCCAACCAAAGGATGGGCCGTCTCTTCTGCGTCCCAACAATTTAAAAAATAATAGATTTCAGAAAAAAGCTTTAACTTCCATTTGCTGTAATTTTGTAAATGTTTTGAATTTTCAATTTAATTCTCAGCATATTTTAATTTCAAAATATGTAAACATAATTTTTTTTTCTTACACCATCACTTGGGAATACCTGCTTGAAATCCTTTACTGACTCCCATAATGCGCCAACGCACCAGAGCAACGCTGAGTGTTGAGAGAAATAAATTAGTAGGTACTTCGCATTTCATGGAAGATTTCCACTTCATCTGTATCTATTTTTCAAATCTAGAAACTAAAGCAATTTAAAAACTGTATGATGTGAACATCTACTCAATTTCAAAATTTAATGCAAAATTCAAGCATTGGTGTGCATGTGTTTGTGCATTTTTATTTACAGTCGCATTTATGAAAATATGTACAGAGACGATTATCAGCATTTTAAGCCTATATATAAATCAATGGCTCGAATGTAAATTTAATTACAATTTGTTATTTAGCTACACATTACAATCTATTTTGAATACGTTTCGGTTGGAATCTATGTTATGTACGTAGAGCAATAATTGGCTTTATTTGTTCAAATCAGTGCACTGAATGATTCGCTAACATTTGATCGAATTATAGGCTGCAGGGATTTGTGGATTTAATTCACCAAACAATCATTGATTGCTCATGCACAATCAAAAATTAAAAATGCAAAAATCAAAAACCAACAATGCAGATAGATGTGGCATGCAAATTACATACATGCGTACACAGATAAAAACATAAAAGCAATGCAAAAAAGGGATTTCTGCAAATTTAAAAGATAAAATCTACCCTACCATTCTCGTTTAGGCAATACTCAGTGCATTTTCGCATAGTATTGCACCACTTTTGTGAAAGAATAAAAATAATTAAATATAAAAGCAATGTAATGTAATATAAGAAATAATATCTAAAAAGCTTATATTTTAAAAACACAATTGACGTACGAAAATATGTTTTTAAATTGCATTATTATGATCAGATTTAGCACTGCGAGCTGAAAGATATCTTGTGCCTGTTTTCTTGAGTTCAGAAGCGCGATTTAAGTGGCGGCCATATTTTCCCTGATTTTCATTAAAATTATTTAAAATGAAGAAGTCAATATACTTTTTTCAAAATTGGCATACAGTTTATTTATACATTAAAATAATATAAAACCTTTTTTTCCTATTTCAATAATTTAAAATGGCAGATGTACACTCAATCGTCAGGAAGGTCGCAGCGGGGCTTCTCAATCGGCGCCAGTGACCTGAATACAAAATACCAAAAATTTTTTTGTTTATTAATTTCATAATTTCTACATGAATTAAACCAAAATGGGGGAAAAAATTCGCGGAATAAAATGCTTCAAAAATAAAAAAATGAATTTTGGGGCGATTTTTCCCACAATTTTTGCTTCGAAAAAATAATTTTTTCGAAAAATTTTCGAAAAATTGTAAATTCACATAGAAAGTAATATCATAAAAAAGATGTGTGCAAAATTTCATGGAGATCGGTTAATTACTTTTCGAGTTATTGTGTATGCCAAAACATAGTTTTGAGAAAAACGCGTCTAAAGTTTGAATACATGAAAATTCAACCTCTCCCAGCGCTCGAACGCAAAGAATAGAGTCGTCACGGTTGACGAACTATAATATATTATTATAAAAAATTTTTAAATTTGCGTTCTAAAAATGTTTTTGACATATTCTTAAAAGATTATATTAATATTTTATGAAAAAGAAAATTTTTTTTTTCGAGATTTTACAGGTATCTGTCCCCTTAACTCGTTACGAGGGTCATTTGAAAAGTCCGTGCTCTACTGGCGCATATCGAGGTTATGTTTTGTTATTAGCATCTCTTAGAAGAACACACACCAAGTTAGACAAAGTTCAATAAGTTTTGCGATTCAATAAAAAAGAGCGTTGTTACTAGTCTAAATTTTTGTTTATGTTAGTGCATTTAGTACCGACGCGTCGTGCGACGTGCCACAGTATTTTCTACAATGGAAAAAATCAAGCACCGTGCAGTGATTGAATTTGTATTTTTGAAAGGTTCAAAAGCAAAGAAAATTTATGAACGAATGTTGAAAGTGTATAAGGACTTTTCGCCTGCAATTAGTACAGTAGAAAAATGGGTTGCTGAATGTAAATTTGGTCGTTCAAGCCTTGAAGAAGATCTATGTCAAGGACGTCCAAATCGGAGAAAAAATACAGGATATCATATTGGGAAATCATCGAGTGACTGAAAGATATTTAGTAGAAGCCCTAGGAATCCCATTGGGCAGTGTAAGCAATATTTATCCTGAAGTATTGGGTTTCAGAAAGCTGTGTGCACAATGGGCGCCGCATTCGCTAAGAATGCTTTTCCCTGCTGGGTGTGCACGTATTTATACAGTACGGGCGTACGAGTATGTCAAAAAGTTAGTTGAAACTGAAACATTTAATTTTGGCGTTTTGACAAGTGCTTGCAAACTGAGGATGGAATGCACACACATTTTTACATAGCGTTTACCTACAACACTTATCCTCAATGCAACAAAAAAAAAGCATTTGCCAAATTTCCAATAAGATTACGCGATTATGGCAATAAACCAGAAAGAGGAACAGGAACATCCGATTCCCTAATGGTATGATGTAATTCTGCTGCGATTTCAACTCCTCAGCAGCGACAAGCGCTGATAAAATCGGAAGACCAAATTGCGCCATTTGGCAGATTTTGTTTTTTAGCGAGTTGTGAATGTCTAGAAGAGTTGATAGAGTGACGCAGCCATGCTGAAAGGTTATGTTTGTTAATGCAGATACATTTCCCAATCGGGCTTAAAATAAAAAGCCAACTAAATTTTGAACTACGTTGGGTGTAAGATTTCAATGCGAGATTTCAATAGCAGTGGTTGGCAGCGGAGGTTGTAGTTCTTACTTAGAACAAAAACAAAAACAATCAATAGACTTATATAAGTGCACGAAGTTGATTTTGTTTTCGCAATGATTGGCAAACGAGGGGTTGTTTTTGCCGTTTTGCAATGTAATCCGCTTTTCAAGGTCAGTGGGTAAACAAGTTTTGACTGCATTTGCTGATTTTTATTCTGCAGCAGTGGCATTGAGAACGGCAGGAGTGCACATACACATGCACATGCTTGATTTAAAACATTGGAATAAAAAATTTAAAATTAAAATTCCAAATCGCAATTTACATTCAATGCGCGTATGTGTGAGCAGAGGGTTGCTTTTGTCCTGCCATTTCTATTCGCATATGTGAGTTAATGTGTGCTCGTATATATGCGCACATACACACACACGTGCATTGTACAGTTAAGAATAGATCGTGGTCAATTTTCTAGATGGTCCGGTAATTTGCACCGCTAAATTCATCCCTTCTTATTAAATAGCATAAAATTTGTATCTGGGATTTTAAAAACATTTGCAGGAGCTTTTTTATTTGAGGGACAATAAGATTCAGTATCCGGCAGTATTCAGCAATTCAAATGTTGTTAAGTATTCGCAAAACGGGAGTACAATATGCGATGCTGTAATGTTGTGCAGGGTGCGCCATCTTTTATGTCGGCATGAAAACATTGAATAACTTTAAAAAAAAAAACAAATGACTTGTTTAAGTGAGGTATTTTTATTTGGTTTGGTTATTTACAATTTATTAAAACTATTTGTTGAATAGTAAATATATATATCAATCAAGTGGCAACCTTTATTAGCAATCACAAACTGCGATCTTTTTTCTGGGCTTGTCATCACCTTGCCAAGCGTTTCGGGTTTTATAGCGTCGATTTCGGCACGAATGTTTGCCTTAAGCTGCTCAATAGTCTGCGGCTTGTTGGCGTTAACCTTACTTTTCCGATAACCCCACAAAAAGAAGTCCGGGGGGTTAAGTCAGGTGATCTGGGGGACAGTTGATGTCGCCTCTTTTTAACACTAGACGCCTCGGGAATTTTCGTTGTAGAAATTCAATTGTTGCATTCGCAGTGTGGCATAGCGCACCGTCTTGTTGAAACCAGTAACCGTCTAGACCTTTCTCCCGCATTTGCGGGCAGACATAATAAGCCAACATCCATCGATATCGGTTTCCATGGACCGTTTCGTTTTCTCGGTAAAAATATGGCCCAATGATGGTTTTGACGCAAACGCCGGCCCGAACAGTTACTTTTTGGTCATGCAATGACGTTTCATGGGTCTCGTGTGGATTCTCAGTTCTCCAAATGCGGCAATTTTGTTTATTCACGCTGCCAGAGAGGTTAAAATGTGACTCGTCAGTCATTAAAACTTGCTTCCAATAATTGGGTTCAGTGTCAACCATTCGAGCGACTGTTTGGTTTCGAGCGACTGTTGACTCTGTCAGCAATATTCTTTGTATCAATTGCACTTTATACGGAAACAAGTTTAAATCATCCATTAAAATGCGCCGCACCGTGGTTTCACTGACGACAAAATGCTGAGCGAGACGACGATACGACACTGTCGGCTCCTGGGCAACGCTCTCGCTCACTGCTTCAACAAGTTCATTGGAGCGTCTTGGTCGTTGATGAACGGCACCGGTCCCGTGCTCAAAAAAATTCGACACCAAACGACGAATAGTGTTGTCAGCCGGTGCCTTTTTGCGATATGCGCGTTGAGTTAGAACAATAGAACGACTATTTTCGATGTACAGCGTCACTATTTCGCGTTGTTTCGGTGTAAAGCGATCCATGGTTGAAATTGTACTGAATTGACGTATCGAAAACATGTATGTTGAAGTCGATCGGTTGGTATATGACAAAGTTATTCAGCGTTTCCATACCGACATAAAAGATGGCGCACCCCGTATGTATGTAGGTATACGTACACCCCGCGATAAAACGTCAGCGCTTTAAAAGTTTATTTGGCCAAGTTTGACCTTTTTTTATGCTGATTATGTCTATATATTCGAGGTTAGCTCACTGTTTTTTAACCGCAAATCCACGGTTGTTCCCGTTTATTTTTTTTGTCTTTCCCTGACGGTGTTGCGCGTTTTCTCCATATAAAAAAATAAGAAATAAATAATTGTGGTTAGGTGTTTAGCCGAGCTCCACCCCCTATTTGTGGGGTGCGTTTTGAACCCACAGTTTTAAGCCGACTGATGGTTTTTTTCTTCATGAGGAGCTTTTTCATGGCAGAAATATACTCAGAGATTTGCCATTGCCTGCCGCGGGCGACCGCTATTAGAAAACAACCTTTTCTATCATTTTCTATCATGATGTTTGATGCTTGGAGACTCGAGCCGGTGCACTTCCTATCATTCGTGCACCATCCCATTCGACTATAGTGGTCGCCATAAGGGAAATTTTATATTTTTGATATCTGTGCTCGTATAATTAAGGAATTTTTTTCAAATATTTCTTTGCGAAATTTTTGTCAAAAATGTTTTATAAAAGTATGTTTCATTGTGGTTTGTTAAAGACTTCCGAAGACTTCACTTCCGAGGTCGACTTCTGTTTTACGAGGGTCGTTTGAAGAGTCCGTCTAAAGTCAGAAAAATGTTACTATTGGCGCATATCGAGGTGATGTTTAGTTAGTAGCATCTCTTGGCAGCGTCGCCCCTGCGCAGGATTATGCGAATATTCTGGCCCAATGTTATATGTAATGCTAACTTTTGAGATAAGGACTAACCAAGTACCGGTCCACATAGAAACCCAGCGACGTAAGTGGAGATGGATCGGGCATGCGTTGCGTGAACCCCAAGATGACATTACAAGAACTGCACTAGACTGGGACCCCCAAGAGAGTCGCAGACGCGGAAGACCAGCCAACACCTGGAGGCGCCGAGTTAAAGCTGAAGCGAAAAAAACAGGCCATACATGGAGTCAACTTAAACTCCTAGCTTCAAATAAATCAAATTACAATTTGTTCTATATGTTCCACCTAGGAACTATGGGAAAATATATATATTGTATATTTCTTGGAAGAACACGCACGAAGTTTCAGCCCGATCGGCCTATTTCTTTGTGCTTGGCATTCGTTTCAAACGAGAAGTCGAGTGATTTTTCTTTTCCATCACGCCTCTTTTCGAACATTCCTCACCTCGATTGTTTTTCAGACCTTCACAAATCTTGTCGAGCTAGAAGAGCTTTGGACGAAGTGTATAACCCTAATAGGAGACTATGCTGAAAAATAAAAAGGTTTACCCAAGCAATTAAGTAGTGTTTGTTTTTGCACAGACTTTTTAAGCGACCCTCGTACATCTAAGAAAATTTTCAATAACGCATGCAAAAATAATTGTCAAAAACCAACACTATTTTTGAGCGACTTCACACTTTTATTTCATTCAACTAATTTTAATAAAATTCAATGGGCTATAAAACTGCATACCCAGAAATTTTTTAAAGATTCTGATTAAAAGGTTGAAAATTTGAATATTTTAAAATTTGATTGATTTGATTTAATTTTGGTTTTTAAGGTTTTTGTTTTACAATGAATAAAATGTTTTCTGCTTTTGACCGAAGCTCACTTCAATTCGTTTCGGCATAAGAAAGCGCTGTTCGGTTGTTCTCTATTAAAATTTAATAAGCTATACCCCTGTGCACCAAACATTTTCGTGAGAATTTCGTGAAATCTTTCTAATCTTATATATAAAGTTTGTAATTCGGAGTTATGATTTTCGTTAGACAATGAGCTACACTTTCATAAAAAAGTGAGAAAGAAATCAACTTTTTTTCGTAAATGCTTGCCCAAATGGCTTAAAACTATTTTATGGTCGATCTTTAGTTCCTGGGTGATACTACGACTGCTGACATACCGGTCAACTTCGATTATTTCTGTGATGTTATCGATATTTTCGACGACGGACCTGCCTGCGCAGGTTTGACAACGAGAATTAAACTTTGTTTGATCGATATTTTACGAGATATCGGTCACTACAGCCATCTACTGAGAAAATAATGTGTTTCTTTTTCCACAAACTAATATAATAAAAATATACATTCAAAAAAAAAAAAAAAAAAATAGTCCCACCTGGTCAAAATGTTAATGTTTTATATGTATATATTATATTATATTATTCTTTGTCGTGGGTTCTACGTGTGTCCATACATAAGTATGCTAGGTGAATAGACTCGTACTCAAGTCCAGCAATTTCTAGCAGGAATGCAGCTTCTTTCATATAATTCTTTAGCTTTTTTTTTAATTATAAAAATCTGACAAAATGTCTCGAACTAAGCTTTATCATAAACCTATCTGAAAAAGTAATAAGAAATAATTTTGTAGTAACTCTAATGGAACTCATATTTTATAATCTTGCCAACTGTACCATTTATGATCGCCCCTTCTCGCCGTAAACAGTTATTTGTTGCTTTTACGTAATTTGACTTATTTTCGTCTAAGCTTTTTCAAGTGGTTTTCAGCAGCATCTGACTGCCTACGAATACTATGAAACATAAACCACACGCCACCACTACCCCGCAAAGAGCAGCCGGCTCAAATTTCTGCAAAACCATATGCAGTCTACAAGGGTAGTCTTTGGATTTGTTTGTTTCTAGGTATTCGAATTAGTCAAATACTGGCTAAACACACACAAGCACAGTATCATATGCAAATATATTTATTTGCATTTTCAGGCAATGGCGCAAGTGTGAGGTCCATATCCACGCGTATATGGCACGCATGAAAGTCTATGTGATATGTGTACATGTATGTATGTGTATATTTATGTATGAATGGAGATGTACCAGTGCAGCGGATAGATGACACCACCTAATGGACACACACACACATATGGACTCGTAAGAGCATTTGGAAGCTCGTATCTTGCAATAAACATAACTTCTATTCAAGTGGAATTTAATATTTATTGGCAATTTTTGTAATTCGTAGAGATTTAAGGAAGAAATAATTCACTTATATTATGAGTTTACTACCTACCCACCTATATATTTTTATATTTAACATTTGATGAACGCATTTTTGTTATTTATGCTACAGAAATCAGCATAACTTTTCTCACTTTCTACGAAGTTAGTTAATTCAAATGCTCAAAGAGCTTGCCAGGTGATTTTTTTTTGTTGACCAAAATTTTACTAAAGTGGTAATGTGACTGCGCTCGATTGAAGAGGTCATCGCTGAAGCTGAGGTATATTTTGAGGCAAAAGATAAATCGTTTTACAAAATGGTATTGAAATGTTAGAGCGGCGTTGCAATAATTGAGTTGTCCTTAATAGAAATTATGAATGAATAAAGCCAATTTTGATCAAAACAAAACTTTTTTTCTTTGTTGACCCGGGGCTTTTCAACCCATGTGTTATCTATGCGTTTCGTACGACGCCATTAACCATCATTCTCACACAAAACTGCTCACCATATATCGAAGAAGGAGCAATCGCGACAGAGATAAAATTGTTAAATTATTCCCAAACAAGACTTAGTTGATGTATATATATATTGTCCACATCATGAAGATCAAAATACCTCCGAGGATTATCTCTGGCCTACACCGATCACTGTTGCAACCCAAGAACATAAAATTATCTTCTACTAAACCAAGTAGTTCCAAATACCCATGAAATTACAAATATTTATTCTCAGAGAGGGTACATTGTCCAATGTTGCGGTAGAACTTCATCAAGACCTGCCAGCCGATCTCATCTTACGGTACACGGTTTCGGAAAGTGGTAAGAGACTCCCGAGGAATGACGGGCAATGCCTCTCTAAGTGCTATCTGATCCAATCCTAGATCTCCTCAGTACAGTAAAAGAGTTACCATCTGACTCGCCTGATAGGAGGCTCAGCTTTCAACAAATACCACAGGGGTGGTTCTTGCGGTAGCAACGCAGCTGGCATTGCTTGTTGTGCAATCGATTACATTGACTAAACGCTGAATTTCGATTATAGGCTAATGTGCAATTGCCAGCTATTGACTTAACCGTCGGTTTTCTTCTAAACATATTTCCACATCTTAATTCTTTCTACGATTTCCATGATTCAAATTTTTTAATGACCACTAATTACCAAGTTTTATAACTTTAATGGACCAAAAATGGACCAATTACGAAATACTTATTCAGCAAAGTTCATGCTTCCGATTTGTCCATTTCTGTACACACAAACTACGTTCATTGAAAATTTGGTATTGTACAGTTTGAAAAACGCATATCCCTATAAAAGCTCCGGGCATTCTGGCAGGGCATTGGCGACTGCGTAGTCATCTGCACATGATCGGGATATGGTCCACTGATTCTTGTGGTTTCTACGACCAAATCCATGAGACTACAATACATCTTCTCCTTGAATGCAGCGCTATTGCGCGGAAAAGATTGAGACATCTCTGCCATTTGCATCCGGAAGAAAAGTACAAAAGCTCAATCCAACCTTGCTCTATCTTAAGTTTAATAAGGGAACTGGGTCTGGATGAAGTACTGTGATCAGAAGAGGGCACAAAAGACCATGACGTCGAGGGGAAACCTCCACTAAATCTAAACCTAATCTAATGAATCAGCTCCTGGTAGTATACAGAAATGATTATTTGCTTATAAGACATTTCCATCATTTAAAGAACTAATAATTTCTTAAATAAAGCTTTCTCAAAAACTCGTATCGGATTCTTTTCAAAATTGGAAACCGTCATAAAAAATGACATGATTTCAAGTTCCTTCGTGTCATCCAAGATGTATCAGGTCACAGCTGACCTTCAAAATCCACATTATTTTATAATTATCAATATTATCATTGAAATAACTTTTACTGATATTGTGATCGAATTATTTATATATCCTTTAAGCCTAAACCTTTAAGACTCTTCCCGAAAAGTGTGTTTATTTCTCTTATCCAAATTTTGCAAAAGTAAATCAACGTTATCGTTCCACTTTGCGCTCTTTTTAATTCCAAAGCTCCACTCAATGTTGAGATTTCTCCCTAAACTTTGAACTGCTTTTGACCAAAAGATGTTTCTCTCTTTGACAACTTTCGAAAGTTAGTGTGGCAATCTTGTAGCGTCATACTCGTAGTCAAATAATGCTTTAAAAATGTAGCTAAGGTGAAGTTGCAACGCATACAAATGACAAATCTCGTTGTCAGTCTCTAGGAAAATATAATAAGATGGCGTATTTGTGGGCAGATGAAAAGTCCGTGTAAAAAATATGTTTGAATTTTGTCAACTTCTTCGAATATCTAAAATTCTCATACTTGCACCGAATAACTCCGTAGCCCACTAGTGACAGCTAAAATCCAATTTCATTTCGCAGTTAGCTTAGGTTAGGTTTGCATGGGTCCGTTGTATAACCAGTGTTGTTGAAATCGTGTTAAACATAGAGTTTTAATAAACAGTTTCAAATTTTGTCAGCAATATCCTTCAGAGAAGAAAAGTAAACCGATCCCAGACAGTTGTAACGAGTTCTCCTTATAGCAGGGCAGTGGCATAGGAGGTGAGCTAAAGTATCCCGTTCTTCTTGTGTAAGTTACACGCCTTATTCTGGACCAATCCTATTTTAGCTGCGTGATATGGAGTGAGACAGTGTGTAATTTTAATACACAATATTTTACATTCCTTCCATGGGAGAGATAGAATGAAATTTGTTGTTTTCGTGTTGCAAGGGCGTAGCATTATTTTGGGACTCCTGTGAGAAGTCGAAGCTTCCCATATTGACTGTGCTTCCAGAGTTAGTTCCTCGTCTAGCTCTGTCTTCAAAACTGACAGTGAGGAATATATATATCGCGGTACTCATCCTAGGAACGCCGCTGCTAGCTTTATTTAATTTTTCGTTAGAAAATTCCTCCAAGTTGCGTTCACATATTTTTTTGCTCGGCAATTCTTGTGCTCAACGTTTTTTAAAACTAAGCCTTAACAACTGTGAAGGGGATGCCGATGACCGGGTAAGAGGTCTCTGAGGCCAATTAGTCCCCTTCCTGG
Organism: Anastrepha ludens; assembly: GCF_028408465.1. Taxonomy (NCBI): domain Eukaryota; kingdom Metazoa; phylum Arthropoda; class Insecta; order Diptera; family Tephritidae; genus Anastrepha; species Anastrepha ludens. The sequence goes on along the minus strand of NC_071498.1, from coordinate 183,232,538 downwards.
CAAGCTCATCAACAATTTCATTTCCTTCTATGTTCCTATGTCCTGGAGCCCAGATCAGAGAAATATTACCTGCACATCTAATAGATTTGATCTCTACTTTACAAGAGTTTACAGATTTCGTTCTGCACCATGGTGTCGTCAGAGCCTTAATAGAGGCTTGACTATCGGACAAAATGTTAATATCTCCCTCGTTCCCGCGTTCCTCAAGCATTTTGCATGCCTGCAAGATCGCAAAGACTTCTGCCTGAAGAACACTAGCAGTGTTCAGCAGTTTAAAGGAGATAGAACAATTGGCTGATTTAGAGAAAACCCCTGCTCCCACTCCCGATTCCATCTTGGAACCGTCAGTGAAGACAGAGGTGCAAGCTTCGGTGCAGATTTTCCCCTCGGCCCAATCCTGTCTATTACATCATGTAAGTCATTCAAGAAAAAAACTAGGGTCTGTCAGACTCACGCACGGTAGAAGTGAAACTTCTAAGTTGGTTGTTCCATGCATGGGAGCCCCGGTTTAGATCTCTCCCCCCTCTCTCGTGTTAAAATCAGGTTTTCATATTTTTTTTTCTATATCACTTCACATAAATTTGTACTATTTATTTTTGTCCTTATTAGCTTCAAATTTGACACTTGGGTGCAGTGTTGCACTTGACGCTGACATTTCTTTGCACTTCCAATGGTATTTTTTGCCTACTTTTGGCGCGTTAATCAATTTGCTTTGATCACCGAAACGGTTGAAATGTCATTTTACAACCTTCTACTTCAACTATCGTCACTCGTTTGGCAAACGCACTCATTGTATCGCTTCGTCTCCTCCATATCTACCATCTATTTACTTCACAGCAGTTTCTTATTGCTTTCCCGCTTACACACATTCAATCGGCGCTTTATCTGATACTCACACACAGCACTCATTTGCACGGGCTATGGCTATCTATAATACCCGTTGTCGGTTGTCGATTGTCGGTTGCCTGCATGTCGCCAGTCTACTTCAATGCTTACTTGTGTGCTATATACATTTCAGTTCATATTATTTCGAAATTATTCGCTACAGGGTGTGCTAGAGACGTTTGCATTTTTGCACTGGTTTATCTTCTAGAAGAGAGATCGACAGAGAGAGCGAATAGGCGAGAGTGGGAAGGAGCAGCTGCTCCTTGGCCCCGCCCATTTGACGGATTTCGGTAACGCTCCGAACTTAACGTTTCACTCGCCTATTTTCAATCTGCCTTGGGGCCCCCGACGCGCCTAAAGAAGTTTCACTTCAAAAACAAATAGAAAAAAGCAAAGGTGATAATAAACATCCTTGTTTCACTCTGCTAGAGATTCTGAATTCATTTGACATTGCATCTCCGGTCCATCCAACTGAATTTGTAATTTTATATATATTTTCAATGAAACTTTCCATCTTGGTTGAAATAACCTGATTATGTTATTTGCAGATCAGGAGGTTTCTTTGTTTTACTGAGTACAAGAAATGGTTGATCTCGATAAAAAGAACCAGGATTTGTAATGGGCCCTTTCATTGTACATCCCTAGTAGTTATATAAGTATACACATATGTATGAGTTATGTACGTATACAGATGCATGAATGTATATAGGGGTTATCAGTTTCATGAATTAAACCTGAATAAATCATAAATCCCTTTATATACATATTATGTATGTATGCTTATGTGCAGTTCTCTGGCATTCAGTAATTTGGTTGTTGCCTGCGCCAATTGCATGAAACTTTATTGAGAATTCATTACTTTCTGACTTTGCAAATTGTTAACTGGCCAACACTACCACCCACATTCACACACACGCGCACATGTGAATACACAAATGCCTCTACTCTACTTCAATGTGGTATTGCTTTCAGTATGAAAGTTTCTGTTGCTGTTGGTGCCTCACATCCAGACCCTTTCAATGGCAACACAAATTTATTAAGTGCTGATGTCTACGTAATGTAGTGAAAGTTTATCAGCAAAGTTCCTTCGTAATATTTTTATTTTGCTGAGGTCTGCAGAGTTCTAATTGAATTGAATAAATTGCGTAAATCTATTATGTGGCGAAGGAAGGCACGTCGCTTCAGAAGTTTGGTTGCACAAATATTGAATTCCAGCTAACGACTGAAGGATGCATTTCACTCAATTACAAGAATGCGAATGTATGCATATTTGTGTGTATGTGAGTGCATTATGAAAAATTCGCTTTCATCTAATGATGAACAAGTTTCACTTTGAATATCGGTATTTTCTGCCGATTGAGCAATGCCGGAAGGTGCAATCGTACGTCCCACTGATAGCTGCGTGCACAAACACAGCTTAAATGAGACAGAAGTTTGGCGCTCAGTGAAAGGCAGAGTAGGAAGTATAAAAATATGAAAAAGAAAAAATTTGCCAAGGGCTCGGAGGTATCGAAAAATTAAAGTCCTCATATTAATTGAAGAAAGTCCTGTTGAAAATAAAGGGCGTCTATGGCTATTCCTTCAAGCTTAGGTCACAGAAAATTTTCAATCAGTTATCAGTAGCGACGTCCATTGGCAGTAACAGCTCTTTAATTTCCATCATCCAAAAACGGCCCAATTACTGCAAAAGCCCAAAAACCCAACCAAAAAGTACATTTTAGTGGATGTAATTATTTTTCTGAAATTACTCGAGGATTTTCTTCTCTCCAGATACGGCAATTTTGTTTGTCGATAAATCCATTCAGTGTGAAATAAGCTTTACAATAAAGATGATCCAGCATCAACTTTGAAAGAATCAATTCACGAAATTTCTGCGTTGACAATAACCCATCGGCTTCAATTCTTGTGTTATTTGATCAATCCCATTAAAAATCCGCCAAGCAGTCGAATCGTGAATGCCTAATTGTTGAGACCGTTGAGATATTAGAGTTGAAAGTTGTTCGACAACATTTTGCGCTACAGCGGCAATATTCTCAACAGATATCCAATGTTTGGTATGCCACTCCATCTGCCTTTTTCTATCCTCGACACGACCAGATTCTTGAAATTCATTCACCAACTTTTGAATTGCCAGCTCATTCGAACGATTATTTACACCAAAAACTAGGAATTTTTTGATATTTTGTTCACAAAGATCGACTATTTTCATAATAAATTTTAATAATTTTAACGAATTGTGCTACCGGGTAAAATTGCACACCTCTTTACTTGACAAATAGGAAAGATGATATAAAAAAAATCTATTTGAATTGTAATGACTACTAGTCAAAAAAAATAACTAGTTTTTATTTTAGTTTTAGAAAATTTGTGTAGGTATAAAAGCTGAATTCCTCCAATATTACCTGAACAATATTAAATGCAACATATTTTGATGAAAATCCAGCACATGAATCGAAAAAAATGTTAACTACCATAAATCTGTAAGCAACGTAAGTAGTAAACAGCAGCAGCAAACAAATTGGCTCCCTAATTTGCCAATGACTGCCAACAATGGCATTCTTGCTGTTGCAACACAAGTAGATGTACCCACTTACTTACATACACACCGAAGTACATACAGTGCCCTATAAAAGCGATCATGAATTTATGCCAATTATTTTTAGTTTGAAACACTCAAAGTATACTAAATTATTTTTATGGATTTATTTTTGCCATAACATGCCGAGTATACCATCAACTCTATGCCACTAGTTAGCAGAAACCAATGGTTCATAGTCATAACCAAAGTAAACAGGTTTTAACGTCTAAAACTTTGTTTTGAAATAACTACAATTTTAACTCTGTTATAGGCCTCTTCTATTCGCCGTTTCTCTGCTCCGCTCACTTGACAAAAGTTTGCATGTGAAAGCAACAACAAAGTTATCGAGCTGGATTCGCCACAAGCGAGTTTGGTTATGCCTCATAAAACTGGTATAGGCTCACTATTTTCACAAACAAATGTAATTTTAGGCAGTTCTATTCCAGCGCTACCAAGATATTTTCATTTATATCAGTTGCTTCACCTATTCGCCACTTGCTAACGCTTGGCGAAAAGAAGAAGCCTTATTTTCATCTCTTAAGGCACGTTTTACGAGGGCCATTTGAAAAGTCCGTGCAAAGTCATAAAGATGGCAGTTAGTAGCATCGCTTGGAAGAGCGCACATCTAGTTTTAGCCAGATCGTTCTATTTATTTGAGTTTGGCATTCATTTGAATCGACGAAGTCGAGTGGTCTTCTTGTGGTCGCAAAATTAATGGAAATAGGGTTCCAACTATTCTACAGACTTGGCCATTTTTCAGACTTGGACAATTCCTATTTCAAAAGTATCATCGAATTAGAACAGCGTTGGATGAAGTGTATAAACCTAAATAGACTATGTGGTAAAATAAAAAAGGTGTACCCCAAGCAATTAAGTAGTTTTTATTTTTGCACAGACTTTTCAAACGGCCCTCTTAAGTTCAAAATGAGGTGAACATGATTTTCTCTTGCTTGGCTCCGTACCATCTATTTTTTTTTTGTTGTTGTTTCGATAGGTTTAAATTATATTATATTCGCTGATGGTCTGTTGAAGAGTAGCTCCACCCATTCTTTTGTCTTCAAGAAATATTTAACTGGTAGTTGAGAAAACGAAAGCGAATTTATCAATCGAGAAAATGGTCCGGAGCGTATATTATTGGTTTAAATACATATAAAGCTCACTTTTAAGTAAAAATTTGGTTCTTATTAAAATATTTTCTTTCTTACGGGCGAATGTGTCGTTTTAACCTTTTTTTTTGTACGTGATAATTTCTACATAATCACGTTTTGGTATTCGTGCATCCAAAAAACTTCGAAGAAAGTTTGGGTCTACCTCAGAACACTTAAGACGCTGGAGATTGATGTACTTAGCGATTTGGAAGTTGTTGTTGTTGTTGTAGCAGCATTCCCCGTATGTAAGTGGGGAATGTTTATGCTGCTACAACAAGCGATTTGGAAGTCGTTTAGCTCAGGGGATGTGGCGTAGGACTTTCCGCGCAATTATGTTCAGCTTTTCTTCATCCGCCTTGCGCATTTCCCAAGGCCTAGCTATTGTTTTATAGAGTTTCAGCTTCGTTCGCTTTGAAAGAAACGAAGAGCCTAGAATCTTGTATAGCAGAAAAAAACACCTTTTCCGCCTGTAGCCTCGCACTAAGTTCTTGTTTGGATGTTCCGTCCCCATAGATTATAGACCAAAGACAATTCAACGATGCCACCCGTTTTAAGTGTAACTGCCGATCAATATGGCAGATTTACATTCAGTTGGAATTTTCCTAGTGCCCAAAAATTTAGTTTTTGCTTCGTTTATGTGGGGGCCCAAGCGAATTGGTGCGTTCTCAAACTCTGGAAAATGCTTTTTCAAACCTGCTGTACTCCTGCCCATTAGATCGATGTCATCGATTAAAAATTACAATAACGGACCTTTTACTATATTGGAACGATAAATGAAAATTTTAGTGAACCGTCTTTGAAATCAATCAACTCAAATCTGCGAGTTTTTATGAACGCTTTTGAAAGTCACTGTGAAAATGATTTTACACTTGAATTGTAATTGACTCCACATTTCAATGTAAACCGACAAATCCGAAGAAAATCATTTGCGGTTTCAACATGAACTGATAATTTCAGAAAGCAAACCACGCATGCATTTGACTTCCACTTCAACTGCTACAACTACAAAACTAAACAGTTTATAGTTCCAGAGCTATAAACATAAAAATTAATGACTGTAAGGATATAAAAGACAAAACTTGCAAGCGAAAATTAACAGAGAGCGGCAAAGAAAATGAAACGGAATTTTTCGCAAATGAAATCTCAATAACAGGCAATGTGCGCTTGTAAGCGTCTACCAATCGCTCGTATATGTAGCGCTCCGCATCCTTGCCCCTCTTGCACCCCTTCGCCCTAAACGCCTTTAGACACCTTTCTGTGGTCATAATTAAAATCAGGTTTTATGGCACTTGCGCGTGGCGTAACATTTTACATTGTTCGAAACATTCGCCTAATTTGCTCTCCTAGTCAACGCAAAATTGGAAGCAGCGCAAAACTTGTAACTAACTACTCACTCATCTATTCATGAAAATTAATTTGATCCTTGAATGCTGGTGGAACACACTTGGCTATACGCTCGTGGACAACTTTGAACGGAATTCAAAAAAGAACAGACGAACAATAATAAATCCATAAAAACCTTTGTGCTTCTTCCTCTTGCGATGGTTGTTAATTGCAAGCACAAACAAACCTTGTAACCTGAATGGCAACTGTTAGCCCATTTCTGAGGACTAACCGTAACGACATCAAAGGTTGGTTGGTCGGGAATTTCGAATTGCAATTAGTGACATTTGCAAGCGAAAGCTGCTCTGCAACAATGTATACGAGTACGTAAATGTTCATAAAGGTTTTTAATCAAGCTCTTGGGAAAATGAAAGAGGAGTAAGGGAAGGATATGATAGCTAGGATCCAAATGCTTAACTTTCGCATATTTTCGTAGGCTCTGAAATAATTATTTTTCTCTCCTTTTAGCCCACACCTGAAAAGTTAATCTTCCGAAGGAAATTCGAAAGAAATCAGAATTTGGTCTCCTAAACGTTTGGTTCGGTTTTTATATGTGAGACAAATTGAGAAAATCGGAATCAACTTACAAAGCATCGAGATTTCAAAATCGATGTAATTTGCACATTTAGCGACGATAACTGCATTTAACTAATTTTTTACTTTTTTTAATATATATTTAGATCAATATTTTTGTGTTCGTACGCATTCCGATTTCATGCAAATGTTGACTGTGACTGCGCTTCAAATGGTCCATCCGCTTAGTCCAATGTTGGCATACTCTTTCCAATGATTCGGTCGGTATCTCACATACCTATAAATGCTTTAATGTTGTCTTCCAATGCGTTAATTGAAGCAGGCTTGTCTGAATAGACATGAGCTTCAACATAGCCCAACAACAAATAATCTAAAGGCGTAATACCGCACGATCTGGGTGGCCAATTGACAGGAACGTGAAATAAAATGTTCACCGAACTCGCCTCTCAGCAAGTCCATTGTTACGCGCGCTGCGTGGCATGTGGCACCGTCTTGCTGAAACCACATGTCATGCAAGTCAAGCTCTTGCACTTTGGGCAAAAAAAGTTGGATGTTATTTCACGGTAGCGCTCACCACTCATTCTTTGAAGAAGTAGGTACGTTCCAATGATACCTCCAGCCCATAAACCGCTCCAAACTGTGACCTTTTCTGGATACATTGGTAGTTCTTGCAATTCTCCTGGCTGATCTCCACTTCAAAATCGACAATTCTGCTTATTTACGTACCCATTGATCCAAAAATGAGCTTCGTGCTGAACACAATTTTTTGATAAACAAGTGGATCGTAATCTTAAAGATAATAGCTAGAAAAACACCCTTTATATATATCCAGAGTGAGTGAGTAGTAAATATTATGATCTAAGTTATTCTATTGGAATTGTTGCTCAAATTTCAAACGCGATTTTCTCAAAACTACTTTCTTTGAGATGGTCGTCATGATATTTCAAGTTCTACTTGACCGATAGCTTTGAAGTTTGATAACAGTTTTTTATTATACATCTGTCTATCGCGCTTGTCTCGGATTTTGAAAAATTTAAGTTTGAAGTATTTTTAAAAAATTTGAAAAAGTAAAAAAAGAGGGTGAAACATTTTTTTTTTTTTAAGTTGACGCCGTTTTATAAATTTTTTTCACTTTGATTTGGCGTAATCCGTTAGCGACATCCTAACTAATGTAGAATTTGTTTGTTTTAGATCACTACAAGGGTTGGAATCATGTCAACCATGGAGCACCGTTGTTTATGTAGTCCCCACTCCGCCGGCCTGTAATTCCACGATTTTTTAATTTTTTGTTTTTATAAATTTTTTTTTATACTTTTCCAATATTAATAAAAGCCATAAAAAAATGGATGGTAAAAATGTTTTTCATTTTTTTTTTATTAAAAATACCTAAAATTAAGGCTTCTAGACCAGAATACCCCTTAAATAGATCTCACCTCCCAAAAATAATCACCACTGCTTAACTGTAGAGGTGGGACAACTTTCGAAGTTATTTTTAACGAATCGTAGTATTATGTGCCAGTTACGACTACAGTTTATTGTGATAAGTGTACCATTCACTTAGGAGATCCCTATTAAAAAGTATCAATGTTTTTATAGCTCAAAACACGCATGCTTTAAATCGGATATTTCCCCTTTTCCAATTGTGCAATGCAAAACGAAAATGTTCAAGAGAATTGATTCGTCCTCAAGGGGATACCTAACTTAACTAATTCACTGAATGTAATGAGCAATTTCAAGTTAAATTAACCACAATTAGAATCTATTTTACCAACATTAAATTTCAGCGAGTCGCACGTTTGCTGCAGTGTCCGCGGAGAGATTGCGACTAATGTCGCGTAATGATTGCAAAGGTGGCCGAACGGGAAAGTGAAAAGACATCTTTGTGGGCGAGTGCGAGCCACAAAAGATATTACACAGGACATTAACACAACTGAACTAAAAAAAACCTGCGTGTAAGGAAAGAGAGCAGCGACAATTGTTGCTACTAACGAAAGCGGGCGGATAAGTGGCGATTTAATGCTCACTCCGCTGGGCGCTACGCCTGATACAAAACACGGCTACGTTGGAGTGGACGCCAGGGGAACTTTGAACTGCAGCTTTTTACGTGTTAGGCCAATTGCCGAGATGCTACAACCAAAAATCCAGAACGAAAAAACAAAGAGAGCCAACAAGCACTTAAACGCCCACACATTTTGCCCAACGCAAACAGGCGGTGAGAAGGGGTTTGAAATTTACGGTTAATGCTAATTTCATTTTCGCCAAATTGGCTCCAGTTCAAGTCATCGCAACTGCTGCTTATGCTGTTTTTGCCGCTTCTGCACTTTTTGTTCGACAAGCAACCAACCGTGTTGCAACAGTGTGGCAGGAAAGCTTGTTGCCACCGCTTCGTCTCTGTTGCACTTAGGTTTGTAGCGAACTGGCTGACTGGTGGTTTATGGCCTCCGCAACGAGTGTTGCATGCAGACAACGCCTGCTTTGCATAGCCTTTCAAGTTGATCCAAATGGACAAGGGAAGAGAGTATCTACAAAACCCTTTAATAGCATTTGCCTTCCCATTGATTGTAGTTGGGGCTCATGCCTTTGGATAGCTTTTTCAAGACTGCAGCACCTCAATATGATTCCAGCACACATGCAACGCACTTTTAGCTTCATAGGAGAAGGAGTAAACAAGGCAAGAGTTGGAAGAAATAGTTGAAAAATCCTATTATCTTCGGAAATTATGCGGCGCAATGACAAAAGATATGGATTAAGATGTTCACGTCTGCGTTGCGGTGTAGTGACTAGATGTCGGCGTTCAAGGCAAGAAGTGGCAAAACGTTGTTCTATAAAAAAATGCTAAGACGTTGTTGTGAGAGGGAGTCCGAGTACACTGCTACGATACGAAAAAAGGCAAATTTTAAGACACAACAAAAAGTAGCTTATAAACCAACAGACACATTATTAATATTTGAAAATAAAAATGCTGTCAAACATTTATTTTAATTTTTTACATATTTACATGCTTGCCATCAGCAGCCTTTCGATTCTTACAACGCCCCATGTGAATCGTCCATTGTTCGAAAAAGTGCAAGAAGCTTTTTGCTGTCAGTAACATCAGCACAGATGGATGTTCTGGCTGACCCTGAGATGTCGTAGGCCTTAGGCCAGCTTTTTTTCAAACCGCATAGCACTTCCGAAATGCGCTTTTAGGTATTGGTGCCCTTAGATCTTTCAGCGATCTGGATGTTATCTCCTCAATCATGGCAAATCTCTATCCTTTTATTGACAATCACACCAAAATTAGTATGAGAAATGGTAGATAAAAACCGTTCGGAAATCGTAACCGTATCTAGAAACACGTGGCATGAATTTCTGCCCGATGGATGTCTTCGTAAGAGTAAAGGTTGATATTAAGAAATGAGATGGACAAAGCAAGGCAAGAAGGCCATTAGACATTGCGACGCCTACTACAACTGCCATGTAAAAGATCGCAAATTTGGTGTTGAGTTTGACGTGGGGGAAAGACTTCGCCACCAAGTGCTTTCATTCACTTCGATGGCTTCCAACGGATTCTTTCATATGTGAATTGCGCTCTCGTCCCGACGGAAGAGGCGTACGATGCGACCAAAGGCTGCCAGGAAGAGATTTTTTGTCTCCCAGTCGAAAAATTCAGCCTTAATAACAAAATTCCATTAACAAATTGAGACTGATCGACTTTGCTGTAGTCCGAATTATGGCAGTGTGCAGCAACTTCCAGCACAAAAAAAATTCATCAAGCTACGTGGCTGTCTCCTGATCGAAAATTGCGAAACCAGATCGATCATGTTGCGAAAGATGAAAAAACGCAGTGATTTAGATGTGTGTACGATCTCACTGCGCAAAAAATGTTCGATATCAAGAAAATTTGCAACTCAACTCACACTTCTATTCTCATAGAGTACTGCCCCACAGGCCGACATGCACGAGCAGTGGAGCCACATTTCTCATTCTTCGCGTACCACCGCTGAAGAAGAAATCGGATTTCGGCGAGCCCGGAAAAACAATTTATACGATGAGAAATATCACGCTGCCGCAGAAAGAAAGGATGCTGCGATCGGGCGGAACGCGAGCCGTGTAAGGTTGCTACCAGGGATTGAGGAAGGAAGAGACACGTATTATCAGAGAGATCGATGAGGACAGGAATGTCTTTCCGCATCGATGTTCGAAAAGCGATAACGCAAGAACGTACAAGCCACAAGATGTGGGAGCCGACGGACTGCCGGCTGAGCTATTCAATAATGACGGCGAAGAGTTGGGAAGTTGTATGCAAATTATGGGCGGATGAATGCATGCCTGTTGATTGGAATTTAAATGTGTTGTACCCAATCCAAAAGAGCTGCAGCAATTTGAGACAAATATACAATGATTGCAGTGTCTGTTTGAGATTTTCGAAACAAATGTGAGTGCACTTATGTAACCTTTGTAATAGTACTATTCCTTCAAACTTGTTTGGCCAGCTTATTATTATATTTTGAATTGTGTGCGCCCTGATATTGTCTTACAAGTGGAGTAAACTTCCAAATAGTTTAGCTTTTTCATGACCAAATTCCTTTCAAGGTTTTCGGCCACTTCATTAGGGAGGGAAAGGGAAGAAAATTGGCATTTAGCGAAAAGTATTAACTTCTAAATGAGACACGTAAATTCGTACTATATAATAACGAATGAAATAAGTCAAAGACTTCATAATAAATTTTGAAGAATGAGACGATTAACTCTTGGATACAAACCAGTTATTCCTCTGCATAATGCGTGAAATTTGAAATCGAAGGCCAAAGAAAAGCATCAAAACTTTTCATCCACTCGTGCAACTACATCCACAATTGTGTAATGATCACATACTTATACATACAAACCATATATTCCTAAACAACTCTGCATGCTGGGCAAAGGTCGAAGAAAATGTACCAAAAATAATTCGTTGCTTTCAATAATTCAGATGTCAGCAAAACAAGTTTCGCAAGGAAATTAGCTGTGCAATGGCAAAATAACCCGGCGACAGGAAGCAGCACAAGGATATCCTTCATCAGTGGTGCTCCCACATGCACCTTTTCCAATAATGTGAGTGTATGGGTATTGCAAATGCGCCATGCATCAATGGGTAACAATGTCATTGTCATTGCTGGTGGTACACAAACTGCAAGTGGAACAACTGCACTCGTACAAGGGGAGAGAGGCTGTGACATGCCGATTTGGATTCGGTGAAGTACATGGATGTCACATTTGTTCGCATCAGAAGATTCAGTTTCATTTTAAATGCACAGTACAATGCATTCCATTGACGCTGATGGAGTCGGAGTTTTAGTTCGGAGCCACAGACGAAGCCGCAGCCGTAGCAGGAGCCACTGTCATTCTCATTGGCATTGCCATTTCCATTTACATTTCCATTGCCATTTCTATTGCCATTGCCATTGTTGCCGGCACTCTACGTGACACTGTTTGAGCAACTTTAATTGAACAAAATATTTGCCCGGATTGCTGACTGTTAGCTGCTCGTTGGATGTTTGGTTGATGGCTGCTAGTTTATGCCTTCCTTCAGTGTGCGGAGGTGCGAGCAAGTGAGATGAGGAACTGTTTAGAGGCTGGGCTAACGAATACAAATACGAATGGAAACAAAACATTGTTGTACGTTGTGTGCGAAATTGTGAAAGCTTATTGAAATAGGCAGCCAGACTGAGGGCCACACAGACAAAGGCGATGCAGACAGCTAAAAAACGAGCGGTCGGTAGAGCAGCATACAACCAGGCGCGCAACCTTCTACTTCCCCCAGTATACTAGCGCAGTGATTGCGTTTTGCTGCTATTCGATACATATGAACCTATAGAGATGTAGAAATTAAAAATTCACTCAGCCGCAGTGAAAACTTTATGAATGCCAACGTCCTACCGGAAGCTAAAATTTCAATTAATTGCTCCCCAATGTGATGCGTGGTTATGGCGATGATGGTAATGGGATGCTGCACTTTGATAGCGGCGGCTTTGGAGTTCAATGTTGCATATTGCAAAGAGGTGCAAGTGCAGTATCTATGAATGCAAAGGGTATCGTATGAACGAATGTGCAACAACATGAAATGTTCAAATATTTAGATAACTAAAACCACTTTGATCGAATACATTTAAAGAGGGCCCAGAGCTGCGAATTAAAGCTAAATAGAGTCAATGTGGAAAGTTATTTTTAACGAAATGATTTTGTACCCAGACTTTATCATTTTTAGGCACTGTAACACTGCGTTTGGTTTATCTCACAGCGCCAGCTCTGCTTATCAACAGTGGCCCACGGGACCCGTTATATCATAGCCTTAACCTTCTTATCAAGAAGGTGAAATTTTTACCCATTCAAATTTTGAGAGTAAGTTAAGATCGTTTTGCTCTTAAGGCCTCTAAGCATTCGCTTTACCAGATAGGAATTTGTAAATGCACCAGCTGTCCTGAGGGAATCAGCCAGATTCGCAGAGAACCAGCCATGGACAATAGATTAGTACGTCAGAGCTATTTCGATCTTTTGAAATTCTTCCTTAACCTTTTAAAATAATCTCAAAATACTAACCAGTTTCATCACCATCCCGCAAGAGTCCCAGGAGATATGGAATTACCTGGAAATGAGGCGGCTGAAACATTAGCTAGAAAGGCTGCTGCCTTACTATTTATAAGATACGAGCTATTCCTTGCCATGGGGCAACATACCACCAAGGAAGAGCTTAAAAGGTTACAACCAAAATAAACCTCCTTAAGAATCACATAACAGAGAATATTCACTGCATAGACTCGCTATATGGAGCAGCGACTCCTGTAGTTTTTGCAATCCATTACCGGAAACTCCAACACATCTTCTTTTTGTGCGCGATGTGAAAGCTAGAAGAAGGAGTACACATCTCAGTATGGTATGGCCAGCGGAAAAGCACATACACTCAGCCCAACCCAGCTTTGTCTTAAGTTTACTTATATGACTGGATTTGGACGAGATATTGAAAGACAAAAGTTTGAAAGCCTTGAAAGCCGAGTTGGATATTTTTCACACTCGATGCACTCACTTTTATTGTAGATGGGTTTGTATGCACACTGCTGCTGTTACTTACGTATATATCTCACTTATTGTGCAATTATTACTGTTGTTCTGGTTGCATTTGTTGTTGCTACCACATTCTTTTCGACTCGTATATTCGTTAAGCCAATTGTCTTCTGGGATGAAAGGTATTGGATAAAGATTCTGTTTTATTCACCACTAATATTGTCGAATTCAATTTAACAGAACGCATGTCGTACACAAATTTACATACATATGTACGTACATATACATAATATATCTGTCTGCATAAAAGTATCTGCCTTACGCCTTGTTGGCGTGAAACAACAAATTTTCTGAACCAGAGGCACCCACTTATTCGCCCTTAACAATCGAGTAGCTACGTATGCATGTAAGGATGTGGATTGGAGAGCATCCTTGCCAGGATGTTGCATTAATGTTCACGCTTGCATCGGGTGTTGAGTTGTATTGAATGACTGCACTCTGTTCAATGGAATGCACATGGTTTCGCACAAACTGTAATCAATATGAGGATTAGCACTAACGATGAAGAAATGTGGCGAAAAGCGAGAAATGCATATGAGTTAAAATGTTTGGTTATAGAAGCACTTTGAGTACACATAAGAAAAAAAACATATCAAAATAAATGCCCGCTTTTAAGGCTGTCAACTTTTAACAGGCAAATGAAAAGTCTTTAAATGAATAAAGCCGAGTTGCAAACTGGGAACTATCACTTCTCAACAGCCGCCAGATCCTGCTTGCCAGCCAAGAACTTGACAAGCTCTGTTTCATTGGCGTGCTCTACTCCACTACTTCCATCACTCTTGTGGCGCAAGTAATAGACATGGAGAACGGCCTGCCGTCTGCTGCCCCCGAACAAATGAATTTTTGCAACCTGAGAGCTCTCGAATTCCAACTATTTATAGTATCTGCTGGTATTAGAAATAAAGTTTTCATCTCCTCATCATTGATTGTTTGGTGTCGTGAATCCATAAACTTTGGAATATAATAGACCGAACTAAACGATATATAAGACAAGGTGATACCTTATCCTCGTCGGTCTTAAACTTGTTATTACGGTTTGCTATAAAAAAGGAAGTAAAATCGGGAAACCTTTTGAGCATTTCAGGCCTAACAATCGCATACGTCGACAACAAAGCTATTCTAGCTCGCAATAAAAAATGTCTCTCCAAAATCTTCGAGGATATCGAATAAAGAGCTAAAAATGTCGGTCCGAAGGTAAATGAAAGTGAAACGATGTGCTTAAAGCTTTCCCGATGCAAAAGAAAACGCCGACCGAAAAATATAATTATTGGAAGGTATTATTTTGAGAGAGTTCAGCAATTTGAATACCTTTTACTAATAAACGACAACAATATGCACGACACAATACAGGACCGAATTGTGGCCTCAAATAAAACATACTTGGCCAATATAATTCTCCTATTGTAAAATTAAAATCAAGCGGTAATACGCTCGCTCTTATTTATGGATGCGAATCATGGACAATTACCCACGCAGATGAGCAACGCCAAAAAATTTTCGAGCATAAAATACTCCGAAAGATCTTTTGGAGCGGGTCATATTGAACGCCCAAAAGAGCACAGCATAGACCAAGTAATTATTGACCTGAAAAAAAAAGTTCACGTAAACAACTGGAGGATAACAACCAAAGATCGTAAAAATTGTGAATAAAGTTAAAGCCCACCCCGAGCTGTAATGCTGCCTGGTGATGATGACGATAAAGGGTCTTTCAATAGACGCGCCTAGATGCTGTTTTAAAATAAAACATGTAAACATTTTTTTTCTTTTAGATCCCACAATTTTTATTTAAAATGCGGCTCTTAACAATTATATGTGAAAACTGGCATGAAAAATTTCTACAGGCTGTCATACGAGAATTACAATTTTCAATTCTGAGTTCAGCAATTCGATCCGAATATTGTGTTTCAGCTCTGAAATCGTTGTTGGCTTATTCGCATAGACCTTACTTTTCAAAAAACCCGGTCGGGAAACTGAGACCGTAAAAATTCAATGTTTTTCCGTGTTGTGTGACTTGTGGCTCCGCCCTGTTGATAGATGTAGATCGCCTATGTACATTTCGTCAAGCTCAGGCCACAATAAATATCATATGTCCTCTATAAGTTGTCTATAGCAAAGTCTATTAACAATTCTTTCATTTTCATCTTCGAAGAAAAAGGGCCAATTATGGTATTCCACCAAACGTTTGCAGTTTAAACACAATCTCCTTTGATGTTGGCCAGGATTCACAACCATGCAATAAGACCATTTTGAAGTGCTCCAGTTTGGAGTACCATACTTTTTGGGCAGGCTGCTTTTGATTCTTCAATCTGTTGGCCAGCAATGGTAATATTATTAGGTTGGGCAGGATTTATATTAATTAATTTGCAGATGCAATTAGGATGCCAATTAAGATCTTAAGATCCTTATGTAAAATCCGCCAAATAGTGGATTCGTAAATGCGTAAATGTTGAGAACGTCGATATAACGATGATGAAGGTTGTCCAGCAACAATTTGCCTTTTTCTATCCTCGACACAACCAGTTTCTTGGAATTTGTTCAGCAACCTTTGAATTGTTGATTCATGCCGACGAATATTTCCACAAAAAAAAAACGAGTTTTGCGAAATTTTGCTCTTCATCATCGGCCATTTTCATAAACAGGTTTAATAATTTTAACGAATAGTTCTATGGTGTAAAATTGTACATCTGTTTCCTTGACAAATGTCAAGGAATCATAAAAAATGGTACCGTATAGGAATTATTCCCACTAGGCGTCACTCATGGAAGATCTTTCATAAATTTGTGGTCTGAAAATTTCACTTTGAGACATGACGAATGGGCATCTCTTAAATGCATTTTTATTCTTTATTTCCTGGTCAATAATATTTTTTGGAATCAGCAACTCTAAAATTCTATTTTTATTTTCCCAAAATTTCAATGAACTGGTTTTCATTACTAGTTAATATAAGACAAACATACAAAGATATGCATGCGCGAATTTTAGCTTATTTTTCTCATCGTACAATTTTTATTTTGAAGCATTCAACTCATGCTTGCTTTCGCCAATATGCCAATACGCCAATACTTGTACGCAAATATAGTGCATCTGTATGCGTTTACGAGTATGTAAGGGAAGTTTCTGCTATCGCGAGCAATGACTTCTAAGATATCGCAATTGGTACCTTCGTATGTACGTGTATTGTTTTATTTATACGTAGATTTTTTTGCGTAGCAACATTTTCGTAAGCTCCAGTAGAGTGGCAACTTATCAGCCAAGTAAGCAAGTAATCATTTCGTCGAAATTTTATTTGTGGCCAATTATCACGTTTCATTTTTTTTAAATTCCTTCTAATCCTCGTGCCAGAACTTCAATCAAATGTGACACTGGATGAATGATATTTACAGGCATGTGGACGTTTCAACATAAATGTGGATATGTAAATGCGAGTAAGTCTTCTTTACTTCGGCTCTACTACTTAAACTGACGGAAGGCGACGACAGACTGTGGCAGTTGTAAGGCGGAGGTATAGAGTAGAAATGATATTAACATAATAAAAACTCAAAACCTCCTAAATAGTTTACTAATACTCCACCTTCTAGGCCTGTCTGGCATCACATTGCTGTGTGCTGATATCCAAAATATTAGAGTATTACATAAGTATTTATGGGACTCAGTCTCTAAGCCTCAGCCTCAGGCTCAGCCAAAGCGCCTTAGCAATTTAAAGGAACAAAGATTTTACATGCAAAATATCTCCGCAAAGTTCTTCAATGGATTGTATGAAACAGGTTGAGTAATTGCATGGGAACACGGACCGATTGCAGCCGATCAAGCCACATACATTCTCGTACATGTGCGAGTAATTATGAGCAGAATGCGTGCGCCGCATGGGCCACAATGCCCCCTCCTCGCCTATTTAACCTTCTTTCATTCCACGTATGATCCTCTTATCCACCTATCACACGGGTTAATTGTGCACACCTCCATTTTTCCCGACAACTGCGCTTTCGTGCGCAAATTTGTTCACGGAGCAGGCAATCTGCGGCTGAGGGCTGGAAATGCGAAATGAGTTCAATTGGAATCAAAACTTTGTTATAATGGATTCCTAATTTTTACCTCGTTTTTGCAATGAATTACTTAATTTTGGAATTTTTATGCGAAAGTTTATCGCTCAATAATTGTGTGCACTTGCATTGCAATTTTGCTGTTTAAAAGCGATAATCAAATTGAATGTCGAGTTTAGAGGTAATTAAAAATAATCGAGGAAAAAGTAATTAACAGAAGTTATGTGATACATTTCAAATACTCGTACAGTTTTGAGAGGGTACCCCGTAGAAAGTACCAAAGAAAAGAGACTATTATTTGAATGCGACTTCAGCGAGGACAGAAGCTTACGGCTAAAGTAAGATTGCAAAGATCTAAGCCTAGTTAATAAAACATGGACATCCAGCAGTCCCTAGCTTTTCGGGACGTAGTCGGTTGGTTCAGACTCAATAACACACAAAACAACCATTCTGAAGTAGGTAAGAAAGCAGCTCATCAACGATTGGCCAATAGACCTAAAGTTGTCTTCATGGAAAGATTCTGAAAATAGTCTCGGAAGTAGACATACCACGCTGCATAGTTCTTGTGGAGTACTTCCCAGAGCTGGATAGCTCTTTCAACGAAGGTATCTGATTAAAGCCTAGAACGTAAGACTGAGGTTGAGGAACTGGAGAGTTTTCAACGGAACCAGCACATAGCCAGTGATGGAAATACCCATTGCCGTCAACCCACTGTCAGCCAATGTAATCCGGTAGTAAGGCTACTTGCTCAACTATGGGGTTGGCATGGCGATACTCGGGCCAAACGCCAAGGCTGTACTTACTGTGAAGACTGGTATAATATTCACAGCGATGAGCACCTAGGCAGCCGCCAGAAGATACCACGAAGCCAGCAATCCCGCAAGTGCAGGGAAAGCGCAACAACGCGTTTCGCTTGTTGCCTCGCTAAGTTGGAGAGTAAACCGGCACCAAGGGCATAAGAAAAGGACGGAAATATTTAATGGCATCTCATCTGATACTAATGCCTCCAGAGGAACCTTTAAACCGCCAAAGCTGCAGCTGATGTTTTGTTCGGAAGGTTCACGAGAGAAGGCTTGGAAATAGCTTCCAGGAACGCTGGATTGTTAAAGTGCTGTGTTAGATCTAAATACAGTAAGTTAATTTATGCGAAGAGTCCTCACCCAAGAAAGACGATGGCGATGGCGGGCTCGTTTCTTAGCCTTTCACAGTTCACGGCGGTGGATATAGTGGCAGTATGGTCAAAAATGTTCAGCCCCTGAGGAGAACAAAGAGCTACCTTATCCCCTGCATATATTTTGTGCGCGAACAAGATGTCACCAAGTCCAGAAGTAAGAATAACGGAGTGGCAGACCCTGAATTATATGCTGCGACCCACCACCACAGTATGGGGAAGAGCAGACAACCTTCTTGTGTTTATCCTTCGTTTGTTAACGCCGTTAGAGGGGACCCTAAGCAGTAATAACGTGGCTTCAACTGTCACAAACTGGCGGGTCTTGCGAGGAGTCAATATTGACATTTGTAATTTCCCGATGCTGAACCACTTTTCTGAAATTGCAGGAATACCAACTGGGAGCTCTTATACTTTGCTATTAATGAATGCGGGTATAACTCGACTCTACCAATTTTGAATGAACACGAGCTTGGTGGAACAAAAACTCGGACAACTAAGATGCCAAGTTCGAAGACTGTTCAAGAGAGTAAAGGCCGAAATCCGGAAGAAATGTCCTAGCTCTTCTCTGCTTCTTGTGTTGAACAATGCATCTATGCCAAATGTGTAAACATTGGCTAACCAAAACTTGAACTAAAGTTTCTTACAACTTTTCTTAACGCGTACAAGTCCGTCATTTACGGCAACCCTCGTAAAATTGTCTGTGATAGATCTAAATTTTCGTGGAACATTTTAACCTTACGTTTTTTTTTTAAGTACAGCATTGTCTCTTTAGGTAAGAGTTAGAAAGTTAAAATGTGCTATAAAAAATGCCTCGCTTAACTCTACTGTAGAAGTATACATAAATGTTATGTGATGTAAAAAAATAAGACCCTCGGGACTAGTACTGTCTGCGGCAAAGTTAATATTGACGCAGTGCATTAGTGGGAATTACTATATGTAGTAATTTCAAAAAGAGAGAGTGTAGCACTCTTAATATTAATAATAAATGAATAAAGAATAATTTTATTGAAAAGAGCAAATTAGAAGTCGCTCAAAGGATTGAATGAGTGGATACGTTCGTGCGAAGGCGGTCCCAGTAAAGCCAGGTGATTTTATTGCAAATGGTTTGGAGTGGCTTAAGCACTTTCAAGTAGGTCAAAAGGGCGCCGCCCTTCTACGACAAAATCAAAGCCGTCTGCTTTCTTCACCGGATCTTGCGTAGTATAACTTCTATCTGTTACCTTCGACTATATCAGTATTAAAGGAACAAGAATTGAGTTTCTTTATTTCAAATTTCTTTTGTATATTTAGCAGATCCATTTTTTACTTTTTTTTTTAAAAATTCCACGAATGACCCTCTGGTCGATAACCCGATAAAAATTGTCGTTGACTGAGATATTGAATCTAATTCTAATTCAAACTGCTGGCTCTTAGTTGTCGTATAAAATAATTCTTTTCTGTCAATATTTTAGTGAAATAATTTTCTTGCCTCGCAACACAACCAAGCGGACCAGATTTTGTCATTGGCTGCGTGAATAACTGTGCCTATGGTCAATCAAAATTAATGACAGTTTTATTAGCCTTATTAAATATTAGTACACAATCAAAGTGCGTTCAAAAATAACGAGAAACTAACTGTTATGACCACAAATTTGTCACACCAATATAATGAAATTCCCGAAGCCAATATTGGCATCTTCTAGACATTAAATACTGCAAATCCGAGATTTGTATTTATAAGCATGGAACGTAAACTAAACATAAGCAACTGTGGACGTCGCATAGCCAAAGGCAAAACTATAAAATCAACATAGTTGAAATGACTCCAACTGGTTATCTACTGGCAATATCAATTTTAATAATGCGTCCACAAACTGCAGTAATTTACGCATTTTATGCAGCAGCACAACGGCGAACGAGCAGAAATGTGGAGCGAATATCATGCAATACATATGTACACATGAACACATGTATGTATGGATGTGTATTCCTAAGGAAATGGTGTAAGGACAGTCGATGTCAACGGCGGTGAGGAATTCACGTGGAAGTCACGCATACATATGAAAGCAAATAAATGCGAATAAGTGGAAATAAAAGCGAGCGTTAGTGGCTTAAAAATGCAATTGACGAGCAAAGATGTGAGCCCGACTTATTACGCTGGGAAATGCGCTAAAATGCGTTAAAAAGCGCATAAATGTCATCAACACCAGCTAAGAAGGGCGTCTGGCAGCGACATTCACTCTGTGAAGGTAGAAGTGGTAGTGGCAGGAAGTAGCAGCAGACAGATAGGATTTTCGTTGTAAACCAGGCACTGTGACAAGTTTTATGACGGCATCAGTCGCACTGTTTGCCTTCGGTGCCCCTGCTTCCGATTCTAAGAGTATTTCTCATGCACATTTTTATGACGAACGCGCTCACAATCAACCAAATTGTATAATATTAATTTCTAATTGCATAAATTTTGCAAAATGACACAATTTAACGATTATGCTCGAGGCAAGCAACCGCGTCTGTCTGTCTCCATAGCCCGCTGTAAACCTTTATTATAGTCGTAGTCTTGTAATTTTTGTGGCTTTTATGATTTTTTGATGCGTGCTTTGCTACCACAAGCCCCCGCGCCTCAGCCGTGTCGTCGCACCCTCAGCGTAACCCTCGCCAAACAAGACTGGCGAACACTAAAATTAAAGCCTCAAGGTATTTTTCGATGAGTCTCATTTATCCAGTGCTTTCACTTTATTTACTCATTTTTTATTTACGCCACACGCTGAGCGCCATATAAAAACAGCATCAAATGTCAATTTAAAATGTTTTATTATTTCGACAATTTTGCTTAGCAAAGGAAACAAAGCTCTATGTTGATGATTGGAAAAATGCTTTTGTTAATGTTACATTTTTTCTTTTATTTCTTGTTATTTTAATTTTCGCTGTGCTGCCGAGATAAACATTATCGCTGAAATGCCTGCAACAACAAAGATAAAGTTTGATTGTTATTTTTGTAGGCGTATCGTTGTTATTTTCCAATATAAACATTTACATGGCGGAGCGTTACTGTAATTGTAGAAACGCAGTTATTGAAAGGAGAGCGCAAACAGCCACCCTTTAGGTGGTGAGGTTATTTCTGCTTTGCTCCACCAGTTTTGTGGTTGTTGTAGCCGAATCCAGAGCGTGGATTGTAGCTTGGCTATCCGAAATATTAGTGCTATCGGTCTTAAAAGAGAAGTTTGCGATTAGTAGCCAACAAGCTTCCCCTATGGCCAATACTTCCGTCTGGAAAGCAGTGCTAGTATGCACATATTTTTCAAGTCGAAGTCTGCGAGAATATATACATATGTACCTGCTAAAACATTAGAATATCAGTATGAATTCTTTCAAGATATCCGTACAAACAATTGAAATAATCAGACCTTCAATTAGATGATCTCATCTCAGGGATTCAGTAGCACTGAATTTGATGAAAGTGTATGCCTTATCTTAAGTCCTTTGCTATTTACATTATAAACGATATACTTTATAATAAAAAATGGTCGCCGTAACCGCTTTTTAATGGCAAACCTCCGAGTGTATTTCTGCCATAAAAAAGCTCCTCATAAAAACTATCTGCTAGTCGGAGACAGAGTAAAACTCCGTCTTAAATTTAATACTACCAAATATTTTCACTCATATTTTACTAGAAAGCAAACTCTAATCTCTGCGTGCTATTATATCTCTGGTATTTCCCTCAAATATGTTACCGTAATTAGGTTAGGTTGGAACGATTCCCCAAGGAATGAGCACACTTGGACGCAGATAAACGGATTCGTCCATTGTGATACCATTATGAAGGAGGTGAGGTGAAAGAGAAAAACCGATGGGATGCAAGGAGCGGGCGGGGAGAGGTGGTGGTGGGATGATTTGGAAGGTGGGGAGGGTTACGAACGATGACTGTGCTGCGTTTGCGTCAATCAACCGCTTTATGCTGCTGTTGAAATTCGTCAGATTTTTAATGTCAACGCCAGCTATATCAGCAGGCGTAGGAAAGAAGTAAGAGCCAAGATTCCTGGATCTTAGTGCATAGTGTCCTGTGAGAAAACCCACCATATTCGAGAGCTTATATTTTGTCAGCCTCACAAGCTCGCCCGAGCGCCCCCGGTCCACACGTGGCTAGAAGGATTTCGCGACCTTACAGAAGCCCATCTCTCCAGGAGCAGAGCGCAGGTAGTCAGGGGGATCCCAATTCTCTCCCTTCGCAGGGAAATCACCTCACATGTCACTTGTCTGACCAGCTCATTCGCCTCACAGTTTCCCGCAATGTCGCTGTGACCAGGAACCCAGATGAGTAAATATTTACTTTTTTGACTGTTAGTACGCAAGTGAGCAGCCAATCAGCTGCCTCCTTGATTGCGGTTACCTCTGCCTGGAACACACTAAAGTGGTCCGGTAACCTAAACTTGAGTCTGATGGGGAGCTCCTGCGAAGTCTACGGGTACCACATTTAATATTGCGTTGAGCACCAGAGTAGGAGTCGTTCGAAGCGCCCCACTGATTCCAAAGAGTGCCGACCTCTGAACTCTCTCCAGTTTCTTCACCAATGTGAGTTCCACCAGACTCCATATAACAAGATAGGCTTTACAATCTAATCTTATGAATGAATGAAAGAGTTCGGCCGATTTTCCTACTCTCTTAGAAAAAGTAATTTTCAATATCCATTTTCGGAACCTATTCCGTGTTCAGTTGCTCGAAGCGGACATGATTTACAGTCTGCTTTGAGAATCTGAAAGCCAAAAGCGAAAGAAAATTTCATGTAAACTTTGTTTTTGTCTTGATTTGATTACACCATGGAAATCGAACGGCCTGACCTAAATATTGAAAAATATTTCTGCCTATACGTTTTACAGTTTGATTAATTATTTTATGTCATTACGTCTTTTAATACAATATTATCTATAAATTATTGCTAAATTTGTTTTTGTAGAGTATTAATATAAAAGTTATCAATGCAAATGCGTTTTACTGAAGTTTTTACTGATTTTTTTTTCATAATTGAATTTGTTATTAGTAGTCGCAATAGCAGATAAAACATTTTAGGATCCTTTTAGTCATTAGATTAAATATAAAAATTTCAGCGAAAACATAAATCGTCATTTTCATAGCTCTAAATTTAGTATATGTATGAAAAATAGCAGCTTAAGGGGGGAGCCTGGTTTATAAGGTCAAAAAAATCAATTTTTGTTTTTCGTTTTAAGCGATTCCTAATATACCTATTTCAGAATATTCACACAAAGTTACAGAGCCTAATTCTCAATATTTCCGTAGATACAAAGCCAAAGGTAGGCGAGCGTTAGGTAGTTACGCTGTGACCGGAGCTATAATACAAACTTTATCTTATTTTCTCGACTTTTCATTTTTATGATTTCTTTGAATTGGCGTACATGAATGAAAAAAAACTAATGAACCTTTTGAAATGAATCATAGCTTGTTCCTTTCAGTATTAAATTATCTTCTATTTGAACTAACAAAATAGATAAAAAAAAATTTCAAGATTTTTATACCAAGTTGAAGTGAATTTTTTTTTATAGAAAGGCATTTTTTTCTTTAAAACCTCCAAAAAGTTTAAATTTTGGAATTTCTCTCAGTTTTCTTAGTTCATCTAGAATAAAAAATCGTGGTATTTAGAAATCCATTTGAATTTTTTGCTTTAGATAATAATTACGAGCTGTATCTTGAACGCCAGTTGGAAACTCCAGCGTTGCAGCGCTCTACTAATTTCTATGTTAAACATTTTTTTCAACTTATTTTAACCAGTACAAAAATTGTTTATACTTTTTAAATGTTCATTAAAAGATAGAAAAAACTTTGCAGTGCTAAATTAATTTTTTCCTTAAAAACAAAAATCGCAAAGAGATGCAATTTTTAGACCTCATAAACCAGGCTCCCCCCTTAATTCACAAGAGTCTACTCCAGCCATATTTATGTCTATACCATACTACCTACATACACTCATACATTCTAATGTACGGACATCTGCAATTTGTTTTGATTGAATTAAAAAAAAGAATCAGCTGTCCTTCTCAATGATTTTTCCCTGGTATGTTTTGCAAAGTCATGCTTCCGTCGTCATGAATAATTAAAATCGACATCAATATTAAAATTCGATACTTTTAAGCCGCAAGCTCTTTATCTGCACAATAACAGTTGCCCAACCGAGTCAGAGGCAATGTGGCACTTCGTTAGTTATGGCTGCGGACTATAGGTTTATCTGCGATAGACGGCTCCGCTCATTAAAATTGCTCTTCCCAAATCCAAACAATGAATTAGCGCCGAGGGAAAGGGAAAATTTCTGAGTTAAAAAAAGATATGCGTTAATTAGTAATTTATATTGAAAACACATAATCATGTCGCTAATCACCCGGTCGACGGCATTGAGAATGTCCAACTGTCCTCTAAATTAGCTTATCTAATTTCTTGCCGAACATTCAAGAATGGAATAAAGAATTCAGAGAGCACCAAAATATTTCAATGTAAGTTATAAAAACAGTTTAGCACACAAACTGCGCTCCTTAAAATAATAAAATAACAACAAAGGCAAACAACTTGGTAAATTCATGTTCTCATGCACCTTTATCCGCTGATCAGTAATAATGCCTTTTAAGCCTAAAGTTGAAAAGACATGGGCAACTGGGAAAAAAAGAAAATAAAGTAAAAAACATTGGTGCCGCCCATAAATATGCAACAGCTTTTAGTGCACAGGAAATTGAAACAAATCTAATAAATGGACCAAAAAATGGTAGTAGCTCGCGGGTCATTTGAACCACATTGTTTTTGTTTTTTTTTAGTTATTTTTAGTTATTTTTTTTCTCTTCTTTGCTTTACTCGACTTGCGTCAACCTGCCTTTGGGCGCTTGGACAACCGACATCTTTTGCATTTTTAAGTATTTGCCACAATTGAACTTTCACTTCACGTGCACGACACGTAAATAATAACTACGCCGCGCTTTGTTGTTGGCTTTCTTCAAAGCTCCTTCAGTCGAGAATTTCAGTTCGCCCCACTCCAATCTCTACCACTTAGCCTTATTTACCCCCTCCAATACACCTTTCGACAGTCACCGCTTCTCGAAGGCGTAGATTATGAAATTAGCATATTTTTTCTACCGAAATTGGCTTTACCAATTTCCACTCTTAGCTTGAAAAAAAATATTGAAATTTTCGCTCACCCTCACTTAGCGACCGGGGCGAATGAACACAACTTCCGAATCCTCTCAGGGCTTGCTGCTTTGCTTCACTTTGGCTAAGCATATTTTTTAAAGTTCTATTCAATTAAACGTGTAATTACAATGTTTTTTAATTTACTTTTTGTTGTTGATGCAACTGCCGTCGATTTCTTTGGAGTGTTCCCTTTCCAGTTTTTAATTTGTTCTCTGTAGTCCGTTTGAGTATTTTTGCTTGGAAACTTCTACTTTTTATTTGATTTTCTTATTTATTATGATTTGAAGAACAGCTTTCTTGAGTCGCCCAAAACGGTAAACTACCTTTTTCACTGTTTGCTTAATTCGGTTCTTAATAGAAAGTCTAACGGTACTTGGGCATTTCGTTTCATGACTGGTGCTTGTATTTTTATTTGATTTCAATGTCATGGTAGGGGTAATTAGTTAAAAAAAAAGAGAAGGTGGATGTTTTGTCAAGTGGCTAAATGTAAAGATTATTAATTAATATGAAAAATTGGATTTACCACTTGTTTTTAAATAAACGGGACATTATTAAAAATTATTCCAAATTTAATCTGAGCGCGCGTAAATGTAAACTTTTGAATATAAAAAAAACTAAACGACGCATTCTACTGATACAATAATTTCATACTTGAATTTGAGAATTATTTCTCTACATCAAAAGAGCATTTGATTGAACATCTATATACATACATACTATATATAAAAGAAAGTCATGTTAGTTACACTATTTATAACTCGAGAACGGCTGAACCGATTTGGCTGAAAAATTGGTGGAGAGGTAGCTTAGAACCAGGAGACGGACATAGAATACTTTTTATCCGATTCGAACGCGTTTCCGTGAAGTCACTATAAAATGTGGTATAACAAAAACGCATCTGATATGGAATAAGAAAACGCAAATGACAGCTAAACGTAATTTTGTCTATGGTTAAGTAGAAAATTTGATAATACCTATAAATTTTGTCACAGTAATATATGTATATAATCACAGTAATTTATATTCTCTTTGAATCATCGTTATAAATGCCGCGACCAAGACGATCGAATCTTTCCCGACAAAGCCGTAATGCAAGAAGGATACGAAACATTGCGAATGTGCGTTCTACTGATGCTCTTGGTCGTATGCATACAGTTCATCCAAAGAATGAAAGAATCCATTGGGATACGACAATCGTTGAAGTCATTATCTCTGCATCTCCAAGTCAAATACGCACATTATTTGCTATCATCATTTCGGCATGCTTTCCATCGAACCCATCTATCCTATGGCATAAATACAAGGATAATATGTCAGAAGATATTTTACATTAAATTCGTGTCAGTAAGGAGATACATAATCAGGCTTTACTTTTGATCGAAGACATGTCTTACCTTATGTGCGGTAGTTTATTAGTCAGGTTAAGAATGCCAGCGCCAAATCGTGAAATGAATGACGCATTTAGAGTTAGAACGGGAACGTGAATATGATCACCAGGAATTAGATTTCGTAGTTCAAACGAATGTACCACTGTTGAATCGCCAACAAAAAGAAGTTTATGATACATTAATGAAGGCAATTGATGATGGAAATGGTGGTTTATATTTCCTTGATGCCCCTGGTGGAACTGGTAATGCATACCTCATGTCAGTAATTTTAGCCACTGTTCGTGCGAGATCCAATATTGCGCTTGCAGTTGCTTCTCCTGGAATAGCAGCCACATTATTAGAAGGATGCCGTACGGCTCATTCAGCATTAAAATTGCTGTTAAATCTTCAAAAAATTGAGGAACCAACATGTAATATTTCAAAAAACTCAGCAATGGCCAAAGTTTTATAAGCACCGAAAATCATCATCTGGGACGAATGCACAATGGCGCATAAACGTGCATTAGAAGCACTTAACCGAACATTGAAAGATATACGCAATGACTCGAGATGATTTAGAGGCGCAATGATTTTACTGTCTGGCGACTTCCGCCAAACACTGCCAGTAATTCTAAGATCAACGGCTTGCCTCAAATCATCGAATCTATCGCGCAATGTGAAGAAACTTCAGCTGACAACAAACATGAGAGTTGCTTTACTTAATGATACAGCAATTGCTGACTATCGGTAATGGTCGAGTACCTGTCCACGAATCGAGCGGATTGATTTCATTTCCTCAGAATTTCTGTAACTTTGTCTCATCGAAAGTCGAACTTATCAATAAAGTATTCCCAAACATCATTAATAACTACAAAAATAATGAGTCTTGCATTCGCCATGACCATTAACAAATCACAAGGCCATTCCTTGAAAGTTTGTGGTCTGAATCTAGAAAATCAATGTTTCTCACATAGTCAATTATATGTGGCATGTTCACGGGTCGGAAAACCATCTTCGTTGTTTGTTCTTACACCTGATAATAAAACAAAAAATGTCGTATATCACAAAGTGCTTAACTAAAGAGTGCAATCTATTAAAGCTTCATTGAAATACTTGATTAATACAAAAATTTACTTAATATAATAAAATCAAATATCTGCTTTTTTATTGCCTCTAGGGCGGAACAAAGTTCGCCGGGTCAGCTAGTTTATAATATTTATAAAAACCGGTGATGAATTGTTTTTGTTGAAGTGTTTTTGCTTTCTTTTTTTGTTTAATGTTTTCGTACAAGTAAAATATATATTTTTGCGCTTCTGTCCCATACTAGCCTTTTTTTGCTTTCAGTTAATTTCAGCTTTTTTGCTGGACGCCTTCAAAGTAAGCCATTTTCACAGAAACGGCGCCGTAAATTTCCGCCGGCTGCGTCGATCTTGCCATTTGCTTTTTATGGAGAATTTCGTTTCTTCGATGCTGTTTTAATTATCGATTCCTTCGATTACCCATTAACTGCTACCCTGAATTTTCTGAGTTTTGATGGTTTTTCGGGAATCTTACGGAATCTTCAAAACACAGATAATTTCAACTATTTCCTATAATTTTCAATAAAGCAACTACTTGCAGATTTTTGCCGTCTCATTTGTTACTTATTTCTATGAAAATACAAAATAATATATTAGATATTCTGTTTCCACAAAAATTTCCAAAACCTTAATGTACAAACCAAAAATGATAGAAACAAGATTGCGCCCATCAGAGAGAGCGTGACGTCATATTAGTCACATTAGTGCAGTTGTGCAGTGTTGCCAACCCTTTGTAGTTTTTAATACCCAAAATGCGAAAATTTTGAGTTTGTTTCTTTTTTCAATTTAAAGTTACCAAAATTGTAAGTTAATAAAAAATATAATTAAAAAAAGGCCACCATTACATTTAAAGATTTACATCTCATTGCATGAGAAGGTTTCAGTGCTATCGACAATTGCTGATTCTTATAAAATTTGATATATTGGAAGAGTAAATCTCTTTGAAAAACTAAAGAAAAGTTTATTATAATATTTTGGAATATTATATTGAATTTTCGCATTGAGTACAAACTTCTGTTGAACATTGGCAACATAGAAGGGCTAAGAGATTCATAAACTGCGTTTCAGAAAATTAAAAATCATCCATTCCTAGAGGTAAGATCATTGATATTCTTTGAATCGCATTGCAGATAAAAGTTAATGATCGTGAAGATCTCCGAGGTATAGGAGTTTCGATTACGATAAAACTATAGAATAAATTATTGTGCTTAT
Organism: Anastrepha ludens; assembly: GCF_028408465.1. Classification (NCBI taxonomy): domain Eukaryota; kingdom Metazoa; phylum Arthropoda; class Insecta; order Diptera; family Tephritidae; genus Anastrepha; species Anastrepha ludens. The sequence continues at coordinate 183,202,897 of NC_071498.1, read as the reverse complement.
TTATTTGTCGATATTTTAATATCGATTTGAGGACGCATGTCTTTCACGCTCAACCTAGTAGAGACGCACTTCAATCAGCATGGAACATCTAGATAAACTCGAGTATGCTAATGTGATTGATTTGATACCGCCATAAAGAGGACATATGCAACACAAGCTTAACGATGTTGCTACGCAGGCGAACGCGTTAGGTTGCGTATAAACGTTAGAAGACAAGGTCAATGGTCATTAATGGTTCTAAGACTGGCGCATTCACGTTGTACAGGCAACCCATTGAAGAGGTCAACAACTGTGCTTATTTAGGTAGCCAAATAACTCCTGACGATGGGATAATTAAAGCCAAAGCATACTTTGCCTCACTCAAAGGTGTGATATTCGAAACAGCTAATCACGAAAACAAAGCTAAGCATTTTTAACTCCTACGTAAATTCGGTACTCCTATTTGTATGTGAAACAGGCTATGTGGCCTTGCAACAACAAAAAAATCGCTGTCTTAGAGCCATCCACATATAGGGGCCCGAATTATGTGCATTTCACCCGAGGGAGGCAAAAAACAGTTAAAATTGCATACATCGGGAATTGTTCATTTCAAAAGCGCGCATTACACATATGTATATCTAAATTTTTTTTTACTGGAATGTTGGTACAACTGTCCTCTATAGTGTCGCAGAGTTTGAGCGTGATCTGTCAATTAGCTTGTTTTTGGCATTTAATTGTATCAGTCAACCGCAGGTGTGCTCTACGATTTTCACTATGGATAAAAATATCGAACAAAGAATTTGCCTTAAATTTTGTGTTTTGAACAGGATTTCGTGGGCCGAAAATGGGAAAATGGTGCAGAAAGACTATGGCTGCTATGATGCTTTATCAAAAACACGGGTCTACGAGTCGTATAAGGCTTTTGCAGAGGGCTGATAGGTCGTAGAGGATTTGCCCCGGTCTGGTCGCCCATCAACGTCTTCAACGGATGAAAACGTCGACAAAGTCAAGGAAATGGTGCTGGAAAACCATCATTTAAGTTTGAGGGAGGTAGCTCGTGATCTTAGCGTCTCTTACGAGTAAATTCACAACATTTCACACCATCAATATAGCATGAGACGCCAGGTTGTTCGATTCGTTCCAAGAGAGTTGAACTTCTTTCAAAAATTCATCGGAAGAAGGTGGCTGAAGACATGCTTGAGCAAGTGAATTCGGTACCAACGTTTATCCAGCGCATCGTATGATAACAGGTGCTGAGTGTGACATGCAAACCAGTCAACAGACTCCTGAATGGCGCTATCCACATGTACCGAAACCCAAAAAACCACGTCAGAGTCGGTCAAAAGTGAAAGTCATGCATTCTTTGATTATCATGGTGTTGTGCACTCGGAACTCGTTCCAAATGGTTCTACGGTAAATAAAGAATATGCGATATTCGAGAGAGAATGTGCGTAGGAAACGGCCCAATTTGTGGAAAGAAAACTCAAAGATCTTCACCATGATAACGCACCGTCTTACACGGCTCATATTGTGAACACTGTTTTACCAAAAACTTCACCACCGTATTCACCGAATTTAACCCCTGTGACTTTTTCCTTTTCCCAAAACTTAAATTGCCACTCCGCGGACGCTGCTTTGAGTCGATAGAGGCCTTTAAAGATAATTCACTGAAGGAGCTGAAAAAGATCTCTTCAATTGAATTTAAAAGGTGCTTCGATGACTGGACTAATCATTGGCATATGTGTATTGCTTCGAATGGAGCCTATTTTGAAGGCGGCAAATAAATTTTGATGATTAAACAATTATTTTTCGTTTTATTGAACAATTTCCGGTACTTTTTTGACAAAACAGAAAGATCTACTTCTTTTTTAATTAGGTGCGCAACTAAGTTATCGCTGTTTTTTTTGATGAAAATACAACTTCATTCTGAAAAAATTGTTGTAAGTAAATCATTAAAAGTGTTACATCGCTGGCTCCTACTTTTCCCCATTTTTCTGGTAGATTTCATATACCGTCGCGGTAAAACTGTTCATCTTTTGAGGCTATCCACGGATCAAGCCATTTTTTGATCTCTTCATACGAATGGTATTGCTGGTCAGCTAGACCATGTGCCATCGATCGGAACAAGTGATAATCGGACGGCGCAATATCTGGAGAATATGGTGCGTGGGGTAGGATTTTCCATTTAAGTGTTTCGAGGTAGAATTTAATGGGCTTAGCAACGTGAGGCCGAGCATTGTCATGCTGTAGAATCACTTTGTCCTGCCTCTCCGCGTATTGCGGCCGCTTCTCGCACAGTGCGCCCCAGTGATGGTTTCGCTTGGTTCTAACAGTTCACAATAAATAACACCAACTTGGTCCCACCAAATACATAGCATAACCTTCGCAGCGTCAATATTCGACCGAGGCGACGACGTAAAAGCATGACCGGGTAGTCCCCATGACTTTCTTTTCTTTGGATTGCTGTCACGATGCGATGAAGGAAACTCTTCCTTTTTTGCCGCTGGAGCAGTTGTTCACAGGCGAAAAAACGACGTTCAACATCCCTTCTCATAAAGAACCAAGTCCCCTGTTTCTGAATCATTCCCAAAGCATGCAATCGCTTAGAAATGGATTGGCGGGTAACTCCTAATACTGAAGCAAGCTCTTCTTGCCTTTGACAGAGATCCTCATTGAACAATGCCTCCAACTCAGCTTCGTCGAAGGTTTTTGGCCTTCCTTAACGCGGACGGCCGTCAGCATCTCGGCACGTTGTTTCACTTAACACTTAAAGCAGCATCTCCATAAACTTTTTGTAGCTCTCGATGCGCTTCAGCCGCCGTTTTTTTCGAATGAAAGAGGAAAATCAACATTTCCCGCAAATGACGATTATTCGGCACAAAATCAGACATTTTCACAAAACCAAAAGTATATAATACCAAAACAAAATCACTAATGTGTCGAAGCAGTTTGTTTACCATATGTATGTCTAAGTTTGGTTTATGACGTTTAGGTTATGTTCGAATCGACTAGCACACACTGCTGGCGGCATTTATTGACAAACAGCGGGAACTTAGTTGCGCACCTAATAATTTCGTCTCTAAATTACGATTCATGCTTTAATATAGTCATTCAATCGTTTTAATAATCCTACTGCAAAGTAAATGCAGGCAAAACAGAAAGTTACAATAGCGTAAACAAAAAACAAAAGGTACTTTATTCCAAATAGTTTGAACAAGAAAGGCAATATGCAAAGAATAAAAAGGCAAAAAACAAAAGAGCAGCGGGTAGTATTGGGAGGGTGGGACGTTGGGCTGTCAAACCAAGTATAAATGGCACTTTGTAGTGGTTGCATGAGTGGTTTTATGATTTTCTGTCGAGCCAGAGCGGCAGGAGCATCCCAGCCAAAAAATAAAAATAAAAAAAGATTTTATTGCAATGGCAGAGTAGTGGGTGCTAATGGCATGCCGAATGTAGTGAATGGTGATAGTGGGGAAGGAGAAAAAATGTGTCCACTCGAAAGCGACAGGACGTCATCGGTGAACATTGCGACAAGTTAATGGATTTTTAGTTGTAACTTCGAGCAAATTTTACGAGCGCGAATGCGAAATTAAATGTCTTATTTCGTTTATTTCTTTGTTATTTGTAAGTGAGTTGCTTAAATGCCTTCCGGTTTTTCCAGGGGGTGGAGGGGTAGTCTTGAGTGGTGCGTATATTAATGCATGCATGGCCATTTCGGTTATCTATTTTATTGCAGTGATTAGTAGTTGGACTTGTCGCCACTTCTAATGCTTATATAACACCTACTTACACACATACATGTACCAGTGCATATGTATGTGTGTTAGCAGTTATTAAGCTCTTAATCTATTGAGCAAATTGTAGGAGTTTGGTGCTGACGAAAATCAAGTGGCATCAAATAACGATTAAGATAAGCAAAAATGTATTTTCACATTGACACAATAAAAATCTTCGCTTTGATATGAAGAGAGAAGTATTGCATTGAGATTTATTTTATTGGCGCAGCTCTATTAAGCGTAGATGCTTGAATTGGCAAATTGCAACTTAAAATTTTGTGAGTCTCCCCGTTGCTGCGGAATCTGACTCTCGCCCCGCAAGGGCAGAATGCCTGCAGGCCAATGCGTCAGGTTGTGGCGACAACAAATAGACGCTTCGCAACAGAGTTCAAGTTTAACAGGTTAACAGGCATTTCCATGTGAAACTACGAGTGTGTGTGTGTATGCGTTTGCGGGATCACAAGCTTGCCGGCGTGCCGACATGCACGACCTGTGAACTGTGAACCTGCGACCTCATAAATCGCTAACAAGAAGCATTCAACACAAACATGCACACAAACCCGCTAAGACAGGTCGGCGATAAGCTTCTGTGACACAAATCACTTTGTTGCTATTATTGTGTGAGCGCCATTGCATAGTCATATAGCCATAGTGCTGTGCCTGCATTCACAAAATCACGACGCCAAAAAAGACGCAGTAAAATACGAGTAAGTCGCAAAAATACAAGAAAAACTGTCACATAATGAGTGAAGCAGAATAAACTGAAAGTCGTAAATCTATTTTTTAACGCACAGCTACATATGTACCTATGTGTTTGTGTATGTGTGTGTGTGTTTGTGTACATCCAAAAAAAAAGTATGCAACAGAAGACCTGGCAGCACACTATCGAGTATCGAGGCGCTGATTCCAGCAGTTCGGGCTCGTAAATCATTCGCTGACTTGCACAATTTAAATATTTACTATTTCGTCACGGTAACAGGGGCAAACGATCAACACATGCACGTGGCGCGGCGGGCTATTTAAATTCACACACACTCACACTGACACAAACCTACTCATATAGCAGCATATATGCATGTGTTTACGTTCATATGAACATTTCTGTAGACTTTTGACAAAACCACGTAGGTCGACTTAACATTTTGTTCCTAATAAGCACGAAATTGCTTGGTTCGCATGTGCATTATTTGGCATTTAAATTATCTCAAATACTTTTTTAGAATCCGCCTAAAGAAAAGTTGTGTCAAAATATTAAATATCTCAACGAAAGTCGGTATTTATTGACCTGGAAGCTAAATTTGTTAAAGTCAAATTAGCTGTTTTTTCAAAAGTCTGTTAGATTTATGTATATAACTTATATGAGTATTTATGTACGTAATTCCCATATGTACGTACGCAGGTATACATGCGCCTCTTTCCTAAGTATATACTATGTACAGTGGGCCATAGCCTACTTGATGCAGGCATTTCTGCGCCGCATTACGGAAAACTCTCTCTTGTTGGCTAAGTTTCTTAGTTTTAAAAATGGTAAAACGGTCCTGAAAATTGCTGAATTAGCGAACCTTATTTCACGCAAGTAATCAATGGCGCGATTTTGGTGTTGGACACTATGGCCGAGTGGCCATACTTTAATAAAGTATTTATTACTATCGTAGAATTCCAGCTAGAAGTGAGTGGCTGGACAATATGCCTGGTCGGAAAGAACTGCTTACGGTTCTTTACTGATAGCTCAAGTATTGACGATAAACTGGGGTTTGGTGTCTACTATAAGCAGACGAAAGCAAGCGTTTCGGCTCGTCTTTCTAATCACTGTAGCGTATTTCAGGCTGAAATTGTAGTCCTTAGTGGAGTAGCTGAATGGTTTGTCACACATTTAGAGAAGTCTACATTCTGATAGCCAAGCGGCGATTAAATATCTTAACGAGATGGCGGAATATGGGTGCCAGGGCATAATGACATATCAAGCGATTGTAAGGCAGACAAATTAGCGCGAGAGGGCTCGCCTCCTCTTGGTACAAAGATCGTAAGTACACCCTTCTCAACCTACAAACTGCGCAGTTCACGTAGCATTGCCACTTCAGTCAACACAGGATGGATTTATAGTCTGACATGTAATGCTACAAAAAGAATTGGACGTCAGGCGCTCAGCGCCTCTATTTTAGTTGCTTTGATCGCAGGCCAGAGTCTCCTACGCCGACATGTTCAAAGATTGAACGTTCCTCGTTCCGACTATAGCCGAAGCTGTAAGAATGAGGAGGAGAAAGGGTCTGTCAGACACATTCTCTATTACTGATAAATGATAGTTATTACAATTGTCAGCCAGATCAATGGGTTTGCACTTAAAACGAAATGGTTTAACGAGTGGTAGCAGATAAACTGATTCTGTGGATCGACAGCGGTCTAAGTGAGTTGGTTTAGAGACCAACTGTCACTTTTACCTACCTACCGAACCTTAGCATCTACTGTGTACACATCTACTGTGTACACATCGTTGAGCGATATATATATATTAATCGAGTAGAAAATAAGGCAGAAGTGCCCCAAGCTAAATTTTTAGAGGCTCCGATGTAGGTGTTCAGCTGGAATAAGAAAAAACATGCAGTGCCTGAACTATCCATCTCGTACTTCGTGAACACGACTTTAATGGTCGTGTTGTTCGTAATGAGATCCTTTTGGAAAAAGCCCTGCGGATTAAAGATCGCTAAGGAGTATATTTGCAAGGCCTCGGGGTTTTAGAACACGGTTGTATTTTCTAACGAGTCTGAATTGAACATTTATGGCTCCGACGGCATGTCTTACGTTTGGCGAAAGAAGAATGGAGAACTTAGTTAAGAGAACCTTAGAGCTGCTATAAATTACGATGGGAGTAGTGCACTATGTAGTTTGGGGCTCTATGTCCGTAACCGATGTGGGAAACTTTGTGTTTATTGAAAGGACAATGAGCCGAACTATGTATCTCGATGGCTCAAAACTGGATAATAAAGTAGGTGGAGGGGTCTACTCCGACAAACTCGTTTCGCTTACCTGATCATTGCAGTGTATTTCAGGCGGAAGTCACTGCCATAAAAGAGGGGCTTAAAGAAATAAAAACGAGAGTATTATCCACAAATGAAATCTTCATTTACTCGGACAGTCAATCAGCAATGGAATCAAAAACGCACTCGTCAAAAACAGTTCTAGAATGTTTTAAACTACTAGATGACGTATCTAAGTGCTACAAGGTGCACCTTGTCTGGGTACCAGGCCACAGGGACATCCCAGGAAATTGTAAGGCGGATGAACTTGCAAGAGCCGGTACAACGCTCGATCTCGAACCGGATAAGGCGCTGATACCCATGCCTATAGCCACTTGTAAATTACTTATAGACAGGGAAACCATCAAAAAGGTAAATACAATCTGGCAAAACCTCACAACATGCGAACTAAGCAGACAGACATGGCCGAACTGGAACAGCGGTCGATCGAAGATCTTGCTAAGATTCAACAGGGAATCTATAAGAAAAATGATAGGTGTATTAACAGGTCATTGTTTAATAGGCAGCCACGCTAGAAGGTTAGGACTACCTTACTTCGATTTCTGTAGAAGCTGTCTAAATACAGAAGAAGAGGAAACAGTCAGACACCTTTTATGTGAGTGTGAAAACCTAGCTAGGAGAAGGCTGCGCACCCTCGATACAGCATTTCTAACCGATGTAGCGGATATAGCGCATCTAAAACTAACGAAGCTCTGCTCGTTTATTAAAGCAACCGGATGGTTTGAAAGGGAACACGTAGAGTAAGGATAAGCTCCAGTGGTATCACAATGGACCTGCCGAAGGTCTAAGTGTGTCTCACGACAACCACCCTACCTACCTACCTACCTACCATGTATCTCGATATTTTTTTCTTATTCCTTGATAAGAATTAAAGAAATGCTATAAACAAACATCTCTCTGCACGTATTATCGATCTTAGTCGGAGCATAAGGTGGAAACAAAGGCTATCCAACGATTTCTGTCAACCGCTATGGGTATGTCTAATTTCTCTCCAGGTGGCGGTGGCTTATTATGAATTTGCGCATCCAAGTTTGATATCTTCATGCTCTTCTCTTGATCAAACACTTCGGAAACTTGGTATGAGCCGACAAATAATTATTCAAAACATAAAGCAGCAATCAGACAACCGTGGCTCATATGGAATTGTCCCCATTTGATAACACTTACGGCACAATCTCCTTATAAAAGGTGGTTAAGTTTTAAGGGCCGGTGTTGATTTTGAATAAAATAAAATTTTTTAGGAAATTATTGTCAGTTTTCTTTATAATGATAATACTAGTATGGTCAATTACGTATAGAACAAAATATTGGCCAATTAGCCGCCGCGGCCTCGGCGGCACACCTCCATTCGATGGTCGAAATTTTCGATGACGCTGAGGCATAATTGAAGTTCTATGCCATTAATGTGCCGAATTATCTCATCCTTTAGCTCTTGAATTGTTGCTGGCTTATCGATGTACACCTTTTCTTTCAAATAACCCCAAAGAAAGAAGTCCAACGGTGTCGTTGACGTTTAGGTGTGGTTCACATTCAACATCGGCCTTTGAAATTTAACCACCCTTTATGAAAGCGATTAAGAAATTATGGGATCTATTAGACAAAAAACATTTGAAGCAAGAAAACTTCGACCAAAGCGGAGTTGAAGCGGGAGCTACTAGAGCAAACGCTAAAAATCACTCAAGAAATCACACAAAATCTGGTCAATTCAATACTACCATTTAATATATTACATCAGGTTCTCTTTAACCTAGATGTTTCTTGCCTCAGGTTGGGAATCGGTTGAAAGCCTAATTCTTTCAATAAATTTTCTGCCTTGCGGACAAATTTCAGAATAATTGCAACAGGACCATTTTTGATTTCATTCGGGTTCATTTGATCTCGATATCTTTGCCAAGGGAATACAGTTACAAAAGATTTCATCTTCTCCACATGGAGTCTATACTCTGTCTCATCCGTAATGTGAATTTTTGAGAGATCGTAGTGACGTGTCAGAAAACCTACTATTTTTTTGATGCCTACTCGTACCTATTGTAGGTAAAAGGTATTACAAGCCCTTTGGCTTGACGGAGTTCTTGTGTGACTACCCAATGGGTAATTCTTTGAGTATTCTATTATCTTCTACGCAGTTGATAGATCTGGACCGTGAAAATCTAGTGCCGTTCCCGCCCTAGCGAATTTATCAGCAATTTTATTACCTTTTGTTCCAGAGAGATCCGGAATCCAGCAAAGTACAATTTTTCTTTTGTACTGAGTTGGTTTAGGCTGTTAAAGTATTCGTACACTAGTTTCGACTCCACAGAATGTGAAGCTAGTGCTTTTAATGCAGCTTGACTGGCCGAGTATATAGCTATGTGTACACGCTTGATGCCCCTCATATGATTTATTCCCGCACAGATTGAAATTGCTTGAATTTCAACCTGAAAGACGCTAGGCCTTTGGTTGCGAGATTTTCGTGTTTGGACCGTAGGTTCCCGCACCGACTCCAATATTTGTTTTCGAACAGTTTGTAAACCGTTCGAGACTTCTGGGATCGACCCAAGGTCCTCATAGTTCGCATTGAATGCGGTTTGAGATTATAATTTCAACCGCAACATTGCCGTTTTATATTCTTTAAGAATATCGGATGAGCTGGGATCTGAAATATAATAGGGATCTTAGTTTTCTATTATTTTTGTTAAAAAACTAAAAATTTTAGTTTAGTGGTTTGAACTTCACATCGGGTACCGTATCAAATAGAATGTGGCCCACTGTATAAGTAGTTATATGAGCCTCCCTGGAGAGTCTTAAAGAACTGTGCGCTATCACTTTTGTAAACTTGCCACAATGATTTCAGTTACGTATTTTAACGTAACTGGTACAGTCAATTCTGTACAGCTGTAGCAACCCTTCGTCAATGAAAAACACATTCGATATTCCCTTGATGCAGTAACTGAGTTGGTCTGATTAAAGCACTAATTATATTTTTTTTAAAGACTGAAAGGGAAACTATCGACCTCATGACCCTCTAAAAGATAAACCAGTAGTCCATCTCCTTGGTTTTTAAGCCATCAGTCTTACGTATCTGTTTTTAATGCAAGTGCCTAGTACGGATTGGTTCAAAACTAAATCGGAATGAAAGCTTTCGGCCACCTTCCGTATAAGTTAACACTTACGACTATTCCTTGAGGATTAAGAATGCACTCTCAACGTTCCAACACGCGCTAGTTGAACCTCAATCTGTGGATAATACAATTTGTCGTAGGGATACACATATTAAATTTAAATTTATGTGCCTGCAAATGAGTAGGAGGTTCAAGACATCCCGATGGCATCTTTGGTAAAATTTAATTTGATTACCAAACATCTTTCACGTGCATACTAAGTACCTCTTTCCTTTTACACGAATTTATATGTTGCAGCATCAGCGCACACCTAACCTCACTTGTGTGGCAATAATTGCAAGGCTGTGTTTGTGACAAATCACACACTCATTTATCACATACTCGCCCTCATTCGAATTTTAAAACAAGACTCCTGCCAAAGCGTTACATTTGATGTGTGCAATGGAATAATAAGGAGACTACATTGTAAAAAGCATTAAACTTCTCGTTACCTTTTTACAATCTAATATTGGTTATTGGAAATTTAAAAAAAAAACGTGTCAGCTATTACAGAAAAATCTACGTTTGTTATAGCCAAAGCGGGTGGCTTGTTAGCGTCCTCGTTGGAAGTCTTAATTTAGTATACCCGCAAAACTAATACAGCAGTGCCATCAGAACTGGGAAGGACCTCTCCGAGCAGTTTGATGCCAAACGAGGTTTCAAACAGGGTGGCCCGCTATCGTGTGACTTATTTAACCTGATGCTGGAAAACATTGTGCGAGCCGCAGAACTAAGCCGCTCAGGCACAGGCCGATGATATCGGCACCCAAGTCACTTTGACAGTTATGATTTCCAGGTAGTAAGGGACTTCGTTCATTTAGGAACCAACATTAACACCGATAACAATGTCAGCCTCGAAATCCAACATATAATCTCTCTCTTCCCAACAAATGCTACTTTGGAATGAGTAGGCAATTGAATAGTAAAGTCCCTTCTCGACAAACAAAACTAACACTCTACAAGGCTCTCATCATGCCCGTCCTAACGTATGGCGCAGAAGCTTGGACGATGACAACATCCGATGAAGCGACGCTTGGAGTGTTCGAGAGAAAGATTCTGCGTAAGATTTTTGGACCTTTGCACGTTGGCAACGGCGAATATCGCAGACGATGGAACGATGAGCTGTATGAGCTTTACGACGACATAGACATAGCGCAGCGAATAAAGATCCAGCGGCTACGTTGGCTGGGTCATGTCGTCCGAATGGATACAAACGCTTTGGCTCTGAAAGTACTCGATGCGGTACCAGCTGGCGGTATCAAAGGAAGAGGAAAGCTTTCTTTGCGTTGGACAGAAAAGGTGGAGAAAGACTTGGCTTCACTGGGTGTCCAACTGGTGCCGGTTACCACGAGAAAAAAATGACTGGGGCGGTTCGTTAAACTCGGCCAAAATCGCGTAAGCGGTTATCGCGCCAATCAAGAATAAAAAGGTTTGTTGAGAACGTCGGGATATAGATTTTGAATGTTGTTAAGCAACACTTTGCAGCAAAACTCTCAGCAGAAAGTCCTCTTTTTGATTGGCCAGTCCTTTTTCTATACTCGAAAATGTGAAATTTGTTCACCATCCTTTGAATTGTCGACTTATTTAGATGATTATTTCCATCAAACAAATCACGAACTTTTCGAACGAAGCATAATAAGTTTCAACAATTAACGCATTGTTCTATGTAAAATTGTACATTTGACATAAGATGACATAAAAAGGTTATCTACATCTAGGAATTATTCACTACGGGAGTCACAGAAGTCACTTTTGGAAGACCCTCTATAAAATATTGCATTTTATATTTTGCAACCTCTTTCGCCACCAAACTTCCATGCAAAGCCTGATTCTAATGCAATCTTGGAATTTGCTTAGGAAATTTTCTTCAGTGCATGAGATGTTCATAAAGGTAACAGAGAAATGTCGGCACATACACACAGCTGCATACGTACACCTATCATCGATAACAAGGTTAATAATTCAAATGGCAAACACACAAGTTAACACAATTAAAACCTACGTAAACTTAATTAAAGAAAGTTCGTAATTTGTCAACATCGAGCGCGTACAACGGTATAGCATTTCTGGTGGCGCGCAGTAGACGAGCATCAACGCCAAACTGCCAGACAATGGCAGCACATCAAAGCTGTCGCTAGGCTATAAGAATCCTTTTCGGGATAACAAACTATAATTTGAAGACTTGTGATTGAGTAGCAACAATTTGAAGAAACTCAATATTCATGCAGTGCCCCAGGGGATACCAAGGATATGCGACTCAAAGCACACACGCAAGAGCAAACATGTGCTGTATATGTGTGCGTGCGGCATGCATATGTGCCTTAACTGGTTAACAAGCCGCACTATTTATTCCTTTGTGTATATATGCTCTTATTCCCTGGCCAAACGCCTTAAATCAACATGGCAACACCAAAGAAAACATCACAAGAAACTATTTTAATGTGTTGCAATTAAATTAACATACGAGATAGTGTTTAACCGTATATCCACACATATGCACATACGCACATACACACTTGCATAGGCGGAACTATTTTAATCCTTTGAGCGTGCGCGTCTCCCCTAAAATCTTAGCGTATTCATAGGCTTTTACCCAAAAACGTGTCAGGCTTGTAAAGTAAACTGGTACTTCAATGTACTTTCGGCGCTAATCACATTTTCCTATGCTGTCTGATGAAATGTTGATGGATTGATGCGTAAATGTCTCACGGCGACAACCGCCAAAACCAGCACCTCGAAGGCGTTTCATACCACAAATCGCATGTGTGAGTGCATGTGTGTCCTTGTGTGCGCACTTGTGGATGGTTGGGCGCTCCCATGCAATTATCGCCAAATCGCTGGGTTTGACAAACTCACGCATCACTTAAATTGATAAAACACACAAATAAATAGTTTGAAAGAAGAAGAGGAGGAGCGTATTTGATGTTTACTAGTGTGTGTTTTTGACAGAGCAGTTAATTATTAGTTTCCATAGTGAATAAATATCAACTGCACATATTTTTCTTGTCCATTTCTTTCACAAATATAGCGACATGCACATTTCGGAAGCGGAACTGGGGCGCTTTCCTTGCTTTTAGCGTTCATTTATGGCGCTTATAAAAAGCCAATCATGTACCTATGTATGTAAATGGAGCCAAAATTTATTTGTTTTTCCAAAAACATGTAATTTTCTTTAATAAATGCGCGGGTCAACAGATTGAAAACACAAACAGTCAACAGATTTAATCTGAAGCCCCTTCTTCCATTTTCTCCATATTTCGTTTCTTACCCTCTGTTTAGCATCAGATGGACGAATTTTTGTTCTTTGTCCAAGTGGGCCCCTAGCGTGGGCAGCCATTCAGCCTAACCCAACTAGAGCCCCAGAGAAAATCAGAGTAGAGAAATCCACCAATATTGAACCGGTCCGCTTTTAGTGAAGTTATAATTATGAATAATTCAGCTGACGAGTTATTGAAAGCTGGGATCGAATCATCACATCCGTGCAACGATCAGCCATACGAAAGAAAAATGCGTGCCACGCCAATTGATAAGTTGAATCGCAGCCAAACAAACCAGTGCCGTAACTTATTTTCAATTCACAATGGTTTTCAAGTTCCATAAAGCTTAGGATCGTATTTTTAGGTTACAATGACGTGGAACTGTCAAAACTGTTGCAAAATTTAATAAACACAATTAAAATATAACCATGGATCCGACTTTGTTTTTATATGTGAGTTCTAGTGAAAGTGAAGTGATCCATCAGTTTAGTCCATCGCTTGTAGGTTGCAGTAACCCATTTGTTAACCGTGGCTTTGATGGCCGCAGAAGGGAGTGGCAAAACAGGCTCTGGTCCAAGGAAGTTGTCCTCAGAGCCCATCTTAGCTAAGGAGTCAGAGGTCTCGTTACCCACGATACCAACGTGTCCCGGGATCCATGTTAGCATCTGGCTATTATGCCTACCGACATAGGTCAGCCTCGATTTACAGGACTCGACTTCCCCTGATGTGGATGAGCGCAGCTTGGCTGTCGCTGCAGGCACATATACATCTGCCTCTCTATGGGTAAATGGTTAGTTATTCTATTGTAGCTCATTTACAAACTTTCCCAATAAGAGACCAAAACAGATATTCCTTATTGAATTTATAATTTATTATAATTATTAGTCTTATCATGCAAATTGTCAACAATTTTCAGAAGAAAAGAGATGATTTAAGAAAATCACAACAAAATAAAATAATCCTGACCATGTGGGCTTTTAAACACATATGCATCGAAAATATAATCCACAAAATTGAAAAAAAAATAATTACAATCATGTTTATTACAGTACAAATGCCAAGACAATCACGTAATCATATTGGTCGTTCGACAAATAATAATAGGCGCATGAGAAATGTCCGGAATAACGCGACATCAGAAGAACGTCAAGAACAAAATGAAGTAGTCAAACGATTGATGAATAATGTTATCCAAGCAACTATTTTAATTGGCGAATTCAAGAATGAAGACGTTCTAATACCAAGAATTCCAATGATTCCACCTGAATTGCCATTTGAATTCAAGCGTTTGCAACTGCCCATTCGTTTAGCATTTGCAATAACTATCAATAAATCACAAGGGCAAACTTTAGAAATATGCGGGATGAATTTAGAAGAACCAGTATTCACCCATGGTCATCTATACGTTGGCTGTTCACGTGTTGGGAAGCCAACAACATTATATAAGTTAACACACAATATATTTTGCCTAACGTACAATCGTACAATCACCTTTTCCCAATTAATTCACTCAGAAGTAGCGCAAACCCTCAAGCGGAAGCGTTTACTGTTTCACAATATCGTTGTCAATTCTTTTTGCAATAAAATTCTTACTAATTCAAACTTGGGAAAATAAATAATGCTTACGTAGCGTCTGGCTTGAGCAACGCCTTCCTGTAGAATTAAGTTATTCGTAGGTGTAGAGTTAAGTAATTTTTGTAAAATTTTTGAGTTTAATTCGGACAGTTAATAAAGGCGCACGCACCGCTCCTAGTAAATTACCGTGTTTTTATTTTTTAAGGTTTTCCGCGCAAGGAAACCTAACTTATATTTACTCAAAAACAAATAGAAAAACAAAAAATATTGTTTATGTAAAAACGCTTGAATAAAGAATAAAGAAATAAATAATATGAAAAGCATATCTTTTCTGTTCTAAACCATTTCTAGAAAGTTCATCGCGCGCTTCTTCCATTTTATGACCAGTCTAATCGACCCGCTGAAGCGGCTATTCGAGCTATTGTGACTAAATCTAGAACCAAATTTACATTATTGGACATCAAACCACCTATACGCTTACGTAGAGTGCGAACTGAAGAAAATATCAAAGCTGTATCGGCCAGTGTTAATGATGACCATCAATTATCGATTCGTCGCCGTTCGCCGTTCGCAGTAATTGGGCCGCTGTTACTCAACAACGTGGAAAATTTTCCGAAAGGATTTTGGTGTGAAGCCTTTCAAAATACAGCTGGTGCAGGAATTGAAGCCGAACGACCTACCACAACACAGAATTTTTGGTGAATGAGCTCTTGGAAAGTTGGCCAAAGATCCACTTTTTTTCGAAAAATTGTGTTCAGCAACGCAGCTCATTTCTAGATCAATGGGACCTTATTTACGTCGAATTTGGAGTGAAGATCAGCCAGAAGAATTGTAAGAGCAACCAATGTATCCAGAAAAGGTTACAGTTTGGTGCGGTTCATGGGCTGGAGGTATCATTGGTCCGTACTTCTTCAAAGATGCTGCGAATCGTAACGTAACTGTGAATGGTGAGCGCTACCGTGAAATGATATCCAACTTTTTTTTGCCCAAAATGCAAAAGCTTCACTTGCATGACATGTGGTTTCAGCAAGACGGTGCCACATGCCACACAGCACGCGTAACAATGGACTTGTTGAGAGGCGCGTTCGGTGAACATTTTATTTCCAGTTCGGGACCTGTCAATTGGCCACCTAGATCGTGCGATACAACGCCTTTAGATTATTTTTTGTGGGGCTATGTTAAAGTTCATGTCTATTCAGACAAGCCTGCTTCAATTAACAATTAATTAAGCATGCCAAAATTGGACTAAGCGGATGGACCATTTGAAGCGCAGTCGCGGTCAACATTTGCATGAAATAATCTTCCAACATTAAATTATATGGGATGCATATTTAAATCAAAATTTCATACATTTTTCAGAATTTTACGTGTGTTTTTTTGGAAAAACTTTGCTATAGCTCTTAAAAAATCACCCTTTGTATATATATACTATACATACACCCTTTTGGGGTATTTGGTCAAGCTTCTCCTCCAATTGGCGATGTGCGTCTTGGTTGTTCCACAAATGGAGGGACCTACACTTTTAAGCCGTGTTCGAACGGTAGTTGGTTTTTTATGAGGATATTTTTCATGGCAGAAATACGCTCGGAGGTTTGCCATTGTCTGCCGAGGGGCGACCGCTATTAGAAAAAACTTTAAAATATACTGATATATGTATCATAAACACTAACAACTCGTAATAAAGCACCAATTCCTATGCCTACAACTTTACTTCAGATTTCTTCCATTACACCCCCTTGTTAAAATGTAAATATAAATTCCAACATCAAATGTGAAAAAATCCATTCACAAAATAACATCCTTACTCGCCTAGAACCAATCTAGGCTGCGCCTTTGATTTATAGCCAAAGAATATTTGTTGGTTTGGTTAGTTTTCAATGTTTTATTGCACACACACACATACACTCAAAAGCTAAGCTATGGGGCACACTCGAACAACGAAATTGTCTTGCTTTGTGAAGAATTGGGAGGAGGTGGGCGTTTGTATTGTGTTTACTTGGCCATATTTGCATTGGATTGCACTCACGTGCTCAAACCATTGGCAAAGAGAGAGCGAACGAGGGGAAGTGCAAACAAAGCAGAGCAAAGGCAGATGTAACTATCCTACCCCTTCTCTTCCTGTCCGATTTGAATTCAACTGTTGTTTACAAGTATACCATTTGCTTTGTTGTCCTGCCTGAAGGTAGGAGATGTGACAAAATAATTGCTGAATGGCTTACGAAGAAAAGCGCAATATGGATGAAAGCCTGGAAGTCAGTCATTTGGCTTCTAGCTACTTTTAAAAAGTTTTTAGTTTTATTGCCACTTGCACATATCCCGCAACTCCGGTGAAGAAATGATTATTTATTGGCAACATTATGAAGCGCCAACCACGAACTTCATCTTCTGTGCTGACTTCAGTGCTTAAGGTCTCATGCGGTGTCCTGCGTGAGGATATCATCTTTAACTTTACTAACTGTTCGGAAGACAGTCACTCTCCTTTTCAGTCCTGATGAAATCATTTCATTCACTTAACTAAATGAGCTGCTATAATTATAAGAATGTTATACGCCACTTGGAGATTTATGATTGTTTCAGTTGTACTTAGTTTTAATGGCAGTTCTTACAGTTGATTTGGTTTTCATAGTTTGCTAGTTCGCTAAGCTTGCTGTTTGTTTCTTCTATCTTAGTTAATTTGTTTGTACATTTGTTGCATATAGGTGTGTGCATGTATAGTCTTGATTAAGTATTGGTAAATCCCTTTCAATGTATTCCGCAACCACAGTCTTTCTTCTGGTTGTCCACTTTGGGTCAATACGATTTTAGTGTCCTTTTTATTTTTATTTGCTGGTTTTGATTAATTGTTGCACATGTGTTGTTGGTCATTCTATGGATTAATTTATCGGTTAAACTCGTGCTTCTTTCGACACACACGCATACACATGCAGATGTGTCTATGTATCTATATGAAACCGTAGCTGATGCTCGTGAAAATCCATTTTTACCCGCATATTATCGAATGGCAAAGTGGAACATTTTGTATGGAGTTTCTGCCAACCCAACCAAATAATTGAAATTTTAGTGTCACTAATGGAATCCACACAACGTGACTAGCATTTGCTTGCCTTTATAGCTGCGAGCTGTTAGTTATTCATCATCTATTACGACTAAAATACTTCAAAAATGTTTATTAATTTGGTTATAAAGAGAATCCTTTTGGATTGAGAACAAAAGCACCAACGCCGTACATCTCTATGTAAGTATTTCGGATTTTACCCCTTTCGAGCTCAGCTGTGAAAAGCGGCAATTAAATACCGAAAAAGAAGAGCCACAGATACAGTTGACCATTTTAATTGCATTCGAAGGGCACGACAACACAAGTGCCCATTTCCATGCATGTGTATTCATGTGAGTGCACACATCAAAGTGTGAAATTTGCTTGAAGGAGAGAAATATTCAAAAGCAATTTGTTGGACGCGTGAATTTTTAATTAGCAATCGCCAAAAGCGTTACCCAAATAAAAGCTGTGGTCAAACAATTTCCTTTCTCGATTGAAAAACCAAAAAGTAGTTGGAGAAAGTTCTTTTCAACTTTTTTCGCAATCGATTTCTAGAAGATACTTGCATGGTCTGACTGCTACTATTAGAAAGCAAATAAATTTTATCCAAAAATTCGCTTTTTTCGATGAGGCGGATTGATGTGCAACATTAACAAATTTATGTCTCAAACATCGAAATATTGAGAGTGAAACTATTTTCTATATATATATGTATATTAATTGGCGCGTAACCCCTCTTTGGGGTGTTTGGCCAAGCTCCTCCTCCTATTTGTGGTGTGCGTCTTGATGTTGTTCCACAAATGGAGGGACCTACAGTTTCAGCAGACTCCGAACAGCAGATATTTTTATGAGGAGCTTTTTCATGGCAGAAATACGCTCGGAGGTTTGCCATTGCCTGCCGAGGGGCGACCGCTTTAGAAAAATATTTTCCTTAATTTTGGTGTTTTCACCGAGATACGAACCGACGAACCGAATTATTTTACTGCATCCAATTATGTAATCGATGTGAAATCTTAACAATATTGGTAAATATAAGTCAACTCATGAACCAATTGACCGAAACAAAGCTAACAATTGCAATTTTTGGATCAGCGCATTTTTCTTTCTTTGACGACGCGCATAAAAGGCTCTGAGAGATATCCAAGAAACACTCGAGAGGGGATTTTCGAGAAATATGAATTTATGTCCCCCATTTTGAATTTGGAAAATTGGCATCGCATTTGTATCGACGACTCCAAAAGCCGCATTTAACGGTTTTGTGAGTGGTGCTTTTTCTATTTTGCACTCAATGATTAGATTAAGGCCCTATGTTCCATTCGGGACAAAAAGAATTGATGATGATGATGAATAATGAAAACACAGTAAAAGAATAATGAAAATGGTTTTATTGTTTTTCAAAATATTTTCCTTGGAAGTCAATACACTTCTGTAATCGCTTGAACCAATTTTCAAATTACTTTTGTCACTCAGAAGTGCATAGCTCCAAAATGAGTTCTTTAACGGCTTTAACAGCTTCTTCAAGTGTTGAAATATGTTGACCTCGCCTTTTATTTTTGAAGTTCGGGAATAAAGAAATTTATTAGGTACCGAATTAGACCTGTAAGGCGGCTGACCCATTAATTCAATCCTTTGAATGCTCAAAACTCTCTCGTCTGAGCCAATACGTGACAGCTCGCATTTCCTGGTGAAGGATGACTCGTCTTCGGTGATTCGTTTTCCTTAATTCTCCGAAAACTTCTGGCAAACAAGTGGTTGTGCACCACTCAGAATTGATTGTTTTAAGTTTCTTTAGAGGTAAAGTTACGGCATGGCCAGATTTACCGAAAAAAACCATTTGTTTTGAGGTGCCTGTCTTGTCTTAGAACAACCATACTGTCGATTGCTGTTTTCTTTTCCGCTTATATGTATTCATAGGTACAAGATTCGTCACCTTTTGCGATATCATAGACGTGATTTGAACTACCGCGGCTGAATTTCTTCAACATTTCTTTACACGAATCGACACGAGTCCTTTTCTGGGGAACTGTCAATTATTCGGCAACCAACGAGTAAAAACCTTCTTGATGACCCAATGTTCATGCAATATTGAAGGCATGCTAGCCCCACTAATTTCCAAAGATGAATCTATCTCGCAACATACACATATCATATGCCGATCACGGGTTACTAATTGACGCATAACCTCGATTGTTTCTGATAAACTACAATAAACCACAATAAAGGTTTTTGGAAGGCTTTTACGAAATTCATCCTGCCATGATCGACGGAGACGTTAGAACTCTTATACCAGCGTCTCACAGTGACTAAGTGGGATGCTTCAACGCCAAAAGTGGAATAAGTTTATCATCGAAAACATGTGGAAAATCGTAATAAATTATCGCACGAAAATTTTCACAAGACAATTCCCTCTTTTGGGCGAGGTACATTTTTCAAAACGTCATATGTATGTAAGTTTACGCAAGAAATGACCAAACTTTTCAATAAAAATACCGAATTACAGCTGATCACACGTAGTGTTGCTAACGCGCAACCCTTTGCCTAAACTAATTTAATGATTTGCAGTTTGATCGTAATCACTGGGTATTAAAGGGTTAACCCCATTTCATGCAAATTTGTTTTTTTTTTTTTGTTGTAAACTTGAATATTATTATTAGAATATGGTAAGATCCAAGCTTTTATTTGAGTATAGGTTGAAATTTCTTACACATCGTGATGGGTGCTAATGGACCCCATAATCGTTTTCAGCGCACAAAAATACACGAGAAACCTGTCACCAATCAAAACAAAAAATGAAGACTGATTTGTAAATCCCTGTTATTCGTAAGTACTCTATGATCAAAAAGTAAAGTGAAGGTGATGTTGACTGACTTCGATTGCCAAGGCATAGTGCACCATGAGTACCTTCCATCGGGCCAGACAGTCAATGAAGAATAGGCAAAACAATTCGTGGGTTTTGCATGATGATAACGGGCCAAACGCACCCAGCCCAAATTGTGTTAGATTATTTGAGAATTACGAAGGAATTTGCTTCTGTTGAGAAAAGATTCGCTTACCCACTACAGAATCAATTATTAAAATATTGGAAAGGAAGTTCAATTGATAATTCTAAAGATGCAAATACGTTGAAGCTACTCGAAGTAACTATTGAAACGAAAAGTAGGAATATGCAAAAAATAATATGCAGAAAAAATAAATTATTATTTTTAAATTAAATTATTTTTAAATTAAAGCATAGAGATAAACTCTCATGAATAATAATTTGCTATGGTTTTCTGGTTATAATGTTGAAAAGGGTTAGATTGTTCCGTGTTGCGTGAATGGCGTAGCTAAAGCGAAAGCGTTTCCAATTGTCTTTTGTTTCTCCTAATAAATAAAAATAGTCTGAAACTGTGAACTGTTTTAATTTCCTTTGGTTTCTGTTTTTGGTTCTTCTTAACATTTGATTTATGCTTCAATCGTGTGAATTTATGGTTGTGAAAAGCTTGATATCACTGTCTAGAAAAAAATAAAAATTTGTGTATTACAAATACTTGGTGTCAGAAATCTGCGCCTATATTTTATCATTCATTTGCATTCAAAACAAAAACCTTATTTCGATACGTCAATTCATTCTTGGTGCGGGGGTTGACATCATCACCGGGCGCGACCTAATGGGAGCACATGGGAAAAGTAAGGGTCTGTCGGAGCTGCTGCCCCGCTCTTGCCAAAACGCGATACCGCTCTCTGAACTCTTACCTCTTTGGATGTCTGGTAGACTTGCAACCGGAAGCCATCCACTGCATTTTATCGTTTATGCGAGAGACGAAATGGTGTCACCGCATTGAAAACTCGAGGGGGAATTTGAGTCCAAACTAGTGGTATTACAATTGGCATCCGGTCCTACACCTTGATGAAAAATGGCAACTATAGTAACCTAACTGAATAACTATTAATATATTTATCAATTTTTTAGTGTGAAATGTCACCTTGCGAACGAACATAAACTTTATATTTGTTGATCGATACCTTACGAGATATAGTAATCTACCGAGAAAATAGTGGATTAATGGAAAATGATAAGTTTTGTATTTCCCTTACTCTAAAAAACTCATTTCGGATTGATTTGCTCGTTAAAAATACTGCTAAGGAATTGTTTGAAATTTTAAACCCAATTATATGAAAAAAGGCAGTGGTCTTGCCTTACATACAAATGGGCAAAGGTTCGTCATGTGCATCCCTTCACACAACACACGGAAGTAGCCCAGTTGCGGTTATTTTTTGCGCCAAATAAATTCGAAAATTTTGACACATGCAGTAAATATTGGAAAATTTGTCAAATTTTCAATTGAGGTTAGCAAGTAATAAGATTATGTAGAGCTAAGACTTTTTTGCAAGACAAAAAACAAAAA
The DNA here is from genome assembly GCF_028408465.1 of Anastrepha ludens. NCBI lineage: Eukaryota > Metazoa > Arthropoda > Insecta > Diptera > Tephritidae > Anastrepha > Anastrepha ludens. The sequence continues at coordinate 183,180,710 of NC_071498.1, read as the reverse complement.
AAAAACACTCAGGAATCCCAGAATTAGCTGGCAGACAAGAGAAAGCTATTCACACATGCTTAGGCGGCGAAAGGAAACAAATAAACGTCACCCTAAATCTCTAAACCTCATATGTCACACTTGGTTGGCCATAAAGGGCACAAAATTTATTGAATTTAAGGACTTTACAAAATTGTTGTTGCTCGTTTATTTTCTTTGTTTTTCTTTTTTTTGTTGTTGTTATTTCTGGTAAAAGTGATTTTGCGCGCTGTCTTATTTGGCTCACTTTTTGACGAGTTGACAAACGAACGGAGCCACAGAAAAACACGAAAAACATATCCATAAATGTTACTAGAAACTCACACCAACACATGCTCAATATTTTTACACACACACATACATACATATGTATATGCATGTATTTATGGGCTGGTTTGTTGGTCCTTTGAAGATGCATCTGCCCACAGGCCATTTCGTCTACAATAAAATTGATTTATTGTGGGAGAATAACTGCATATGTGTGTGTGCGTGGTGGTGTTCTTGGCCTTACAGCTCATCAAAGTTATTTGAAAATAGCGCAAACATACCACATAAAGAGAAGGGGTCAGCTTTTTGCTCATTACTTCAAAATTCCACTCATAACGCAAACGTAATTGAAATTGTCGTATGGTCACTTTAATTTTTGAATTATTATCTCTATGAAAGTCCTTTCGAACAACAACAACATGAATTGGCATGAATGTGCCAAGAATGTGGGAAAAAGGGATGCACCCACACACACACCCAAATGTAATAAACACCGCTTCACTGCCAACCTTTGCCTTGGCAACATTGGCGCAGGGATGTGGATTCGGGTTTGTGCTGAAGTGTTGCGCAGAGATGGGATGAAGTGTGACACCCAGCAGCATGTGTTGGCGGAAGTGAATTATGTCATTCGAATACGAGGCATTGAGGTGGTGTAATGATGTCAATGGTGCAATGCTAGCGACCACACACAAGTCTACATCGTATGTAAGTATGTGTAATCACTGCGTATAACTTCACTTTCACTTCTGCCGTTGTGTTTGTGTACAGTTACAGTTTTCGCTTTGGCCACAATGGCTGCTGGTTTGCCACGTTGACTGTACTTTTGACCGCGCACACGCGCTTCAAACGGAAGCGGCAACCAGTGACGCAACGCCGCACACACGTGACCACCAACAAAGCTCGAGTAGAAGCACTGAAGCCAAAAGCCATCACTGCTTACCTATTGACAATCAACCCTTAGTGCATGTCGAGCATTCTGGTGGGGAGCGGACTTTTGAATTCTGATTCCAAGCATGCGAACACTCGCACACAAACTTACGTAGCCAGTCAGCCACACGTACATGCTAGAGGATTGCTGGAGACTACTCTTTGATTTTGTGTAACGTTAAGGAATTTTTGGCTAAATCCGCCTCAGAATTTTAATGGCATTTGTAAGAATTTGTGTAATGGAGTAAGTGCGAATTTTGATAAATGTAACGCAGTATATTGACATAAGTGATCTATTGAAAAATGTATGAAACTCTGATACCGACAAGGGATATTACAAGTGTTTTCCCAAATACACAAAGAATATTGAAACAGCAAATGACTCACTTCGGGAGTCAGACAGATAGAATGTGAGAAAAAAATTTGGTTTTCTTGCCTTACCTACGATTTAAATGAATTAATTTGATCTTAATAAAAATATTAATACACGAATGGAAAAGTTGATTTCAGACAATAAATAAAATATTTGATAAATGAACCGAGCACGTACAAAAAGCTGCGGGAGATAGTCCAGGTAGTTGCGTAGCAGATGATTGGCTAGACAAGAAACACTGACATACCACTTTGATCTGCAAATCCTGACTCAAAGCAAACTTTCGTGAACAAAACAAAAGATGAGTTTCAGAACCTAGTTGACACTCGACAAATCTGACTGCGGTTTGTGAACGGAAGAACTAGATCTGGCATCCACTTAAGGAGTCCCTCTTTCGCCACTTAAAGAAGATCATTACGGATTTTCGCCGCTGTTATCGTGACGACGAGGAAATTGAAAGTGTTGAATACGCTCTTCGCATCTGATCCGCTTACCCAAGTAACCAATACTTCTTTGGCTGTCGGCAGATCTTAGTTCAGTGATTGTTCACGAATTTATAACCTTTATAAAGCTACCGAATTCAGAGACACATATCTGCATAAATCGAACATTAAAAAAAGGAGTGGCAGTGGAACTTAAATATAACTCTTTCCTGGACCTGAAAGATAGAAGTTACAGTGCCTTTTTTAGGTTTTACAAGGATTCATAAGATATTAAAATTAATTTAAACTAAATTAAGTTATATAAAAATATACGAAATGTCTTAAGAAGAAAATTTGTTGTATAGTATGAGCATTTTGTACAATTCAAGGTAGGTATTGATGAGGCTCATTTCTCAAGGCAATGATAGCTTTATGGCTGAACACCCCTAAGTAATTGTTACAGTTTCTGAGGAAACATCGATCTATCACTATGAAGAACTTTGATACCTACAGAACTGTGTCAAATGCCATATTGCCAGCAAAACCACTGATTCATGGAAGTAAGTTGAATAAAAAAAAAAACTGGTAAAATAGTTATCTCAAGAAACGGTGCCCAAGATCATTATATCGATTTCCTGGACTATATTTTGTAGAGTGATTTGTAGTAAAACATCGGTATATTATTTGGTATATTCTGCCTTAAGGCGTAGATATAAATTATGGCTCCTGAATGGCTTAGTTAAGAGGTGTACATATTTTATCATTTAGACGATCCACGCCAAGGGTATGCAAAAACAGCAACAACATCAGGAATCGTAGAAAAAATACAGGATATCGTATTGGAAAATCGTCGAGTGATTGAAAGAGATTTGGTAGAAGCCCTAGGAGGCTAGAAGCCCTGAAGTATTGGGTTTGAGAAAACTGTGCGCACAACGGAACAAAAACTCATTTGAATGCGACTTTCTCAGCAACATTGGGAGCATTTTCGAAAGTATAAAGTGGATTTTGTGCGTCGATTCATCTCTACTCATGAGACTTGAGTCTATTAACATGAGCTTAAATCAAAACAAGAGACTAAAGAGTGGTGTGAACCTGTTTCATCGGTGCGGAAACAAGTTTCTGCCCAGAAATCGGCCAAGAAAGTGTTAGCTTCAGTTTTTTGAGATGCGATTACTTGCAAACTGGTAAAGTAATAAATTCTAAATGTTAATGTAACCTTTTAGAACAACTGAAGCAAAAAATTTGGGTAAACTATCAAGTTTGTAAAAGAAAAAACTATTTTTCGTCAGGAAAATGCACCGTGTCGCAAGAGCGTTTTGACAATGTTAAAAATCCATTAATTAACGTTCCAATTGTTAGAGCATCCATCGTAGTCACCAGATCTGGCACCTAGCAACTTCCAGCTGTTTCCAGACCTAAAAGAATTCATGCGTGGAAAGCGTTTTTCATCAAATGATGAGGTCATAACAGCTGTAAAAGCGTATTTTGCAGCCCTTTCAGATTCTCACTTCAGGGATGGAGTTCATGATTTAGAATCTCTTTGGAAGATGTGTATTGACGTTCAGGAAGGCTATACTGAATAAGAAAATGTTTTTAAACCATAAATATTGTGTTTTTTTTTTATCGAACCGCAAAACTTATTAAACAAGCTAGTACATACATCCAACTATTCGACAAAATAACTAACAGTACGTACAAAAACGCATGAAAAAAGTCCATCAAAAGAGAAACCTAAGCAGCCTAGTGAAGCCTCAGCACCTAATAAAATAATAATATAGTAATAGTAAAAAAATGTGAAAAAAATTCGACACTCAGATATTAAAACATAAATAAACTTGTCGAGGCATTTAAATGTTTGACCCTACGGTATGCTTACTATGCTATGGAAGTGAGTAAACCCATAAATATTTTAACTACCTTTCTGAGACCCTTAGAAGCCGCACAAAACCAAAAAACTTAACACCCTCTGAACACTTGGCGGATCCGTCAATGTCATCATTATACACATCAAACTTCGAGGCTAACCACAGCCACTCATTTAACAAGTAATTCAAACAACCATCGAACGACACCACAAACCACCAAAAGGATGCAATAAAAACAAAATCTTCAAACTGAAACCAAAAAAATCAAGTGGCGCGAACAGTCGCCGTCGACATAACAATTACTCTCAAATGAAGTGAGCACTTAAAATTAATGTAAAAATTCTACGACTTTGTAACTAATTAGTGAAAACCATAAAACTCAGAACGCGCTTTCGCTTTCCGTTCACCATTTTTCCTTACAGAATGCAGATTTTTCCGGCGGAAGAGCCAGCCAACCAAGTCAGTCAACCAGCTAACGAGAATGAGTTTGAGGTTGAGGTTAAGACTCATAGTTGGTGGCAACAAGTTGGGTTGTCTTAATTATGTGAGGGTAGGAACCGCATTATGACAACTGACTGCTTGGCTGGATATGTCACGTTGAGTAGCGCTATGACGAGATGGTTCGCAGCTGAGACGGCTGACTCACTTGGTGTTAAGGAGGCGGAGCTGAAAAGCTGTAAAATCAACACAGAAATTAAAATTGTTTGCGCGAACAATCATAAATTTAACAAAAGTGAAGAACGTGTGGAAATGTTTATATATTTGCTTTCAACCTTACTACTTTTTTTGATGCCACAGCCGAGTATTACATTGGAGTTCCCGTCGTTTAATGAATGTCCATTTGATGAAGCTCCTATCGCCTCATTAAAATTAAAGCGCAAACTAATTCACTCATTCCTCTCTCCATAGCCAAGCTATACCAGAAATTTAATTGCACATAACGCAAAAATAATTTTTAATAACGCAAAAGTGCACTTTTCTCAAACCATTAAAAATGTGTGTGCCTGCTCAGGCTGCGTGTGTAGACTGTAAATGAAATTAGTATTAAAAATCGTAAATTATCCCAAAAGATTTGAGAAATATTATTAAAAAAATATATTGAAAAAGCGTGACGTTCAGCATATGCCTGGTGACGTGCGGCTGCTGTAATTTATGCAAATTAATAGGAAAATGTATCAGCAGTCAAAAGTGTGTAATAAGGGTAAAAAGTCACACGCCACCTTGGCAACAACAACAGAAATAACGAAAGGGACACCGACACGTTGCCAGGGGTCAAATGGCCAACAGAAAAACTGTGGAAACAGCAACTTCTCATGAGCAAATATTAGGGCTAGGGGTGAGGTCTCTGTTACGAGCTCTATTATCAGCGTACAACCTCAGCACAGCTTCCAGCCTCCAACCGTGGTCTTGGCTGTAGGTGTGTCCGACATCCTCTCACACCCTAACCGTTCATTTTTTATGTCTTCATATCCATTTTTTCATTACATTTTTTTTCGTTTTTGTTGCTATTGTTGGTCATGTAAATGGGTCGTAAACAATAAAGCGTAACATTTTTT